>NC_050101.1:90872420-91490321 GCF_902167145.1 Zea mays
AAATTAAAGTATGCAGATTACAGTTGACTATATTTTATTTGAACAGAGAATAATCTTGTGAACATTTTGCAATTTGAACCACTAAATTTGGAGTTCATATGAAAAAGATATGAAATAAACAAGTTTTGAAGTTTGAAATATGAAATTAAGGCTAAATCCGTAATTAAATAAAAGTCCAGGGGCTATTCTAAAGAAACCAGGGACCTATGTGCTAAAACAGAGGACGGCGGGTTGATTTCCTAAAACCAAGGGGGTTCTTATGCAAAATGACCACGCGAAGGGGTACGGGGTAATCTCAGCCATCAGATCAGAAACCGACGACCTAGATTAGATCGCGCGGGCGCGCGGACGCGACTGACAAGCGGGGCCAAGGCGTCAGCGAGCCAGGGCGGGCTGACCAGCCAGGCCCAGGGGCAGAGACGCGGGTGAGGGGGAGAGAGGAGAGACGGTTGGATCTGGATCGGACAGCTACGATTAGATCCGCTCGGGTTAGCTCTACACTTTCCGATCTCGGGCGAACGACCGAGATCTAACGGCAGGGGGCGGACATGGGAGCGGTGGCGCCGCTTGGTCCCGCGGCGGGAACTCGCCGGAGACGAGAAGACCGGCCACGGCGGGGCACTAGAGGCTTAGGGGTTGGCCTAGGCGCGCACAGGGGGATCTGGCGGACTCAGCCGAGGGCACCACGCCGATAGGGAGCACCAGAGGGCGCTGCACACGGCGAGGCGGGCTAACGGCGGCGCGGGGCAACTCCCACGAGAAATTGTGTGTTAACAAGTGCAGTACACAGGGAAATAGGGGCGCGGGGAGGTTGCTCTCCTTGAGGGGAAGCGCTGGAGGCACGGGGCAACGGCTGAGGCACAGGGACACGACGGGGCGACGGTGGTGGAGCTCTGGCTGCACAAGAACCACTCTGGTGAGCGCGGACCGGACAGACCAGAGAGGGGGAGGGCACACCGAAGGGTGTCCCAAGTAGCTGACGGCAAGGCGAAGCTTACCATGGCACTGGACGGGGCACGGGCGCAACGGCGGCCACGGAACAGACGGTGGACGTCGGTGGGCGGTGGAGGAGGTTCTCGGTTCGCGTGGGCAGAGCGAGAGAGAGGGCGAGAGAGCTGGGCAGAGGTCGCAAATGGAAGAGGGGAGGTGGGCGAGCAGGGCGTGGGGTTCAAAAGGGGCTCGGTCGTGGCCGGAGAACGCGTGGTCGTGGGCGCGTCCATGGCGGGGATATCGTGGGCGGGAGGTTGAGGACGGCTGACAGGTGGGGACGGCAGGACAGAGAGAGGGAGAGAGCGAGCGCGGCCGAGAACAACAGCGCCGACAGGGTTGGCCCACGAGACAGAGAGAGAGGGAGAGAGGGGGCGCTCAGGGTTGCGCCGACATGCGGGACTCGCCTGCCAGGCAGAGGGGGCGTGCGGGCGCGGGCGCGTGCTCGGACTGGGCTAAGTGGGTTGCCTTGGACCGAGTTCGGTTTTCCATTTTCCAGGGAATTTCTAATTGCTTTTCTATTTATTTTCTCTAGGGTTTTCAATTCAAATTCAAATCAAGTTTGAAATTCAAACCAAATCAAATATGTGCAACAATTCAAAGAATATTTAGGCTCAATATGATGCAACATTCCATGACTCATATGTTTTGGGCAAAATAAAATAAATAATCCCTCACTAATACAACTAACTCTAATTAAAAGAGAGAGAGAGAGAGAGAAAACTAGAGAGAGTGGGAAACTAAAGTGAGATAGAGAAGAGAAACACCTGAATTTGGATGATCATAAGAAAGAAATTTTATACCCCCAAATTCAGGGTGTTACAGACCTACCCCCCTTAAAAGAATCTCGCCCTCGAGATTCAGGGCTGGCTAGCAAAGAGTTCAGGGTACTTGGTGAAAGGGAAATGTGCCCTTGGGCCATTTCTAAGTATTTTGGTGATTTAGTGTCCAACACAAGTGCCTAAGTGTTAAATGGTGGACAAAGTACAAATCAAGTATAAAGGTATGTTTCTCAGACTTAGTACATTGTTTTAGAGACTAATGTATTGTGTCTAAGTGCTGGAAACAGGAAAAATCAAGTTGAAATTAAAGATGGCTTTGTTCAGCCAAAGTCAGCTCTGTCTGAGTGCACCGGACTGTCCGGTGCGCCAGGCTGGCTCAGGCGAACTTGCTGCTCTCGGGAAGTGATTAACGGCGTACGGCTATAATTCACCGGACTGTCCGGTGAGCCAACGGTCGGCCGGGCCAACGGTCGGCCGCGCGATCCGCGCGAGACACGTGGCCGAGCCAACGGTCGGAAGGGGGCACCGGACTGTCCGGTGTGCACCGGACAGTGTCCGGTGCGCCAACGGCTCCAAAGCGTCAACGGTCGGCTTCGCCAAAGAAGGAAAGAAATCCGCACCGGACAGTGTCCGGTGGTGCACCGGACTGTCCGGTGCGCCAGGCGACAGAAGGAAAGAATTTCCTTCCTGGAATGCACTAAACAGCTCCTAGCTGCCTTGGGGCTATAAAAGGGACCCCTAGGCGCATGGAGGAGTACACCAAGCATTCTCTAAGCATTCCTAAGCACCAAGACTTCGATTTTCGCGCATTTGATTCTTATTGATAGCAACTAGAGCTCCATTTGAGTTGAGAACTCGCCGGGTTGTGTTGTGAGCTCCTGTTGTGACTTGTGTGCGTGTTGGTACTCTGATTTCGTGTCTTGTGTGTGTTGCTCATCCCTCCCTTACTCCGTGCTTCTTTATGAACTTCAAAGTGTAAGGGCGAGAGGTTCCAAGTTGTGGAGATTCCTCGCAAGCGGGATATAGTAAAGTGAAAGCAAAACACCGTGGTATTTGTTGGGACCATGCTTCGTCGCCGAAGGTCCTGCAGAAAGAGACAGCTTCGGCTGAAGTTGCTAGTACGTGACGTCGAAGGTACCATTCATGAAGCTTCGGCATTACAACATATCCGAAGATGAAGGGTCGAACCGACTTAAAGATAGAATGACCTTTTAGTCCATAAAGGTCTGAGTCAATGTTGTAAACTTTTATGAGGGGCATGATTGTAATTCCTCACAGGCTGTGTCCTGTGCCTATAAATAGTGAACAATATTCCTTTACTGTTCACGCATTCCTGTAATTGCAATCGCATCACTCGGAAATTATTCTTTGTCAAGGCAGAGGTATAAATGTATCTAATATTTGAATACATCAAGTTTATTTAATATATAAAAATGATGTTGTTTACTTATAATTTACTTGTCTTTAATGCTTTATATCTCGCATTATTTTATATAATCTTTGAGAGTTTAATTATGAAGATTCAACCTTCGTAATTGTCCTGTTATAACCTTCGTCCGATGTTCATTAAATCCTCGAGGAAATAATGCTTCAGCGGACGAAGGACATTAACATTTAACATTTTATGTTGCCTTGTTCTTAATTCATAGCACTTGAGAACAAGTCCCCAACATTGGCGCCCACCTCCGGTGAACTCACTTCCACTTTTCTGAGCTGATGGCTTCATTCAACATTCAAGCTGGAGCTGCTTCGGCTCCGAAGCTGGTACTCCCGATAACAGGCGGTTCATGTTCAGAGCCAGCCAACAAGAAGCAGAAGAAGGAAGCACAGAGAAGGGTACAGCATGTCGGGGTGCAAGGACCCTTCATCAAGTCAAGATGGTCTCACATTCCTATTACCTTCTCCCAAGAGGACCTTCAACTCAAGGATTACCCACACAACGATGCCATGGTTATCTCTTGTGTTATCAAAGGATTTCTGGTCCACAATGTTTTGGTTGATACAGGCAGTGCAGCTGATATCATATTTGCTAAGGCCTTCAGACAGATGCAAGAGCCCGAAGATAAAATTCTTGATGCCACACATCCCCTCTGCGGCTTCGGAGGAAGGCAGATTGTAGCACTCGGCAAAATCTCAATGTCAGTGGCCTTCGGATTCATCAACAACACAAGGACTGAACAAGTTATGTTTGATATTGTTGACATGGAGTACCCTTACAATGCAATCATTGGTCATGGTACTCTTAATGCCTTCGAAGCAATTCTGCATCCAGCTTATCTTTGCATGAAGATACCTTCGGACCAAGGGCCCATTGCTATTCATGGAAGTCAAGAAGCTGCCAGAAGGGCCGAAGGAAATTGGACAGACTCAAAAGCAATCCATAATATAGATGGAACTGAAGCTTGTGAGCAATACAAGTTCAGAAGGGAAAAAGTTGCTTCGGCTGACCAGCCAAAACCCATGCTCTTATGTGAAGATATAGCAGAGCAGAAGGTGCTATTGGGATCTCAATTGTCTGAAGAGCAGGAGAAAACCTTGATAAGGTTTTTGTTCAACAATAAAGATGTTTTTGCTTGGTCAACTAATGATCTTTGCGGAGTTAACAGGGATGTTATTGAGCACTCGCTCAATGTTGATCCATCCTTCAGACCCAGGAAGTAGAGACTTCGGAAGATGTCTGATGACAAGGCCGAAGGTGCTCGGAATGAAGTGAAAAGACTCCTCAGTGCCGGACTTATTAGAGAGGTAAAATACCCAGAATGGTTGGCTAACACTGTTATGGTGAAGAAGGCCAATGGTAAATGGAGAATGTGTATCGATTTTACTGACCTCAATAAGGCCTGTCCGAAGGACGAGTTTCCATTGCCAAGGATAGATTCTTTAGTCGAAGCAGCAGCTTCATCAGAGCTTATGAGTTTGCTGGATTGCTATTCAGGCTATCATCAGATCTGGATGAAGAAGGAGGATGAACCGAAAACCAGCTTCATAACCCCTAGTGGAACATATTGCTACCTTCGGATGCCCGAGGGGCTTAAAAATGCTGGAGGAAGCTTCAGCAGAATGACAGCAAAGGTTCTCCATTCTCAGATAGGCAGGAATGTACTAACTTATGTTGATGATATCATTGTAAAAAGCACGAAGCAGGATAACCACATTGCTGATTTACAGGAGACCTTCGCTAATTTTAGACAGGCTGGTCTAAAACTGAATCCAGAAAAATGTGTCTTCGGAGTAAATAAGGGGAAATTTCTTGGTTGCCTAGTTTCAACAAAGGGAATTGAGGCCAACCCAAGTAAAATCGAAGCTATACTTCGAATGGAACCACCAAGTACAAAAAAGGGGGCTCAAAGATTGACAGGAAGGCTGGCATCTCTCAATAGATTCATATCCAGATCAGCAGAGAGAAACTTACCATTCTTCGAAGTGCTGAAGTCAGCCGAAGTCTTTCAATGGGGACCAATCCAGCAGAAAGCCTTCGAAGAGCTGAAGCAGTATTTGATAGATCTAACAACATTAACTCCACCTACGCCAGGGGCTCCTTTGTTATTATATGTGGCAGCCTCGCACTCAGTGGTAAGTGCAGCACTTGTCCAGGAGAAGCTTGAAGGTCAAGTTAAGAGGCAGGCCCTAGTATATTTCGTATCCGAGGTTCTTAGTTTATCAAAGAAAAATTATACAGAATTGGAGAAGGTACTGTATGCTGTTTTGATGGCCTCCAGGAAGCTTCGACACTATTTTCAAGCTTACAACATAATTGTTCCTTCTTCACAACCTCTGAAGGATATTATGAGAAATCGAGAAGCTACTGGAAGGATTGGAAAATGGGCTGCAGAGCTCAATGAATTTTGTATTCATTATGTTCATAGATCTTCGATTCAGTCCCAGGCGTTAGCAGACTTCATTGCTGACTGGACGCCAGGGGCTCAGGAGGAAGAAACAAATAAAGATGCCGAAGCATGGACAATGTTCTGCGATGGGTCTTGGGGAACCTTCGGAGCAGGAGCGGCTGCTGTGTTGGTTTCACCTTCCAAAGTTAAAACTTGTTATGCGGCAAGACTTGACTTTAGTTGCACAAATAACATCGCTGAGTATGAAGCTCTGCTCTTGGGTCTTCGGAAATTAAAGGCAATGGGAATCAGAAGGGCCATTCTTAAAACTGATTCTCAAGTTATCTCTGGTCATATTGACAAGAGCTACAAAGCAAGAGACCCGAAGCTTGAAAAGTATCTAGATACAGTCCGAAGGATTGAGGCTTCCTTCGAGGGTTTCTCTGTCAAAAATATTCCTCGTGGAGAAAATGAATACGCTGATCTATTGGCTAAGTCAGCAGCCCAGGGGCTGCCTATACCTTTGGAAGTATTTTTTGAAACAATAAAAGCACCTTCGGTCGAGCTTCTTGAAAGAGCAATCCTTAACATATCCCCTGTTTATAGTGAAGATTGGAGAACTGAGATCATCTCTTTCCTTCAGGGTAATTTTCTTTCAGACGACGAAGCTTATAACAGGAGAGTAGAAGCAAGAGCTCGACCGTATGTCATAATAGAAGGGGAGTTATACAAGCGTGGGGTCTGTTCCCCATTGCTCAAGTGTTTATCCAGATCCGAAGGTATAGAATTAATGAAGGACATACATGCAGGCCTGTGTGGATCTCACATTGGATCTAGGCCCTTGCTTGGGAAAGTTTTTCGCCAAGGATTTTATTGGCCAAAGGCAGCTTCGGATGCAGCGGATTTAGTTCAAAAGTGCGAAGGTTGTCAGAAATGTGCAAGAGATCAAAAACAACCTTCGTCTTTAACTCAATTAATACAACCCACTTGACCGTTGCAAAGGTGGGATCTGGATTTGCTAGGTCCATTACCACCAGCACAGGGGAACTTAAGATATGTGGTGGTGGCAGTGGAATATTTTTCCAAATGGATTGAGGCAAATCCCTTAGCCACAATAACTTCATTTACTATTCAAAAGTTCTTCTGGCAAAACATTGTTTGTCGCTTCGAAGTGCCGAAGGCTATTACTGTGGATAATGGGACACAGTTTGATTCTGAAGCCTTCAGAGAATTTTGTGATCAAATCGGCACGAAGATCCATTTTGCATCAGTCCGACACCCAGAGTCAAATGGACTTGTCGAAAGAGCCAATGGGATCATAATGACAGGAATAATGAAGTCAATCTTCAATCAGCCCAGGGGAAAGTGGCCAGACGAGTTAATCAAAGTGGTGTGGAGTCATAACACAACCATGTCAAGATCAACTGGCTTTACACCCTTTAAACTATTGTTTGGTGACGAAGCAATAACCCCAGAAGAGGCCAAAACAGGATCAATAAGGATAGTAGCTTCGGCAGAGGGCAAAAACGAAGCTGATTGCTCTGTAGAAAAAGATGCTATTGAAGGGATCAGACTTCAAGCTGTGGAAAACATCAATAAATATCAAGCTGAAACAATAAAATGGCGTGACAGAAAGGTCAAGCTGAAGAACATTGAACCAGGACACTTGGTACTTCGAAGAGTAGCTAACCCTGAAACAGTAGGCAAATTACAGCTGAAGTGGGAAGGCCCCCTTTTGGTAGTATCTTCGTCAAGACTCGGTTCCTACAGATTGAAGGATATGGACGGCAACGACATTCCTAGATCGTGGAATGCGGATGAGCTTCGGCGATATTATGTTTAGTTCGATGTAATTTTTTATATTCTTTTTTGTGGCACCCTTTTCCTTTCCAAAGGGGGAGAAAGGTTTTTAATGGGGCCACAACATGTAATTTTCCTTATTTCAATTCTATGAGAATGATATCCCCCAGAAAATGTAAATGTAAATGCAAAGGAGAAAAGAAAAGGAAACAAGGAGAAGCTCAAAAGTCGTTCCTAAGGGAATGCAGAGCTTACAGCGAAAAATAAACGCTGATTCCGCCGAAAGTAAAAGGCGAAGAAGCTCCTAAGGGAGGCTTACAGCGAAAAATAAACGCTGATTCCGCCGAAAGTAAAAGGCGAAGAAGCTCCTAAGGGAGGCTTACAGCGAAAAGTCAATGCTGATACACCGAAAAGTAAACGGTGAAGCCGAAAAGTAAACGGCAAAAAGATTTGTATCATTCCTAAGGGAATGAAGGGCTGTGTTTATGGTTTCTGAACATGTGTCCCAATATTCATTTGCACAGTACATTTCATCATGTCATTTGCATTCATAAACATTCATTTAGACATATATAGAATCATCATCATACTACATAAAAGAAGACAGGAGCTTCAGAAATGAGGAAAAAACTTCGAAGGAAATTTTTTTTATGCTTCGTTGTGTACGAAAAGAAGGGAAGGTGTTTTTCGCCTTCGGCTCAAAAGAGAAGTTTCGTCCACAGCAAAGCAGACTGAATGCGGATAAGGGAGACATAATATATTACAAGGTATGTACAAATTTACATGAGTTGTTCCATAGCTATATTACAAGAGTTTCTCCAAGAATTTTTGCAGGAAAGCATATTGTAAGCAACTTTAAGCTTCAGCCTAGGTTTCGTCTTCGGCTTCGTCATTCTTCAGCTTCGTCATCCTGTGTATGCTAAACAGCAGGATAAGAAAGGTGCAAATTTCAAAGGAGAAGGTAAAAGTAACAAACATAAGTTTCTTACCGGCTTAAGATGGCTTCGAGCTTCGTCACCTGCCATTTTTCGCCCGCCACTTACCCAAATCTGGGTCATGAATCTATTTCCAATGCTTCGGGCTAGGCTTGGGATATCTATCAGATTTGATGCTGACAAGCTGAAGTTTGGTCTGTTCACAATGTTTCCATGCGTGCAGCCAGCCTTCAAAAAAGCAGTAGCTGTACCCCGAGAAGCTACCAGGGCGCAGAAGTCGGCGTGCTCACCAATAACTTCGTCAAGGGCATCAACTTCGCCTTCAATATATTCTAATGTTCTGGGCAGATTTTCAGCTGAAGGTGTAAATTTCGCAGAGCTAGCTCCAACAGAGTGAAACACATCCTTCAGCCGCTGCACGCATCGGCTGCCGAAGCTTAAGCATTTCTCCTGAAGTTCTTTAAAGGATTTCTGCAAATTTGAATTTTTATCCACTTCAGTTTTCAGGCTTGCTTCAAGATATTTCTTTTCTTGCTCGAATTTTTCTGATTGTCGGAGCAATTCATTCTTTAACTTGTTATTCTCAGTTTGGACCTCAGCCAAAGAACCCTCCATGGTCTGAATAACAAAATCTTTCTTTTCTAATGCACCTTCGTGCTCTTTGACCATGATTTCAAGGTCCTGGATTGTGAAGTCTTTCTTTTTCAGATTAGCTTCGTAATTCTCAACTTTTTCAGCCAAATCTTGAATGACGACTTTGTTTTTCTCTTCTTCCAGATCTTGTTGCATTTTTAGAACTTTGCTTAATAATATGCTCTATCGAAACGATCTTCGTTAGAACACGACCTAAAAGATAATAATAATAGTAATAAAATAACAAAAATATTTGTTACCTTGAAGTTAGCATAAAGCAAGCTTCCGGCGATATGGTGTCGTTGATAACGGCACAGGTCCGCTTCTAGCTTCGGCAAGCCAATGCTTTTGGAGAGGGTTCTAACAATTTTGGCCTCGGTGCGGTTCCGAAGGCATCTTAATTTCCCTTCGTTGACCCCACCAAATAGCATAGCCCCTGATTTATATCCGCAAGATATGGCATATTTTTTCAACTCTTCTTTTTCGGCGTCTGTTAACTCTTGTCCAAGCAAATCTTGAAAGTTAAAATCTCCTTCTTCCGAAATTTCATCAATCTGCTCTTTCCCCTTTTCAGTTGCCGTGTTCATCACAGCCACAGCAGCTTCTTCTTCAGCCATTTTCAGGAGTATATTGTCAATAACCTCAAGTGTGGTTTCCAGGTTCGACTCCTCGGCGGTCCCGGCTTCGGCCCCAGTAGCTTCGGCTTTGCCGGTTTCAGCTTCAGTGGTTTCCACTCCGGTAGCTTCGGCTGCGGCGCCTTCGGCTTCGGCAGTCTCGGCAAAGACAATTTTTGACACCGTCGCCGGTGGCGGCGTCTGATGGATCACATCTGTCACTTGAATAATTCTCCGTTTTCTCGGCTCGCAGGACTTTCTGCTGCCGAAGCTGCCTTGTCCTTCTGAAAAAACTTCGTCAGTTCCAGTGCCAGCGGACTTAGCCTGATAGGCAAGGGTTCAGTCATTACCTTCATAATCTCTTCTACTTCAACAGCAGAAGGAGTAGCAGGAGTATCTTCTTCTCGAACCAGCATTTCCGGCTCTGGAGAGGCACTTTTTCTCTTTCTTGTAGTGGCCACATTCGGCTCAGGGTTTAACTCTTCAGGACTAAGTTTTTCAGAATCTTTCTTTTTCTTTTTGGCTACCTTGCCGACCTCTTCGTCATTAGCGCTGGCAATTCTTTTTCGCTTCGGGCCTCCAGCATCCCCGCCCACTCGACCATAGTCAGCATATTCAAATCCTATAGCGTCAAGCACCCTGTTCAGCCTTCGCTTCGGCCGAGTGCCGAAGGCTGCTGTCATCAGCTGGTCCTCTTTTTTGGAGTAATTTCCAAGAATTTCATTACTCATTGTTTCAATTGTATCGAGCCATTCTTGGCAGGGTGCTTTAAAATATTTTTTAAACTTATAATAATAAGGCAGTCTGACAAGCTCCCCTTCTTTCTTTTCTCCTTTAAGCTTCGGCATAGTCCACTCCTTCATAATTGGAAATACTCTGAAGGCCAGAAATTCCTGCACTAAATCTCTAGTGCCAATATGTTCTGCAATAATTTTGAATTCAGCCAATGCAGCCCAAGTTGGACCTTCTACTGCCATTTTGCATCGAGGCCTTGTTTCTCCGAAGATCAGTTCAAGAGGGCTCTGTACCAGCTTCTCTTTGTCTTCGTCAACTTTGACATAAAACCATTCTGACTTCCAGCCTGCCGGCCATTTGTTTCGGTAGCTGATTATAGGAAACTTTGTGGTTTTCCGATAGGCAAAGTTATAGCAGCCAAAATTTTCATGCAATCCATCTTTTCTGGCCTTAGTCTGGTAATGCAGCTCATGAACTCGACAAAAGCTGTCGGCAAACGGCTCTACCGCCTGGCTTCGGAGAGCCCAGATATAAACGCTGAGCCTGACAATGGCGTTAGGAGTCAGCTGATGAAAATAGATCCCAAACCTTTGCAGCACTTCAGAAATCATCCTATTCAAAGAAAATCTCAACCCAGCTTTCAAAAAACTCTTGAAAATAACTATTTCATCCTTTTCTGGCTTCAGGGTAGTTTCCTCCCCCCCGAAGCGAAGCAGCTTCTTCTCATTGTCACTGAAATAGCCCGACTTCACCATTTTGGAGAAATCAGCCTTGGAGACAATCGATTTTCCGAAGTCCAAATGGCTGGGCTTGCTTGGTACGGCGATATGGTAATCATCATCGGAATTAGCTTCCTCAATATCTCCTTCCTCCGCTTCGGCAGCAACTTGTTCTGTATCGACAACAGTCTATTCTGTCTCGGCAGCGGGGATTCCTTCAGAGGCCACCAGTCCGGATCGTCGCATTGCTTCGGAGATAGGAACAGTCTTCGCTCCTTCGGCTTCGCCTCCCTCACGCTCAACTCTAGCGGTAGAGCGCACTCTGGCCATTTAATTCTGAATTTCTTTGAAAGATTTCTTGGGAACTAAATAACTTCTTCTCCCGAAGCTTTTTCTTCTGACGAAGTAGGCTCTAAACTGGAGCTTCGTCTGATTGCGAGAGTCAAGCTTCGGCTATGGTTAAAAATTTTGGCAGCAAAACAGTGCAATAGCAATGAATGCTGTGGTAACTTCACACCTACCCGTCTGTTTATATAGTACTGCAGGTAAGAAGGTGAATCGTCAGGATTTTTACACCAGGCAAACAGCTGCTCACACCCGCTACGCGGTGGGCCGCAGAGACCAAATAGTAAACCTGCAGGGTGGGACCGCTACGCGCTCGAAAACTGTATCGTTTCTCGACAACGAGCTCAGGGAAGGTGTTTTTCGGACCTTCGGCTTCCTGAAGCCTAAGAGACTTTTTTCACGGATCAAGCTCGTTACGAAAAACGATCTAGCACCGCGAAGGGGCTAATGTTGGGACCATGCTTCGTCGCCGAAGGTCCTGCAGAAAGAGACAACTTTGGCTGAAGTTGCTCGTACGTGACATCGAAGGTACCATTCATGAAGCTTCGGCATTACAACATATCCGAAGATGAAGGGTCGAACCGACTTAAAGATAGAATGACCTTTTAGTCCATAAAGGTCTGAGTCAATGTTGTAAACTTTTATGAGGGGCATGATTGTAATTCCTCACAGGCTGTGTCCTGTGCCTATAAATAGTGAACAATATTCCTTTACTGTTCACGCATTCCTGTAATTGCAATCGCATCACTCGGAAATTATTCTTTGTCAAGGCAGAGGTATAAATGTATCTAATATTTGAATACATCAAGTTTATTTAATATATAAAAATGATGTTGTTTACTTATAATTTACTTGTCTTTAATGCTTTATATCTCGCATTATTTTATATAATCTTTAGAGTTTAATTATGAAGATTCAACCTTCGTAATTGTCTTGTTATAACCTTCGTCCGAAGTTCATTAAATCCTCGAGGAAATAATGCTTCAACGGATGAAGGACATTAACATTTAACATTTTATGTTGCCTTGTTCTTAATTCATAGCACTTGAGAACAAGTCCCCAACAGTATTCAAGTGGGTCTTTGGATCGCTTGAAAGGGGTTGATTGCAACCCTCGTCCATTGGGACGCCACAACGTGGAGTAGGCAAGTGTTGGACTTGGCCGAACCATGGGATAAATCACTGTGCCATCTCTGTGTTGATATCTTTGTGGTTATCGTGTTGTGCAAGTTCTCCTCTCTAGCCACTTGGCTTATTCGTGCTAACTCCTAATCTAGCCACTAGGTGCTCTCAATTGGTATCAGAGTCGTTCTCTTCAAGAAAGGGACTAACCGCCCGAAGAGATGGATCCTAGGGGCAAGGGGATGGTGGTCAACGATAAGGAGAAGGAGTCCTTCGTCAACGAGCCTAAAGATGACAAGCCTACCGACTCGGGCTCGGGCCACAAACGAAGAGATGGGAAGAAGAAGAAGACGAGGCGCATCAAGCAGATAGTCTACTACGACGACAGCGACGAGTCCTCTTCTTCCCAAAAGGACGATGACAACGACTATGAGAAAAAGAAGACGGTTAATTCAAACTTCTCTTTTGATTATTCTCGTATTCCTCAAAGTACCAATGCTCATTTACTCTCCATTCCACTTGGTAAACCTCCTCATTTTGATGGAGAGGACTACGAATTTTGGAGTCACAAAATGCGTAGTCACTTGTTCTCTCTCCATCCTAGTATATGGGAGATAGTAGAGAGTGGAATGAAATTTGATAGCTCGGATAGTCCCTTGTTTATCAATGAACAGATTCATAAAAATGCACAAGCTACTATTGTGTTGTTAGCCTCATTGTGCAGGGACGAGTATCATAAGGTGAGCGGCTTGGACAATGCCAAGCAGATCTGGGACACCCTCAAGATCTCACATGAGGGGAACGACGTCACCATGCTCACCAAGATGGAGTTGGTGGAAGGCGAACTCGGGAGATTCGCGATGATAAGAGGGGAGGAGCCAACCCAGACGTACAACAGGCTCAAAACCCTCGTCAACAAGATAAGGAGCTATGGAAGCACGCGATGGACGGACCACGACGTTGTCCGCCTAATGCTAAGGTCCTTTACCGTCCTTGATCCACATCTTGTGAACAATATTCGTGAGAATCCTAGGTACACGAAGATGATGCCCGAGGAGATCCTTGGAAAGTTCGTAAGCGGGCGGATGATGATCAAGGAGGCTAGATACGTCGACGATGCATTAAATGGTCCAATCCAAGAGCCTCAAACTATTGCTCTCAAGGCAACAAGGAGCAAGGAGGCACTACCTAGCAAGGTGGCGCAAGTTGAGGCGGCCGGGCTTAATGATGAAGGATGTCCCTCATCATCAAGCGGTTCAAGACGGCGCTAAAGGGTCGCAAGGAGCATTGTTGGGGACTCGTTCTCAAATGCTATGAATTAAGAACAAGGAAACATAAAATGTTAAATGTTAAAGCCCTTCGTCCAATGAAGCATTATTCCTTTAAGGATTAATGCACTTCGGACGAAGGTTAAAGACGATACAATTACGAAGGTTAAATCTTCGTAATTGGACTTTAATAGATTATATGGAGTAATACGAAATACGAAGTATCAAAGATAGATAAATAAATTATAAATGAACAACATCACTTTCATATTATATCCATTTAATGTATTCAAATATTAGATACATTTATACCTCTGCCTTGGCAAAGGTTGATTCCCGAGTGATGCGATTGCAATTACAGGAATCCGTGAACAGTAAAGGAATACTGTTCACTATTTATAGGCACAGGACACAGCCTGTGAGGAATTACAATCATGCCCTTCATAAAAGTTTACAACAACGACTCAAACACTTATGGACTAAAAGGTCATTCTACTTTTAAGTCGGTTCGTAATTCCGAAGCTTCATGAAGAGCAACCTTCGGTCGTCACATGCGGACAGCTTCAGCCGAAGCTGTTTCTTCCTGCAAGACCTTCGGCGACGAAGCATGGTCCCAACAGTAGCCCCTTCGCGGTGCTAGATTGTTTTTCGTAACGAGCTTGATCCGTGAAAAAAGTCTCTTAGGCTTCAGGAAGCCGAAGGTCCGAAAAACACCTTCCCTGAGCTCGTTGTCGAGAAACGATTCAGTTTCCGAGCGCGTAGCGGTCCCACCCTGCAGAGTTACTATTTGGTCTCTGCGGTCCACCGGGCAGCGGGTGTAAGCAGCTGTTCGCCTGGTGTAAAAATCCTGACGATTCACCTTCTTACCTGCAGCACTATATAAACAGACGGGTAGGTGTGAAGTTACCACAACATTCATTGCTATTGCACTGTTTTGCTGCCAAGATTTTTAACCATAGCCGAAGCTTGACTCTCGCAATCAAACGAAGCTCCAGTTTAAAGCCTACTTCGTCAGAAGAAAAAGCTTCGGAAGAAAAAGTTTTTAGTTCCCAAGAAATTCAGAATTAAATGGCCAGAGTGCGCTCTACCGCTAGGGTTGAGCGTGAGGGAGGCGAAGCTGAAGGATCGGAGACTGTTCCTATCTCCGAAGCGATGCAACGATCTGGACTGGTGACCTCGGAAGCAATCCGTACTGCTGAGACAGAGAAGACTGTTGCCGAGACAGAAGAAGTTGCTGTCGAAGCGGAAGAAGGAAATATTGAGGAAGCTGATCCCGATGATGATTACCATATTGCCGTGCCAAGCAAACCCAGCCACTTGGACTTCGGAAAGTCAACTGTCTCCAAGGCTGATCTCTCCAAGATGGTGAAGTCGGGTTATTTCAGTGAGAATGAGAAGAAGCTACTTCGCTTCGGGGGGGGAAGAAACTACCCCGAAGCCAGAAAAGGATGAAATATTCATTTTTAAGAGCTTCCTAAAAGCTGGGTTGAGATTTCCCTTAAATAGGATGATATCTGATGTGCTGCAAAAATTTGGCATCTATTTTCACCAACTGACTCCCAACGCGATTGTCAGGCTCAGCGTCTATATCTGGGCTCTCCGAAGCCAGGCGGTGGAGCCATTTGCCGACAGCTTCTGTCGAGTTCATGTGCTGCATTACCAAACTAAAGCCAGAAAAGATGGATTGCATGAAAATTTTGGTTGCTATAATTTTGCTTATCGGAAAACCACGAAGTTTCCCGAGATCAGCTACCGAAGCAAATGGCCGGCAGGCTGGAAATCAGAGTGGTTTTATGTCAAAGTCGACGAAGACAAAGAGAAGCTGGTTCAGAGCCCTCTTGAATTAACCTTCGGAGAAACAAGACCCTGATGCAGAATGGAAGTAGAAGGTCCAACTTGGGCTGCACTGGGCGAATTCAAAATTATTGCAGAACATATTGGCACTAGAGATTTAGTGCAGGAATTCCTGGCCTTCAGGGTTTTTCCAACTATGAAAGAGTGGACAATGCCGAAGCTTAAAGGGGAAAAGAAAAAAGGGGAACTCGTCCGACTGCCCTACCATTATAAGTTCAAGAAATACTTTAAAGTACCCTGCCAAGAATGGCTTGATACAATTGAAATAATGAGTAATGAAATTTTTGGGAATTACTCTAAAAAAGAGGACCAACTGATGACAGCGGCCTTCGGCACTCGGCCGAAACGAAGGCTGAACAGGGTACTTGATGCCATAGGATTTGAATACGCTGACTATGGTCGACTGGGTGGAGATGCCGGGGGGCCGAAGCGAAAAAGGATTGCCAGCGCTACTGACGAAGAGGTCGTCAAGGTAGCCAAAAAGAAAAAGAAAGATTCTGAAGATCTTAGCGCTGAAGAGTTAAATCCTGAGCCGAAGGTGGCCACTACAAAAAAGAGAAAAAAATGCATCCCCAGAGCCGGAAACGCCGGTCCGAGAATAAGATACTCCTGCTTCTCCTTCTGCTGTTGAAGTAGAGGAAATTATGAAGGTAATGACTGAACCTTTGCCTTTCAGGCTAAGTCCGCTGGCACTGGAACTGACGAAGTTTTTTCAGAAGGACAAGGCAGCTTCGGCAGTAGAAAGTCCTGCGAAGCCGAAAAAGCGGAGAATTATTCAAGTAACAGATGTGATCCATCAGACGCCGCCACCGGCAAAGGTGTCAAAAATTGTTTTTGCTGAAACTGCCGAAGCCGAAGCTACTGGAATGAAAACTACTGAAGCTGAAACCGGCAAAGCCGAAGCTACCGGCGCCGAAGCCGGGGCCACCGAAGAGTTGAACCTGGGAACTACGCTTGAGGTTATTGACAATATACTCCTGAAAATGGCTGAAGAAGAAGCCACTGTGGCTGCAGTGGATACGACAACTGAGAAGGGGAAAGAGCAGATTGATGAAATTTCAGAAGAAGAAAATTTTAACTTTCAAGATTTGCTCGGACAAGAATTAACAGACGCCGAAAAGGAGGAGTTGAGAAAATATGCCATATCTTGCGGATACAAATCAGGGGCTATGCTATTTGGTGGGGTCAACGAAGGGAAACTAAGATGCCTTCGGAACCGCTCCGAGGCCAAAATTGTTAGAACCCTTTCCAAAAGCATTGGCTTGCCGAAGCTGGAAGCGGACTTATGCCGTTATCAACGACAACACATCGCTGGAAGCTTGCTTTATGCTAACTTCAAGGTAACGAATATTTTTATTATTTTGTTACTATTATTATTAACTTTTTGGGTCGTGTTCTAACGAAGATCATTTCGACAGAGCATATTACTAAGCAAGGTTCTGAAAATGCAACAAGACCTGGAGGAAGAGAAAAACAAAGCCATCATTCAAGATTTGGCTGAAAAAGTGGAAAATCACGAAGCCAATCTAAAAAAGAAAGACTTCGCAATCCAAAACCTTGAAATCATAGTCAAAGAGCACGAAGGTGCATCAGAAAAGAAGGATTTTGTTATTCAGACCATGGAGGGCTCTTTGGCTGAAATCTAAACTGAAAACGACAAATTAAAGAATGAACTGCTCCGTCAATCAGAAAAATTCAAGCAAGAAAAGAAATATTTTGAAGCAAGCCTGAAGGCTGAAGTGGATAAATATTCAAATTTGCAGAAATCTTTTATAGAACTTCAGGAGAAATGCTTAAGCTTCGGCACCCGTTGTGTGCAGCGGCTGAAGGACGTGTTTCACTCTGTCGGAGCTAGCTCTTCGAAATTTACACCTTCAGCTGAAAATCTGCCAAGAACATTAGAACATATTGAAGGAGAAGTTGATGCCCTTGACGAAGTTATTGGTGGGCACGCTGACTTCTGCGCCCTGGTAGCTTCTCGGGGCACAGCTGCTGCTTTTTTGAAGGCTGGCTGCACACATGGAAATATTGTGAACAGACCAAACTTCAGCTTGTCAGCTTCAGATTTGATGGATATCCCAAGCTTAGCCAGAAGTATCGGAAATAGATTCATGACCCAGATCTGGGTAAGTGGCGGGCGGAAAATGGCAGGCGACGAAGCTCGAAGCCATCTTAAGCCGGTAAAAAACTTATGTTTTGTTACTTTTACCTTCTCCTTTGAAATTTGTACCTTTCTTACTCTGCTATTTGGTATATACAGGATGACGAAGCTGAAGATTGACAATGCTGAAGTTTGGCGAAACTAAAGACGAAGCTTTAGCTGAAGCTTAAAGTTGCTTATAATATGCTTTCCTGCAAAAATTCTTGTAATATAGATATGGAATAACTTATGTAAATTTGTACATACCTTGTAATATATCCTACCTCCCTTATCCGTATTCAATCTGCTTTGCTGTGGACGAAACTTCTCTTTTGAGCCGAAGACGAAAAACACCTTCCCTTCTTTTCGTACACAACGAAGCATAGAAAATTTTTCCTTCGAATCTTTTCCTTATTTTCTGAAGCACCTGTCTTTTTTGTGTAGCATGATGATGATTCTATATATGTCTAAATGGATGTTTATGAATGCAAATGACATGATGATATGTTATGTGCAAATGAATATTAGGACATGGCCCTTCGTCCCTTCAAAAATGATAAAAATCTTTTTGCCGTTTACTTTTCGGCTTCACCGTTTACTTTTCGGTGTATCAGCGTTGACTTTTCGTTGTAAGCCTCCCTTAGGAGCTTCTTCGCCTTTTACTTTCGGCGGAATCAGCGTTTATTTTTCGCTGTAAGCCTCCCTTAGGAGCTTCTTCGCCTTTTACTTTCGGCGGAATCAGCGTTTATTTTTCGCTGTAAGCTCTGCATTCCCTTAGGAATGACTTTTGAGCTTCTCCCTGTCTTCTTTTCTTTTTCTTTGCACTCGAAGGTGCGTTCTCAACTTTTACATTTACATGTTTGGGGGATATCGCTCTTATAGAATTGAAATAAGGAAAAGAAAAATTACATGTTGTGGCCCCATTAAAAACCTTTCTCCCCCTTTGGAAAGGAAAAGGGTGCCACAAAAAGAATATAAAAAATTACATCGAACTAAACATAATATCTCCGAAGCTCATCTGCATTCCACGATCTAGGAATGTCATTGCCGTCCAAATCTTTCAACCTGTAGGAACCGGGTCTTGACGAAGATACCACCAAAAAGGGGCCTTCCCACTTCAGCTGTAATTTGCCTATTGTTTCAGGGTTAGCTACTCTTCGAAGTACCAAGTGTCCTGGTTCAATGTTCTTCAACTTGACCTTTCTATCACGCCATTTTATTGTTTCAGCTTGATATTTATTGATGTTCTCCACAGCTTGGAGTCTGATCCCTTCAATAGCATCTTTTTCTACAGAGCAATCAGCTTCGTTTTCGTCCTCTGTCGAAGCTACTGTCCTTATTGATCCTGTTTTAGCCTCTTCTGGGGTTATTGCTTCGTCACCAAACAATAGTTTAAAGGGTGTAAAGCCTGTCGACCTTGACGTAGTTGTGTTATGACTCCACACCACTTTAATTAACTCGTCTGGCCACTTTCCCCTAGGCTGGTTGAAGATTGACTTAATTATTCCTGTCATTATGATCCCATTGGCTCTTTCGACAAGTCCATTTGACTCTGGGTGTCGGACTGATGCAAAATGGATCTTCGTGCCAATTTGATTACAAAATTCTCTGAAGGCTTCAGAATCAAACTGTGTCCCATTATCCACAGTGATAGCCTTCGGCACTCCGAAGCGACAAACAATGTTTTGCCAGAAAAACTTTTGAATAGTAAATGAAGTTATTGTGGCTAAGGGCTTCGCCTCAATCCATTTGGAAAAATATTCCACTGCCACATATCTTAAGTTCCCCTGTGCTGGTGGTAATGGACCTAGCAAATCCAGACCCCATCTTTGCAACGGCCAAGTGGGTTGTATTAATTGAGTTAAAGACGAAGGTTGTTTTTGATCTCTTGCACATTTCTGACAACCTTCGCACTTTTGAACTAAATCCGCTGCATCCGAAGCTGCCTTTGGCCAATAAAATCCTTGGCGAAAAACTTTCCCAAGCAAGGGCCTAGATCCAATGTGAGATCCACACAGACCTGCATGTATGTCCTTCATTAATTCTATACCTTCGGATCTGGATAAGCACTTGAGTAATGGGGAGCAGACCCCACGCTTGTATAACTCCCCTTCTATCATGACATATGGTCGAGCTCTTGCTTCTATTCTCCTGTTATAAGCTTCGTCGTCTGAAAGAAAATTACCCTGAAGGAAAGAGATGATCTCAGTTCTCCAATCTTCACTATAAACAGGGGATATATTAAGGATTGCTCTTTCAAGAAGCTCAACCGAAGGTGCTTTTATTGTTTCAAAAAATACTTCCGAAGGTATAGGTAGCCCCTGGGCTGCTGACTTAGCCAATAGATCGGCGTATTCATTTTCTCCACGAGGAATATTTTTGACAGAGAAACCTTCGAAGGAAGCCTCAATCCTTCGGACTGTATCTAGATACTTTTCAAGCTTCGGGTCTCTTGCTTTGTAACTTTTGTCAATGTGACCAGAAATAACTTGGGAATCAGTTTTAAGGATGGCTCTTCTGATTCCCATTGCCTTTAATTTCCGAAGACCCAAAAGCAGAGCTTCATACTCGGCAATGTTATTTGTGCAACTAAAATCAAGTTTTGCCGCATAACAAGTTTTTACTTTGGAAGGTGAAACCAACACAGCAGCCGCTCCCGCTCCGAAGGTTCCCCAAGACCCATCGCAAAACACTGTCCATGCTTCGGCGTCTTTATTTGTTTCCTCCTCCTGAGCCCCTGGCGTCCAGTCAGCAATGAAGTCTGCTAACGCCTGGGACTGAATCAAAGATCTATGAACATATTCAATGCAAAATTCATTGAGCTCTGCAGCCCATTTTCCAATCCTTCCAGTAGCTTCTCGGTTCCTCATAATATCCTTCAGAGGTTGTGAAGAATGAACAACTATGTTATAAGCTTGAAAATAGTGCCGAAGTTTCCTGGAGGCCATCAAGACAGCATACAGAACCTTCTCCAACTTTGTATAATTTTTCTTTGATAAACTAAGAACCTCGGATACAAAATATATTGGGGCCTGCCTCTTAACTTGGCCTTCAAGCTTCTCCTGAACAAGTGCTGCACTTACCCGCTGAGTGCGAAGCTGCCACATATAATAACAAAGGAGCCCCTGGCGTAGGTGGAGTTAATGTTGTTAGATCTATCAAATACTGTTTCAGCTCTTCAAAGGCCTTCTGCTCGATTGGTCCCCATTGAAAGACTTCGGCTGACTTCAGCACTTCGAAGAATGGTAAGTTTCTTTCTGCTGATCTGGATATAAATCTATTGAGAGATGCCAGCCTTCCTGTCAATCTTTGAGCCCCCTTTTTTGTACTTGGTGGCTCCATTCGAAGTATAGCTTCGATTTTACTTGGGTTGGCCTCAATTCCCTTTGTTGAAACTAGACAACCAAGAAATTTCCCCTTCTTTACTCCGAAGACACATTTTTCTGGATTCAGCTTTAGACCAGCCTGTCTAAAATTAGCGAAGGTCTCCTGTAAATCAGCAATGTGGTTATCCTGCTTCGTGCTCTTTACAATGATATCATCAACATAAGTTAGTACATTCCTGCCTATCTGAGAATGGAGAACCTTTGCTGTCATTCTGCTGAAGCTTCCTCCAGCATTCTTAAGCCCTTCAGGCATCCGAAGGTAACAGTATGTCCCACTAGGGGTTATGAAGCTGGTTTTTGGTTCATCCTCCTTCTTCATCCAGATTTGATGATAGCCTGAATAGCAATCCAGCAAACTCATAAGTTCTGATGAAGCTGCTGCATCGACTAAAGAATCTATCCTTGGCAATGGAAACTCATCCTTCGGACAGGCCTTATTGAGATCAGTAAAATCGATGCACATTCGCCATTTACCATTGGCCTTCTTCACCATAACAGTGTTAGCCAACCATTCTGGGTATTTTACCTCTCTAATAACTCCGGCACTGAGGAGTCGTTTCACTTCATTCCGAGCCCCTTCGGCCTTGTCGTCAGACATCTTCCGAAGCCTCTGTTTCCTGGGTCTGAAGGATGGATCAACATTGAGCGAGTGCTCAATAACATCCCTGTTAACTCCGCAAAGATCATTGGCTGACCAAGCAAAAACATCTTTATTGTTGAACAAAAACCTTATCAAGGTTTTCTCCTGCTCTTCAGACAATTGAGATCCCAATAGCACCTTCTGCTCTGCTATATCCTGACATAAGAGCATGGGTTTCGGTTGGTCAGCCGAAGCAGCTTTTTCCCTTCTGAACTTGTATTGCTCACAAGCTTCAGTTCCAACTATATTATGGATTGCTTTTGAGTCTGTCCAATTTCCTTCGGCCCTTCTGGCAGCTTCTTGACTTCCATGAATAGCAATGGGCCCTTGGTCCGAAGGTATCTTCATGCAAAGATAGGCTGGATGCAGAATTGCTTCGAAGGCATTAAGAGTACCACGACCAATGATTGCATTATAAGGGTACTCCATGTCAACAATATCAAACATAACTTGCTCAGTCCTTGTGTTGTTGATGAATCCGAAGGCCACTGACATTGAGATTTTGCCGAGTGCTACAATCTGGCTTCCTCCGAAGCCGCAAAGGGGATGTGTGGCATCAAGAATTTTATCTTCGGGCTCTTGCATCTGTCTAAAGGCCTTAGCAAATATGATATCAGCTGCACTGCCTGTATCAACCAAAACATTATGGACCAGAAATCCTTTGATGACACAAGAGATAACCATAGCATCATTGTGTGGGTAATCCTTGAGTTGAAGGTCCTCTTGGGAGAAAGTAATAGGAATGTGAGACCATCTTGACTTGACGAAGGGTCCTTGCACCCCGACATGTTGTACCCTTCTCTGTGCTTCCTTCTTCTGTTTCTTGTTGGCTGGTTCTGAACATGAACCGCCTGTTATCGGGAGTACCAGCTTCGGAACCGAAGCAGCTCCAGCTTGAATATTGAACGAAGCCATCAGCTCAGAAAAGTGGAAGTGAGTTCACCGGAGGTGGGCGCCAATGTTGGGGACTCGTTCTCAAATGCTATGAATTAAGAACAAGGCAACATAAAATGTTAAATGTTAAAGCCCTTCGTCCAATGAAGCATTATTCCTTTAAGGATTAATGCACTTCGGACAAAGGTTAAAGACGATACAATTACGAAGGTTAAATCTTCGTAATTGGACTTTAATAGATTATATGGAGTAATACGAAATACGAAGTATCAAAGATAGATAAATAAATTATAAATGAACAACATCACTTTCATATTATATCCATTTAATGTATTCAAATATTAGATACATTTATACCTCTGCCTTGGCAAAGGTTGATTCCCGAGTGATGCGATTGCAATTACAGGAATCCGTGAACAGTAAAGGAATACTGTTCACTATTTATAGGCACAGGACACAGCCTGTGAGGAATTACAATCATGCCCTTCATAAAAGTTTACAACAACGACTCAAACACTTATGGACTAAAAGGTCATTCTACTTTTAAGTCGGTTCGTAATTCCGAAGCTTCATGAAGAGCAACCTTCGGTCGTCACATGCGGACAGCTTCAGCCGAAGCTGTTTCTTCCTGCAGGACCTTCAGCGACGAAGCATGGTCCCAACAAGCACCCCAACAAGAACAAGACGAAGGGGAAGCGCTCCTGCTTCAAATGTGGTAAGATTGGTCATTTTATCGCAAATTGTCCCGATAATGATAGTGACCAGGAAAAGAAGAGTGGAAAGTGGGAAAAGAAGAAGAACTACAAGAAGGCGAAGGGCGAGGCACATCTTGGAAAGGAGTGGGATTCCGATTGCTCCTCGTCCGACTCCGACAACGAAGGACTCGCCGCCACCGCCTTCAACAAGTCATCCCTCTTCCCCAACGAGCATCACACTTGCCTCATGGCAATGGAAAAGAAGGTAAGCACTCGTAATACTAGTACTTATGCTTCTTCAAGTGAGGATGAGTCTAGTGATGATGATGAAATAGATTATTCATGTTTATTCAAAGGCCTAGATAGAACCAAGGTAGATAAAATTAATGAATTAATTGATGCCTTGAATGATAAGAATATGTTATTAGAAAAGCAAGAGGATCTTTTGTATGAAGAGCATGATAAATTTGTTAGTGCACAAAATTCTCTTGCTCTAGAAGTTAAAAGGAATGAAATGCTTTCTTGTGAACTATCTACTTGTCATGAAACCATTTCTACTCTAAATGGTGTTAATGATGATTTAAATGCTAAACTAGAAGTAGCAAATAAATCTAACTCTTGTGTAGAACATGTTATAATTTGCAATAGGTGCAAAGATTTTAATGTTGATGCTTGTAGTGAACACCTAGCTTGCATTTCTAAATTAAATGATGAAGTGGCTAGTCTTAATGCTCAACTTAAGACTAGCAAGAGTGAATTTGACAAGCTAAAATTTGCAAGGGATGCCTACACGATTAGTAGACACCCCTCACTTAAGGATGGTCTTGGCTTCAAGAGGGAAGTCAAGAACTTAACAAGCCAAAAGGCTTCCATCTCCGCCAAGGAGAAAGGAAAGGCCCCTATGGCTAGTAGTGCTCAAAAGAACCATGCCTTCATGTATCATGATAGGAGACATTCTAGAAATGGCTATAGAAGTTATAATGATTTTGATTCTCATGCCATGGTTGCTTCTAGCTCCTCTATTATGCATGATAGAAACTTAGCTAGGAGAAATGTTATTAGTAACATGCCTAGAAGAAATGTTGTTCATATGCCTAGGAAAACAAATAATGAACCTTCTACAATTTATCATGCTTTAAATGCTTCCTTTGCTATTTGTAGAAAGGATAGGAAGATAATTGCTAGAAAATTAGGGGCAAAATGCAAGGGAGATAAAACTTGTATTTGGGTCCCTAAGGCTATTTGTACTAACCTTGTAGGACCCAACATGAGTTGGGTACCTAAGACCCAAGCCTAAATTTGCCTTGCAGGTTTATGCATCCGGGGGATCAAGCTGGATTATCGACAGCAGATGCACAAACCACATGACGGGGGAAAAGAGGATGTTCTCTTCCTACGTCAAGAACAAGGATCCCCAAGATTCAATCATATTCGGTGATGGGAACCAAGGCAAGGTTAAAGGCTTAGGCAAGATTGCAATCTCAAATGAGCACTCTATTTCTAATGTATTCTTAGTTGAGTCGCTTGGATATAATTTGTTATCCGTAAGTCAATTATGTAATATGGGATATAATTGTCTATTCACAAATGTAGATGTGTCTGTCTTTAGAAGAAGTGATGGTTCATTAGCTTTTAAGGGTGTATTAGACGGCAAACTCTATTTAGTTGATTTTGCAAAAGAGGAGGCCGGTCTAGATGCATGCTTAATTGCTAAGACTAGCATGGGCTGGCTGTGGCATCGCCGCTTAGCACATGTAGGGATGAAGAACCTTCACAAGCTTCTAAAGGGAGAACACGTGATAGGTCTCACTAATGTTACTTTCGAAAAAGATAGACCTTGTGCAGCTTGTCAAGCAGGGAAACAGGTGGGAAGCTCTCATCATGCCAAAAATGTGATGACAACATCAAGACCCCTGGAGTTACTTCATATGGACCTCTTCGGACCCGTCGCATATCTAAGCATAGGAGGAAGTAAGTATGGTATTGTTATAGTTGATGATTTTTCCCGCTTCACTTGGGTATTCTTTTTGCAGGATACATCTGAAACCCAAGGGACCCTCAAGCGCTTCCTAAGGAGAGCTCAAAACGAGTTTGAGCTCAAGGTGAAGAAGATAAGAAGCGACAATGGGTCCGAGTTCAAGAACCTTCAAGTGGAGGAGTATCTTGAGGAGGAAGGAATCAAGCACGAGTTCTCCGCTCCCTACACACCACAGCAAAATGGTGTAGTAGAGAGGAAGAACAGGACGCTTATAGATATGGCGAGGACGATGCTTGGAGAGTTCAAGACCCCCGAGCGCTTTTGGTCGGAAGCCGTGAACACGGCTTGCCACGCCATCAACCGGGTCTACCTTCATCGCCTCCTCAAGAAGACTTCGTATGAGCTACTAACCGGTAACAAACCCAATGTTTCGTATTTTCGAGTTTTTGGGAGTAAATGCTACATTCTAGTGAAGAAGGGTAGGAATTCCAAATTTGCTCCCAAAGCCGTAGAAGGGTTTTTGTTAGGTTATGACTCAAATACAAAGGCATATAGGGTCTTCAACAAATCATCGGGTTTGGTTGAAGTCTCTAGCGACGTTGTATTTGATGAGACTAATGGCTCTCCAAGAGAGCAAGTTGTTGATCTTGATGATGTAGACGAAGAAGACGTTCCAACGGCCGCAATGCGCACCATGGCAATTGGAGATGTGAGGCCAATGGAACAAAAGGAGCAAGATCAACCTTCTTCCTCAACAATGGTGCATCCCCCAACTCAAGAAGATGAACAGGTTCATCAAGAGGAGGCGTGTGATCAAGGGGGAGCACAAGATGATCAAGTAATGGAGGAAGAAGCACAACCGACACCTCCAACTCAAGTCCGAGCGATGATTCAAAGGGATCATCCCGTCGACCAAATTTTGGGTGACATTAGCAAGGGAGTAACTACTCGATCTCGATTAGTTAATTTTTGTGAGCATTACTCTTTTGTCTCTTCTATTGAGCCTTTCAGGGTAGAGGAGGCCTTGCTAGATCCGGACTGGGTGTTGGCCATGCAAGAGGAGCTCAATAACTTCAAGAGAAATGAAGTTTGGACACTGGTGCCTCGTCCCAAGCAAAATGTTGTGGGAACCAAGTGGGTGTTTCGCAACAAACAAGACGAGCAAGGGGTGGTGACAAGGAACAAGGCTAGACTTGTGGCAAAAGGTTATGCCCAAGTCGCAGGTTTGGACTTTGAGGAGACTTTTGCTCCTGTGGCTAGGCTAGAGTCCATTCGCATTTTGCTAGCATATGCCGCTCACCATTCTTTCAGGTTGTTCTAAATGGATGTGAAGAGCGCTTTCCTCAACGGGCCAATCAAGGAGGAGGTGTACGTGGAGCAACTCCCTGGCTTCGAGGATGAACGGTACCCCGACCACGTGTGTAAGCTCTCTAAGGCGCTCTATGGACTTAAGCAAGCCCCAAGAGCATGGTATGAATGCCTTAGAGACTTTTTAATTGCTAATGCTTTCAAGGTTGGGAAAGCCGATCCAACTCTTTTTACTAAGACTTGTGATGGTGATCTTTTTGTGTGCCAAATTTATGTCGATGACATAATATTTGGTTCTACTAATCAAAAGTCTTGTGAAGAGTTTAGCAGGGTGATGACTCAAAAGTTTGAGATGTTGATGATGGGCGAGTTAAGCTATTTCCTTGGGTTCCAAGTGAGGCAACTCAAGGATGGGACCTTCATCTCCCAAACGAATGACACGCAAGACTTGATCAAGCGGTTTGGGATGAAGGACGCCAAGCCCGCAAAGACTCCAATGGGAACCGACGGACACACCGACCTCAACAAAGGAGGTAAGTCCGTTGATCAAAAGGCATACTAGTCTATGATAGGGTCTTTACTTTATTTATGTGCTAGTAGACCGGATATTATGCTTAGCGTATGCATGTGTGCTAGATTTCAATCCGATCCAAGGGAATGTCACTTAGTGGCGGTGAAGCGAATTCTTAGATATTTAGTCGATACGCCTTGCTTCGGGATCTGGTATCCAAAGGGGTCTACCTTTGACTTGATTGGATATTCAGACTCCGACTATGCTGGATGTAAGGTCGATAGGAAGAGTACATCCGGGACGTGCCAATTCTTAGGAAGGTCCCTGGTGTCTTGGAGTTCTAAGAAACAAACTTCTGTTGCCCTATCCACCGCTGAGGCCGAGTACATTGCCGCAGGACAGTGTTGCGCGCAACTACTTTGGATGAGGCAAACCCTCAGGGACTTTGGCTACAATCTGAGCAAAGTCCCACTCCTATGTAATAATGAGAGTGCTATCCGCATGGCGGATAATCCTGTTGAACACAGCCGCACTAAGCACATAGACATCCGGCATCACCTTTTGAGAGACCACCAGCAAAAGGGAGATATCGAAGTGTTTCATGTTAGCACCGAGAACCAGCTAGCCGATATCTTTACCAAGCCTTTAGATGAGCAGACCTTTTGCAAGTTGCGTAGTGAGCTAAATGTCTTAGATTCGCGGAACTTGGATTGATTTATAGCATACATGTGTTTTATGCCTTGATCATGTTCCTTAAGCATTTTGTTGTTTATTTATGGTGCTCAAGTTGTACAAACACTCCCCGGACCTCACAAGTCCTTTTGCAAGTGATGCACACATTTAGGGGGATATGTGCTACAACTTGACCCTTTGAGACTAACCATGTGCTTGAGTTTGCGTGATTTAGTCTCAAAGATGGATTGAAAGGAAAAGGTGGACTTGGACCATGCAAGACTTCCACTGCACTCCGATGAAAGAGTAACTTATTCCAAGTTCATCTCTATACTCTTATTGCCTTTTTACTCTTAGTTGAATATTTTGGTGAGGCAATGGGGTTAAAGGGCCAAAATTGATCCCGTTTTGGTGCTTGATGCCAAAGGGGGAGAAAATAAGGCCAAAGCAATAAATGGATCAGCTACCACTTGTGAATTTTGAAAATAGTAGAGTTAGAGTTTTTGTTTGTCAAAATACTCTTGTTTGCCTCTTATTGTCAAAAGTTGGTCTCTTGTGGGGAGAAGGCTTAATTATGGGAAAAGGGGGAGTTTTTGAATCCTTGATCAATTTCTCGTGAAATATCTCTCTTTATGTTTCAACATGTGTGTTTGGCTTAGAGATAGGAAATTGAGTTTGATTTGCAAAAACAAACCAAGTGGTGGCAAAGAATGATCCATATATGTCAAATTTGAATCAAAACAATCTTGAGTTCTTATTTGAAGTGATTTTGCACTTGTTCTACTTGCTTTATGTTGTGTTGGCATAAATCACCAAAAAGGGGGAGATTGAAAGGGAAATGTGCCCTTGGGCCATTTCTATGTATTTTGGTGATTTAGTGTCCAACGCAAGTGCCTAAGTGTTAAATGGTGGACAAAGTACAAATCAAGTATAAATGTATGTTTCTCAGACTTAGTACATTGTTTTAGAGACTAATGTATTGTGTCTAAGTGCTGGAAACAGGAAAAATCAAGTTGAAATTAAAGATGGCTTTGTTCAGCCAAAGTCAGCTCTGTCTGGGTGCACCGGACAGTGTCCGGTGGTGCACCAGACAGTGTCCGGTACGCCAGGCTGGCTCAGGTGAACTTGCTGCTCTTGGGAAGTGATTAACGGCGTACGGCTATAATTCACCGGACTGTGCGGTGTGCACCGGACTGTCCGGTGAGCCAACGGTCGGCCGGGCCAACGGTCGGCCGTGCGATCCGCGCGAGACACGTGGCCGAGCCAACGGTCGGAAGGGGGGCACCGGACTGTCCGGTGCGCCAACGGCTCCAAAGCGTCAACGGTCGGCTTCGCCAAAAAAGGAAAGAAATCCGCACCGGACAGTGTCCGGTGGTGCACCGGATTGTCCGGAGCGCCAGGCGACAGAAGGCAAGAATTGCCTTCCTGGAATGCACTCAATGACTCCTAGCTGCCTTGGGGCTATAAAAGGGACCCCTAGCCGCATGGAGGAGTACACCAAGCATTCTCTAAGCATTCCTAAGCACCGAGACTTCGATTCCGCGCATTTGAGTCTTATTGATAGCAACTAGAGCTCCATTTGAGTTGAGAACTCGCCGGGTTGTGTTGTGATCTCCTATTGTGACTTGTGTGCGTGTTGGTACTCTGATTTCGTGTCTTGTGTGTGTTGCTCATCCCTCCCTTACTCCGTGCTTCTTTGTGAACTTCAAAGTGTAAGGGCGAGAGGCTCCAAGTTGTGGAGATTCCTCGCAAGCGGGATATAGTAAAGTGAAAGCAAAACACCGTGGTATTCAAGTGGGTCTTTGGACCGCTTGAAAGGGGTTGATTGCAACCCTCGTCCATTGGGACGCCACAACGTGGAGTAGGCAAGTGTTGGACTTGGCCGAACCACGGGATAAATCACTGTGCCATCTCTGTGTTGATATCTTTGTGGTTATCGTGTTGTGCAAGTTCTCCTCTCTAGCCACTTGGCTTATTCGTGCTAACTTCTAATCAAGTTTTGCGGATTAAGTTTAAGTTTTACAGGATCACCTATTCACCCCCCTCTAGGTGCTCTCACTTGGCTCTCAGATCATCTTCTCTTTCCCAGGTTGCTTCTTCTTCTGAGTGATGACCCCATTTGACTTTGCACATTCTGATGGTGTTCCTTCGAGTGACTCGATCTGCTATCTCCAGAATTTGCGTTGGCTTCTCAAAGTATGTCAGATCCTCTTGAACTTCAAGGTCTTCCATTGGCAACTGCTCTTCTGGTACTCGCAAGCATTTCTTTAACTGAGACACGTGGAACACATCATGCATCACGGACAGGTTCTCTGGTAAGCTGAGTTGATAAGCCACTTCTCCATGTTTGGCTTGAATCTGATACGGGCCGATATAGCGAGGTGCTAACTTGCCTTTGACTCCAAACCTCTTGGTTCCTCTGATGGGTGACACTTTCAAGTAGACATAGTCTCCCACTTCAAAACTGAGTTCTCTTCTTCTGGTATCGGCATAGCTTCGCTGTCTGGACTGCGCTGCCTTCAGATTTTCCCGAACCATCCTGATATTCTCTTCGGCTTCAAGCAAAACCTCTGGGCCGAATACCTGTCTTTCGCCGGGTTGATCCCAATGCAATGGAGTTCTGCAATTCCTCCCATAAAGTGCTTCAAATGGTGACATCTTCAGACTGGTTTGGTAGTTGTTGTTGTAGGAGAATTCTGCATACGATAGCCTCTTGTCCCAACCTAACTGGTCTTGCAAAGCACAAGCTCTCAACATATCCTCAAGAATCTGGTTGGTTCTCTCAGTCTGGCCATCTGTCTGCGGGTGATAAGCTGAACTGAATTTCAAGTGTGTACCCAAAGCTTCGTGTAGCTGCTGCCAAAAGTGAGAAGTAAACTAGGTGCCTCTATCCGATATTATCTTCTTTGGAATACCATGCAAGCACACAATCTGAGACATGTATAACTCTGCCAACACTGTGCTATTATAGGTGGTCTTGACTGGTATGAAATGGACCGCCTTTGTCAAACGGTCCACTACTACCCAGATGGAGTCATAACCAACTCGAGTGTGGGGCAGACCAACTATAAAGTCCATCCCAACCTCATCCCATTTCCACTGAGGAATTTGTAACGGCTGCAACAAACCTGCGGGTCTCTGATGTTCGGCCTTGATCCTCTGACAACTGTCGCATCTGGCCACATACTCTGCTATCTCTCTTTTCATACCATACCACCAGAATCTCTTCTTCAAGTCTTGGTACATTTTCTCACTACCAGGGTGTATAGAGTATGCTGTCTCATGAGCTTCTTTGAGAATCAGTTCCTGAATCGAGGTGATGTTGGGAACGCACAACCTATCCTTGAACCATACCACTCCTTCTGCATCTTCACGGAAATCTGGACCTTTCCCATCGATGATCAGCTGCCGGATCTCGTTGATCTTCTCATCATCCTTCTGACCTTTTTCTGATGTCTTGCTCTAGAGTGGGCTCTAGCTCAATTGTCACTCCTTGAGTGTTGTTCAAAAATCCGAGACTCAACCTATCGAATTCCTTTGCTAGCTCAAGCGGCATTAGGTGAGCGGCCAACATATTGACTTGACTCTTCCTGCTCAGAGCATCTGCAACCACATTTGCTTTGCCTGGGTGATAATGAATCTCTAGTTCATAGTCTTTGATCAATTATAGCCATCTTCGCTGCCTCATGTTTAACTCTGACTGAGTGAATATGTACTTGAGGCTCTTGTGGTATGTGTAGATATCACACTTCTGCCCATAAAGGTAATGTCTCTAGGTCTTTAATGCATGAACCACTGCTGCTAGCTCCAGATCATTAGTGGGGTCATTCTTCTCATGAACTTTCAATTGTCGGGACGAGTATGCCACTACTCTCCCTTCCTGCATTAACACACATCCCAGTCCGGTGTATGAAGCATCACAGTATACTGAGAACGACTTGTGAACATCTGGCAGAACCAACACTGGTGCTGTTGTCAACTTCTGCTTCAATGTTTCAAATGATTCTTGGCACGCTGGGGTCCACTTGAACTCAATCTTCTTTGCTAGCAAGGTTGTCATTGGTCTGGCAATCTTGGAGAAACCTTCAATGAAACGCCGATAATAACCGGCCATTCCAATGAAACTCTTGATTCCTCGGACATCTTTTGGTGCTTTCCAATCCAGAATTGCTGCTACTTTCTTTGGATCCACAGCTAGTCCATCTCGGTTTATAATATGACCCAAGAATAGAACTTCGCTGATCCAGAACTCACACTTGCTAAGCTTGGCATACAAGTGGCAATCTCGTAGCCTTTGAAGTACCTTCCTCAAATGTTTCTCATGCTCTTGCTCATTTTGGGAATATATAAGAATATCATCTATGAACACCACTACGAACTTGTCGAGGTAGTCCATGAACACGTTGTTCATCAGATACATGAAGTAAGCTGGCGCATTCGTCAATCCAAATGACATAACCATGAACTCATATAGTCCATACTTGGTGATGAATGTTGTCTTCGGTATGTCTGAGGGTCGGATTCTCAGCTGATGGTAACCTGACCTCAGATCTATCTTTAAGAACACACTGGCTCCTCTCAACTGATCAAATAAGTCTTCAATTCGAGGCAGGGGGTACTTATTCTTGACAGTAACATCATTCAAAGCTCTATAATCGATGCACATCCTCTTCGTGCCATCCTTCTTCTCCACAAATAACACCGGGGCTGCCCAAGGTGAGGTACTTAGCCTGATGTAACCTTTCTCTAACAACTCATTAATTTGCTTCTTGAGTTCCACCAACTCTGGTCCGGACACTCGATAAGCTCTCTTGGAAATAGGGGCGGTGCCTGGGATAAGCTCTATGGCAAATTCAACTTTCCTTTCAGGTGGCATGCCTGGTAACTCTTCAGGGAATACATCGGGGAATTCTAACACAATCCTAATTGTTTCAATCGGATTGGACTCCTTGTCATCTACTGATAAATGGTGACAGGCTCCTTCTTCTAGTTCAGGTAAGTACAACTTGGTTACTACCTCCTTTCCGGATGGGGACACCAAGTTAACTGTCCTCTTGTCACAACTGACAGTGGCTTGATTTCTGCGTAGCCAATTCATCCCTAGGATGACATCTAACCCTTGAGTTCCCATTACTACTAGGCTAGCGGGGAAGGCTATCCCCCTTATTTCAATCCTTAGATTCGGACAAATCCTATCGGACTGAACTTTTCCTCCAACTGAATTAACTCTCAAAGGTGGGATCATTGGTTCTATGAGGATGTTATGTGATTCTACCCAAGATGCAAAACAAAAGAATGTGTGGCACCAGTATCAAATAATACTTTTGCTGGGTAGGATTCGACTAGAAACATACCTACTGCCACGTCCTGAGCTTCTTGGATTACTTCGGCCTCCAGGTGGTTCACCTTTCCACGGTTGTAGGCCTGACCATAGACTCCTGTTGCTTGCTGTGGTGCTCCTTGTCTTGCTAGGGCATTGACTGCTGGCGGTTGTTGGGTTGCTTTCTTTGGACAATTCTTCGCCCAGTGATTCTGTTCTCCACAGTAGAAGCATGCACGACCTCCTACTTGTGCTGGGGCTGCTTGGCCATTCTGGTTGGTTGCGGGGGCAGTAAGACGAGCTGCCTGGTTGTTCTGACGTTGGTACTGATTTCCTCCCGGCTGAGTGTTCTGACGGTACTGCTGCTGCTGCTGAGGAAACTGCCTCTGGTACTGGTGCTGGTGCTGACGCTGATGTTGGTGCTGGTGCTGGTGGCCTTGCTTGAATTGCTGTGGCGAGTTGCCTGAGTAGAGGGGATGACTGCTACTCCCGGCCTGAGGTCCACTAATCTTGCGCTTCCTATCCTCCATCTCCCGACGCTTCCTTTCAGTCATGATTGCTTTGTCTATCAAGTGCTGGAAGGTGGGGAAAGTGTGGTTCATGAGCTGGTAATGGAGGGGATCAACCAATCCTCTCAGAAAGCGGTACTGCCTCTTTGCATCCGTGTTGATGTCTTCTGGGGCGTAACGTGACAGCTGCAGAAACTTATCCCTGTACTCACTGATGGACAGGGGACCTTACTTCAGGGCAAGAAACTCCTCCTTCCTCACTATCATCAGTCCCTCGGACACACGGAAGTTGTCCCTGAACTCCTCCCAAGTGATGGCTTCAGGGTTGGCATGGGTGGCGAGGTAAGACTCTCACCAAGACTATGCTGCTCCCCTCAATTGTCGAGGGCCATACAACACCTTCTCACGGTCGTTGCACTGAGCAGTGTACAACTCACGCTCCACAGTACGCAGCCAATCTTCCACATCCATGGGGTCAGCGGAGTGGGCAAAGACAGGGGATGGCCCCTCATGAATTCTGCCCGCTTGTCTCTGGGCACTTGTGGCATCTGGACTTGCACTGGAGGCTGAGGTGGTGGTGGCTACTACTGAACCTGCTGCATCGCTGCTAATGTCTGACCAATTGCCTGAACTGCCTGGGTCTGCATCAAGAACATCTGCTCAATGGTCATCGGGGGTGGCGGTGGCAAATGCTGCTGCGGAAATCTTCACAGCACTGAATAATTGATCATCTTCACTGGCAACTTCTCAGATAAAGAGGAAAGTGGAAATAAATGGATTACCCAACTAAATAACTGACTTTATTAATAACTACACCAAGTTGCAGGAGATACCCACACCTTGGTGACAATCATTACAAAGATCCAACTTCATTACATGTTCATCATGACAAGCATCCTACAAAAGGTAACCAAACTAACTCTAACTAAGACTGACTAGACTAAGACACTGAAGTAAGCATTATTACAGACTCCGACTCCATTGATCTATGGATCTAAATCTATGCGGGCCCTACAGTCTGGGGTACCATAGTCGAAGCGACCATGGGGCGGTGAATGGTAAGGGTGCTGAAACCCAACCGGGGCGGGAGAACCACCATCAAGATAGTGGCGTGCCGCGCATTCAGCACGCAATTCCGCAACCTCCGCCCGAACCTTGCCCAACTCGTCAAGGGTGTGGTCCAACTCTGTGTTGAGCACGGAGACCAAGTTGACCATGCTACTCAGCGTGGGATTGCCCTCACCAACTAGCGAGACAATCACACCTCCAGCACTGCTGATCGAAAGGCGAGGGTAGTACTTCAGGTCAAGGCCATCAGCTACCCCGCTGAACAACAAGCAATACTGAGAAAGTGCCCGTCGTGCTGCATCTTGCATGGCTGTCTCAGCAGTGTCCCTCTCAGTGATAGAATAATGCTCTGAGAAGGCCTCTGCACCCCGAAGATTATCGTCCAGACGGCGCACCAAGTAAGTAGCCTCCCACTAGTCTAGGTATAGCCCACGACGATGCTGGTAGACTACACAACTGTACTCGATAGACCAAGTGTGTCGGTCAAAGGCCCGACGCAACAGGGTATTGAGAGCGTCGTGGAAGTGACACCCACGAGCAGCGTCACGAGTGATGGGTCTCACGATCCATCCCTCCGGCTCTGGCTCCTCCGAACGCTCCGTGTCATGGCTCGAACTGCCACCGCCGTCATCGTCGTCTCCGTCGGGGTCTCCTCCAGCAGCCGAGATGCCCTGTTGTGGTGCAGGGGGCATCTCTGGCTGAGGTGCAGGGGAAGGCGGCCTCTCAGACTCCACTTCCCGCTGAGGCGAGGGGGAAGAGTCCTGCTGCTACTGCTCCTGGCGTCGGTGCTCCTGCTCCTTGTGCAGGCGACGATGCAGTCTCTCCAGTTGGCTGGACTGACCTGACACCGTGCGATGCAGTGGACGCTCTGCCAGGCGAGAAGGCAAAAAGGGGATCACAGACTTACATGCAGTGCACCTGAGATGAGCCGTCTACAAAAGACATCGTAAGCACAAGACTAAGAATAGAACTATGAGACCAGAAAGTAAACAGAAAGGAAAGTGAGACGAAACTTTTTGAGATAAGTAAATAACATAGAGTTGGTCAAGATGACCAACTTTTGTAAAGACACTAAGGTCAAGGTAAGAGTAGAGGTCTATAGTCCTTAGGTCGACCATTCTAGTCTAGGTTAGCGGTCCTACAGTCAGCAAGGCTTTGATACCACTTATGCCACACCCGGTTTTGGAAGGTAAACCGAATGCGAACCATGTACGTGCTAGGATAAGAACTCACGTACACAGCGATTGCATAATTTGACATCATCACACAATGCTTGAATTAAATAGCGGAAAGATACTTAGTTACATCAAGATGTCTTAGACATCCACAGAGTCTATTACATAAAAATAGGGTTTAACAATTATATCAAAGTGCGGAGTAACGAAACGTAGAATATAAGCCTGCACAGGCAGCTGACTGGGGGTTTGCCACTAAGATAAACTAGAACTCATCGTATTCCTGAAACTCCTCGAAGTCATCCATGTTGCCAGCTTCACCTCCTGAGCACTAAGAATAGTGGGGACAACCTGGGGTGGGGTGGTTTGTAAAGCAAGGGTGAGTACACTTCAACGTACTCAGCAAATGTCCCGTTTGGCTAAAGTGGACTAGCTGTATGTGGAGTTAAGGTTTAAGCAACTGCTTTTAGTTGGTCAAGTTTTATTACCATAAGTATAGCCAAATTTTAGTAATAACCCAGTTATTGCCCAGAGGCACTCCCTCCAAGAGGAAATACCTAAGATCAGAATTATAATCATCATTGCTAATCATCATCATAAAAGTAACCATTGTTCTTCTAATCGAAGAGGATCCCAAGGCTGCTCATAACCGCGAGCACGGATGATATACCAGTTTCTAACACTCTGCAGAGGTTGCACACTTTACCCACAAGCCGTTATTCCCATTCTGCCCGGGGTTCTAGCCTCCCCATTGATCACTACTAAGGTGACCTAGCAGGGTCTCACTACGTAGCCTTTACAAAGATTTCCCAGAGGACATAGCTTCCCATTAGGTTTCTCCAGTTTGATAAACACAGTACATCTCCCCAAAGGAAGGGTGACTAACAAAACCAAATCAAAGAACCTCTGCAACCAGCCTCGGCAGAGCAAGTACTATGCCCGGACCCCATTGATGGCCCTACGACGAAGCAAACTACACCTCTGGTTCCTCTAATTAATCAGCTAAGGGCATCCCATTCCACCCTCATGGTTGCACTGTTATCCCGGGTTGTCACTCCCCAAACAGGTCCTTACGGAGAGGCACTCAGGAAAGAGCCTGAGCCCCGTAAAGAATCATAAGAACCCCATCAGGATAACATCATCGTATCATAAAAGATCACATCATGTTCATTGATCAAGTTAAAGCAATAGCATAAGCTAACCATGATTAACCCAAAAAGGTAAACAAGGGTAAGGTAAATACAGACTAGTCAATCCTTAGGTTTTCAATAAAGTAACGCGGGACAGTGAATTATAAAGTATAGTAGGACATAGTAGGTCTGAGGACACTTGCCTTCACCAGGTTGTTGCTCAGGGAGGTCTCCAACAACACACTCAGGAACCTCAGACTGCTCGTTGTCTAAGTAAAGCGAGCATACATTCAATACATTTGGAAAAGTATAAATGAACAGCACATCAAACATTTACAATCATTGACACATAACTCATAAAGGTATAATATTAAGTGTAGGGGAATGATATCAAGTTACAAAGAAAATGAAGTAATCCTAACTGGGTAATTGATTACTCTCTAAATGTTTGGGACATAGCTCAAAAAGGTTAAGTAGTGATTAAAACAAAGGAAAGCTAGAATTATAATATAAACTACTCTCATTTAGGAATTTAACTACCTTTTAGGTATTATCCATAATTACATTCCTAATTCTGTTTATGTTATTAAGGCCTAAAGGTTAAGTCCAAAAATAAATCCAAGTGATGCATAACACTAATCTCACAAGATTGAATGTACTTTATTCCTAGGGTTCTACTTTTATTTATTTCATTAAATAAATAAATATATACTTTAATTGTATATTCCAAGTGTAAAAATTAAAGTATGCATATTACAGTTGACTATATTTTATTTGAACAGAGAATAATCTTGTGAACATTTTGCAATTTGAACCACTAAATTTGGAGTTCATATGAAAAAGATATGAAATAAACAAGTTTTAAAGTTTGAAATATGAAATTAAGGCTAAATCTGTAATTAAATAAAAGTCCAGGGGATATTGTAAAGAAACCAGGGACCTATGCGCTAAAACAGAGGACGACGGGTTGATTTCCTAAATCCAGGGGGGTTCTTAAGCAAAACGACCACACGAAGGGGTACGAGGTAATCTCACCCATCAGATCAGAAACCGACGACCCAGATTAGATCGCGCGGGCGCGGGCGCGCTGGCGCGACTGACAAGCGGGGCCAGGGCGTCAGCGAGCCAGGGTGGGCTGACCAGCCGGGCCCAGGGGCAGAGATGCGGTTGAGGGGGAGAGAGGAGAGACGGTTGGATCTGGATCGGACGACTACGATTAGATCCGCTCGAGTTAGCTCTACACTGTCCGATCTCGGGCGAACGACCGAGATCTAACGGCTGGGGGCGGACATGGGCGCGGTGGCGTCGCTCGGTCCCGCGGCGGGAACTCGCCGGAGACGAGCAGACCGGCCACGGTGGGGCACCAGAGGCTTGGGGGTTGGCCTAGGCGCACACAAGGGGATCTGGCGGACTCAGCCGAGGGCACCACGCCGGCGCGGGAGCACCAAAGGGCGCTGCACATGGCGAGGCGGGCTAACGAGGGCGCGGGGCAACTCCGACGAGCAATTGCGTGTTAACCAGTGCAGTACACATGGAAATAGGGGTGCGGGGAGGTTTCTCACCTTGAGGGGAAGCGCTGGAGGCACGAGGCAACGACGGAGGCACAGGGATGCGTCGGGGTGACGGTGGCGGAGCTCCGGCTGTGCAAGAACCACTCCGGTGAGAGCGGACCAGACAGACCAGAGAGGGGAAGGGCACACCGAAGGGTGTACCGAGTAGCTGACGGCAAGGCGAAGATTACCGTGGCACTGGACGGGACACGGGCGCAACGACGGCCACGGAACAGGCGGTGGACGTCGGCGGGTGGTGGCGAAGGTTCTCAGTTCGCATGGGCAGAGCGAGAGAGAGGGCGAGAGAGCTGGGCAGAGGCACAAATGGAAGAGGGGAGGTGGGCAAGCAGGGCACGGGGTTCAAAAGGGGCGCGAGGGCTCGGTCGTGGCCAGAGAACGCACGGTCGTGGGGGCGTCCACGACGGGGAGATCGTGGGCGGGAGGTTGAGGACGACTGACACGTGGGGACGGCGGGACAGAGAGAGGGACAGAGCGGGCGCGGCCGAGAACAATGGCATCGACAGGGTTGGCCCACGGGACATAGAGAGAGGGAGAGAGGGGGCGCTCAGGGTTGCGCTGACACGCGGGACCCGCCTGTCAGGCAGAGGGAGCGCGCGGGCGTGCGGACTGGGCTGCCTTGGGCCGAATTCAATTTTCCATTTTCTAGGGAATTTTTAATTGATTTTCTATTTATTTTCTCTAGGGTTTAAAATTCAAATTCAAATAAACTTTCAAATTCAAACCAAATCAAATATGTGCAACAATTCAAAGAATATTTAGGCTCAATATGATGCAACATTCCATGACTCATATGTTTTGGGCAAAATAAAATAAATAATCCCTCACTAATACAACTAACTCTAATTAAAAGAGAGAGAAAGAAAACTAAAGAGAGAGGGAAACTAAAGTGTAATAGAGAAGAGTAACACCTGAATTTGGATGATCATAAGAAAGAAATTTTATACCACCAAATTCAGGGTGTTACAGCTGCAGAAACCTGTCTTTGTACTCACTGACTGACATGGGCCCATGCTTTAGCGCTAGAAACCTGTCTCTGTAATTAGACCTGCTGGAACATGGTACCGACGAAAGTTATCTCTGAATTCTTCCTAAGTGATGGCATCGACGTCGGCATGGGTGGCGAGGTAGGACTCCCAAGTCCCACCAAGACTCAGCTTCTCCCCTCAACAGACAGGGACCATACAGAACCTTCTCTCTGTCGTCACACTAAGCGGTGTGCAACTCCCGCTCCATGATACGTAGCCAATCTTCAGCATGCATGGGGTCAGCAGAGTGAGCGAACACTGGGGGATGATGTCTCATGGATTCTGCACGCTTATCCCTAGGCATCTGAGGCATTTGCACTTGCATCTGAGGTTGAGGTGGGGGCTGTTGCTGCTGCACTTGCTTCATGGCGGCCAGTAGGACTGGGCGTTCGGCTTACCCGAAAATTTCTGGTCGGGTAATTCGGGTAATTAAAATTTCAGGTTTTAGAAAGTCATACCCAAAATTGTATCGGGTATTATAGTACCCGGAAATTCGGGTACCCGATAATTTGGGTTCGGGTATCGGGTACTCCCGAAGTACCTGGATTTAAAAAAATAGTCACTAGTTCACTACCCTCATGAAACATACACATGTCATTGGTAAATACACATAGGGAAAATATGATACAATAAAATACATCAGGTTCTCAGGAACTGTTAGACTCCAATACTCCACAACCTAAATATACGATAAATGATATGAATTCAAAACAGACGAGGCGGCGAGGTCTGCTGTCGTCGTGTCGACCGGCGGCGAGGTCTGCGTGCTGTCTGGTGCCTGCTACGAGGTCGGTCGACGACCTTGGACCACTGCAGTTGGACGGCGCGCTAGACCTAGATGGACATGGACACTTGGTGGCGGCGGACTTGGACCGCTCGGTGTCGGCTGTAGCTTGTAGGGTTTGCCCCGTATTGCTGCACGCCTGCCTCATACGTGGGAGCCTGGGCGGTGGCCGGTGGGTGGGCTGGTTACTTGGGTTTCAGTAGTTGACTAGTTGGTTACTTGGTTTAGTGACTCGGTGGGTGGGCTGTGAACGCATGTAGGCTGGCACTTGGGCTAATGGGTTGTACGCATGTATGCTGTTTGTTTTGTAGGCCCCTGTAGCTGGCTAAATATTTCCGGGTTCGGGTTATTCGGGTACCGGCAGGTGGTACCCGAACTGCTTAGAATAATTTCGGGTTTCATAAGTTGGTACCCAAAATTCCCGAATAAAATTCGGGTACCCGATATTATGGGTTCGGGTTCGACAATTTCGGGTTCGGGTATCGGGTTACGAGTTTTTTGCCCAGGCCTAGTGGCCAGAGTCTAACCAATCGCCTAGACTGCCTGAGTCTGCATCAGAAACATCTGCTCTATTCTCATCAGGGGCGGTTGTGGCAACTGCTGCTGAGGTGCCTCATCTTGCGGTGCTTGCTGATCCTACTGAGCACACCTCCCTCCTCTGCACCTGTTGTCTGACATCTACGGAATGCAATCACACATCAGAACTGATCTTGCAAATCTTGCAGCATAAGAAAAGGGTATAGAGTTCATCCACAACATTGAACAAATAAACATCTTCATTGACTTCCCACACAGGCAGACACAACACCTCAGATAAAGAGGAAAGTAGAGATAAAAAGGTTTCCCAACTAGATAACTAATTTTATTAACATTAGCAGCTAAACCAAAATGTAGGGGGTACCCACACTCTGGTGACAATCATTACAAAGATCCAAATCCATCATAGTTCATCATGAAAAGCATAAAAACACATGATAAGCAAACTACCCTGACTAACTAAGACTAACTAAGAATAAGACTAATACTAAGACTTCTATTTTAAACATTAATTACAAGATCCAATGCTAACAATCTATGGTCCTAAATTTATCCTAGTCCCGCAGTCGGGGTTGCCATAGAGATGGCGCCCACGCCGAGGCGAGCGATAAGGGTGTTGAGTCCCGACGGGGGCGGGAGAGCCATCCGCTAGGTGACAGCGCTCCGCGCGCTAAGCCCGCAACTGGGTGATCTCAGTACAAGCCCTACAAAACTCGTCTAAAGCGTGGTCCAGCTCCGTGTTTAGCACAATGGCTATGTTGACTATGCTGCTCAACCTAGGATTGTCCTCACCAATAGGTGAGACAACCAAGCCTCCTGTGCTGCCAGATGGACGATGGGGGTAATACCTGAGGTCAAGATCATCGGCCACCCCACCAAGCACTGAGCAGTAGTGCGAAAGCGCATGTCGTGCAGCATCCTGCATGACTGCCTCAGCTGAGTCCCGCTCAGAGATAGAATAATGCTCCGAGCAGACCTCCGCACCCCGGAGCCTATCTTCCATATGGCGCACCAAGCAAGTCGCCTCCCAACGGTCCAGGTATGCCTCGCGACTATGCTGGAAGACAACACAGCGATACTCGATGGACCAAGTGCATCGGTCGAGTGCCTGGCGCAGGAAGGTGTTGATCACATCGTGAAAGTGACACCCGTGAGCGGTGTCAGGAGTGATGGGTCAAGCAACCCATCCCACTGGCTCCTGCTCCTCTGAGAGGTCGGTGCTGTGGCTCGAGCTGTTGTCGTTGCCACCTCCGTCGTTGGGGTCTCCTCCAGCAGCTACTACAGTGGCCGAGACACCCAGTGGTGGTGCAGGGGGCACCTCTAGTGGGGGCACAGGAGAGCAGCGCCTCGCAGACTCTACCTCCTGCTGAGGCAAGGAAGAAGATCCCTGCTGCTCCAGCTCCTGTCGTCGACGCTCCTGCTCCTCGTGCAAGCGATGTTGCAGCCTCTCCAAATGGCTAGACTGACCGGTCACTAGGCGATGAAGCGGATGCTCCACGAGACGAGAGGGCAAGAAAGGAATGACTGATTTTCATGATGTGTGTCTAAGATGAGCCATCTACAAAAGACACCGTAAGCATAAGAGTAAGAACAAAACCAATATGACCAGCAAGTAGACCACAAAAAAGATTAGGAAATAAAATAAAACAAAATTTTCAGCAAGGTATACTATATATAATAGAGCATAAAATTGGTCTAGATGACCAACTTTTGAAGTGACACCAAGGTCAAGGTGAGAATAGGGGTCTATAATCCTTAGAATGGCCACCTACTCTAGGTTAGCAGTCCTACGGTCACCACAACTTTGATACCACTTATGTCACACGCGGTTTAGAAGGCAAACCGAATGCGAACCATGTACGTGCCAGGATCAGCAATTCACGTACACAACAGTTACATAACCGGACATCATCACACAATGCTCAAATAATAACATAAAAGAGGGACATAATTGATTACATCATGATGCTCGAGACATCCACATAGTCATTAACATATATCAAAGTGCAAAAACGAAACGTAGCTAAACACGGCCTTCACAGGCAGTCAACTGGGGGTTTGCCGCCAACCCATGCCTAGAACTCATCGTACTCTTGGAACTCCTGGAAATCCTCCACCACGACTTCATCTTCTCCTGAGTAGTGGTTGCAATGTGGACAACCTGGGGGGGGGGGGGGGTTGGTGTGTAAAGCAAGGGTGCGTACACATCAACATACTCAACAATTGTCCCGTTTGGCTGTAGTGGACTAGCTTTATGTGGGGTTTAAGATCAAGCAATTGCTTTTAGTTGGTCAGGTAATCATTACTAGTAGAGAGCCAGGTTTTAGCATTAAGCCAAGTTGTTAACCCAAAAGTACTCTTTCCAAATGGAAAGAATACCAGAAATCACAATCATCATCATAATCATAATAAAAACCATTATTATCCTCATCATCATCTGTAAACATAGTATGTCTGATTAATGTGTCTCTAATCAATGGAGCTCCCAATGCCGCTCATAACCACGAGCACGACTGATATATCAGTTTCATAACACTCTGCAGAGGTTGCACACTTTACCCACGAGCCGTGATTCTTTTTGCCTTGGGCCGATCAAACCCTTAAACACTACCAAGGTGAATAGGCAAGGTTTCACTACATAGCCTTTACAAAGATTCCCTAAGGTTGTAGTCGCCTATTAGGTTTCCTAAATGTACCGCACTTCTCCCCAAGTGGAAAACCATCCTCGGCAGAGCGAGCCACATACACCGAGCCTCATTGACGGCACGACAGCGAAGAAAACCACACCTCAGTTCCTCAAATTATTTAGCTAAGGGCGTCCCATGCCACCCTCATGGTTGTACTGTTTTCCCGGGTGGTCATCCAACGAACCAGTCCTTACGGAGAGGCACTCGAGAAACCGCTCGAGTCCCCTTAAATGTCATAAAGCCATCATCATAATCAAAAGGGGTAAACAACGTATCATAAATAATCTCCTGATGTTCATTGATTAGGGTGAAGCACTAGCATAGAGCTAAACCAAATTGATCCAATCCACATAGGTAAACAAGGACAAGATAAACAAAGCTAATCAATCCTTAGGTATAAATTGTGTAATTGCGGGGAGTGAATTATAAAATGTATATGACATAGATGGGTCAAGGGACACTTGCCTTCACCAACCAGTTGCTGCTCAGGGTCTTCACCTGTAACTCCTTTGGACTCCGCCAACGGACCATTATCTATATGAGTTCAAACATACATTTCACAAACTTAATATAAAAAGAAACAATACACCACACAATAGAATAAGCAGACGCTTGGGCGCAGGCCTCGTATCTACGACTATGTGAGAAAGAAAATACAACGGTCGAGGCTACGGTCGAACGGTGATTACGATAAGCAACTATAGATTAAAATACTTGTCCAAATATAACCACATTAATTTAATAACCGCGCTATGCATAAACCAAAATTACGCTACGCGCTTAATTATTATAAACAACTCTAGGTAAATTTAAAAGATCGTCGCGTGACGAAGCGCGCAACACAACACATAATTTAAACAGAATTACAACGGATTGTCGCGCAACGAAGTGCGCAAGACAACGCGTCCCAAACTGAAATTAACTTGGATTGTCGCGCGGCGAAGCGCGCGACAGCACACGCAAATTAAACTAGAATTAAAATGAATCGTCGCGCGACAAAGCGCGCGATGCAACACTTAGACTAAACTAAAGTTGAAGCGATCCATCGCACGACAGAGCACACAACGAAACACTTGAATTAAATCTGAAATTAACACAAAACGTCGCGCGACGAAGCGCGCGACGGCATACGCTAAATAAACTAAATTTAAAACGAAACGTCGCGCGATGAAGCGCGCCACACAACACATTACTCAAATCGAAATTAATCGAATCATCGCACGACGAAGCGCGTGACACAACACACTAAATAATCTGAAATTAAAATGAATCATCGCATGAAGAAGAGTGCGACGCAGCCCATGAATTATACTGAATTTAAACGCTACGCGCACTAGGGCTGCGTCGGGGGCAGGCCGCGTTGGAGGCGGGCCGCCACGCCAGGGCAGGGGCGAGCCGGGGGCAGGCCGCCGCGCCGGGGCAGGGGCGCGTGGCTGGGGACGCCAGACAGGGGCGCGTGACCGAGGGGCTTCAGACAGGGGCTCATGGCCGGGGGGCACAGGGCAGGGGCGCGCAGCCGGGGGCGCCGGGCAGGGGCGCGTGGGGGGAGGGAAGGAGGAGGGAGAGGAGAGGGGAAGAGAGGGGGAGCTCACCTCATGGCTCGATGATCGGTGGCAACCGCTCACCGGAATCCCACCTAGGGCAAGGGGAGGTGGAAGAGAGGGAGAGGGAAGTTGCTGCGTGGGAAAAGAAAATGAGAGAGAGAGGGGTGGGGGGGGGAGGATGGCGCCAGGAGCGCGCCTGGGCCGTGGGTCGGGCCGGCAACCCACTACACGCTCTCGCTTACCTCTAACCGAATTTAAATCACGGATCAAAAACCGAAACAAGACGAATGCGCGATTAGACACAACATCATACAAAAGAAATATGCTTCGGCATGATGCAACAACCATGTCAACTTAGGTTTTTTGTTTATACGCGATACGTGCACCAATCTCTACATTGCTTTGAAAATAGGAAGAAGGAGCGAAATAGGAAGAGAAAAGAGAGTAACTCCTGAATTTGGTGAATATCGAAGACAAAAATTTATACCCCAAATTCAGGACGTTCAACAACAAGCAGATTGACGTTTGTTGGGAGATGATGGATAAAATGGGCTACCCTAAGCTTGAGCTTGGGCTATCCTTAATGCTGAAAGACCATCTAACAGATTTGTTGGGACCATGCTTCGTCGCCGAAGGTCCTGCAGGAAGAAACAGCTTCGGCTGAAGCTGTCCGCATGTGATGACCGAAGGTTGCTCTTCATGAAGCTTCGGAATTACAAACCGACTTAAAAGTAGAATGACATTTTAGTCCATAAGTGTTTGAGTCGTTGTTGTAAACTTTTATGAGGGGCATGATTGTAATTCCTCACAGGATGTGTCCTGTGCCTATAAATAGTGAACAATATTCCTTTACTGTTCACGCATTCCTGTAATTGCAATCGCATCACTCGGGAATTAATCTTTGTCAAGGAAGAGGTATAAATGTATCTAATATTTGAATGCATTAAGTTAATATAATATGAAAGTGATGTTGTCTATTTATAATTTATTTGTCTTTGATGCTTCATATTTAATATTACTTTACATAATCTATTAGAGTTCAATTACGAAGATTCAACCTTCGTAATTGTATCGTTCTTAACCTTCGTCCGAAGTTCATTAAATCCTTAAAGGAATAATGCTTCAGCGGACGAAGGGCATTAACATTTAACATTTTATGTTGCCTTGTTCTTAATTCATAGCATTTGAGAACGAGTCCCCAACATTGGCGCCCACCTCCGGTGAACTCACTTCCACTTTTCTGAGCTGATGGCTTCGTTCAATATTCAAGCTGGAGCTGCTTCGGTTCTGAAGCTGGTACTCCCGATAACGGGCGGTTCATGTTCAGAACCAGCCAACAAGAAACAGAAGAAGGAAGCACAGAGAAGGGTACAACATGTCGGGGTGCAAGGACCCTTCATCAAGTCAAGATGGTCTCACATTCCCATTACCTTCTCCCAAGAGGACCTTCAACTCAAGGATTACCCACACAACGATGCTATGGTTATCTCTTGTGTTATCAAAGGATTTATGGTCCACAATGTTTTGGTTGATACAGGCAGTGCAGCTGATATCATATTTGCTAAGGCCTTCAGACAAATGCAAGAGCCCGAAGATAAAATTCATGATGCTACACATCCCCTCTGCGGCTTCGGAGGAAGGCAGATTGTAGCACTCGGCAAAATCTCAATGTCAATGGCTTTCGGATTCATCAACAACACAAAAACTGAGCAAGTTATGTTTGATATTGTTGACATGGAGTACCCTTACAATGCAATCATTGGCCGTGGTACTCTTAATGCCTTCGAAGCAATTCTGCATCCAACTTATCATTGCATGAAGATACCTTCGGACCAAGGGCCCATTGCTATTCATGGAAGTCAAGAAGCTGCCAGAAGGGCCGAAGGAAATTGGACAGACTCAAAAGCAATCCATAATATAGATGGAACTGAAGCTTGTGAGCAATACAAGTTTAGAAGGGAAAAAGCTGCTTCGGTTGACCAGCCGAAACCCATGCTCTTATGTGAGGATATAGCAGAGCAGAGGGTGCTATTGGGATCTCAATTGTCCGAAGAGCAGGAGAAAACCTTGATAAGGTTTTTGTTCAACAATAAAGATGTTTTTGCTTGGTCAGCTAATGATCTTTGCGGAGTTAACAGGGATGTTATTGAGCATTCGCTCAATGTTGATCCATCCTTTAGACCCAGGAAACAGAGGCTTCAGAAGATGTCTGATGACAAGGCCGAAGGTGCTCGGAATGAAGTGAAACGACTCCTCAGTGCCGGAGTTATTAGAGAGGTAAAGTACCCAGAATGGTTGGCTAACACTGTTATGGTGAAGAAGGCTAATGGTAAATGGAGAATGTGCATCGATTTTACTGATCTCAATAAGGCCTGTCCGAAGGATGAGTTTCCTTTGCCAAGGATAGATTCTTTAGTCGATGCAGCAGCTTCATCAGAACTTATGAGTTTGCTGGATTGCTATTCAGGCTATCATCAAATCTGGATGAAGAAGGAGGATGAACCAAAAACCAGTTTCATAACCCCTAGTGGGACATACTGTTATGTCACACCCGGGTTTCGGGGCACCAAGACCCGGGTGTGAACATAATCACCAGGTGTGCTGGGACCAAGTCTCACACATATGATGAATCATGGCACAGGATCGAATGTCACATCTTTACTATATAACAGGAGTTCTGTACAAAAATAATTAAATAATTACATCATATGAGGAAACGATCCAGCAACCCAAAGTTGACTGGGAGACGACGACCTAGATCTCTTACGAACACATCACAGCATCCTCCATGCGCCTCATCCGGTGGTACCTGTTCTTGACCTGTGGGGGGGTGTGAGACAGCAAGAGTGAGCTCACATACGTTCATCGCTCAACAAGTTGTGGGGAATAATGTGCATGAACTCGCCAAAGGTGGGAGCTCACGTGAAGTGTAAGGCTTACCAAAGAGGATGGCTAGAGCTGAGCATTGCTTTTAAAGTTGGTCAAAATTTTATTAGCAATTACTAAGTATAAGTAAATACCAACCCAATTAAGTAGTAGAACAAAAGTAACAACCTCACCTGCGATGCAATGCATATGACAAATTGAGTTTAAGTTCCATAATTTAATCATCAGAGAGTCCTGAGCTGCTCATGACCGTGAGCTCGGCTAGTATACCAGTTTTACACTCTGCAGAGGTGGTACCCTTTACCCACAAGTCATGTTACCCGTCTGCCAAGAGATCGCGACTTCCCATACACCTCTACCGAGGAGGCGAGGCAGGGTAACACTACGAGGCCTTTACAAAGTTCCACTAGCTTCAGAAAACCCGCTACAGTTTATGGGAAGCTCCAATGCAGGAATCCCTTGCAGGACCGCCATCGCAGCAAAATCCTCCCGAGGGCCTCCCTACACTGACCACTCCCCTACTGCCCTTGCCCCTTTCGGGTAAGGTAGTCCTCCACTAGCTTTCCTAATTAGTCAGCCAAGGGCGTCCATAAACCCTTGTGGTGGCACGTGTTTCTCAAGTTAAGCTCTATGTTCCAATTAACATTTAATGATCTTGTCATGAACATAAATGAAATAACAACATAACTGGAACATAGATATAATGAAATATTAACCCAAAACCATATAAAGCAGTAGCAGAACTACCCAAGTGATTCAGGGGTAAACAAGGTATTCAGGATAAACAAACTAGGGTGACCTATTGGGTCCCATCAAAATTAACCTATGCAGATCATTATGATTAATTAGAACATGAGTGGGTAAAAGAAGTGATCAAGGGCACAACTTGCCTGGGACTTGAGATTCCAGGTACCAGGATGATCTTCAGATTCTCGTGACCTCACTGCTAGTCGTAGTAATACAAACATACATGGTATAGGCAAAATTAACATCACACCAAACATAAGAACAACTGAATAATAATAATCTATGCGTTGCTACGAGACTAACGGAACTTGAACGGATCAAATCGGAGTTAAAACGGAGGAGATACGAATTTCCTAAGGTTTTATGTATTTGATACGAGGTTAATTAAGAAATAAATTTTAATACCATTTTCATGTTAAAACAGAGACACAGGGTGATAAACAACATTATTACAAAATCATAGAAACTGAAATGGATTAATTTGGACTTAGTATGCATTTTCTATGAATTAAACAAATTCTGGCATTTATTTTTACACTAAAAATCAATTTCTAAATGATTTTATAGGTTTTTCTTCCCTGCCTGGGCTGCACGCACTATTTACAGAGAACCCAGGGGTCTCGGGGAAAGATTCCCAAGACACAAAAAATCCTGGACTGGACCGCGGGTTAGTATCCTAAATCCAGAGGGGCTCTTTAGCAAAATACTACGGCCGAAGGGGTACGGAGGGATTTGGGCCGTTGGATCATACATCCACGGATCAGAATAGATCGGTCGTGGAATGAAGCGGTACGCACTGCTGACCCTACGATCCGAGATCTACGGTCCGGATTAGATCCGACACACTTCAAACCAGCGAGTTACCCAGGCCGCCCGATTTGTATCCTACAGTGCAGATTTTAAATACCCGCGACCACACGGACACGTCCGATCAAAAACCAATGCTCCAGATTAGATTTGTCGTTGAATTCAACCGGTATGCTACCAGAGCCGATGGATCTGCGATCTACGGCAATAACTTAATGGAACACGATCTGTTTTGATCCGCAGGATGCCGATTCGACGGCACAGATCCAATCACCCAACAACGATACGGCTAAACTAATCTGGGCCATTCAACAATGGATCCACGGCCCCGCGCCTTCTTCAACCCCCAGCTCGTCTAACACGCTGGCGAGGGAGACTTCCCCCCACAGCCGCCATTACCAGAGCACAAGCTCGGTGCTTCCAGTGCCACCATAGCCAAACCAAACACTACTAGCTACGTAAAGGAAACAGGGATGCACACGAGAGTCCTTGCCTGAGATTCAGAGTTCGCCCAATCACGAGAGATCCAGCCACGGCGATGGTCTTGCATCCGAACAGGTCTGATGCGATCCCCGTAGTGTAGGTCGCCCCCAGAATCTTTCCTGTCCAGAGGTTCCCAAGAACAGTGCGGCGCGCCTCCAGGTGCTTTGCTGCGCGCGCAGAAGGAACACCAATCAGTGATCCCCCAATCTCTTCTCTCTCTTCTTCGTTGCGCTCTCTCAGGTTCTCGCATTCCCGCGGATTCTATCGACCGTGCACGGCAATGGGGTTACAGACATTCACTTATATGCGCAGGGGAAGCAGTAGTTTGGTTCCGGCCGGATCGACGAGGTTGTTGCGGCGCGGCGAGAATTCCGGGCGGACTCCGTGCTTACCTGCTACAACGAAGGTGATTACGCGGGTGTAACTGTGTAACCAACGTGGGGATGCAGCAGGTGGGGGTCCCACATGCCAGAGATTGAACGACGCCCTGGTCGTCATGTCATACTCCAATGTGGGAGAGCTACATGACATCATCGCTTGTGTCACCATGGCATATGCTGCGGCTAGAGAATTAAATAAATAATAAAAAAAACAGAAGGGCATGGGTTGTACGATGAGTGAAATGGGCCATGCGTCATGCGTCATGTGAATGTGTGATAGGCTTCTTTCTCTTTTTAATTTAATTCTATTTCATGTTTTCAATTTCTTTTAGTTTTTCAAATTCCGGATTCAAATTCAAACATGAGTTAGTATTTCAAATATAAATGAAACAGTCCAAGAAACCCAACATGACATGTAATGATGTAAGTTATATTTATTTTTATGTATTAATTATTTATTTAATTTAATGTTTCAAGTATGGAACACACACATTCTTTATTTTAATAGAAAATACCTTCTAATTAAGATATCTTTTTACTTAACTCTTTTTTAGAGAAGGTTTCAAAAATTCAAGAACCACTCTCATGTATATTCTTATTTCTTTATTTTATTATTTTATGATATATATTTTTTTCTTCTACCAATTTTAGGTCTTACAAATCCTACCCCCTTTACAGAAATCTCGTCCTCGAGATTTGTAAGAAAAGGGTATAGAGAGATTGGTATGTAAATTAGCTTTTAGTTTTCCATTAGTTCAAAAAATTAAGAGTCTCTTTTTTTATAATCCTTAATGGGTGATTAGGAGAGTATAGGTATCTTCTATACCTAGCCACTTGTTATGCAGGATAAAAGATGGGTAGGTTAGTGCAAGAGTTACCTGGGATGAGAAATTTTATGGTGAGAAAGAACCTCGTGTTGGGTGGTAATGCATCTGAAGATTGAGTTTGACTCCCCTCCTTCCTTGACGTGGTTGATCTTTTCTTCTCCGGTGTTGGTCTTATTGATTTGAGGTTAGTGTATATCATTAGGGTCGGGGAATATGGTTAAGATAGATATAGGTGAGATGGACCACATGATGTAGGTCAAAATTTGTTTGATGATAGGTGGGGATAGACAAATTATGCATCCCATCAAGACTCTATTGGTTGGGTTGGTCTGTCATTCTTTATTTAGTGCAGAGTGAACCTAGTTAAAGCATGTGGATATGGTCTATTTCACAAGTATTAACTTATCCATTAAATAACTCACTTTAGATTGGACCATATTAGATTAGATGGGATCTACATTAGATCGGTATAACTAGATTAGACTAGATAATATCTAAATAAACTGTGAATTAGCTCAAGGTTGTTATTCTAGAGTGGGATAAATATGCTAATTAGGGCATAATGAATTCATAAGGATAAGGTAGAATGTTTTGAGGTCAGTTAGATCTATTAGGATGAGATAAAATCTTAATTTGGATAAGTTAGGATCCTTTTGAGATAAGATGAGATGGACATTGTTTAGGCTAGATACTTTAATGAGAGATAATCCAGTTTGTCTAGTTATTTTGATGAGCATTTTTTCTATATGTATATGCAGATGTAATTGTGGGCATTACTCCACAACTCATCACACTCAATCAAAGATCCAAATCAGACAAGAACAAACATTCAAGTTCATGGATACAAAAAAAATAGTTTTTTTGTTCCTAAGATTAGGTCTCCTAGTCCTAAAGTCACTTTAGGTGCAGGATTTCAAAGCGTGAAATCCAAGTTTGTCTTTAGAAGTGAAAAGGTAAGAATAATCAGAGTAAAGCGGAAATAGATGAGAAAGATTAAGAGAAGTTTAGAAAAGAATCGGAGTAGCAAAGATAAGTAAGTATTGGTTGTCCAGTTCTATCTAGGTTTCGTCCTACAGTCAACATTCCTCTGATACCACTTCTGTCACACCCGGGTTTCGGGGCACCAAGACCCGGGTGTGAACATAATCACCAGGTGTGCTGGGACCAAGTCTCACACATATGATGAATCATGGCACAGGATCGAATGTCACATCTTTACTATATAACAGGAGTTCTGTACAAAAATAATTAAATAATTACATCATATGAGGAAACGATCCAGCAACCCAAAGTTGACTGGGAGACGACGACCTAGATCTCTTACGAACACATCACAGCATCCTCCATGCGCCTCATCCGGTGGTACCTGTTCTTGACCTGTGGGGGGGTGTGAGACAGCAAGAGTGAGCTCACATACGTTCATCGCTCAACAAGTTGTGGGGAATAATGTGCATGAACTCGCCAAAGGTGGGAGCTCACGTGAAGTGTAAGGCTTACCAAAGAGGATGGCTAGAGCTGAGCATTGCTTTTAAAGTTGGTCAAAATTTTATTAGCAATTACTAAGTATAAGTAAATACCAACCCAATTAAGTAGTAGAACAAAAGTAACAACCTCACCTGCGATGCAATGCATATGACAAATTGAGTTTAAGTTCCATAATTTAATCATCAGAGAGTCCTGAGCTGCTCATGACCGTGAGCTCGGCTAGTATACCAGTTTTACACTCTGCAGAGGTGGTACCCTTTACCCACAAGTCATGTTACCCGTCTGCCAAGAGATCGCGACTTCCCATACACCTCTACCGAGGAGGCGAGGCAGGGTAACACTACGAGGCCTTTACAAAGTTCCACTAGCTTCAGAAAACCCGCTACAGTTTATGGGAAGCTCCAATGCAGGAATCCCTTGCAGGACCGCCATCGCAGCAAAATCCTCCCAAGGGCCTCCCTACACTGACCACTCCCCTACTGCCCTTGCCCCTTTCGGGTAAGGTAGTCCTCCACTAGCTTTCCTAATTAGTCAGCCAAGGGCGTCCATAAACCCTTGTGGTGGCACGTGTTTCTCAAGTTAAGCTCTATGTTCCAATTAACATTTAATGATCTTGTCATGAACATAAATGAAATAACAACATAACTGGAACATAGATATAATGAAATATTAACCCAAAACCATATAAAGCAGTAGCAGAACTACCCAAGTGATTCAGGGGTAAACAAGGTATTCAGGATAAACAAACTAGGGTGACCTATTGGGTCCCATCAAAATTAACCTATGCAGATCATTATGATTAATTAGAACATGAGTGGGTAAAAGAAGTGATCAAGGGCACAACTTGCCTGGGACTTGAGATTCCAGGTACCAGGATGATCTTCAGATTCTCGTGACCTCACTGCTAGTCGTAGTAATACAAACATACATGGTATAGGCAAAATTAACATCACACCAAACATAAGAACAACTGAATAATAATAATCTATGCGTTGCTACGAGACTAACGGAACTTGAACGGATCAAATCGGAGTTAAAACGGAGGAGATACGAATTTCCTAAGGTTTTATGTATTTGATACGAGGTTAATTAAGAAATAAATTTTAATACCATTTTCATGTTAAAACAGAGACACAGGGTGATAAACAACATTATTACAAAATCATAGAAACTGAAATGGATTAATTTGGACTTAGTATGCATTTTCTATGAATTAAACAAATTCTGGCATTTATTTTTACACTAAAAATCAATTTCTAAATGATTTTATAGGTTTTTCTTCCCTGCCTGGGCTGCACTCACTATTTACAGAGAACCCAGGGGTCTCGGGGAAAGATTCCCAAGACACAAAAAATCCTGGACTGGACCGCGGGTTAGTATCCTAAATCCAGAGGGGCTCTTTAGCAAAATACTACGGCCGAAGGGGTACGGAGGGATTTGGGCCGTTGGATCATACATCCACGGATCAGAATAGATCGGTCGTGGAATGAAGCGGTACGCACTGCTGACCCTACGATCCGAGATCTACGGTCCGGATTAGATCCGACACACTTCAAACCAGCGAGTTACCCAGGCCGCCCGATTTGTATCCTACAGTGCAGATTTTAAATACCCGCGACCACACGGACACGTCCGATCAAAAACCAATGCTCCAGATTAGATTTGTCGTTGAATTCAACCGGTATGCTACTAGAGCCGATGGATCTGCGATCTACGGCAATAACTTAATGGAACACGATCTGTTTTGATCCGCAGGATGCCGATTCGACGGCACAGATCCAATCACCCAACAGCGATACGACTAAACTAATCTGGGCCATTCAACAATGGATCCACGGCCCCGCGCCTTCTTCAACCCCCAGCTCGTCTAACACGCTGGCGAGGGAGACTTCCCCCCCACAGCCGCCATTACCAGAGCACAAGCTCGGTGCTTCCAGTGCCACCATAGCCAAACCAAACACTACTAGCTACGTGAAGGAAACAGGGATGCACACGAGAGTCCTTGCCTGAGATTCAGAGTTCGCCCAATCACGAGAGATCCAGCCACGACGATGGTCCTGCATCCGAACAGGTCTGATGCGATCCCCGTAGTGTAGGTCGCCCCCAGAATCTTTCCTGTCCAGAGGTTCCCAAGAACAGTGCGGCGCGCCTCCAGGTGCTTTGCTGCGCGCGCAGAAGGAACACCAATCAGTGATCCCCCAATCTCTTCTCTCTCTTCTTCGTTGCGCTCTCTCAGGTTCTCACATTCCCGCGGATTCTATCGATCGTGCACGGCAATGGGGTTACAGACATTCACTTATATGCGCAGGGGAAGCAGTAGTTTGGTTCCGGCCGGATCGACGAGGTTGTTGCGGCGCGGCGAGAATTCCGGGCGGACTCCGTGCTTACCTGCTACAACGAAGGTGATTACGCGGGTGTAACTGTGTAACCAACGTGGGGATGCAGCAGGTGGGGGTCCCACATGCCAGAGATTGAACGACGCCCTGGTCGTCATGTCATACTCCAATGTGGGAGAGCTACATGACATCATCGCTTGTGTCACCATGGCATATGCTGCGGCTAGAGGATTAAATAAATAATAAAAAAACAGAAGGGCATGGGTTGTACGATGAGTGAAATGGGCCATGCGTCATGCGTCATGTGAATGTGTGATAGGCTTCTTTCTCTTTTTAATTTAATTCTATTTCATGTTTTCAATTTCTTTTAGTTTTTCAAATTCCGGATTCAAATTCAAACATGAGTTAGTATTTCAAATATAAATGAAACAGTCCAAGAAACCCAACATGACATGTAATGATGTAAGTTATATTTATTTTTATGTATTAATTATTTATTTAATTTAATGTTTCAAGTATGGAACACACACATTCTTTATTTTAATAGAAAATACCTTCTAATTAAGATATCTTTTTACTTAACTCTTTTTTAGAGAAGGTTTCAAAAATTCAAGAACCACTCTCATGTATATTCTTATTTCTTTATTTTATTATTTTATGATATATATTTTTTTCTTCTACCAATTTTAGGTCTTACATGTTACCTTCGGATGCCTGAAGGGCTTAAGAATGCTGGAGGAAGCTTCAGCAGAATGACAGCGAAGGTTCTCCATTCTCAGATAGGCAGAAATGTACTAACTTATGTTGATGATATCATTGTAAAGAACACAAAGCAGGATAACCACATTGCTGATTTACAGGAGACCTTCGCTAATTTTAGACAGGCTGGTCTGAAGCTGAATCCAGAAAAATGTGTCTTCGGAGTAAAGAAGGGGAAATTTCTTGGTTGCCTAGTTTCAACAAAGGGAATTGAGGCCAACCCAAGTAAAATCGAAGCTATACTTCGAATGGAGCCACCAAGTACAAAAAAGGGGGCTCAAAGATTAACAGGAAGGCTGGCATCTCTCAATAGATTTATATCCAGATCAGCAGAGAGAAACTTACCATTCTTCGAAGTACTGAAGTCAGCCGAAGTCTTTCAATGGGGACCAATCCAGCAGAAGGCCTTTGAAGAGCTGAAACAGTATTTGATAGATCTAACAACACTAACTCCACCTACGCCAGGGGCTCCTTTGTTATTATATGTGGCAGCTTCGCACTCAGCGGTAAGTGCAGCACTTGTTCAGGAGAAGCTTGAAGGCCAAGTTAAGAGGCAGGCCCCAATATATTTTGTATCCGAGGTTCTTAGTTTATCAAAGAAAAATTATACAGAGTTGGAGAAGGTACTGTATGCTGTCTTGATGGCCTCCAGGAAGCTTCGGCATTATTTTCAAGCTTACAACATAGTTGTTCCTTCTTCACAACCTCTGAAGGATATTATGAGGAACCGAGAAGCTACTGAAAGGATTGGAAAATGGGCTGCAGAGCTCAATGAATTTTGCATTGAATATGTTCATAGATCTTCGATTCAGTCCCAGGCGTTAGCAGACTTCATTGCTGACTGGACGCTAGGGGCTCAGGAGGAGGAAACAAATAAAGACGCTGAAGCATGGACAGTGTTTTGCGATGGGTCTTAGGGAACCTTCGGAGTGGGAGCAGCTGCTGTGTTGGTTTCACCTTCCAAAGTTAAAACTTGTTATGCAGCAAAACTTGATTTTAGTTGCACAAATAACATTGCCGAGTATGAAGCTCTGCTTTTGGGTCTTCGGAAATTAAAGGCAATGGGAATCAGAAGAGCCATCCTTAAAACTGATTCCCAAGTTATTTCTGGTCACATCGACAAAAGTTACAAAGCAAGAGACCCGAAGCTTGAAAAGTATCTAGATACAGTCCGAAGGATTGAGGCATCCTTCGAAGGTTTCTCTGTCAAAAATATTCCTCATGGAGAAAATGAATACGCCGATCTATTGGCTAAGTCAGCAGCCCAGGGTCTACCTATACCTTCGGAAGTATTTTTTGAAACAATAAAAGCACCTTCGGTCGAGCTTCTTGAAAGAGCAATCCTTAATATATCCCCTGTTTATAGTGAAGATTGGAGAACTGAGATCATCTCTTTCCTTCAGGGTAATTTTCTTTCAGACGACGAAGCTTATAACAGGAGAATAGAAGCAAGAGCTCGACCATATGTCATGATAGAAGGGGAGTTATACAAGCGCGGGGTCTGCTCCCCATTACTCAAGTGCTTATCCAGATCCGAAGGTATAGAATTAATGAAGGACATACATGCAGGTCTGTGTGGATCTCACATTGGATCTAGGCCCTTGCTTGGGAAAGTTTTTCGCCAAGGATTTTATTGGCCAAAGGCAGCTTCGGATGCAGCGGATTTAGTTCAAAAGTGCGAAGGTTGTCAGAAATGTGCAAGAGATCAAAAACAACCTTCGTCTTTAACTCAATTAATACAACCCACTTGGCCGTTGCAAAGATGGGGTCTGGATTTGCTAGGTCCATTACCACCAGCACAGGGGAACTTAAGATATGTGGTGGTGGCAGTGGAATATTTTTCCAAATGGATTGAGGCGAAGCCCTTAGCCACAATAACTTCATTTACTATTCAAAAGTTTTTCTGGCAAAACATTGTTTGTCGCTTCGGAGTGCCGAAGGCTATCACTGTGGATAATGGGACACAGTTTGATTCTGAAGCCTTCAGAGAATTTTGTAATCAAATTGGCACGAAGATCCATTTTGCATCAGTCCGACACCCAGAGTCAAATGGACTTGTCGAAAGAGCCAATGGGATCATAATGACAGGAATAATGAAGTCAATCTTCAACCAGCCCAGGGGAAAGTGGCCAGACGAGTTAATTAAAGTGGTGTGGAGTCATAACACAACTACGTCAAGGTCGACAGGCTTTACACCCTTTAAACTATTGTTTGGTGACGAAGCAATAACCCCAGAAGAGGCTAAAACAGGATCAATAAGGACAGTAGCTTCGGCAGAGGACGAAAACGAAGCTGATTGCTCTGTAGAAAAAGATGCTATTGAAGGGATCAGACTCCAAGCTGTGGAGAACATCAATAAATATCAAGCTGAAACAATAAAATGGCGTGATAGAAAGGTCAAGCTGAAGAATATTGAACCAGGACACTTGGTACTTCGAAGAGTAGCTAACCCTGAAACGGTAGGCAAATTACAGCTGAAGTGGGAAGGCTTTTTTTGGTAATATCTTCGTCAAGACCTGGTTCCTACAGATTGAAGGATATGGACGGCAATGACATTCCTAGATCGTGGAATGCGGATGAGCTTCGGCGATATTATGTTTAGTTCGATGTAATTTTTTATATTCTTTTTTGTGGCACCCTTTTCCTTTCCAAAGGGGGAGAAAGGTTTTTAATGGGGCCACAACATGTAATTTTTCTTTTCCTTATTTCAATTCTATAAGAGTGATATCCCCCAAAAAATGTAAATGTAAAAGCTGAGAACACACCTTTGAGTGCAAAGAGAAAGAAAAGAGAACAGGGAGAAGCTCAAAAGTCGTTCCTAAGGGAATGCAGAGCTTACAGCGAAAAATAAACGCTGATTCCGCCGAAAGTAAAAGGCGAAGAAGCTCCTAAGGGAGGCTTACAGCGAAAAATAAACGTTGATTCCGCCGAAAGTAAAAGGCGAAGAAGCTCCTAAGGGAGGCTTACAACGAAAACTCAACGCTGACACACCGAAAAGTAAACGGTGAAGCCAAAAAGTAAACGGCAAAAAGATTTTTATCATTTTTTAGGGGACGAAGGGCCGTGCTTATGGTTTTTTGAATATGTGTCCTAATATTCATTTGCACATAACATATCATCATGTCATTTGCATTCATAAACATCCATTTAGACATATATAGAATCATCATCATGCTACACAAAAAGAGACAGGTGCTTCAGAAAATAAGGAAAAGATTCGAAGGAAAAATTTTCTATGCTTCGTTGTGTACGAAAAGAAGGGAAGGTGTTTTACGCCTTCGGCTCAAAAGAGAAGTTTCGTCCACAGCAAAGCAGATTGAATACGGATAAGGGAGAAAGGATATATTACAAGGTATGTACAAATTTACATAAGATATTCCATATCTATATTACAAGAGTTTCTCCAAGAATTTTTGCAGGAAAGCACATTATAAACAACTTTAAGCTTTAGCTAAGGCTTCGTCTTCAGTTTTGCCAAGCTTCAGCATCGTCAATCTTCAGCTTCGTCATCCTGTATATACCAAATACCAGAGTAAGAAAGGTACAAATTTTAAAGGAGAAGGTAAAAGTAATAAACATAAGTTTCTTACCGGTTTAAGATGGCTTCGAGCTTCGTCGCCTGCCATTTTCTGCCCGCCACTTACCCAGATCTGGGTCATGAATCTATTTCCGATACTTCTGGCTAAGCTTGGAATGTCCATCAAATCTGAAGCTGACAAGCTGAAGTTTGGTCTGTTTACAATGTTCCCATGTGTGCAGCCAGCCTTCAAAAATGTCGTAGCTGTGCCCCGAGAAGCTACCAGGGCGCAGAAGTCGGCGTGCCCACCAATAACTTCGTCAAGGGCGTCAACTTCGCCTTCAATATATTCTAATGTTCTTGGCAGATTCTCAGCTGAAGGTGTGAATTTCGAAGAGCTAGCTCCGACAGAGTGAAATACATCCTTCAGCCGCAGCACACATCGGCTGCCGAAGCTTAAGCATTTCTCCTGAAGTTCTTTGAAGGATTTCTGCAAATTTGAGTATTTATCCACTTCAGCTTTCAGGCTTGCTTCAAAATATTTCTTTTCTTGCTCGAATTTTTCTGATTGTCGGAGCAATTCATTTTTTAATTTGTCATTTTCAGTTTGGGCTTTAGCCAAAGAGCCCTTCATGGTTTGAATAACAAAATCCTTCTTTTCTAATGCACCTTCATGCTCTTTGACCATGGCTTCAAGGTTTTGGATTGCGAGGTCTTTCTTTTCTAGATTGGCTTCGTGATTTTCAACTTTCTCAGCCAAATCTTGAATAACGGCTTTGTTTTTCTCCTCCTCCAGATCTTGTTGCATTTTTAAAACCTTGCCTAATAATATGCTCTGTCGAAATGATCTTCGTTAGAACACGACTTAAAAGATAATAATAATGGTAATAAAATAACAAAAATATTCGTTACCTTGAAGTTAGCATACAGCAAGCTTCCGGCGATGTGTTGACGTTGATAGCGGCACAAGTCCGCTTCCAGCTTCGGCAAGCCAATGCTTTTGGAAAGGGTCCTAACAATTTTGGCTTCGCTGCGGTTCCGAAGGCACCTTAGTTTCCCTTCGTTGACCCCACCAAATAGCATAGCCCCTGATTTGTATCCGCAAGATATGGCATATTTTTTCAACTCCTCTTTTTCGGCGTCTGTTAATTCTTGTCCGAGTAAATCTTGAAAGTTAAAATCTTCTTCTTCTGAAATTTCATCAATCTGCTCTTTCCCCTTCTCAGTTGCCGTATCCACTGCAGCCACAGTAGCTTCTTCTTCAGCCATTTTCAGGAGTATATTGTCAATAACCTCAAGCGTGGTTCCCAGGTTCAACTCTTCGGTGGCCCCGGCTTCGGCCCCGGTAGCTTCGGCTTCGCCGGTTTCAGCTTCAGTAGTTTTTATTCCAGTAGCTTCGGCTTCGGCAGTTTCAGCAAAAACAATTTTTGACACCGTTGACGGTGGCGGCGTCTGATGGATCACATCTGTTACTTGAATAATTCTCCGCTTTTTCGGCTTGGCAGGACTTTCTACTGCCGAAGCTGCCTTGTCCTTCTGAAAAAACTTCGTCAGTTCCAGTGCCAGCGGACTTAGCCTGAAAGGCAAAGGTTCAGTCATTACCTTCATAATTTCCTCTACTTCAACAGCAGAAGGAGAAGCAGGAGTATCTTCTTCTCGGACCGGCGTTTCCGGCTCTGGGGATGCATTTTTTCTCTTTTTTGCAGTGGCCACCTTCGGCTCAGGATTTAACTCTTCAGCGCTAAGATCTTCAGAATCTTTCTTTTTCTTTTTGGCTACCTTGACGACCTCTTCGTCAGTAGCGCTGGCAATCCTTTTTCGCTTCGGGCCCCCGGCATCTCCGCCCAGTCGACCATAGTCAGCGTATTCAAATCCTATGGCATCAAGTACCCTGTTCAGCCTTCGTTTCGGCCGAGTGCCGAAGGCCGCTGTCATCAGTTGGTCCTCTTTTTTAGAGTAATTCCCAAGAATTTCATTACTCATTATTTCAATTGTATCAAGCCATTCTTGGCAGGGTACTTTAAAGTATTTCTTGAACTTATAATGGTAGGGCAGTCGGACGAGTTCCCCCTTTTTCTTTTCCCCTTTAAGCTTCGGCATTGTCCACTCTTTCATAGTAGGAAAAACCCTGAAGGTCAGGAATTCCTGCACTAAATCTCTAGTGCCAATATGTTCTGCAATAATTTGAATTCGCCCAGTGCAGCCCAAGTTGGACCTTCTACTTCCATTCTGCATCGGGGTCTTGTTTCTCCGAAGGTTAGTTCAAGAGGGCTCTGAACTAGCTTCTCTTTGTCTTCGTCGACTTTGACATAAAACCATTCTGATTTCCAGCCTGCCGGCCATTTGCTTCGGTAGCTGATCACGGGAAACTTCGTGGTTTTCTGATAAGCAAAATTATAGCAACCAAAATTTTCATGCAATCCATCTTTTCTGGCTTTAGTTTGGTAATGCAGCTCATGAACTCGACAGAAGCTATCGACAAATGGCTCCACCGCCTGGCTTCGGAGGGCCCAAATATAGACGTTGAGCCTGACAATCGCGTTGGGAGTCAGTTGGTGAAAATAGATGCCAAATTTATGCAGCACATCAGAGATCATCCTATTTAAGGGAAATCTCAACCCAGCTTTTAGGAAGCTCTTGAAAATGACTATTTCATCCTTTTCTGGCTTCGGGGTAGTTTCTCCCCCCCGAAGCGAAGTAGCTTCTTCTCATTCTCACTGAAATAACCCGACTTCACCATCTTGGAGAGATCAGCCTTGGAAACAGTCGACTTTCCGAAGTCCAAGTGGCTGGGTTTGCTTGGCACGACAATATGGTAATCATCATCGGGATCAGCTTCCTCAATATTTCCTTCTTCCGCTTCGGCAGCAACTTGTTCTGTCTCGGCAACAGTCTGCTCTGTCTCGGCAGTACGGATTGCTTCCGAGGTCACCAGTCCAGATCATTGCATCGCTTCGGAGATAGGAACAGTCTCCGATCCTTCAGCTTCGCCTCCCTCACGCTCAACCCTAGCGGTAGAACGCACTCTGGCCATTTAATTCTGAATTTCTTGGGAACTAAAAACTTTTTCTTCCGAAGCTTTTTCTTCTGACGAAGTAGGCTTTAAACTGGAGCTTCGTTTGATTGCGAGAGTCAAGCTTCGGCTATGGTTAAAAAATTTGGCAGCAAAACAGTACAATAGCAATGAATGCTGTGGTAACTTCACACCTACCCGTCTGTTTATATAGTGCTGCAGGTAAGAAGGTGAATCGTCAGGATTTTTACAACAGGCGAACAGCTGCTTACACCCGCTGCGCGGTGGACCGCAGAGACCAAATAGTAACTCTGCAGGGTGGGACCGCTACGCGCTCGGAAACTGAATCGTTTCTCAACAACGAGCTCAGGGAAGGTGTTTTTCGGACCTTCGGCTTCCTGAAGCCTAAAAGACTTTTTTCACGGATCAAGCTCGTTACGAAAAACGATCTAGCACCGCGAAGGGGCTACTGTTGGGACCATGCTTCGTCGCCGAAGGTCCTGCAGGAAGAAACAGCTTCGGCTGAAGCTGTCCGCATGTGATGACCGAAGGTTGCTCTTCATGAAGCTTCAGAATTACAAACCGACTTAAAAGTAGAATGACCTTTTAGTCCCTAAGTGTTTGAGTCGTTGTTGTAAACTTTTATGAGGGGCATGATTGTAATTCCTCACAGGCTGTGTCCTATGCCTATAAATAGTGAACAATATTTCTTTACTGTTCACGCATTCCTGTAATTGCAATCGCATCACTCGGGAATTAATCTTTGTCAAGGCAGAGGTATAAATGTATCTAATATTTGAATGCATTAAGTTAATATAATATGAAAGTGATGTTGTCTATTTATAATTTATTTGTCTTTGATGCTTCATATTTAATATTACTTTACATAATCTATTAGAGTTCAATTACGAAGATTCAACCTTCGTAATTGTATCGTTCTTAACCTTCGTCCGAAGTTCATTAAATCCTTAAAGGAATAATGCTTCAGCGGACGAAGGGCATTAACATTTAACATTTTATGTTGCCTTGTTCTTAATTCATAGCATTTGAGAACGAGTCCCCAACAAGATTGCTTGGCATACAATAGTTTAAAGGTTTGTGTTTACTTTTCTCTTCTATCTTTTGATAATTATTTTAGATAAAGTATTAACTTGTTTTCTTTTTTGTTGGTACTAGGGACTTATTTTGCGCAAGGCTTTGAAAACGCAGAAGGAATGCAAAGATGAAAGCACTCAAATAGCCTTCAGAAATCTGGGCTTAGAAGTTATAACTCTTTGGAATGAGGCCCTTGAAAAGACAAGATTCTTCTTCTTTTTAATCGAGAGGCTAAAGATGAGTCAAGCTGATTTGAGTAAATTCTGTGAGGCAGATAAAAAATTTCGAAGCTTGAAAAGGAAAAAGAAGCTGACGCAAGATGCATAGCCGACTTATAATATGCTTTATCTACTCAAGTGGAGCTTCATAAGTCCGAAGTACTAAGGCTAGAGAAGAAACTTGATGAAGTTACTAAGAATTTTAATGTTGAAAAGGCGAAGTGTGAAATATCTGATACAGAATGATCTAGAGTGCAAAAGAATATTGAAGAGCTTTGCCAAACAAAGGAAGAATGTTTTTCTGTTGCTATGCAATGTTCTATCAAGTTTAAGAATACCTTCGCTAAAGTTGGTGTGTTTTCAACTGACCAAAATTTTATCCGCGGTGATCCCGAAGGTGTAATTAAATGGATCGAATGTGAAGTCGAAGCCTTTCACGAAGTGCTCACTAGTAGAGGATATTTTTTGCCTTTGTGGGTGCCCGAGGGACTATGTCGCTGCTTGAGAAGGATGGCTACGAACATGCGAAGGTTGTAATTCAACCGGATTTCGTAGTGTCAGCCGAGGATGTGAAAGAACCTTCTGCTTAAGCTATTAATTTAGGAGGAAAGTTGTAACACCCTGAATTTAGGGGTATAAAATTTCTTTTCTAATATCCACCAAATTCAGGTGTTACCATCTCATTTCTTTGATTCACTTCTCTTTTTCTAAATATTGAGGAGTTATTTTGTACTATATAAGTATTAATTGTAGTATGTTCAAAACCCTAGGAGAATTATTGTGGTTGCATCACATGCTGGAGCACCTAATTTTGTATGATGTTTTGAGTTGTTGTTCCTCCATTTAAATTCACGAAGCATGTTGATTTTGAATTTAAAAGCTAGAGCTAAATTCATAATAAAAAGAAGAAAATAGAATAGGGCCTTGCTGCCCCAATTTCTTCAGACAGCCCAGCCCCTCACCCCTGGCCAGCCTGCGCGTACAGCCCAGCTCGCCCTCGCCTCCGCGCGTGCTAGCCAGCCCAGCCGCATCCCGTTTTCTCCCCAGCCCGCTCGCTTCCCCAGCGTGCCAGCACCCCCGCTCGGCCCACTGTCCCTAGCCCATTCCGCGGCACGCTCGCACGTAGGCGCACCCTAGCGCAGCCGCCGCACGTCCTCCACTCTAGTCGCCCATGGCACGTCTTCTTCTCCAACTGTCCGAGCCCCTACGTTTCTGCTCCGGCGAACCCGCCTGGGTCGGCTCGACGGTAGCCAGTCTGCCCCTGCTCCCTGTCCCCGCGCGACCTCGCCCTGCTCGACGCGGCCAGGGCGCAGCCGCAGCCGCAACAAGGGCTCGGCCTCGCCGGCACGGCTGCCCCTAGCGGCGTGCAAGCAAGCGGTCCCGGTGGCCCGGCGCGGGCGGCCTGGGCGCGGCCCTCTGGCACGGTTCGGCCATGGCGGCACGGGGCGCGGCCCCTACCGGCGCGGGCGCGCGACCCCGGCTCGGCGAGCATGGGCGCGACGACCTCGGCCTCGCGGCGAACGGGCTCGCGGCAGGCATCGGCCCCGGCGGCTTTGCTTGGCTCCGACGGTGCCCCTGGACGGCGCAGCCGCTCGGCACGAGCGCGTGGCCCTCTGGCGCGGTTCGGCCGGCACAGGCACGGGCGCGCGGCCCCGTGACCTACGGCGTGGACGCGCGGCGGCTCGGCGCGGCCTGCCTGCGCGGCGGCCCAGCACGGCCAGCCAGCGCGGCGGCTCCGGCACGACCCCGCCCTGTGCGCAGCGTCCTGGCGCGGCTCGCGGCCTGTGCGGCCAGCCCGGCGTGCCCTACGCGACTCGCCCGTGCCCTGCGCGACTCGCCCTCGTGCCCTGCGCGGCTGTTCCGTGCGTCCTGTGCGCCTGTGGCCTGGCCGGTTATGGCCACCGTGGCCGAGTCATCGTCGTCGTTCACTGCGCCGAAGTCTTCGCCAGCAGTTCGTCGTGTTCTGCGTCCATGCCCCAACGTCATGCATCTGTGCCCCGCCATTCGCCGTCGTCTGAGGTGAGCCCATCGAGGCGAAGCTCATCTAGCCGCGTCTACCCGCCCTGCGTGTCCATAGTTTCGCCATCGCACCCATTGTTTGTTCGCGCGTCTTTCGCGCGCGTCGAGCGTGTTGTCCATCCGCGTGATCGTGTGCGCTATCTAGCGCGTAGTGTGCACATCGCCCTCAGGCATTGCACGTCTCGTCACGCTTTAGTAAACCACTCCACCTAGAATTGCTCGTGGTGATTAATATTTCGCCTAGAATTGCTCACGTTAATTAGTTTACGTAATTAAACGATGACTAACCGAATAGTAAGCCAATTAGAACTAAGTGTTATGTCTATCGATGCAAGCGATAATACTTGGTTATGTGGGTAGTGCCGACTTAGATGTTTTCGACTAATATTCGTTTTTTGTAAGCATGGCGTTTGTTTAGTTTTTCTCGCGTGTCGTGAGGATCGCGCGCGTAGTCGCGTGTTGTCCTCTCGCGAGGCTAAACCGTTCGCTTATAATCACTCATGGCAGATAATTAACTATTTATTTAATCGTCCACTATTAAACTAGTAAGTTAGTTATAAGTATATAGTAGTTTTAATCTACAATCAATGTCAATTAATGTGATTGCGACGAATTAAATGTTCTAACTAATACTTTTTAGCGTAAATGTTATAACTTCTCGACCGTAGCTTCGACTATCGCATATCTTTTTCCTCACGTACTGTAGAGGCGAGCTCTATTTTAAATTGCTCACTTTTATAATATTTTATCTTGTATGGTGTAATGTTCTTATGCAAGTATATGTTTGCTTGTGTCTGTTTGTATTCATTACGCCTCGCGAATAGACTGCGATCCATTTCCGAACTTTGAGGAAATCGACGGCCAAGCTTCGGTGACCAAGAGATGAAACTCTTTGAGTTCTACAAAGTTGAAGACCCTGAGCATCTGTTTGGTGAAGGCAAGTGTCCTCTGACCTATTATGTCCCATTTACGTTATAATTCACTGTCCCGCATACTATGAACAACATAAGGATTGACTAGCTTTCTATTTACCTGGTCCTTGATTACCTTTTGGGCTACTATGGTTAGATTCATGCTATTGCTTTACTTTAATCAATGAACATGATGAGGATTATCAATGATACGATGTTTCCCTCCTTTATTATGATGTTATACTTGTGGTATTCAAGGGGGCTCGAGCGGTTTCTCGAGTGCCTCTCCGTAAGGACCTGTTCATTGGATTACCGCCCGGGAAAACAGTGCAACCATGAGGGTGGAATGGGGTGCCCTTAGCTGAATAATTAGAGGATCCAGGGTGTAGTTCGCTTAGCCGTCGTGCCGTTAATGGGGCTCGGTGTATGCGGCTCGCTCTGCCAAGCTTGGGTTCGCCCCCTTGGGGAGGAGTGCGGTGCATTTAGGAAACCTAACGGGCGGCTACAGCCCCGGGGAATCTTTGTAAAGGCTACATAGTGATGCCCTGCTGGGCCACCTAGGTAGTGGTCAATGGGGAGTAGCTCTCTCCGGACAGAAAGGGAATCATGACTTGTGGGTAAAGTGCACAACCTCTGCAGAGTGTTATGAAACTGATATATCAGCCGTGCTCGCGGTTATGAGTGGCCAAGGGAGCTCCATTGATTATAGATACTTGATCAGATATGGTTTGTTTACAGATGATGATGAGGAGGATGGTTATGATTATGCTTATGGTAATGGTAAGTGGTATTCTTTCCGTTTGGAAAGGGTACTTTGGGTTAATAACTTGGGTTAATGCTAAAACCTGGCTTTCTACTAGTAGTAATAACCTAACCAACTAAAAGCAACTGCTCGACTTAACCCCACATAAAGCTACTCCACTTCAGCCAAACGAGACATTTGCTGAGTACGTTGATGTGTACTCACCCTTGCTTTCACAAAACACTAGGTTGCCTTTGATGCAATCTGTGCTCAGGTAAAGAAAGAGAAGAAAGCGTCGAGGTGGTTCCCCAGGAGTTCCAGGACGTCGATGAGATCGAGGATTAGGCTAGCGACCTCCCCCAGTCAGCTGCCTGTGGTGGGTTGTTTATGTTTGCTACGTTTCGATTCTATGTACTTTGATTTATATTATGTAAATGGCTCTAGTCTGTAATATTATTACTTACTCTTTATTGTAATTCGAAGCATTGTGCTATGATGAGTCATTTATGTAATCGCTGTGTACGTGAATTACTGATCCTAGCACGTACATGGTTCGCATTCGGTTTACCTTCAAAACCAGGTGTGACATAAGTGGTATCAAAGCCGTGCTGACTATAGGACCGCTGACCTAGAGTAGCATTGGCCGTTTTAAGGACTTATTGATTATTACTTCATCTCATCCTTGATTCTGCTTCAAAATATTAGTCACCTCGACTATTTCTATGTTGTGCTCCTATATGCCCCTTGCCAAAAAGTATTTTATTCTAGTATGGTCTATACTTCTCTCAATCTATTAGATCTGATCTCATCTTGTGCTTGCGACATCTTTGTAGATGCCCCCTGACCATAGCCTTTAGTCTTTTGGGACTCTTTCCTCATCCATTATTAAATTGCTACTATTTGACCATCTCTATTCCATTTTGTTATTGACATGCTCGTATCCTTGCATTTTTAATACCCTTATCCCTTAATCTAAAGCACTTACCCTTGTACCTCTACTGCCTATTTAAACATTTCAGTTTATATGTCCATGATCTTACTGTCTTTTGAGACCCTTTCCTATTCTATTGTTAAGTCGCTATCTTTTTTGGCAATTTGTACTATCTTGGTCTTGGTATGCTCGTACCATTGGAATCTTGCATACTCTTATTTTTATATATGCTTACCTTTATATCCCAATATCTGTTTGAAATATTTCAGTTAACATGCCCTTGACCACCCTTGTTTCTTAATGATCCATGAGTGATCATTTTATTTTGCACACCTGTGGTAACCTCGTTGTTTCCTTGTAACTCCACTCGGTAATGAATATTTACTTCAACCCTTCTATTGGAACCTTACCGATCTTAACCTTGATTAAATTCTCCACTTTGTCGTTTTGCGAGTCTTGTCTTAACTATATCCTTTGTTATGCTTTTTAATTATTATCATATGCACCCTTGACACCTCTATATCCTACATTGATGTTGTCTCATACCTGCCCTTTAAAATCGCCCCTCTTTCGTCTCATACATTCTTTCTCTTGGTCGTATCCTCTTCTTTGGCTCACGAGTTTGTAACCTCATCCTTTGTTGTGCTTTTGCTTCTTATTGCCTTTACCCTTCTCATCTCTCAATCTTACCTTGGTCAGTACGCTATGTTCGTTATCTAAAACCTCCAATCTCCCACTTTAGTTCAAGTGTGGTCTCTTACTTATCTCACCCGTGGTTATATCCTATACTTTACCTCTTGCAAGACTTATCTTATCTCTATTCTTGATTGTACCTAGATTCCTGGTTTTTTTATGCACATTTACCTCTTCCTTTATATCCTTGCCTATTATCACCTTTGACCCTTGACCTCTCTCCATATTTACCATGATGTTTACCTATTTCTTAGCCTCACTTATTCCATTTCAATCTGAGAGTGTTATTTTCCCTATCCTGCTCTTGTTCGTTTCCTTTCCCTTTGTCGCTTTGCAAGTCTTGTCTTACCTTAACTTCATCCTTTGTTGAGCTTTTGTTTGATATCATCCTTACCTTTGTAATCTATGGATCTTGCCTTGATACTTATCTTAGGTCTGCTTGTTGAAATCACCTCATTTCTATCTCAATTCGAGAGATATGTTTTACTTATCTCACCCTTGACTATATCCTCTTATTTACCGCGTGTAGGCCTAGACTTAACTCCATTCGTTATTGTATTTGTACCACTTGCTCTTCTATGCCTTTATCTTTCCTCTTACACCCTTGTCCATTATCTCTTTTGGCCCTTGCGATATTTATGTCTTCTTCCCAAATGCTTACCTTAAACTTATCCTTTAAATCCTCCCCTTTCTTTCAACCCAGTTTGAGAGTTGCAAGTTACCTATCTCTCCCTTGATTTCTTTTCCCTCTCTATCATCTTACAAGTTTTGTCTTAATTCCTGTTGGGGACTTGTTCTCAAATGCTTTGAATTAAGAACAAGGCAACACAAAGATGTTAAGTATAAATGCCCTTCGTCCGCTGAAGCATTATCTTCCCAAGGATTTAATGAGCTTCGGACGAAGGTCGTAAATAAAGTATCACGAAGGTTTCACCTTTGTGATCATATTTTTAAGACAACAATGAGAAATAAAATATAAAGCACAAAATATATTCACATGTTTTATTATATGAATATACAAGTATTGAAACATAATATTTAGGCACATTTATACCTTCGCCTTGGCAGAAAACAATAATCCAAGCGTAACATGTCCGTGATTACAGGATCACGTGAACAGTGCCGGGATACTGTTCACCTATTTATAGGCACAGGATGCAACCTGCGCAAAATTACATTTATGTCCTTTACAATCGACTACAATAATGACACAAAACATCATGGGTCTTTAAGTAAATTCATCTTTAAGTCGGTTCAACCCTTCATCTTGAGATTTGTCTTTATGCCAAAGCTTTATAGATAATAGCTTCGGCGCTTGCTTCTTAGAAGACCTTTCGAAGGTGTTCTTTTTAGGATCTTCAGCTACGAAGCATACCCCCAACAGTAGCCCCTTCGCGGTGCTAGATCGTTTTTCGTAACGAGCTTGATTCGTGAAAAAGTCTTCTAGGCTTCGGGACGCCGAAGATCCAAAAAACACCTTCCCTGAGCTCGTTGGCGAGAAACGATTAAAATAATCGTCGCGCGCGCCCCATCTTGCACCAATTACGCGCGCACTGGCGATTCACCTTATCGGACCCTGTGGCCCACCGTTCATTGAATGCGTGTGGCTGTTTGTTCGGTGCTAGAGACCTTGCCGATTCACCTTCCCACCTGTGGCACTATATAAACAGACAGGTAGGTGTGAAGTTACCACGACATTCATTGCTATTGCACTGTTTTGCTGCCAAATTTTTAGTCATAGCCGAAGATTAACCATCGTGTTCAGACGAAACTTCGCTTGTGATTCTGCTTCGGCACAAGAGTAAGAGCTTCAGAGAAAAAAAGAAAAAATCAACACCAAAAATTTCAAACAAGTCATAATCAAATGGCCAGAGTTCGCTCTACTGCTCGGGTCGATCGCGAGGGAGATGAGACCGAAGCTACTGACACTGTTCCTATTTTGGAAGCAATGAAGCGCTCTGGGTTGGTAACACCGGAGGACACGCCTGCTGCCGAAGACATCCCTGCTGTCGAAGCAGAACGGGCCACTGTTGAAGAAACTGATTCCGAAGATGATTACAGCAGCGCAATGCCGAGCAAGCCTAGCCACCTGGACTTCGGAAAGTCCACCATCTTCGAAGCTGATTTTCCTAAGATGGTGAAGTTGCGCTATCTTAGTGAAGCAAAGAAGGAATTAATTCGTTTCGGTGGAGAAGAAACTATCCCGAAGCTAGGAAAAAATGAAGTGGTGGTTTTCAAAAGTCTTTTTAAAGCTGGTTTAAGATTCCCTCTTAACAAGATGATTGTTGGAGTGTTGAAGAAATATGGGATCTACCTTCATCAGCTGACGCCTAATGCTATTGTTAGGCTGAGTGTTTATATCTGGGCCCTCCGAAGCCAGGGGGTGGAACCATTCTCCGAAGGTTTCTGCCGAGTACACGAACTGCACTACCAAACCAAGGCTAGGGGGGATGGTTTGTATGAAAATTTTGGCTGCTACAACTTTGCTTACCGTAAAACTACAAAGTTCCCAGTGATTAGCTACCGAAGCAAATGGCCAGCAGGATGGAAATCTGAATGGTTTTATGTTAAAGTTGACGAACATGAAGATAAATTGGTCCAGAGTCCATTAGAACTGACCTTCGGAGAAACTAGACCTCCGTGCAACATGATACGGGGGAGCCCGAGCCAGATTGCTTTGGCTGAATTTCGAGTAATTGCAGATCATATTGGCACTAGAGACTTAGTGCAGGAATTTTTGGCCTTCAGAGTATTTCCTACTTTGAAGGAGTGGGAAATGCCGAAACTAGAGGGGGAGAAGAAGAAAGGGGAGCTTATTCGGTTGCCTTACCACTACAAGTTCAAAAAACATTTCAAAGAACCCTGCCAAGAATGGCTGGATACAATTGAAGTAATGTGCAACGGAATTCTTGGAAATTATTCTAAAAAAGAAGATCAATTGATGACAGCGACCTTCGGCACCCGTCCGAAATGAAGGCTAAACAGAGTGATGGATGCTATAGGCTTTGAATATCATGACTATAAGCGACTGGACAAGGGTGCCGAAGGGCAAAAAAGAAAAAGAGTGGCTAGTGCTTTGAGTAAAGACGACGAAGATCAATCAAAGAAGAAGAAACAAGAATCTGAAGCGAAAGCAGTTGCTTCGAAGAAAAGAAAGACCTCAACCCCAAAGCAAAAATCAGTTGATGAGGAAGAGAAGACTTCTGCGACATCTTCTGCTGCTGAAATAGAGGAAATCCTAAAGGTAATGACTAAAACTTTGCCTGTCAAACTAAGGGCATGTTTGGTTCACTACCTCAGTTGCCACATTTTGCCTAACTTTTCTGCCTAAGGTTAGTTATTCAATTCGAACGACTAACCTTAGGCAAAGTGTGGCACATTTAGCCACAAACCAAACAGGCCCTAAGTCCATTGGGGCTTCATCTGACGAAGCTTTTTCATAAGGAAAAGGAGCCCACAAAAACAAAGGCACCTAGGCCAAAGAGGCAAAGGATTGTTACTATGACAGAAGTAATTGAAGCAACTCCACCCAGGGCTTCAGCTCCGAAGGTGCCTGCTATTGAAAGCACAACAGCTACTGAAGCTGCACCTTCGGAGGCCACAGATGTCGAAGCTACCAAAGCTGAAGACATTAATTTGGAAAGTGTGGCTCTTAATATAGATAAAATTCTGCTAGACATGGCTGCAGAAGAAGCTGCTGGAGCCACCGAAGAGGCTTTGGCCCCAGAGGCCGAGAAAAAAGAAAGAAATTGCCGAAGAAACACTAGAGGATGAAATTTTCAATTTTAAAAACTTGGTTGGTCAAGAATTAACAAAAGCCGAAAAAGAAGAATTAAAAGAGTATGGCATTTCTTGCGGCTATCGGCCAGGGGCACTTCTCTTCGGAGGTGTTGATGATGAAAAGCTAGGCTGCATCCGAGATCAGACCGGAGCAAAGGTTATCGGTACTCTATCAAAGAGTATCAGTTTCCCGAAGCTCGAAGCCGATATTAGCCGCTACCGATGACTGCACATCGTCGGTAGTTTGTTTTATTCCAATTTCAAGGTAAACAATCTCCCTCTAACTTTTTATTTTCATAAAAAATGTTTTCTAACGAAGGTTGTTCGTATATAGAGTATGCTATTGAGCAAAGCTTTGAGGATGCAACAGGATTTAGAAGACAAAAAGCAGGAGGTTATAATTGAAAACTTAGAAAACAAAATAAAAGATCAAACAACTGTTTTTGAGAAAAAAGAGTTGGAACTGCAAACAACTGAAGGTTTACTAGCAGAAGCCGAAGCTAAAATAACGGAACTGAATACGAAGCTTCTCGGTTCCGAACAAGAAAAACTGAAGCTTAATGAAAAACTTGAGGCTGAAATCTAGAATGGTTTAGTTTTGAAAAAATCATTGATAGACCTTCAGAACAAATGTTTGAAATTCAGCAATCAATGTGTTCAACGACTGAAGAAGGTGTTTTATTCAGTCGGGGCCAGTAGTGAAGAATTTATTCCTTCGGCTGAAGATCTACCAGGAGCCTTCGAACACATCGAAGGTGAGATTGATGACCTCGATGATGTTATTGCTGGACACGACGACTTTTGTGCCCTGGTAGCTTCTCGGGGCACCGCTGCTGCGTTCCTGAAATCAGGCTGTGAGCATGGAAAAATTATCAACAGACCCAATTTCAGCCTATCACCAGCAATTCTAGATGATATTCCTAACCTCGCCCGAAGCATTGCAAATAAATTTATAAAGATGATATGGATAAAGAGTGGGCGAGAGAAAGCTGGTGACGAAGCCCGAGACCACCTTAAGCTGGTAACAATATTATACCTTATGATTACCTTTTCTTTTGAATTTTGAATTTAGATTATAGTACTTACATACAGGTTGACCAAGCCGAAGCTGAAGCTGCAGAATAAAAGGAAGAAGCTCCAGAGATGATGTCGAAGCTTGAATAGTCTGTAAAAATAGCTCAAAAAACTATTGTGACAACTTGTATAAAGTATGATGTAATTAAATTTCACTTTGTAATATAATCTTACTTTTCCGTCCATGTATGAAATGCTTTGGTGTGGACGAAATTAATACTTTTGAGCCATAGGCGAAAAACACCTTCCCTTCTTTGCGTACACAGCGAAGCATAAAATTGCCTCTTTTTCTCTTTTTTTTCGAAGCCTTCTCTTTCGAAGCCGAAGCAAGTTTGTATGTTATGCTGATGATGATCCTAAGTATGTCTAAGTGAATGTTTATGAATGCAAATGTATGATGTAATGTATCGTGCAAATGAATGTTTTGAAGACACATATGAAACCATAATAACAAATCTTTGCCGTTTATTTTTTGGCTTCACCGCTTATTTTTCGGTGTATTAGCGCTGACTTTTCGCTGTAAGCCTCCCTTAGGAGCTTCTTCACATTTTATTTTGGCGGAATCAGCGTTGACTTTTCGCTGCAAGCCTCCCTTAGGAGCTTCTTTGCCTTTTATTTCGGCGGAATCAGCGTTGACTTTTCGCTGTAAGCTCTGCATTCCCTTAGGAACGACTTTTGAGCAGAAAATTTACGCTGCGCTCCCTTAGGAACGGATTTTTGTAACTTTGTCGTGCTCTGCATCCCCTTAGGGACGTCTTTTGAGCTTCTCCGTGTTTTTTCTTTTTCTCGTTGCACTCGATGATGCATGCCCAGTTTTTACATTTACATCTTCGGGGGATACTGCTCTTGTAGAGCTGATATAAGAAAAAGAGAAATTACATGGTATGGCCCCATTAAAAACCTTTATCCCCCTTTGGAAAGGAAAAGGGTGCCATAGGAAAGAATAAAAATGATTACATCAGGTTACACATAATAGCGCCGGAGCTCATCCGCATTCCAAGATCTAGGAATGTCGCTGCCGTCCATATCCTTCAGCCTGTAGGAGCCGGGTCTTGACGAAGATACTACCAGGAAAGGCCCTTCCCATTTCAACTGTAGCTTGCCCACTGTGTCTGGGTTGGCGACTCTCCGAAGTACCAAGTGTCCTGGCTTAATATTTTTTAGCCGAACCTTTCTGTCACGCCATTTTATTGTCTCGGCTTGATATTTATTGATATTCTCTACAGCCTGAAGCCTGATCCCTTCTATAGCAGCTTTTGCCACAGAATAATCAGCTTCGTCTTCTGCCAAAGCCATTGTTCTTATTGATCCCGCTTTAGCTTCTTCTGGGGTTATTGCTTCGTCACCAAACAACAATTTGAATGGTGTAAAACCTGTTGACCTTGATATTGTTGTGTTGTGGCTCCACACCACTTTGATTAATTCGTCTGGCCACTTCCCCCTGGGCTGGTTGAAGATTAACTTCATTATTCCTGTCATTATAATGCCATTAGCTCTTTTGACAAGTCCATTTGACTCCGGATGCCGAACTGATGCAAAATGGATCTTCGTGCCAATTTGTTCACAAAATTCTCTGAAAGCTTCGGCATCAAACTGTGTTCCATTGTCCACGGTAATGGCCTTCGGCACTCCGAAGCGACAAACAATATTTTGCCAGAAAAACTTTTGAACAGTAACCGAAGTTATTGTGGCTAAAGGCTTTGCCTCAATCCATTTACAAAAATATTCCACTGCCACTACAACATATTTTAAATTCCCTTGTGCTGGTGGAAGTGGGCCTAGCAAATCAAGGCCCCATCTTTGCAATGGCCAAGTGGGCTGTATTAATTGAGTTAGAGACGAAGGTTCTTTTTGATCTTTTGCACATTTTTGACAACCTTCGCATTTTTGGACTAATTCTGCTGCATCCGAAGCTGCCTTCGGCCAATAGAATCCTTGACGAAAAACTTTACCCAACAAAGGCCTGGATCCGATGTGAGATCCACACAGGCCTGCATGTATTTCTTTCATTAGCTCTATACCTTTAGTTCTGGATAGACATTTGAGTAATGGAGAACAGACTCCATGCTTCTATAACTCCCCTTCTATTATTACATATGGACGGGCTCTTGCCGCTATTCTCTTTTGATAAGCTTCGTCTTCAGAAAGGAAATTGCCCTGGAGAAAAGACATGATCTCAGTTCTCCAATCTTCGCTATAAATGGGAGATATATTGAACACTGCTCTTTCAAGAAGGTCAACCGAAGGTGCTTTTATTGTTTCAAAGAAAACTTCCGAAGGTAATGGCAGCCCTTGTGCCGCTGACTTGGCTAGTAGATCAGCGTGTTCATTTTGTCCTCGTGGAATATTCTTAACAGAAAACCCTTCGAAGGAGGCTTCAAGTCTTCGAACTATATCCAAATATTTTCCAAATATTTTTCAAGCTTCAGATCTCTTGCTTTGCAACTTTTGTCAACATGGCCAGAAATAACTTGGGAATCAGTTTTGAGGACTGCCCTTCTTATCCCCATTGCTTTCAACTTTCGAAGACCCAAAAGCAAAGCTTCATATTCAGCAATATTATTTGTACAACTAAAATCAAGTTTCACTGTGTAGCATGTTCTAACTTTGGAAGGTGCAATTAAGACGGCAGCTGCATCTGCCCCGAAGGTTCCCCAAGAACCATTGCAAAATACTGTCCAAGCTTCGGCATCTTTGCTAGCTTCTTCTTCCTGAGCCCCTGGCGTCCAGTCAGCAATGAAGTCTGCTAACGCCTGAGACTGAATTGAAGATCTATGCACATAATCAATGCAGAACTCATTGAGTTCCGCAGCCCACTTTCCAATCCTTCCAGTAGCTTCTCTATTTCTCATAATATCCTTCAAAGGCTCTGAAGAAGGAACAATTATATGGTATGCTTGAAAATAATGCCGAAGCTTCCTGGAAGCCATCAAAACAGCATACAACACCTTCTCCAATTCTGTATAGTTTTTCTTTGATAAACTAAGCTTCAGAGACGAAGTATATTGGGGCTTGCTTTTTGGTTTGCCCTTCAAGCTTCTCTTGGACAAGTGCCGCACTTACCGCTGAGTGCGAAGCTGCCACATATAACAACAGAGGAGCCCCTAGCGCTGGTGGAGTTAATGTCGTTAGATCTATTAAATACTGCTTCAGCTCGTCGAAGGCTTTCTGCTGAACTGATCCCCATTGAAAAACTTCTGCTGACTTCAGCACTTTAAAAAATGGTAAATTTCTCTCTGCTGATCTAGATATGAATCGATTCAGAGATGCAAGTCTTCCCGTCAGTCGCTGAGCCCCCTTATTTGTGCTTGGTGGTTCCATCCGAAGAATAGCTTCAATTTTATTTGGATTAGCCTCAATCCCTTTTGTTGAAACTAGGCAACCAAGGAATTTCCCCTTCTTCACTCCGAAGACACACTTTTCTGGATTCAGCTTCAGACCGGCTTGTCTAAAATTAGCGAAGGTCTCCTGCAGATCAGCAATGTGATTTTCTTGCTTCGTGCTTTTTACTATGATATCATCAACATAAGTTAGCACATTTCTGCCTATCTGAGAATGAAGAACCTTCGCTGTCATTCTGCTGAGGCTTCCTCCAGTATTCTTGAGCCCCTCAGGCATTCGAAGATAACAATATGTTCCACTAGGGGTTATGAAGCTGGTTTTTGGCTCATCCTCTTTCTTCATCCAAATTTGATGATAACCTGAATAACAATCTAGCAGACTCATAAGCTCTGACGAAGTAGCTGCATCAACTAGGGAATCTATCCTTGGTAATGGAAACTCATCCTTCGGACAAGCCTTGTTGAGATCAGTAAAATCAATACACATCCTCCATTTGCCATTGGCCTTTTTTACCATAACAGTGTTGGCTAGCCATTCTGGGTATTTCACTTCTCTGATGACTCCGGCGCTGAGGAGTCTTTTCACTTCATTCCGAGCACCTTCAGCCTTGTCATCAGACATCTTCCGAAGCCTCTGCTTTTTGGGTCTGAAGGATGGATCAACATTGAGCGAGTGTTCAATAACATCTCTGTTGACTCCGCAAAGATCATTAGCTGACCATGCAAAGACATCTTTGTTGTTGAACAGAAACCTTATCAGAGTTTTTTCCTGTTCCTTAGACAATTGAGATCCCAATAGCACCTTCTGCTCTGCTATATCGTCACATAAGAGCATGGGCTTCGGCTGATCGGCCGAAGCAGCTTTCTCCCTTCTATACTTGTATTGCTCACAAGCTTCAGCTCCATCTATGTTATGGATTGCTTTTGAATCTGTCCAGTTTCCTTCGGCCTTTTTGGCAGCTTCCTGACTTCCATGAATAGCAATAGGCCCTTGATCCGAAGGTATCTTCATGCAAAGATATGCTGGGTGAAGAATTGCTTCAAAAGCATTGAGAGTACCACGACCAATGATTGCGTTGTAAGGGTACTCCATGTCAACAATATCAAACACAACTTGTTCAGTCCTTGTGTTGTTGATAAATCCGAAGGTTACTGGCATCGCGATCTTGCCAAGTGCTACAATCTGCCTTCCTCCGAAGCCACAAAGGGGATGTGTGGCGTCATGGATCTTATCTTCGGGCTCTTGCATCTGTCTGAAGGCCTTAGCAAATATAATGTCCGCTGCACTGCCTGTGTCAACCAAAACATTGTGGACCAGAAATCCTTTGATAACACAAGAGATAACCATAGCATCATTGTGAGGGTAGTCCTTGAGCTGAAGATCCTCTTGGGAGAAGGTAATCGAGATGTGAGACCATCTTGACTTGATGAAGGGTCCTTGTACCCCTACATGTTGTACCCTTCTCTGTGCCTCCTTCTTCTGCTTCTTGTTAGCCGGCTCTGAGCATGAACCGCCTGTTATCGGGAGTACAAGCTTCGGAGCCGAAGCAACTCCAGCTTTGAACGAAGCCATCAGCTCAGAAAGTGGAAGTCAGTTCACCGGAGGTGGGCGCCAATGTTGGGGACTTGTTCTCAAATGCTTCGAATTAAGAACAAGGCAACACAAAGATGTTAAGTATAAATGCCCTTCGTCCGCTGAAGCATTATCTCCCCAAGGATTTAATGAGCTTCGGACGAAGGTCGTAAATAAAGTATCACGAAGGTTTCACCTTCGTGATCATATTTTTAAGACAACAATGAGAAATGAAATATAAAGCACAAAATATATTCACATGTTTTATTATATGAATATACAAGTATTGAAACATAATATTTAGGCACATTTATACCTTCGCCTTGGCAGAAAACAATAATCCAAGCGTAACGTGTCCGTGATTACAGGATCGCGTGAACAGTGCCGGGATACTATTCACCTATTTATAGGCACATGATGCAACGTGCGCAAAATTACATTTATGTCCTTTACAATCGACTACAATAATGACACAAAACATCATGGGTCTTTAAGTCAATTCATCTTTAAGTCGGTTCAACCCTTCATCTTGAGATTTGTCTTTATGCCGAAGCTTTATAGATAATAGCTTCGGCGCTTGCTTCTTAGAAGACCTTTCGAAGGTGTTCTTTTTAGGATCTTCGGCTACAAAGCATACCCCCAACAATTCCATCCTTTGATGTGTTTTTATTTGCTATCACCATTACCTTGTTATCCATCGATCTTGCCTTGATACTTATCTTTATGCCTACTGAAAGGGAATTAGGCTTACACCTAGTCCCTAATTAATTTTGGTGGTTGAATTGCCCAACACAAACATTTGGACTAACTAAGTTTGCCCAAGTGTATAGATTACACAGGTGAAAAAGGTTCACACTCAGCCAATAAAAAGACCAAGTTTTGGATTCAATAAAGGAGCAAAGTGGGAACCGAAGGCCCTCTGGTCTGGGAGCACCGGACTGTCCGGTGTACACCGGACAGTGTCCGGTGCACCACCGGACAGTGTCCGGTGCACCAGAGGACTCCAACTTGAACTCGCCACCTTCGGGAATTTCCAGAGGCACTCGCGCTATAATTCACCGGACTGTCCGGTGTACACCGGACAGTGTCCGGTGCGCCAAGGAGGAGCGGCCTCAGGAACTCGCCAGCTTCGGGAAACTCCAACGGCTAGTCCGCTATAATTCACCGGACTGTCCGGTGTGCACCGGACTGTCCGGTGCAACTCCAGAGCAACGGCTACTCCGCGCCAACGGCTACCTGCAGCGCAATTAATGCGCGCTCTGCGCGCGCAGAAGTCAGGCGCGCCCATGCTGGCACACCGGACAGCAAACAGTACATGTCCGGTGTGCACCGGACACCCAGGCGGGCCCACAAGTCAGAAGCTCCAACGGCTAGAATCCAACGGCAGTGATGACGTGGCAGGGGGCACCGGACTGTCCGGTGTGCACCGGACTGTCCGGTGCGCCATCGTGCAGACAGCCTCCCAACGGCCACATTTGGTGGTTGGGGCTATAAATACCCCAACCACCCCACCATTCATTGCATCCAAGTTTTCCACTTCCCAACTACTACAAGAGCTCTAGCATTCAATTCTAGACACACCAAAGAGATCAAATCCTCTCCAAATTCCACACAACGCCATAGTGATTAGAGAGAGTGATTTGCTTGTGTTCTTTTGAGCTCTTGCGCTTGGATTGCTTTCTTCTTTCTTGATCTTTTCTTTGCAATCAAACTCACTTGTAATTGAGGCAAGAGACACCAAACTTGTGCTGGTCCTTGTGGGAACTTTGTGTTCCAAGAGATTGAGAAGAGAAAGCTCACTCGATCCGTGGATCGTTTGAGAGAGGGAAGGGTTGAAAGAGACCCGGCCTTTGTGGCCTCCTCAACGGGGAGTAGGTTTGCGAGAACCGAACCTCGGTAAAACAAATCCGCGTGTCACACTCTTCATTTGCTTGCGATTTGTTTTTCACCCTCTCTCACGGACTCATTTCTTTATTACTAACGCTAACCCGGCTTGTAGTTGTGTTTATATTTGAAAAATTCAGTTTCGCCCTATTCACCCCCCCCCCCTCTAGGCGACTTTCAATTGGTATCAGAGCCCGGTGCTTCATTAGAGCCTAACCGCTCGAAGTGATGTCGGGAGATCACGCCAAGAAGGAGATGGAGACCGGCGAAAAGCCCACTACAAGCCATGGGAGCACTTCATCGGAAGAGTCCCGCACCAAGAGGAAGGAGAAGAAGAAGATCTCCTCCAACAAAGGGAAGGAGAAGAAATCTTCTTCTCACCACAAAGAGAAGAAGGAAAAATCTTCTTCCCACAAGCCGCGTCGGAATGGGGACAAGCAAAAGAGGATGAGGAAAGTGGTCTACTACGAGACCGACACTTCATCAACATCGACCTCCGACTCCGATGCGCCCTCCGTAACTTCTAAACGCCAAGAGCGTAAGAAGTTTAGTAAGATTCCCCTACACTATCCTCGCATTTCTAAACATGCACCTTTACTTTCCGTCCCATTGGGCAAACCACCAACTTTTGATGGTGAGGATTATGCTAGGTGGAGTGATTTAATGTGATTTCATCTAACCTCACTCCACAAAAGTATATGGGATGTTGTTGAGTTTGGTGCAAGGTACCGTCCGTAGGGGACAAGGATTATGATGAGGATGAGGTGGCCCAAATCGAGCACTTCAACTCTCAAGCGACAACAATACTCCTCGCCTCTTTAAGTAGAGAGGAGTATAACAAAGTTCAAGGGTTGAAGAGCGCCAAAGATGTTTGGGATGTGCTCAAAACCGCGCACGAGGGAGACGAGCTCACAAAGATCACCAAGCGGGAAACTATCGAGGGGGAGCTCGGTCGGTTCCGGCTTCGCAAAGGGGAGGAGCCACAACACATGTACAACCGGCTCAAGACCTTGGTGAACCAAGTGCGCAACCTCGGGAGCGTAAAGTGGGACGACCACGAAATGGTTAAGGTCATTCTAAGATCTCTCATTTTCCTTAACCCCACTCAAGTTCAATTAATTCGTGGTAATCCTAGATATACTAAAATGACCCCCGAGGAAGTTATCGGGAATTTTGTAAGTTTTGAGTGCATGATCGAAGGCTCGAGGAAGATCAACGAACTTGATGATCCATCCACATCCGAAGCTCAACCCGTCGCATTCAAGGCGACGAAGGAAAAGAAGGAGGAGGCTACACCAAGTCGACAACCAATAGACGCCTCCAAGCTCGACAATGAGGAAATGGCGCTCGTCATCAAGAGCTTCCGCCAAATCCTCAAACAAAGGAGGGGGAAAGACTACAAGTCCCACTCCAAAAAGGTTTGCTACAAATGTGGTAAGCCCGGTCATTTTATTGCTAAATGTCCTATATCTAGTGACAGTGACCGAGGCGATGACAAGAAGGGGAGAAGAAAGGAGAAGAAGAGATATTACAAGAAGAAGGGCGGCGATGCCCATGTTTGTCGGGAGTGGGATTCCGACGAAAGCTCAAGTGACTCCTCCGACGACGAGGACGCCGCCAACATCGCCGTCACCAAGGGACTTCTCTTCTCCAACGTCGGTCACAAGTGTCTCATGGCAAAGGACGGCAAACGGAAGAAGGTTAAATCTAACTCCTCCACTAAATATGAATCTTCTAGTGACGATAATGCTAGTGATGAGGAGGATAATTTGCGTTCCCTTTTTGCCAACCTCAACATAGCTCAAAAGGAAAAATTAAATGAATTGGTTAGTGCTATTCATGAAAAGGATGACCTTTTGGATTCCCAAGAGGACCTTCTTATTAAGGAAAATAAGAAGCATGTTAAGGTTAAAAAGGCTTATGCTCTTGAAATTGAAAAATGTGAAAAGTTATCTAGTGAGCTAAGCACTTGCCATGAGATGATTGACAACCTTAGGAATGAAAATGCTAGTTTAAATGCTAAGGTTGATTCACATGTTTGCATTGATTCAACTTCCAATCCTAAAGATAATAATGATGATTTACTTGCTAGGATTGAAGAATTGAATATTTCTCTTGCTAGCCTTAGAGTAGAAAATGAAAATTTAATTGCTAAGGCTAAAGATTTTGATGTTTGCAAAGATACAATTTCCGATCTTAGAGATAAAAATGATATTCTTCATGCTAAGATTGTTGAACTTAATTCTTGCAAACCCTCTACATCTACTGTTGAGCACACTTCTATTTGCACTAGATGTAGAGATGTTAACATTGATGCTATACATGACCACATGGCTTTAATTAAACAACAAAATGATCATATAGCAAAACTAGATGCTAAAATTGCCGAGCACAACTTAGAAAATGAGAAATTTAAATTTGCTCGTAGCATGCTTTATAATGGGAGACGCCCGGGCATCAAGGATGGCATTGGCTTCCAAAGGGGAGACAATGTCAAAATTAGTGCCCCTCCTAAAAGTTTGTCCAACTTTGTTAAGGGCAAGGCTCCCATGCCTCAGGATAACGAGGGTTACATTTTATACCCTGCCGGTTATCCTGAGAGCAAAATTAGGAAAATTCATTCTAGGAAGTCTCACTCTGGACCCAATCATGCTTTTATGTATAAGGGTGAGATATCTAGTTCTAGGCAACCAACCCGTGCTAAGTTGCCTAAGAAAATTCCTATTGCATCAAATGAACATAGCATTTCATTTAAGACTTTTGATGCATCTTATGTGTTGACTGACAAATCAGGCAAATTAGTTGCCAAATATGTTGGGGGCAAGCACAAGGGCTCCAAGACTTGTGTTTGGGTACCCAAAGTTCTTGTGTCTAATGCCAAAGGACCCAAAACCATTTGGGTACCTAAAGTCAAGAACTAAACTTGTTTTGTAGGTTTATGCATCCGGGGGCTCAAGTTGGATACTCGACAGCGGGTGCACAAACCACATGACAGGGGAGAAGAAGATGTTCCCCTCCTACGAGAAAAACCAAGATCCCCAACGAGCTATCACATTCGGGGATGGAAACCAAGGTTTGGTCAAAGGTCTTGGTAAAATTGCTATATCGCCTGACCATTCTATTTCCAATGTTTTTCTTGTAGATTCTTTGGATTACAACTTGCTTTCTGTATCTCAATTATGTCAAATGGGCTACAACTGTCTTTTTACTGATATTGGTGTCACTGTCTTTAGAAGAAGTGATGATTCAATAGCCTTTAAGGGAGTGTTAGAGGGTCAGCTATACCTAGTAGATTTTGATAGAGCTGAACTCGACACTTGCTTAATTGCTAAGACTAACATGGGTTGGCTCTGGCACCGCCGACTAGCTCATGTTGGGATGAAGAATCTTCATAAGCTTCTAAAGGGAGAACACATTTTAGGACTAACAAATGTTCATTTTGAGAAAGACAGGATTTGTAGCGCATGCCAAGCAGGAAAGCAAGTTGGCACTCATCATCCGCATAAGAACATAATGACGACCGACAGGCCACTGGAGCTCCTACACATGGATCTATTCGGCCCGATCGCTTACATAAGCATCGGTGGGAGTAAGTACTGTCTAGTTATTGTGGATGATTATTCTCGCTTCACTTGGGTATTCTTTTTACAGGAAAAATCTCAAACCCAAGAGACCTTAAAGGGATTCTTGAGACGGGCTCAAAATGAGTTCGGCTTAAGGATCAAGAAAATAAGAAGCGACAACGGAACGGAGTTCAAGAACTCTCAAATCGAAGGCTTCCTTGAGGAGGAGGGCATCAAGCATGAGTTCTCTTCTCCCTACACGCCACAACAAAATGGTGTAGTGGAGAGGAAGAATAGAACTCTATTAGACATGGCAAGAACCATGCTTGATGAGTACAAGACTTCGGATCGGTTTTGGGCCGAGGCGGTCAACACCGCTTGCTACGCCATCAACCGGTTATATCTACACCGAATCCTCAAGAAGACATCATATGAACTCCTAACCAGTAAAAAGCCCAACATTTCATATTTTAGAGTCTTTGGTAGCAAATGCTTTATTCTTGTTAAAAGAGGTAGAAAATCTAAATTTGCTCCTAAGACTGTAGAAGGCTTTTTACTTGGTTATGACTCAAACACAAGGGCATATAGGGTCTTTAACAAATCCACTGGACTAGTTGAAGTCTCATGTGACGTTGTGTTTGATGAGACTAACGGCTCTCAAGTAGAGCAAGTTGATCTTGATGAGATAGGTGAAGAAGAAGCTCCATGCATCGCGCTAAGGAACATGTCCATTGGGGATGTGTGTCCTAAGGAATCCGAAGAGCCTCCAAATGCACAAGATCAACCATCCTCCTCCATGCAAGCATCTCCACCGACTCAAAATGAGGATGAAGCTCAAGTTGATGAAGTAGAAGATCAAGCAAATGAGCCACCTCAAGATGATGACATTGATCAAGGGGGAGATGCAAATGAGGAAGACAAGGAGGATGAGGAACAAAGACCGCCACACCCAAGAGTCCACCAAGCAATTCAACGAGATCACCCCGTCGACACCATCCTCGGCGACATTCATAAGGGGGTAACTACTCGATCTCGTGTTGCACATTTTTGTGAACATTACTTGTTTGTTTCCTCTATTGAGCCACACAGGGTAGAGGAAGCACTTCAAGATTCGGATTGGGTGGTGGCGATGCAAGAGGAGCTCAACAACTTCACTAGAAATGAGGTATGGCATTTAGTTCCACGTCCTAACCAAAATGTTGTAGGAACCAAATGGGTCTTCCGCAACAAGCAAGATGAGCATGGTGTGGTGACAAGGAACAAAGCTCGACTTGTGGCCAAGGGATACTCCCAAGTCGAAGGTTTGGACTTCGGTGAAACCTATGCACCCGTAGCTAGGCTTGAGTCAATTCGCATATTATTGGCCTATGCTACTTACCATGGCTTTAAGCTTTATCAAATGGACGTGAAAAGTGCCTTCCTCAATGGACCAATCAAGGAAGAGGTCTATGTTGAGCAACCTCCCGACTTTGAAGATAGTAAGTATCCTAACCATGTCTATAAGCTCTCTAAGGCGCTTTATGGGCTCAAGCAAGCCCCAAGAGCATGGTATGAATGCCTTAGAGATTTCCTTATTGCTAATGGCTTCAAAGTCGGAAAGGCCGATCCTACACTCTTTACTAAAACTCTTGAAAATGACTTGTTTGTATGCCAAATTTACGTTGATGATATTATATTTGGGTCTACTAACGAGTCTACATGTGAAGAGTTTAGTAGGATCATGACACAAAAGTTCGAGATGTCTATGATGGGAGAGTTGAAGTATTTTCTAGGATTTCAAGTGAAGCAACTCCAAGAGGGCACCTTCATCAGCCAAACAAAGTACACTCAAGACATTCTAAACAGGTTTGGGATGAAGGATGCCAAACCCATCAAGACACCCATGGGAACTAATGGGCATCTCGACCTCGACACGGGAGGTAAGTCCGTGGATCAAAAGGTATACCGGTCGATGATAGGATCTTTACTCTATTTATGTGCATCTCGACCGGATATTATGCTTTCCGTATGCATGTGTGCAAGATTCCAAGCCGACCCTAAGGAAGCTCACCTTACGGCCGTAAAACGAATCTTGAGATATTTAGCTTATACTCCTAAGTTTGGGCTTTGGTATCCTAGGGGATCCACATTTGATTTAATTGGTTATTCGGATGCCGATTGGGCGGGGTGCAAAATCAATAGGAAGAGCACATCGGGGACTTGCCAGTTCTTGGGAAGATCCTTGGTGTCTTGGGCTTCAAAGAAGCAAAATTCGGTCGCTCTTTCCACCGCCGAAGCCGAGTATATTGCCGCAGGCCATTGTTGCGCGCAATTGCTTTGGATGAGGCAAACCCTGCGGGACTACGGTTACAAATTAACCAAAGTCCCTTTGCTATGTGAAAATGAGAGTGCAATCAAAATGGTCGACAATCCCATCGAGCATAGCCGCACTAAGCACATAGCCATTCGGTATCATTTTCTCAGGGATCACCAACAAAAGGGAGATATCGAGATTTCTTACATTAATACTAAAGATCAATTAGCCGATATCTTTACCAAGCCTCTTGATGAACAATCTTTTAACAAACTTAGGCATGAGCTCAATATTCTTGATTCTAGGAACTTCTTTTACTAGATTGCACACATAGCTCATTCATATATCTTTGATCATATCTCTTTCATATGCTATGACTAATATGTTTTCAAGTCTATTTTAAACCAAGTCATAGGTGTATTGAAAGGGAATTGGAGTCTTCGGCGAAGACAAAAAGGCTTCCACTCCGTAACTCATCCCTCGCCGTCACTCCAAGCAACTCTCCATTCTCGGGGGAGACAAGCATGAGCATCAAAGAAAAGGTCTTTGGGGAGAGAGTAAGAGCCCAAAGCAAAAGGACCGGACTTCGTATTTGGTATAATCTTAACTCATTTATTTATGACCAAAGAGGAAGATAGCACTTCGAGGGCTCTAATGATTCCGTTTTTGGCGATTCATGCCAAAGGGGGAGAAAGTAAGAGCCCAAAGCAAAAGGACCGCACCACCACCAATTTCAAAAAAACTTAAGTGTTGATTATTTTCAATTGGTATCCTATTGTGTTCAAAAGGGGGAGAAAGTAGTATTTCAAAATGATATACCAAAACCCTCTTGAACACTAAGAGGAGAATCTCATTTAGGGGGAGTTTTGTTTAGTCAAAGGAAAAGCATTTGAAAGAAGGGGAGAAAATTTCAAATCTTGAAAATGCTTCTCAAAATCTTATTCATTTACCTTTGACTATTTGCAAAAGAACTTTGAAAATGATTTACAAAAGAGTTTGCAAAAACAAAACATGTGGTGCAAGCGTGGTCCAAAATGTTATATAAGAAAGAAACAATCCATGCATATCTTGTAAGTATTTGTATTGGCTCAATTCCAAGCAACCTTTTCACTTACATTATGCAAACTAGTTCAATTATACACTTCTATATTTGCTTTGGTTTGTGTTGGCATCAATCACCAAAAAGGGGGAGATTGAAAGGGAATTAGGCTTACACCTAGTCCCTAATTAATTTTGGTGGTTGAATTGCCCAACACAAACATTTGGACTAACTAAGTTTGCCCAAGTGTATAGATTACACAGGTGAAAAAGGTTCACACTCAGCCAATAAAAAGACCAAGTTTTGGATTCAATAAAGGAGCAAAGTGGGAACCGAAGGCCCTCTGGTCTGGGAGCACCGGACTGTCCGGTGTACACCGGACAGTGTCCGGTGCACCAGAGGACTCCAACTTGAACTCGCCACCTTCGGGAATTTCCAGAGGCACTCGCGCTATAATTCACCGGACTGTCCGGTGTACACCGGACAGTGTCCGGTGCGCCAAGGAGGAGCGGCCTCAGGAACTCGCCAGCTTCGGGAAACTCCAACGGCTAGTCCGCTATAATTCACCGGACTGTCTGGTGTGCACCGGACTGTCCGGTGCAACTCCAGAGCAACGGCTACTCCGCGCCAACGGCTACCTGCAGCGCAATTAATGCGCGCTCTGCGCGCGCAGAAGTCAGGCGCGCCCATGCTGGCACACCGGACAGCAAACAGTACATGTCCGGTGTGCACCGGACACCCAGGCGGGCCCACAAGTCAGAAGCTCCAACGGCTAGAATCCAACGGCAGTGATGACGTGGCAGGGGGCACCGGACTGTCCGGTGCGCCATCGTGCAGACAGCCTCCCAACGGCCACATTTGGTGGTTGGGGCTATAAATACCCCAACCACCCCACCATTCATTGCATCCAAGTTTTCCACTTCCCAACTACTACAAGAGCTCTAGCATTCAATTCTAGACACACCAAAGAGATCAAATCCTCTCCAAATTCCACACAACGCCATAGTGATTAGAGAGAGTGATTTGCTTGTGTTCTTTTGAGCTCTTGCGCTTGGATTGCTTTCTTCTTTCTTGATCTTTTCTTTGCAATCAAACTCACTTGTAATTGAGGCAAGAGACACCAAACTTGTGGTGGTCCTTGTGGGAACTTTGTGTTCCAAGAGATTGAGAAGAGAAAGATCACTCGATCCGTGGATCGTTTGAGAGAGGGAAGGGTTGAAAGAGACCCGGCCTTTGTGGCCTCCTCAACGGGGAGTAGGTTTGCGAGAACCGAACCTCGGTAAAACAAATCCGCGTGTCACACTCTTCATTTGCTTGCGATTTGTTTTTCACCCTCTCTCACGGACTCGTTTCTTTATTACTAACGCTAACCCGGCTTGTAGTTGTGTTTATATTTGAAAAATTCAGTTTCGCCCTATTCACCCCCCCTCTAGGCGACTTTCACCTACTCTTTAAAAATCTTCTCTCTTCCACCTCAATTTGAGAGTGGCAATTTACCTATCTGGCCCTTGGACGTACCCTCTTCTTTTCCATTTGCAAGTCTTGTCTTAACTCCATCCTTTGTGGTATTTATATCCTTGGTTCTTATACCCATTTACCTCCTCTTCTACATCCTTGTCCATTATTATCTTTAAACCCTCGTTATACCTATGCCCTTGCCATTTGCCTACTTTGAACCTACCCTTTAAAGCCACCTCTTTTTCATCGCTATTTGAGGATAATGCCTCATCTACTTCACCATTGATTGCTTCCCCTTCTTTGATGCCTCACAAGTTTTGTCTAAAATACATCCTTGGTTTTGTTTGTCTGTTATCTTGCACCTGCATTTTAAAGCCTCCTCTCCCATTTCATTTCAAGAGTGATGTCTTGCCTATCCCGCTCTTGTTCATTCCCTTTTTCCTCTGTCTCGTTGCAAGTCTTGTCCTAACTCTATCTTTTGGTGTGTTTTTTCCTTTCACCTCCCTTACCTTTGTAATCTCTAGATCTTTCCATGATGTTATCTTATGCCTACCTTTTGAAATGTCATCTTTTCCATCTCGATTTGAGAATGGTGTTTTACCTATCCTGACCTTGGTTGCATTCTCTCCCTTGTCGGTTACAATCATTGCTTTAGCTCCATCCTTTATTATGCTCATGCCCCTACCCTCCATGTCTTATTATTCCCCTTGCCTTTTGTTGGCCTTAGAGGAAAGACCACCATCTAATTAAAAGGAACGTATATCAATGAGATGTTTGTTGCTATGTGCTCATGATGGTTGTCCTTCTGCTATGACTGATTTGCTTCTTTGGAATGAGTGTTGATGTGTTGTGGCCCTTGGTCCGCAATGGAATCTGTTTACTAGGTGAGTGTCATAGAGTTAAGTAGTTGGGTTCTCCCCCTGCTCTCTCTAATCCGTCTATACTTACCTTTTCTCGTTATTCTTTCCTCTTGCACATGTCCTTTTGGCAACCTCCAACTCCTCCAAATCAGTCAAGATCAGAGTCGACAACATCTTCATCAAGTGTGTATCAATGCTCTTGTTAAGGGGGGTAGCCGCTAACCCCAATGAAGACAATGCAATCAACATTAAGTGGCGCAGCAAAAGCGTGTGTGGGTCCTAACCCATAGGTCCAGGAGATCCTCAAGAATTGCATCAATCGGTCTCAAGCATCTGATGGTCAAAGCAACCAATCCACAAGTCAAGCCGGCGGAGTCAAAGTTGAGTTAGAAAAAGCTATGAAAGACTAATGAACCAATCTCATTTTCTTGCTAGCCTCTTCTTGAATCTCGAGGACGAGATTCTGTTAAGGGGGTTAGATTTGTAACACCCTGAATTTGGGGGTATAAAATTTCTTTTCTAATATCCACCAAATTCAGGTGTTACCATCACATTTCTTTGATTCACTTCTCTTTTTCTAAATATTGAGGAGTTATTTTGTACTATATAAGTATTAATCGTAGTATGTTCAAAACCCTAGGAGAATTATTGTGGTTGCATCACATGCTGGAGCACCTAATTTTGTACGATGTTTTGAGTTGTTGTGCCTCCATTTAAACTCACGAAGCATGTTGATTTTGAATTTAAAAGCTAAAGCTAAATTCAGAATAAAAAGAAGAAAATAGAATAGGGCCTTGCTGCCCCAATTTCTTCAGACAACCCAGCCCCTCACCCCTGGCCAGCCTGCGCGTACAGCCTAGCTCGCCCTCGCCTCCGCGCGTGCTAGCCAGCCTAGCCGCATCCCGTTTTCTCCCCAGCCCGTTCACTTCCCCAGCGTGCGCAGCACCTCCGCTCGACCCACTGTCCCCAGCCCATTCCGCGGCACGCTCGCATGCAGGCGTACCCTAGCGCAGCCGCCGCATGTCCTCCACTCCAGCCGCCCAGGGCACGTCTTCTTCTCCAACCGTCTGAGCCCTTGCGTTTCTGCTCCGGCGAACCCGCCTGGGACGGCTCGGCGGTAGCCAGTCCCTCCCTACTCCCTGTCCCCGCACGCCCTTGCCCTGCTCGGCGCGGCCAGGGCGCAGCCGTAGCCGTGACAAGGGCTCGGCCTCGCCGGCACGGTGGCCCCTAGCGGCGCGCAAGTAAGCGGCCCCGGTGGCCCGGCGTGGGTGGCCTGGGCGCGGCCCTCTGGCGCGGTTCGGCCATGGCGGCACGGGGCGCGGCCCCTACTGGCGCGGGCGCGCGACCCCGGCTCGGCGAGCAGGGGCGCGGCGGCCTCGGCCCCACGGCTAACGGGCGCGCGGCAGGCATCGGCCCCGGTGGCTCTGCTTGGCCCCGACGGTGCCCCTGGACGGCGTAGCCGCCCGGCGCGAGCGCGCGGCCCTCTGGCGCGGTTCGGCCGGCACAGGAACGGGCGCGCGGCCCGTGACCTGCGGCGCGGACGCGCGGCGGCTCGGCGCGGCGGCTCCGGCACGGCCCCGCCCTGTGCGCAGTGTCCTGGCGTGGCTCACGGCCTACGCGGCCAGCCCAGCGTGCCCTGCACGACTCGCCCTCGTGCCCTGCGCGACCGTTCCGTGCGTCCTGTGCGCCTGTGGCCTGGCCGGTCATGGCCACCGTGGCCGAGTCGTCGTCGTTCATTGCGCCGAAGTCTTCGCCAGCAGTTCGTCGTGTTCTGCGTCCATGCCCCAACGTCATGCGTCTGTGCCCCGCCGTTCACCGTCGTCTGAGGTGAGCCCATCGAGGCGAAGCTCATCTAGCCGTGTCTACCCGCCCTGCGTGTCCATAGTTTCGCCATCGCACCCATTGTTTGTTCGCGCGTCTTTCGCGTGCGTCGAGCGTGTTGTCCATCCGCGTGATTCTGTGCGCTATCTAGCACGCAGTGTGCACATCGCCCTCAGGCATTGCGCGTCTCGTCACGCTTTAGTAAACCACTCCACCTAGAATTGCTCGTGCTGATTAATATTTCGCCTAGAATTGCTCACATTAATTAGTTTACGTAATTAAACGATGACTAATTGAATAGTAAGCCAATAGAACTAAGTGTTAAGTCTATCGATGCAAGCGATAATACTTGGTTATGTGGGTAGTGCCGACTTAGATGTTTTCAACTAATATTCGTTTAATGTAAGCGTGACGTCTGTTTAGTTTTTCTCGCGTGTCGTGAGGATCGCGCGCGTAGTCGCGCGTTGTCCTCTCGCGAGCTTAAACCGTTCGCTTATAATCACTCATGGCAGATAATTAACTATTTAATTAATCGTCCACTATTAAACTAGTAAGTTAGTTATAACTATATAGTAGTTTTAATCTACAATCAATGTCAATTAATGTGATTGCGTCGAATTAAATGTTCTAACTAATACTTTTTAGCATAAATGTTATAACTTCTCGACCGTAGCTTCGACTATCGCATTTCTTTTTCCCCGCGTACTGTAGAGGCGAGCTCTATTTTAATTGCTCACTTTTATAATATTTTATCTTGTATGGTGTAATATTCTTATGCAAGTATATGTTTGCTTGTGTCTGTTTGTATTCATTACGCCTCGCGAATAGACTGCGATCCATTTCCGAACTTTGAGGAAATCGACGGCCAAGCTTCGGTTACCAAGAGATCAAACTCTTCGAGTTCTACAAAGTTGAAGACCCTGAGCATCTGTTTGGTGAAGTCAAGTGTCCTCTGACCTATTATGTCCCATTTACTTTATAATTCACTGTCCCGCATACTATGAACAACATAAGGATTGACTAGCTTTCTATTTACCTGGTCCTTGTTTACCTTTTGGGCTACTATGGTTAGATTCATGCTATTGCTTTACTTTAATCAATGAACATGATGAGGATTATCAATGATACGATGTTTCCCTCCTTTATTATGATGTTATACTTGTGGTATTCAAGGGGGCTCGAGCAGTTTCTCGAGTGCCTCTCCGTAAGGACCTGTTCGTTGGATTACCGCCCAGGAAAACAGTGCAACCATGAGGGTGGAATGGGGTTCCCTTAGCTGAATAATTAGAGGATCTGGGGTGTGGTTCGCTTAGCCGTCGTGCCGTTAATGGGGCTCGGTTTCCGCGGCTCGCTCTACCAAGCTTGGGTTCGCCCCCTTGGGGAGGAGTGCGGTGCATTTAGGAAACCTAACGGGCGGCTACAGCCCCGGGGAATCTTTGTAAAGGCTACGTAGTGATGCCCTGCTGGGCCACCTAGGTAGTGGTCAATGGGGAGTAGCTCTCTCCGGGCAGAAAGGGAATCACGACTTGTGGGTAAAGTGCTCAACCTCTGCAGAGTGTTATGAAACTGATATATCAGTCGTGCTCGCGGTTATGAGCGGCCAAGGGAGCTCCATTGATTATAGATACTTGATCAGAGATGGTTTGTTTACAGATGATGATGAGGAGGATGGTTATGATTATGCTTATGGTAATGGTAAGTGGTATTCTTTCTGTCTGGAAAGGGTACTTTGGGTTAATAACTTGGGTTAATGCTAAAACCTGGCTTTCTACTAGTAGTAATAACCTGACCAACTAAAAGCAACTGCTCGACTTAACCCCACATAAAGCTAGTCCACTTCAGCCAAACGGGACATTTGCTGAGTACGTTGATGTGTACTCACCCTTGCTTTCACAAAACACCAGGTTGCCTTTGATGCAATCTGTGCTTAGGTAAAGAAAGAGAAGAAGGCATCGAGGTGGATACCCAGAAGTTCCAGGACGTCAATGAGTTCGAGGATTAGGCTAGCGACCTCCCCCAGTCAGCTGCCTGTGGTGGGTTGTTTACGTTGGCTACGTTTTGATTCTGTGTACTTTGATTTATATTATGTAAATGGCTCTAGTCTATAATATTATTACTTACTCTTTATTGTAATTCGAAGCATTGTGCTATGATGAGTCATTTATGTAATCGCTGTGTACGTGAATTACTGATCCTGGCACGTACATGGTTCGCATTCGGTTTACCTTCAAAACCGGGTGTGATAAAAGTTTTACTCTGAAATTTGGCTTAATGGTGGAAGGGAGATAGAAGATGAAGCTATCAGACAGGATGAAGAAGAGGTTATTTCAAATTCTGAACTATTTCCGCACCTATGACTTACTGTTCGTATTTATCTTATTCTTAAGTTTTTCTAAGGCTCATCAGGCTAAAGAAGAAGCTTGGAAAATTGAAGAGGCTGTCGAGCTTGAACGATGCATAGTTATGTGTTTTTACTTTTAATGTATCCATGTTGTTTCTACCTTTGTCATTTGGCCCTAAACAGTCTTTTTTAAATAGCAGAACCCTGTCCACCACCAAAACCCTATGAGCCCGAAGCAGATCTGGCTCTAAGGGGAATCTTTGATGAATTCAAGGTGGTAAATGCAGCAATAGACGAAGCTGTTGATAAACTACTAAACAAAGTTGTACAGAAAGTTTTGAAGGAAGATGATTAAATTGTGTGCAGAAGATATGTAAAAACATTGTAAAGTCTGTGTGTTGCTTTTATGTAAAAACAATTGTGTACTGTGTATAATTACATCGTATACTATGTTTCTTTGTGTAGCGTGGAATTAACGTACATACCGTTTTTTGAGACGAAGGCGAAAAAACACGTTCCCTCCTTTTCACGCTTCATAAAGAAAATCCCTCCTTTGTCGAAGGTCTTGTAGATTCATGAAGAATACCATTGCTGAAGTAAAAGCATTGGCCCCTTCTTTGTCTTGTTTGAGGATAACGACTGTTGAAGATATAGCATTTTTCCCTTTGTCCTACTTTAGTCCATAATTTCTCCACAAACACATATTTAGATTCGTAGCTCAGTCGCATTTGTGGATGAAGGAGCAATTTCCCTTCTTCTCTCTTTATGGATGATGTGAAATGATGCATGAAGTTATGATGCAAAATGATGCAATGATATGATGCAAAAGATGTTTGAGTAAAAATGATGATAGACAACATATCATAATAAGACTCTGCATCTACTTAGGAACGACTTTGGAGTCTCTTCACCTTTACTAGGTGGCATTTAGCTCTGCATCCCATTAGGAACTACTTTGGAGCTCTTCACCTTTACTAGGTGGCATTTTAGCTCTACATCGCCTTAGGAATGACTTTGGAGCTCTTCACCTTTACTAGATGGTATTTTAGCTCTACATACCCATAGGAACAACTTTGGAGCTCTTCACCTTTACTAGGTGGTATTTTAGCTCTACATCCCCGTAGGAATGACTTTGGAGCTTCTTCAACTTTGTTGTTATACTCGATGGTGCAACCACAGATTTATTACAAAGTGTCGAAGGTTGCACCTTCTCAAATTGTTTTTAAAGTAGGAAAGGAAAACAAAAGAAACAAAAAATTACAATAAACGTGTATCAAATTCTTGATCCAGCCCTCTGTTGCTTCAGTAAATGTGCCTGGACTCTGGAACAGTGTTGTTGACTATTTGAGCTTCAGACTCTTCTCTAGCATCACGCTGACGTTGAACTTGACCTTGCCCCTCAGCTACTGATTGTGAGATGAAGTTGGAAATGATGCAGGTGGTTGAGGCAAGACCCATCCAACTGGAGAGTGACTTGCCAAAGCAACCGAAGTTGTAGGTTGTGAGGATGGATGTGGATTACCCACATACTCTGGGATATACGAGGAGTAGCAAGAAGCAGTGTGAAGAACTTGCTTCGGCCTTAGCTATTTCCTTCTATTTTTGTATCGTGACTTGGCAGATTCTTGTTGTATGCCCTTTGTCCTCTCCACAGAATAGACAGTACAATATTCTTGGTTGAGAGTTATATCTTTCGTCGAAGCTTCGTGCTCCTCTACCTCTTAGGGCTAGCGGTCTGAAGGAGCTCTATTGTGCCCCTATTGACTGGGAACTGTGGTGCTGCCCTTGATTATGATTGTTTATGTCTTCACTGTGACTAGGATTATGAATTGTTCTGACATGCCTTGGATGAAGCCTTCCCCCGAAGCCCCTGGTCATCTCAGAGTACTTGTAGGCTTCCTCCCTTCTTTGTTAGAAATCATTGTTGGCTCTGATATACTCATCCATCATTTGGAGATGCTTCTCCTGGGTTTGAGGGGGTTTCCTGGCAAAATATTGTGTCGTTGGACCTGGGAAAAGTCCCTTGATCATGGTCTCAATGACGATCTCATTTGGCACCGTTGGTGCCTGGGCTCTGAGGCGCAAGATCCTTCAGACATATGCCTGCAGATATTCTTCGTGATCCTATGTACACTGGAACAAAGATTGAGCAGTAACTGGTTTTGTCTAGAATCCTTGAAAGCTAGTGACTAACATGTCCTTCAATTTCTGCCATGATACAATTGTTCCTGGCCTGAGAGAAGAATACCAGGTTTGGGCAATGCTCCTGACTGCCATGACGAAGGACTTTGCCATGACAGCCGTGTTGCCTCCATAAGATGATATAGTCGCTTCGTAGCTCATCAGAAACTGCTTCGGGTCTAAATGACCATCGTACATGGGTAGATGAGGTGGCTTGTACGAAGGTGGCCATGGCACAGCCTATAGCTTTGTAGCTAGAGGAGAAGCGCCATCAAAAGCAATGTTGTCATAATGAAAATCATCATACCACATATCGTTGCGGCTAGGTACCTCTTGATGAAGGACTCTTTATTGTGGTTTATGTGCTTGCTCATTATCCTATGTGATATGTCGCATCTCCTCGTCTACTTCGTGAATCTTCTTTTGCAGCTTAGCTAGCCGAAGCATTTTTGTCCCTTCTCTTTTCCACCTATTGATGTATGGCTTCAAGGTTGCTGATATCTTGATCTAGCTCTTCATCTTGTGGAGTTGGGCTGATGGCCTTCCTCTTCTGGCTTTGGGCCTCCCTTAGAAGGACTCCGTCTTGATTAGTGTCCGGGGGAGCAAGGACAGCCCCTAGCACCATCGTCTTCTTCGGCGGCATGATGAAGGTGATTGCAGAGTTCACCTGACGAAGGTGGTCGTCGAGTACACCAGAGGTGGACGCCAATGTTGATCACTTGTTTGCGATCACTATACATAATCCAAAACAAGGCAACACGGTATTAAAAAGATAGATGACCTTCATCTGGAAGGAGTTCTCCCTTCGGGATAACTCCTTCGGAGACGAAAGTTAAGTGTTAGGTGAATAAATGAACATACAATGACTATAAAAGAATCTGGATTATGGCGGAACCGCCCAAATTATTCCAACTTAAGTGCCTAAGTCCCACCTTAGAGGCTAGACCACACTTAAATAGGAATAACACGTTAGTCCCTCGGATCTAGTCCAACGAGGCCACTAACAAGATCAAGTACCACATACTCACTCGATGGTGAGGCACAGAGCAAATACAATAAAGCATAAAACCATACATTAAGGAGTATTAAATTTATTACAACATCATTAGAGTTTTACCAAAAGTAGTGATCATTGTTCAGAATGCAGCGGAATAAAACTAACGATAAATAAATGGAAGGACAGGGAAGCCTGTCCCATCACTTCTCATGCTCCTCCTCAGCCGAGGTAGGATCCCACTCGACTGTCCAACCTGGTGGCAAGATGGACGACCAAGTCACTCCAGCAACCATGTCCTCCAGAGAACCTGTAAAATTTTGCCACAAGCAAGGCTGAGTATACTAATACTCAACTAGACTTACCTGGTGTGAGGAGTCTACTCCTCTACCTCTAGACATGCAACTGTTTGGCTGAGGGTTCGCTTGCCAAAAGCGCTAGCTGAGTCTAAAAATCAAGTTTTAGCTTTTTCAAGTTTTAGTGTGACTCTCTTAAGACTAAATGTGTACCTATCTAATCATTCATGGTATCAAGCATTTAGCAATCAACAACTTTTGCCAAGTCATCACATTTCCACTTGTTACTCAATGTAGCAGCATGGATCAAGCAGTCTCATTAGCTGTGAGAAGCAGATGATTCGAATCGAGTTTTTATCCTTGCAAGGTAAACCTAAACACACAACGTGGCGAGGCGCTCCGTCCCCACACATATCAAACGTCCCCATCGATTCCCGCCAGTAGATCAGGGCTCACCGCCTTGGCGTACAATGCCTCACTGACCTCGACTGCCGTCGTGCAGTGACCGCACTTGTACCCACCATAACCGGAATGGGAGACCACGTCTCAGGTCGCGTGAGGGGCAAAGTCTGCTGCCAGGTTCAATCAGGTACTAGGCTTATCGATTTACCATATTTCTCGACATGTGTTTAGTACGTTCAAACGCTTGACACACGGTACCACACCTTAATCCTTATTCCAATTTCCGTCTCGTAGACAACCAATCCCCATGGATTGTTGTCCACAGATCATCATCATTATGATATGAAAATGGATACAACCAATTCCTGACCTCGCGTGAGTGCTAGAAAAATCACTCGACTTCTATCGAGATCCCTAATTAGTAAAACAGTTTTGAACTATCAGGTTTAGTTAACATTTTCCAAAAATGTTATAAAAATTACAGTGCGTAAATATTAACATTTGTGGGTTCTCCTAAAAATTTGAGGTGGATATTAATTCAGATACTACTTGTGCAAAATTTACAAAAACAAGTGTAAAAGGGCATTTTACACTATAGCTATGATTTAAGTGAGGTCTCTGTACCAAATTTTATTTTTGTCCAGATTCATAGGTGATATTAGGCCTCTGTGTTAAAAATCATAGAAAAGACCTACTGGATATTTAGTTGTGATTTTCTAAAGTTTAATGCCAAAAAGGTACTTATAACTAACTTGTTATTTGAAAATATCAAATAACAGAACTCATATTTTTCCTATGTTCATAATAACAAAATATTAGTTATCCCAAGGCTGGGGGTGGTTTCTCCTCAGGATTATTTTTCTAAGATTTTCCTAAGTTTTCATTGTTTTCCTAAAATAAAAGGAAAGGCATTTCTTTTGCACTAACAGAGGGTCTAATAAAATTTTCTAGTGAACTATATTAAATAAGTGAGCTAACAAAAATGTGGTTGCTCCCTGGTTCTTATTTTAAACTCCCTTTTCTATTTTCTTTAACTTTGAGCTAAAATGATTTTAAATGGTAAAACCTACCTTAATTTGGTGTACTGAGGGGTTTACTATTTTTAAACAGATTAGGGAGTGATTAAATACTTCTCTGATTTTTCTTAAACCCAGTCTAACATTGTAACTATTTTTCCCTCTGTTATTTAGCTTTTGGCCAGAACACTATTTAATTCCAAACTTTAAATTCTTCTGCAATATTGAGGAGGTTTTGTATTTTTCCTAAATAGTTCACATTATTTAGAATCTGGCAAAATTAGTTTGACTAAATTTGGTTGAATAAAACTGAAGTTATGAATTTTACAAGCTCTATTTGTATTTAAATTAGAAATGTTAAAAAGGTTTTCTGGAAAATCAGTTTACACCAAGGACCCTAGGCTTTTCCTAAACCAATCCTTCAACTTATACCCCTGCGCAACTATTCATCTGAGTCTCTGACAATTCAAAAAACCCCCCGACTTCTATTCCTTCTTCCCCGAGGTCCCTCCACCCTTTTGAACAGTACCCGCGAAAGGAAAAAGGGTGGCGCGGCTTACCAGCGGCAAGGGAGGTCCGGCGAAGGGTGGGGTTGGCTTCGGGAGGTCCTAGCGGTCACAACTAGGTACGACTCGATGATGGTGATGGCCGGAATCGGCCGGTCCACGTGCGCAGGCGGGCGAGCTCGTCGGCGGCGAGTGCTCCGGCCTAACCACGGCGATATAGGTCAATCCAAGGGCACGAGGATCTTCACGGGGTGCTAACGAGTCGACCCGTGTAAGGAATCGAAGAATAACTCACCGTGGAGCTCGGTCTACGTTCGCTGGCGGTCGGGTGAAGTCCAGTGACCTTGATCCGGCGTCTCCGGCGAGACAGAGCTCGATTCCTCGCTCTGGGAGCTTCACCGGGCACGTAGAGTCTCTCTCGAGGGTTGGACGGGGCTGGGATTGGCTCTGCTGGCTCGTCTACGGTGGTAGGTGCTCGGGTGGCCGCTGGCACGCCGTTTGCAGGGCAAACTTCGGCGATCTCGTGCTCTGGTGAGGTCGAGAGCGTGCGGGGGCGTACAGCTGAAGCCTTGGCTGGCTTTATAGGCGCAGGCGCGGGCACGGGACACAGGCGTGGCTTGGCGTGGGGCGCGCGGGTTCGGGCGCTGGGCATGCTCTGGCGCGTTCAGGGCGCGTCGAACACGTGGAGGTGTTCTTCTGCCCATGTTCAAAAGCTTGCTGAGATCGCAAACATGCGAATCTTGGCAAAAATCCGGCACAGACCTCTTCCTGGCACCTATGGCTATCTCTTGTATGTGAGTTCCAAGGGGAGATAAGCCCTAGGTCAGAAGATTTGCGGACGCCAATTCTGGCTTGTCCCATTGTCCACCTCGCGACAAAAGTGATGCCAAATCATGTCAAACGAATTTGACTCGGGTTCAAACTTTTCCAGTGGGTGCCTTAGGTGGTTTGGCACCTTTTTGGTATTCAGACCAAGTGGTTTTGGTGCCATTTACTAAGTGAACACGTCTGATCTTTAGATTAGGGTTAAATTTTGACTTAGAAAAGATTAGAGAGCTCTAGTGTGCTCTCTACTTAAGGGGTGGTTTTGGGGTCTTTGAGGGGCCTTTTTATAATGTTTCCCCTCTGCATTTTGTAGATTATAATGTTACTTAAACTTTGGTTAAGGGTAAACTCATGATTTGCACATGTTTTTAACCTTTCCCTTAAACCAGGGTTTTGGGAGTTAAGGCTCAAGAAGGGCCTAGGGTTTAATTCTCTCTTGCCCAAGGTGGTAATTGCATAAGTGCTTGGGTAATGCTTTTGTCATTAACATTCTTAGTTAATCCAAGGGTTTCCAAGGTTTTGGGGCTCCCTCTCCTCCACTTAACACATGTGATAACAAGTCAGGGGTACAAGTAGGGCCTTGGTAACACCTGGGGTGTTACAACCCTCCCCCCTTAAAGGAATCTCGTCCCGAGATTTTAGGTAGGGATCCTTCTGTGGGGTACCAAGAAGGTGTGCTTGGGTGTTGTAGATCCTTTTGTCCAAGTCGTTTTAGTTAACTGCTCTTCGAATGTCATTCTCTTTGCAACTTCAGAAGGAAATCCTTTTAAAGTTATTTTCAAAGCTTACTATACCTTTAACATCTAAGATTTTCTTATATTTAGATTCAAAGGGCAGGTGGGGGTGGGGTTTTTTGGATTACGTACCGACTCCTTTGGGCAGAAAGTCGGGGAAGCGAGAACATAGAAAATCCTCAGTCTCCCACGTAGCCTCTTCTACTGAATGGTGACTCCACTGAACCTTATACATCCTGATCGACCTTGCTCGCGTTGATCTCTCCTTTTGATCCAATACCTTGACGAGGTGCTCTTGATAGGACGAGTCTGGTTCTATCTCCAATTCTGGTTCAGGTAGCACTTCTGTGGGTAAGCGGACACACTTTCGCAGCTGAGATACGTGGAACACATCATGAACTGCTGACATATGGGGTGGCAACTTCAATTGATATGCTATAGGTCCACAAGTCTCCTTGATCTCATAGGGCCCAATGTAGCGAGGAACTAACTTGCCCTTGATTCCAAACCTCTGAACACCTTTGGTGGGTGACACCTTAAGATAAACATGATCTCCCACTTCAAACTGTAGAGGCTTCCTCCTCTTGTCATGATAGCTCTTTTGCCTGTCCTGAGCAGCCTCTAAGTTCCTCTTAATGATTCTGACTTTCTCCTCTGCTTCTAGTACCAAGTCAGGTCCAAATATTTCCCTCTCTCCAACTTGTGACCAATTTAGCGGTGTCCTACACCTTCTCCCATACAAGGCTTCGAAAGGTGCCATCTTTAAACTAGATTGGTAGTTATTATTATAAGAGAACTCTGCCAATGAAAGACACTTGTCCCAATCCTTCCCATAGTGTAGCACACATGCCCTCAACATGTCTTCCAAAATCTGATTCACTCTTTCTGTCTGACCATCTGTTTGAGGGTGGTATGCTGAGCTTCTTATTAGATGGGTCCCAAGTGATTCTTGCAATTGCTCCCAGAAACGTGCTACAAATGGTGCTCCTCTGTCAGACACAATAGTCCTTAGTATTCCATGCAGACGAACTATCTGGTCAATATAAATTTCTGCATACTTTTCTGTCTGGTGGGTGGTATGTACTGGCAAGAAATGCGCTGTTTTGGTCAACCTATCCACAATGACCCAAATAGAATCGTGGTGCCGGGAGATATTGGGCAATCCTACAATAAAATCCATGCAAATATCCTCCCATTTCCAAGATGGTAGGGGAAGGGACTATAAGGTGCCTGCCACCTTCAAATGACTAGCCTTGACTCTTTGGCAAGTGTCGCACTCCGATATATACTTAGAAAATTCCCTTTTCATTCTGGTCCACCAGTACAAAGATCTGAGATCATGATACATCTTGTTACTGCCGGGGTGCATGGAGAATTTGGAAAGGTGGGCTTCATCCAATATTTTCTTTCTAAGCTCGGGGTTCTTGGGAACAACCAACCGGTCTCCAAACCATAGAATTCCTTTGTTGTCCTGACGGAAGCATTTGTATTTGTCCACCCTTTGTTCGATCATTTCCTTAATGACTTGAACACCCTTGTCACCAATCTGTGCCATGACTATTTGCTCATGTAAGGTGGGCTCCACTGAAATATAACTCAAAGCACCGGAGGGAACAACTTCTATGTTCAGCTTGCACAACTCATCACACAGGGTGGTGATTTTTGCATCCATACTCACACAGTTACACTGGGCCTTCCGACTTAAGGCATCTGCCACAACATTGGCCTTGCCAGGATGGTAATGCACCTCCAAATCGTAGTCCTTGATTAATTCCAACCATCTTCTCTGCCTCATATTAAGATCAGCCTGAGTGAAAATATATTTGAGACTCTTGTGATCAGTATAGATATTATAATGAGCTCTCATCAAGTAATGTCTCCATATCTTTAGAGCATGAACTACGGCTGCTAACTCCAGATCATGAGTGGGGTAGTTCTGCTCGTGAGGCCTGAGTGCTCGGGAGGCATAAGCAATGACTCTATTGTCTTGCATCAGGACACATCCCAATCTAGTACCTGAAGCATCGCAATAAACCTTAAAAGATTTGGTGTTGTCAGGCTGAGCTAGCACGGGTGCTGTTGTCAAATGTTGCCTAAGTGTATGAAAGGCATCCTCACATTTCTGGCTCCATTCATACTTGACTCCTTTCTTCAACAATCGAGTCATTGGCTTGGCAATCCTGGAGAAATCCGGAATGAATCGTCGATAATACCCTGCCGATCCCAGAAAACTACGGATCTGCCGTACTATGGTAGGAGGTTTCCAATCCATCACTTGTACTTTTTCAGGATCAACTGATACCCCATCCTGAGAGATGGTGTGACCCAAAATTTTTATCTCCTTCAAACAGAAATCACGTTTGGACAGCTTAGCATATAGACGATGATCGCGCAGTCGCTGAAGTATGATGTGTTGATGCTCAGCATGCTTAGCTTCATTTTTGGAATAAACCAGAATGTCATCAATAAAGACCACCACAAACTTGTCCAGCTCTGGCATAAATACTGAGTTAATCAAATACATGAAATATGTCGGGGCATTGGTCAGCCCGAAAGACATCACCAAGTACTCATAAAGCCCATATCTGGTAGAGAAGGCCGTCTTTGGAATATCACTGGCTCGGATCTTGATCTGATGGTAGCCGGAACGAAGGTCTATCTTTGAAAATACCTGGGCTCCCACCAATTAATCAAACAATACATCAATGCGGGGCAATGGATACTTATTCTTGATGGTCACCACATTGAGAGGGCGGTAGTCAACACACAACCTCAAACTCTCATCTTTCTTCTTCACAAATAAGGCGGGACATCCCCATGGAGAAGTACTTGGGCGAATAAACCCCTTGTCCAACAATTCTTGCAACTGCTTTTTCAACTCTGCCAATTCTGCTGGAGGCATCCTATAAGGTCTCTTGGATATAGGGGCAGTTCCGGGTTGTAATTCAATCGCAAACTCTATGTCTCTGTCGGGTGGCATCCCTGGCAATTAATCCGGAAAAACATCTGGGTAGTCATAGACCACTGGGATCCTCTCGACAGGTGACTCCATCATAGCGAAGGCACAGGAACGAGTACATCCCTGGTCGGGTAGGTACAGGGTGATCTCTCCATCCAGTGGGGAGTGGATCTCTATGGCCCTGGCTGCGACATCGATTACCGCATGGTGTCGCGATAACCAATTAGTCCCCAGGATGATATCCACACTATCCAATCCCATGATTAGGAGAGTGGTTTTAAATATGAAGCTACCCAACCTGATTGGTACGTGTCTATTGATCTGATAGGTGGCAACCCTGCCTCTGGGTGTAGAAATTGTAATACCCCCATTTGTGTGGTGAAAAGGTAACTGGCACTTGGCACTAAATTTGGTACTAATAAAACTGTGTGATGCACCAGAATCAAAAAGAATGATTGCAGGATAATTCAAAACTGAAAAGATAACAGTCAAGACGGGTGCTCCCTCTGGAATATCAGCCATGGTGGTGAAGTTCAGCCTGCCTTGCCTCACTTGCACCTTCTGCCTCTTGCCTTGGTTCTGATTGGAATTCTGTCCCTGCCTCTGCTGATTTCTAGGGCAATTTTTGGCATAGTGTCTAGTGTTACCACAAGTAAAACACCTGTTGTCATTGGCCTGACAGTACTGCTGCTGTGGCTGATTGTTGTTCCTCTGCACTGGGAGCTGAGAGTGGTTGGGTGCCTGCTGCTGCTGCTGTGGTCGGATCACCCAACGTCCTTGCTGCTGCTGAGGTCTCCTGTTCTGAGTGTCAGATACAATCCTGAAGCGCTGAGGCTGAGCTGAAGGTCCTGCCACAGGGGTCTTCCTCTTCTTTTCTGCCTGACGGGCTGTGATACAGTCCTCCTGGGAAATGGCCATGTTGACTAACTCATTGCAACTGTTGGCCCTGACGGTGTTGAGACGGTCGTGGAGCTTAGTGCTGAGCCCCCTCCTGAACCTATCCCTCTTCTTCTCATCAGTGTCTACATGATATCTGACATACTGACACAGGTCATTGAAGGCCTGTGCATACTGCAACACAGTGCGATTTCCCTGAGTAAGCGCCAGAAACTCATTAAGCTTTCGATCCATGATGCCTGCTGGTATATGATGCCCTCTGAAAGTGGCCTTGAACTCGCTCCATTCCACCACGTTGTCAACTGGCTGCATAGCAAGGAAGTGGTCCCACCATGTCCGCGCGGGTCCGCGAAGCTGCTGGGTGGCGAACCTGACCTTAGCCACATCTGAACAAACTCCATTGAGTAGTGGGAATTTGGATTCCACTACCCTGAGCCATACATCAGCATCAAGCGGATCCTCTGCCCGAGTGAACAACGGCGGCTGCGTACTGAGGAATTCCTGATAAGTGGCTGCTGCTAGGGGATGCTGATGGTGATCACCACCACCATAAGGCTGGGGTGGCAGCTGACGCTAAGCCAGCTGTCGCAGAATCTCGTTCTGCTGGGCCATCAACTCTTGCATGGTAGGAGGCGGTGGCGGTGGTGGAGGAATGCGTTCATTCTATCCACGATGCGCTCTTCCTGCCATCTAAAAAATTAAGGATGCAATCAATATCATACTTCTGATGTCAGGTTTCATATGCGGTGAAAGATTTGAAAGGGGTAAAACCAATATTTTCTTGCATAATTCATAAAAGATTCTACATGGCATAAAACTTTTTCTTCATAAATTAAAGCTGACATCATTCATCATCCATAACCCCAAAAGAGTTTGTTATGATTACATCAGTGAGCAAAAGACTCAACTCTGTCTAGCCTAGTACCCCAAGGGTGCAAAAGCTAAGCTAGCTTCGAGGAGTTCTACCGCCACACACTTCTAACTCTATCCCTGCAACCTCAATAGACAAACGAGGCAACACTTGACTCGGGGGAAGGTGGTCTCCCTGAGCCAGCAGTGTCCAAGCTAGATGCAGGCTTCGGCTCCTCTCCTCCCTCGATGTCGACATCCTCGTTGGCCTCCATGTCCTGGATCTCCTGGTGGTGCATATCCAAATGTTGGTTAGCTTCCGCAAGTTGCTGCTGAGTGTTGATTAGCTGATCCTCGAGAACCTCAATGGTGTTCTCCCTGGTTCCCACTAGCTCCTCAAGCTCCTGGATCTCGTTGGACATCTGTTCCACCTGTAGGTCCTTTTCCACCATCTCAGTGGATAGGTCTACCACCAGTTCCTCTCTGTTATCTAAGGTGATCTTGGTAGCCTCCAACAATGCCATTAGCTGAGACATTGCCGCTCCTCGCATCACTTGCAGATGATACATGGCATCCATGCATCGCACCGTCAAGTGAGCAGTCTGCCCTGGGTAAAGAGCCCATATATCCTTGGCATGCTCCACTCGGTCTTTCCACATTGGGTCGTCCTCCTTTTCAGCGAATAACAAGCCAATGGGATGAGTAGACAGCTCCAAGGGATGAAAACCACAGAAGGTGGTCAGCCCGTGGAGAGCAATGGCCTCGATAGTATCCTCAGCCCGGTATCCGAAAGACTCAGAGTCCAACAAACGCCAGCCTAGCTATAAGGGATGAGGCTCCAGGGTCATCCTCACCCTACAGCGGGGCACCCGGTGCTTCTCGAATAGCTGCACCGTGTACTGGGGAGGCGTCATGTAACCTGCTCCCTGAAGTACCTCCCACAAGATACGGGGAAAACCCTCTCGTGCAAGTCCGTCCGTGTGGGAATGTGCGTTCCCTTCGTCCAAGGATCCGTGAGAAGTCATCTGTGTACGGTTAAGCGTAAGTGAAAAGAAAAAGAATTAAAAAAGTAAAAAGGGATCAAGGCTTGGCCTATTGAAGGTTACGATAAGGTCACTGAGTGTACTTAATCTTTTGTTATCATGTCTCATAGCATTTTAAAGCTCTTAACTAATTACCAAGTAGTTTGATTAAATGATGCATGCATGCTCGACCTAAACAACCTCGCATCAACTTATAGGGAATAGGGAAAAATTCCCATTCCTTATAGTAGCCTATAGGGCATACTCACATAGCCACCTAGCTACCCCTCCATTATCCTAAGGCTTCACGTCTTAGGTCTATCCTTATCGTCCTAGCGATCTATCCAACATTTGTTTCTAACAAGTTTTACTTTTGAAAAGGATGGTATTTACAGTTTATTGATTCCTCTGTGGTGGTACGAGCTCCGATACCAGCTGTGGCAGAACCGCCCGAATTATTCCAACTTAAGTGCCTAAGTCCCACCTTAGAGGCTAGACCACACTTAAATAGGAATAACACGTCAGTCCCTTGGATCTAGTCCGACGAGGCCACTAATAGGATCAAGTACCACGTACTCACTCGATGGTGAGGCACAGAGCAAATACAATAAAGCATAAAACCATACATTAAGGAGTATTAAATTTATTACAACATCATCGGAGTTTTACCAAAAGTAGTGACCATTGTTCGGAATGCAGCGGAATAAAACTAACGATAAATAAATGGAAGGACGGGGAAGCTTGTCCCATCACTTCTCATGCTCCTCCTCAGCCGAGGTAGGATCCCACCCGACTGTCCAACCCGGTGGCAAGATAGACGACCAAGTCACTCCAGCAATCATGTCCTCCAGAGAACCTATAAATTTTGCCACAAACAAGGCTGAGTATACTAATACTCAGCTAGACTTACCTGGTGTGAGGAGTCTACTCCTCTACCTCTAGACATGCAGCTGTTTGGCTGAGGGTTTGCTTGCCAAAAGCGCTAGCTGAGTCTAAAAATCAAGTTTTAGCTTTTTCAAGTTTTAGTGTGACTGTCTTAAGACTAAATGTGTACCTATCTAATCATTCTTGGTATCAAGCATTTAGCAATGAACAACTTTTGCCAAGTCATCACATTTCCACTTGTTACTCAATGTAGCAACATGGATCAAGCAGTCTCATTAGCTGCGAGAAGCAGACGATTCAAATCGAGTTTTTATCCTTGCACGTTAAACCTAAACACACGACGTGGCGAGGCACTCTGTCCCCACACATATCAACCGTCCCCATCGATTCCCCGCCAGCAGATCAGGGCTCACCGCCTTGGCGTACAATGCCTCACTGACCCTGACTGCCGTCGTGCAGTGACCGCACTTGTACCCACCATAACCGGAATGGGAGACCACGTCTCAGGTCGCGTGAGGGGCGAAGTCTGCTGCCAGGTTCAATCAGGTACTAGGCTTACCGATTTACCATATTTCTCGGCATGTGTTTAGTACGTCCAAACGCTTGACACACGGTACCACACCTTAATCCTTATTCCAATTTCCATCTCGTAGACAACCAATCCCCATGGATTGTTGTCCACAGACCATCATCATTATGATATGAAAATAGATACAACCAATTCCTGACCTCGCGCGAGTGCTAGAAAAATCACTCGACTTCTACCGAGATCCCTAATTAGTAAAGCAGCTACTCGACCTAGCATACTAGTATCCATATCAAAAGGTATCCTGAGTCATGCAACTCTGGTTTCAAACAACTCCTGAGTCATGCATAATAAGTAGGTTATGCATAAAACCGGGGCTTGCCTTCCAAAGCTGGGGCAGGCAGATCCTCGATAGCAGGCTCTGGTGTTGGATCCTGGGCTACCTCCTGAGCCACTCCTTGCTCCGGCACGAGGATGTATTCCCCGTCGGAGAGATTACAGTCTATTGAATGCAAGTTATGAGATATATGCATAAAAATTATATGAACATTTTGTAAAGGTTATGCATAGTAAAACAATATTAAGTTTAGTGCTTCTCTAGGGTTTCTTTTTGGATATACTAAAGGGCTTGGTATTTTCATCTATTTCTCCCAAAGTTCCCCTTTCTCTTTCTATTGCTTTTTATTAAGCAGTTTTGAACTATCAGGTTTAGTCAACATTTTCCAAAAATGTTATAAAAATTACAATGGGTAAATATTAACATTTGTGGGTTCTCCTAAAAATTTGAGGTGGATATTAATTCACATACTACTTGTGCAAAATTTACAAACACAAGTGTAAAAGGGCATTTTACACTATAGCTATGATTTAAGTGAGGTCTCTGTACCAAATTTTATTTTTGTCCAGATTCATAGGTGATATTAGGCCTATGTGTTAAAAATCACAGAAAAGACCTTCTAGATATTTAGTTGTGATTTTCTAAAGTTTAATGCCAAAAAGGTACTTATAACTAACTTGTTATCTGAAAAATATCAAACAATAGAACTCATATTTTTCCTATGTTCATAATAACAAAATATTAGTTATCCCAAGGCTGGGGGTGGTTTCTCCTCAAGATTATTTTTCTAAGATTTTCCTAAGTTTTCATTGTTTTCCTAAAATAAAAGGAAAGGCATTTCTTTTGCACTAACAGAGGGTCTAATAAAATTTTCTAGTGAACTATATTAAATAAGTGAGCTAACAAAAATGTGGTTGCTCCTTGGTTCTTATTTTAAACTCCCTTTTCTATTTTCTTTAACTTTGAGCTAAAATGATTTTAAATGGTAAAACCTACCTTAATTTGGTGTACTGAGGGGTTTACTATTTTTAAACAGATTAGGGAGTGATTAAGTACTTCTCTGATTTTTCTTAACCCCAGTCTAACAGTGTAACTATTTTCCCCTCTGTTATTTAGCTTTTGGCTAGAACACTATTTAATTCCAAACTTTAAATTCTTCTACAATACTAAGGGGGTTTTGTATTTTTCCTAAGTAGTTCACAATATTTAGAATCTGGCAAAATTGGTTTGACTAAATTTGGTTGAATAAAACTGAAGTTATGAATTTACAAGCTCTGTTTATATTTAAATTAGAAATGTTAAAAAGGTTTTCTGGAAAACCAGTTTACACCGAGGACCCTGGGCTTTTCCTAAACCAATCCTTCAACTTATACCCCTGCGCAACTATTCATCTGAGTTTCTGACAATTCAAAAACCCCCTGACTTCTATTCCTTCTTCCCCGAGGTCCCTCCTCCCTTTTGAACAGTACCCACGAAAGGAAAAAGGGTCGCGCGGCTTACCGGCGGCGAGGGAGGTCCGGCGAAGGGTGGGGTTGGCTTCGGGAGGTCCTTGCGGTCACAACGAGGTATGGCTTGATGACGGTGATGGCCGGAATCGGCCGATCCACGTGCGCAGGCAGGCGAGCTCGTCGGCGGTGAGTGCTCCGGCCAATCCACGGCGATATAGGTCAATCCAAGGGCACGGGGAGCTTCACGGGGTGCTAACGAGTCAACCCGTGCAAGGAATCGAAGAATAACTCACCGTGGAGCTCGGTCTACGTTCGCCGGCGGTCGAGTGAAGTCCGGTGACCTTGATCCGGCGTCTCCAGCGAGGCAGAGCTTAATTCCTCGCTCTGGGAGCTTCACCGAGGCATGTAGAGTCTCTCTCGAGGGTTGGACGGGGCTAAGAATGGCTCTGTTGGCCGGTCTACGGTGGAGGGTGCTCGGGCGGCCGCTGGCACGCCGTTTGCAGGGCAAACTCCGGCGATCTCGTGCTCCGGTGAGGTCGAGAGCGCGTGGCGGCGTACGGCTGAAGCCTTGGCTGGCTTTATAGGCGTAGGCAGGGGACACGGGCGTGGCTTGGCGCGGCGCGGGGCGCGCGGGTTCGGGCGATGGGCGTGCTCTGGCGCGTTCAGGGCGCGTCGAACATGTGGAGGTGTTCTTCTGCCCATGTTCAAAAGCTTGCTGAGATCGCAAATGTGCGAATCTTGGAAAAAATCCGGCGCAGACCTCTTCCTTGCACCTATGGCTATCTCTTGTATGTGAGTTCCAAGGGGAGATAAGCCCTAGGTCAGAAGATTTGCAAACGCCAAATCTGGCTTGTCCCACTATCCACGTCGCGACAAAAGTGATGCCAAATCATGTCAAACGAATTTGACTCGGGTTCAAACTTTTCCAATGGGTGCCTTAGGTGGTTTGGCACCTTTTTGGTATTCAGACCAAGTGGTTTTGGCGCCATTTACTAAGTGAACACGTCTGATCTTTAGATTAGGGTTAAATTTTGACTTAGAAAAGATTAGAGAGCTCTAGTGTGCTCTCTACTTAAGGGGTGGTTTTGGGGTCTTTGAGGGGCCTTTTTGCAATGTTTCCCCTCTGCATTTTGTAGATTATAATGTTACTTAAACTTTGGTTAAGGGTTAACTCATGATTTGCACATTTGTTTAACCTTTCCCTTAAACCAGGGTTTTGGGAGTTAAGGCTCAAGAAGGGTCTAGGGTTTAATTCTCTCTTGCCCAAGGTGATAATTGCATAAGTGCTTGGGTAATGCTTTTGTCATTAACATTCTTAGTTAATCCAAGGGTTTCCAAGGTTTTGGGGCTCCCTCTCCTCCACTTAACACATGTGATAACAAGTCAGGGGTACAAGTAGGGCCTTGATAACACCTAGGGTGTTACATGGATATGATAATTCAATAAAATATCTTCATAATATATTCTTCCTTTCGTAAATTAACTTTACAATTGTACCTTCGACACTTGTGGAAAAAGTTACAATGAAGATGTCGTAGAGAGAAAATTACACAACAATCGTACCACCCATTGAGAGGTACTTTATGTAGGGCACTGTTCATCTATTTATAGAGAGTTGTACAGCTTCATACAAAATTACATTTATGCCCTTAGAGATTAAACATAAAGTTTACACATATTATAGGATGACATTGTCTTTTTCCCTCAGCGACCTGGATAACACCTTCTTCTTATATCGTCTTCCCATGTTGTTGCGACGAAGCTAACTTCGTTACCCTTCCACCATTCCGCGTCGAAGCTATCCTAGTCCCGAAGCAACTGTAATACTTGGCAATATGATGATAACAAGTGATTAGTCGTCCTTTCGAGGACCTTCGGAGGAGGAAGGCCCCCAACAATGGTCTCCACCAGAAATCTAAGAATGTGACCTATGGCAAGGAAACATATGTGGGGTGATGTGTACGAGCCTCTTATTGATGATCAATGGCCACACAACCCGCATTTTTGTCGAAAATAGCCATGACCGTCCATTTTGAATAATACCGAAGGCAAACACCTACAGATTTTTACCAAGAAATGGTCTCAACTAGAAATCCAACAATGTGACGTATGGCAAGGAAACATATGTGGGGTGAAGTGTATGAGCCTCTGTTCAATGATTAATGGCCACACAACCCCCATTTTCTCGAAAATAACCATAAATGACCATTCTCAAAAATACGGAAGACTAACACCTACTGATTTTGAGCTAGAATCGGTCTCCACCAGAAATCCAATAATGTAATATATGGCAAGGAAACATATGTGGGGTGAGGTGTATGAGCCTCTAGTCGATGATCAATGGCCACAAAACCCACATTTTTTTTTGAAAATAGCGATGAATGACCATTTTCAATAATACCGAAGGCTAACACCTATGCATTTTAGACCAAGAAATGGTCTCCACCAGAAATCCAAGAATGTAACCTATGGCAATTAAACATATGTGGGTTAAGGTGTATGTGCCTCTGGTCGATGATCAATTGCCACACAACCCCCATTTTGGTCAAAAAATAGTCATGAACGACAATTTTCAATATTACCGAAGGCTAACACCTACGAAATTTTGACCAAGAAATGGTCTGCACCAGAAATCCAAGAATATGACCTATAGCAAGGAAACATATGTGGGGTGAGGTTTTGGAGCCTCTGGTACATGATGAATAGCCATACAACCCCCATTTTTGTCAAAAATTGTCATGAACGACCATTTTCCATAATACTGAAGGCTAACACCTACGGATTTTTGACTAAGAAATGGTCTCCACTAGAAATCGAAGAATGTCACCTATGGCAAGGAAACATATGTAGGTGAGGTGTACGAGCTTCTAGTCGATGATCAATGGCCATAACCCCCATTTTTGTTAAAAATAGACATGAACGACCATTTTGAATAATACCGAAGGCTAACACCTACGGATTTTTTACTAAGAAATGGTCTCCAGCCAAAATCCAAGAATGTGATCTTTGGCAAGGAAACATATGTGGGGTGAGGTGTACGGGCCTCTGGATGATGATCAATGGCAATACAACCCCATTTTTTGTCGAACATAGTCATGAACGATCATTTTCAATAATCACTACCGGAATCCGGGCCTTTGCCGAGTGCCGGTGGCTTTGCTGAGTGCTTTTTATCGGGCACTCGGCAAAGTCGACTTTGCCGAGCGCCGCACTCGGCAAAGTACTGCGCTCGGTAAAGAGCTAATTTACCGAGCGCAGGACACTCGGCACAGCCAAGCACTCGGCAAAGACTGTTTTGCCGAGCTTCAAGCACTCGGCAAATATGGCTCTCGGCAAAGGGCCGTTAGCGGCCGTCTACAACTGACGGCCGTCAGTCTTTGCCGAGTGTCAAATATCTGGCACTCGGCAAAGAGAGTCTTTGCCGAGTGTCCTATGTAGACACTCGGCAAAGCATATTTTTATTTTTTTTATTTTGGTCACCAAACTTTTTGTGGTATGTTCCTACACTATGTAGACCTACATGTACCATTTTGGGACAATTATAACAGTGTTTTCTATAGCTAGTACATTTAGTTTGTTTATTTGAATTTCTTCGGAAAATTCAGATTTGAACTGCAGGTCACTCGAAACTTGGAAAACCGTGCATGCAAAAATGATATCCATGCTACTTAGCACAAGTTACGATCGATTTCAGGAGCGGACCGGAAACTTCGAGCACCATGCTCACTCAACATGACCGTGAACTTGTCATCCAGATGTTTAAAAATTGTATAAAACACAAACAAAGTCAGAAAATCATGAAACCTGTCCACGTGTCATTATATCATATGTAGAGGCTGTGATAAAAATTTGAAAAAGTTTCAAGAAAGCTGTAACGCACTATGTGTACAAACCTAAGAGATCCACATTGAAACTCTATGATTTCATGTGTAGTTCTCTTAGGTTTCTACACATAATGTCTCATAACTTCCTCCAAACATTCTAAATTTTTTATCACAGACTCTACATATGATATCATGACATGTGGACAAGATTCATGATTTTCTAAGTTTGTTTGTGTTTTATAAAATTTTTAAACAGTTGTATGGCAAGTTCACGGCCATGTTGAGTGAGCATGGTGCTCGAAGTTTCCGGTCCGATCCTGAATTCGGTCGTAACTTGTGCTAAGTAGCATGGATATTATTTTTGCATGCACGGTTTTCCAAGTTTCGAGTGCCCTGCAGTTCAAATGTGATTTTTTCGAAGAAATTCAAATAAACGAACTAAATCTACTAGCTATAGAAAACAATTTTCTAATTGTCTCAAAATGGTACATGTAGGTCTATATAGTGTAGGAACATACCACAAAAATTTTGGTTGGGAAAATAAAAAAATAAAAATGTTCTTTGCCGAGTGTCAAGAAATAACACTCGGCAAAGATAGTCTATGCCGAGTGCCTGACATTGGACACTCGGCAAAGTAAGTTTTTTGCCGAGTACCTAACTCTGGAACTCGGCAAAGTTAATTTTTAAATAAAAAAAGAACTTTGTCGAGTGCCCCAGATCTGGGGCACTCGGCAAAGTATATTTTTAAATTAAAAAAAATCTTTGCCGAGTGCCAGATCGCGGGCACTCGGCAAAGAGCTTGACCTTAATCAAACCGACGCGGGTTCTCTTCTCTGTTCTCGCTCGCTCTCTTCTCTCTCTGTTCCACGCGCCCGCCGTCTCCCTCACAAAACCACCGTCGCCGTCGCCGTGATAGCAGGCGCCGCCGCCCCCGCTCGCCCGGACCACACCGGCCCCCGCCCGCCTCTCTCTGCGCCGGCCACCGCGCGCCGTCGACGCCGCGCCGGCCACCGCCATTCGACGGCGCTCGACGCCGCCCCTGGTCCTTGACGCGGCCCCTGCTCGCCCCGCCGTCGCCGTGAGTTTTGACTGATGAATTATTATTGTTTTGATTGAGCCAAACTATGATTGTTTTTACTAATGAATTATTATTTGATCCTTGAAATGGTAGCTTTTGACTATGATTTATGGTTCTTCCAATTTAGAGTTATTCTTGTGGGGCATATATATAGTGATATACTCTGTATATATATACACAAAGAGATAAACAAAGAGAAAGTATAATTGCTTGTCATTGCTATAAATCGTGGAGGGAAAAAGAAATGCTTTTAATTTGTATCACAACTCTCTTTTTGTTATAGCTACAAGTTGTCTTGGCATGGGGGGCATACCAATATCATATAGGCCGATCAAGTTCATTATCTTGAATACATCAAAGTGCAACTTTGCATACTTTTTTACTGTGTGCATGTCAGCCATCGTGTTGTTAGTTTTATTTGCAGGTTTTAAAAACCTCAACGTACAGGGGAGGTGCTGTCGATTTTTTTGTATTAATAGACTTGTGTTTCTTTTTTACAAAGAAGATACTTGTGTTCCTAGCCGCTGCGGGTCTGCCTGCACCGCGTCGCGTCGCCACTGCACCGACCCGCCACAGCCCCACTAGCCTGACTCCACCGCCACCCTAGGTATAACCTCTATTTCCGCATCATGGTCGTAGATCACGTAACCCAGTTAGGCATCTCCCGTTCGAAAGAGATACGGTGTAGATATGCCGATCTTTGCATATCTACAAATGTATCAGTTTCGAATTGTCCACGTTTTCTGGACAGCCCACGGTTGCGTAGATGGTGTTAGTTTCATGCTCTACTCCGGTACGAGGTAGAGTTTCGGCGTCACCTCCCTGTTGTTCTCCGGACAGTACACTCTCCCTGCCAGGACGTGTATCCGGAGAACAGCGGGTAGGTGCTGCTGAAATTCTATCTCGGATCGGAGTAGAGCATGGAAACTAACTCCATCTACGCAACCGCGGGTGGGATTAGGACCTATCATCACATATTAGAAGGTAGGAACGTAGTGTACATGCATTACATGTCTATATTAAACTATACTCGGTTATATATGTTAGAGGATGGAGGACCGTGAGTGGATGTACACGGGACGCCTTTGACGTAATGATGTCACCCCTGAATGGATTAGGAAGACTAATGCTTTCGTGGAACGGGCATATGGCAAAGCTGCTAAAGGAGCTAGCCTAGTCCCTTGTCCGTGCAGCAAATGTGACAACCGGAAAAGAAAACCAAAGAAGGCCATGGTAGAACATATTTGGAAGAATGGATTTACGCTAGACTATACTCGGTGGATCTTCCATGGTGAAGCGCATCGCACGAGAGAGGAGGTGGTGAGACAACGCGTCGAGGATTACGATGCTGATGCCGGGGTAGCGGACATGTTGAACGACTATCACGAGGCACAGTTCGCCGAAGGACGTACGGAGGACGAGCCAGAGGCGACCGCAAAGGCATTCTACGACATGTTTGACGCGGCACAGAAACCCCTTCACGGCAAGACAAAGGTTTCTCAACTGGATGCCATTGGGCGTATAATGGCGTTCAAGTCGCAGTATAGCATGAGTCGAGACGCCTTCGATGGTTTGTTGATAGTTATTGGTAGCCTGCTTCCGGAGGATCACGTTCTGCCAAAGAGCATGTACGAGGCACAGAAACTCCTTCGTGCACTCAAGATGACGTATGAGCAGATACATGCTTGTCCGAAGGGCTGCGTCCTATTTAGGAAAGAACACACTGAGGCAAAGTACTGTCCGAAGTGTAAATCGTCTAGGTTCATGGAGGTAGACTCTGGTGATGGATAGATGAGGCAGCTCGACATCCCCGTGACAATCCTACGCCACCTTCCGTTCATACCGAGGATCCAGCGTCTATACATGACAGAGGAATCCGCGAAACAGATGACATGGCACAAAAAAGGCAAACGATACAATCCTGACAAGATGGTTCACGCATCCGATGGTGAAGCATGGACCCACTTTGATGCCATTCACCATGAGAAAGCCAAAGAGGCTCGTAATGTTCGTGTTGCGCTGGCCACAAATGGGTTCAATCCCTATGGAATGACCGTTGTTCCCTGCCTCTGACCCTGCTGAGTTCACTACTCCTGTGAGTATCAAAATTTTAGTACTGCATGATATATATTCATATGTTCTCACACATACAATCTCTTCTCTGTGCAGGGTCAATCGGCGGCATCGAACAACCCTCACGCTTCGTCCAGCCCTTCACCGAACCAGTCCAGATGCCCACCTCGTTGATGATCTATTTTGTGATGATCTAGACTTATATTTGTGAGTGTTGGTGATGTTAGTTAGACTTGGTCTTGTGAGATACTTGGTGATGTTAGTGATGATCCAGACTTATATCTGTTTTGTGATGATCCTGACTTATATTTGTGATACTTATATTAGTGAGACTTTGTGATACATATGGTGTTGATGATAAATGTGTTCATTCTGTGATGCGATTGATATATAATGTGATGTGAATGATATATATCTTTTGTTTGTTTGGATGGAACAGCAAAAACAAATAAAAAAGGGACATTCTAGTCACTTTGCCGAGTGTAACACTTGGCAACGGGTCACTTTGCCGAGTGCTATGACCTTGGCACTCGGCAAAGAAGGAAACCTGCGAACCGGTAAAGCCATCTTTGCCGAGTGCTGACCATGGCACTCGGCAAAGAAGGAAACCTGGGAACCGGCAAAGCCATCTTTGCCGAGTGCTGTTGCCAAGGCACTCGGCAAAGGGACTGGCATAGGGGCCCACTGGAGGACTCTTTGCCGAGTGCCAGTCCACTAGACACTCGGCAAAGAAGCCTCCTTTGTCGAGTGCCTACGAGAGCTCTCGGCACAGAGACTGGCGGTGGGGCCCACTAGACCCGTCTTTGCCGAGTGCCTTGGCAACAGACACTCGGCAAAGGATCCGTCACCGTCACTTGGTGCCGTGACGGTGACTTTTCTTTGCCGAGTGTCAAATGACACGGCAAATTCTTTGCCGAGTGCCCGACAAAAAGTACTCGGCAAAAAGGCTGTTGCCGATGTACAGTTCGCCGAGCGTTCTTTGCCGAGTGTTACACTCGGCAAAGCCTTTGCCGAGTGTAAAATAGCCTTTGCCGAGTGTCTCCGACACTCGGCAAAGGAGCTGTGTCCGGTAGTGAATACCGAAAACTAGCACCTAGGGATTTTTTTACCAAGAATTGGTCTGCACCAGAAATCAGAGAATGTGGCCTATGGCAAAGAAACATATGTGGGGTGAAGTGTACGAGCCGTTGGTCCCTGATGAATGGCCATTCAACCCCCATTTTTGTCGAAAAAGCCATGAACGACCATTTTCAATAATGATGAAGTCTAACACCTAAGGATTTTTGACCAAGAAATGGTCTCCACCAAAAATCTAAGAATGTGACCTATGGCAAGGAAACATATGTGAGGTGATGTGTACAAGTCTCTGGTCGATGATCAATGGCCACACAACCCCCATTTTTGTCGAAAATAGCCATGAACGATAATTTTTCAATAATATTGAAGGCTAACACCTACGGATTTTTGACCAAGAAATGATCTCCACCAGAAATCCAAGAATATGACCTATGGGAAGGAAACATATGTGGGCTGAGGTGTACGAGCCTCTGGTCCATGATGAATGGCCACTCAACCCCCGTGTTTGTCGAAAATAGCCATGAACAACATTTTCAATAATACTGAAGGCTAACACCTACGAATTTTGACCAAAAATTGGTCTCCATACAAAATATAAGAATGTGACTTATGGCAAGGAAATATATGTGGGGTAGGTGTACGAGCCTCTTGTCGGCGATCAATGGCCACACAACCCATTTTTTGTCAATAATAGCCATGAACGACCATTTTCAATAATAATGAAGTCTAACACCTATGGATTTTTGACCAATAATCAGTCTCCACCAGAAATCCAATAATGTGACCTATGGAAAGGAAGCATATGTGAGTTCAGGTGTACGAGCCTCTGGTCGATGATCAATGAACACACAACCCCCATTTTTGTCAAAAATAGCCATGACCGACCATTTTCAATAATACCGAAGGCTAACACCTACAGATTTTTGACCAAGAAATGGTCTCAATTAGAAATACTAGAATGTGTCCTATGGCAAGGAAAAATATCTAGGGTGACGTGTATGAGCCTCTGGTCGATGATTAATCGCCACACAACCCCATTTTTGTCGAAAATATCCATGAACGACCATACTCAATAATACCGAAGGCTAACACCTACTGATTTTTACAAAGAATCGATCTCCACCAGAAATCACGTAATGTGACCTATGGCAAGGAAACATATGTGGGGTGAGCTATACGAGCCTCTGGTCGATGATCAATGGCCACACAACCCACATTTTTGACGAAAATAGCGATGAACGACCATTTTCAACAATATCGAAGGCTAACACCTACGACTTTTTGACCAAGAAATGGTCTCCACCAGAAATCCAAGAATGTGACATGTGGCAAAAAAACATATTTAGGGTGAGATGTACATGCCTCTGGTCGATTATCAATGGCCACACAAACCCCATTTTTGTCGAAAATAGCCATGAACGACAATTTTCAATAACATCGAAGGCTAAATCCTCTAATTTTTTTACCAAGAAATGGTATCCACCAGAATCCCAAGAATGTAACCTATGGCATGGAAACATATGTGGGGCAAGGTGTACGAGCCTCTATTTGATTATCAATAGCCACATAACCCCCATTTTTTTTGAAATTATTCATGAACGACAATTTTCAATAATACCGAAGGCTTACACCTATGGATTTTTTACCATGAATTGGTCTCCACAAGAACTCCATGAATGTGACCTATGGAAAGGAAACATGTGTGGGGTGAGGTGTACGAACCTCTGGTCGATGATCAATGGACAAACAACCCCCATTTTTGTCGAAAATAGCCATGAACGGATATTTTCAATAATACCGAACGCTAACACCTATGGATTTTTTATCAAATATGGTCTCCACTATAAATCCAATAATGTGACCTATGGCACGACAACATATGTGGGTGAGGTATGCAAGCCTCTAGTTCATGGTGAATGGCTACACAACCCTCATTTTTGTTGAAAATAGCCATGGAGACCATTTTCAATAATACCAAAGGCTAACACCTATAGATTTTGACCAAGAATCAGTGTCCACCAAAATCGAATAATGTGACCTATGGCAACGAAACATATGTGGGGTGTGGTGTACGAGCCTGTAGTCGATGATCAATGGCCACACAACCCCCATTTTTTATGAAAATAGCCATGAACGACCATTTTCTCAATAATACCAAAGACTAACACCTACAAATTTTTGACCAAGAAATGGTCTCCACCAGAAAACCCAGAATGTTACCTATGGCAAGGAAACATATCTGGATTGAGGTGTATGAGCCTCTTGTCGACGATCAATGGCCACACAACCCTCATTTTTTGTCGAAAAAAGCCATGAACGACCATTTTCAATAATACCGAAGGCTAACACCTACGGATTTTTTTACCAAGAATTGGTCTCCAAACAAAATGCAAGAATGTGACCTATGGCAAGGAAATATATGTGGGTGAGGTGTACGAGCCTCTGGTCGATGATCAATGGACGACCATTTTCAATAATACTGAAGTCTAACACCTATGGATTTTTGACCAAGAATCGATCTCCACCAGAAATCCAATAATGTGACCTATGGCAAGGGAACATATGTGTGGTGAGGTGTACGTAGCTCTAGTCGAAGATCAATGGCCACACAAACCCTATTTTTGACGAAAATTGCCATGAACGACCATTTTCAAGAATACCGAAGCCTAACACCTACGAATTTTTAACCAAGAAATGGTCTCCACCAGAAATCCATGAATGTGACCTATGGCAAGCAAACATATATGCGGTGAGGTGTAAACGCCTCTGGTCCATGATGAATGGCCATTCAACACCCATTCTTGTCGAAACTAGCCATGAATGACCATTTTCAATAATACCGAAGGCTAACACCTACGGATTTTTTTACCAAGAAATGGTCTCCACCAGAAATCCAAGAATGTGACCTATGGCAATAAAACATATGTGCGGTGACATGTACGAGCCTCTGATCGATGATTAAGGGCCACATAATCCCCATTTTAGTCGAAAATTGCCATCACCGTCCATTTTCAATAATATCCAAGGCTAACACCTATGGGTTTTTGACTAAGAAATGGTCTCAACTAGAAATCCAAGAATGTGACCTATCACAAGGAAACATATGTGAGGTGAGGTGTACGATCCTACGAATTTTTCAATAATACCGAGGGCTAACACCTACGAATTTTTGACCAAAAAATGGCCTCCACCAGAAATCCAAGATTGTGACTTATGACATGGAAACATATGTGGGTGAGGTGTTGGAGCCTCTGGTCCATGATGAATAGCCATACAACCCCCATTTTTGTCAGAAATAGCCATGAATGAGCATTTTCAATAATACCGAAGGCTACACCTATGAATTTTTGACCAAGAAATGGTCTCCACTAGAAATCAAAGAATGCCACCTATGGCAAGGAAACATATGTGGGGTGAGGTGTACGAGCCTCTGGTCGATGATCAGTGGCCACAAACCCCATTTTTGCCAAAAATAAACATGAACTACCATTTTGAACAGGGTTTTTTAAGCTGGTGCCCTAGGTTTTGCCCGTGTTCTCATTTTTACCCTTAGTAGTATTTTTTTGCTTAGTTTTGCCCTTTTGTTCTGTAGCACTGGAAGGGCAAAACTAAGCAAAAACATGACTAAGGGTAAAACTGAGGACACTAGCAAAATCGAGGGCACCAGCTTAAAATACCCTTTTAAATAATTCCGAAGGCTAACACCTACAAATTTTTTACCAAGAAATGGTCTCTAGCCAAAATCCAAGAATGTGACCTATGGCAAGGAAACATATGTGGGGTGAGGTGTACGAGCCTTTGGACGATGATCAATGGCAGCACAACCCCAATTTTGTCGAAAATAGCCATGAACAATCATTTTCAATACAGAAGGCTAACACCTACAAATTTTTAACAAGGAACTGGTCTCACCAGAAATCCAATAATGTGAGCTATGGCAAGGAAACATATGTGGGGTGAGGTGTACGAGCCTCTGGTCCATGATGAATGACCATTGAACCCACATTTTTGTCGAAAATAGCCATGAATGACCATTTTCAATATTACCGAAGGCTAACACCTATGGATTTTCGACCAAGAAATGATCTCCACCAGAAATCCAAGAATGTGACCTATGGCAAGTAAACATGTATGGCGTGACGTGTACGAGCCTGTGGTCGGTGATCAATGGCCACACAACCCCATTTTTGTCGAAAATAGTCATGAACGATCATTTTCAAAAACACCGAAGGCTAACACATACGGATTTTTGTCCAAGAAATGGTCTCTGCTAAAAATCTAAGAATGTGACTTATGACAAGGAAACATATGTGGGGTGAGGTGTACGAGCTTGTGTTCCCTGATGAATGGCCACACGACCCCCATTTTTGTCGAAAATAGCCATGAATGGCCATTTTCAATAATACCAAAGGCTACGGTGAGGTGTACGAGCCTGTGGTCCCTAATGAATGGTTACACAAACCCCATTTTTGTCGAAAATAGCCATGAATGACCATATTCAATAATACTGAAGGCTAACACCTACGGATTTTTTACCAAGAAATGTTCTCCACTAGAAATCCAAGAATGTGACCTATGTCAAGGAAACATATGTGGGGTGACATGTATGAGCCTCTGGTCGATGATCAATGAACACACAACTCCCATTATTGTCGAAAATAGCCATGAACGATATTTTTCAATAATACCGAAGTCTAACACCTATGGATTTTTGACCAAGAAATGGTCCCCACGAGAAATCCAAGAATGTGACATATGGCATGGAAACATATGTGGGGTGCGGTGTACGAGCCTCTAGTCCATGAAGAATAGCCATTCATCCCCCATTTTTGTCGAAAATAGCCATGAACGACCATTTTCAATAATATCAAAGGCTAACACCTACGGATTTTGACCAAGAATTGGTCTCCAAACAAAATCTAAGAATGTGACCTATGGCAAGGAAATATATGTGGGGTGAGGTTTACGAGCCTATGGTCGATGTTCAATGGCCAGACAAACCCCATGTTTGTCAATAATAGCCATGAACGACCATTTTCAATAATATTGAAGACTAAAACCTATGGATTTTTGACCAAGAGTCGGTCTCCACCCGAAATCCAAGAATGTGACCTATGTCAAGGAAACATATGTGGACTGACGTGTATGAGCCTCTGGTCGATGATCAATGGCCACACAACCCCCATTTTTGTCGAAAATAGCCTTGAATGACCATTTTGAATAATACCGAAGGCTAACACCTACGGATTTTTGATTAAGAAAAGGTCTACAGCCAAAGTCCAAGAATATGACCTCTGGCAAGGAAATGTATGTGGGGTGAGGTATCCGAGCCTCTGGTCGATGATCAATGGCAACACGACCCCATTTTTGTCGAAAATAGCCATGAACGATCATTTTCAATAATACCGAAGGCCAACACCTACGAATTTTTTACAAAGAATTGGTCTCCACTAGAAATCCAATAATGTGACCTATGGCAAGGAAACATATGTGGGGTGACGTGTACGAGCCTCTGGTCAATGATCAACGGCAACACGACCCCATTTTGTCAAAAATTGCCATGAACGATCATTTTCAATATTACTGAAGGATAACACCTACGGTTTTTTGACCAAGAAATGGTCTCCACCAGAAATTCAAGAATGTGTCATATGGTGAGGAAAAATATGTAGGGTGAAGTTTATGAGTCACTGATCCATGATGAATGCCCATTCAACCCCCATTTTTGTCGAAAATAGCTATGAACGACCATTTTCAATAATACCTAAGGTTTACACCTACGGATTATGACAAAGAATTGGTCTCCATAAAAATTCCAAGAATGTGACCAATGACAAGGAAATATGTGTGGGGTGAGGATTAAGAGCTCTAGTCAATGATCAATGGCCACCCAACCCCCATTTCTGTCAATAATAGCCATGAATGAGCATTTTCAATTATACTGAAGTCTAACACATATGGAATTTTGACCAAGAATCATTCTCCACCAAAAATCTAATAATGTGACCTATGGCAAGAAACACATATGGGATGAGGTGTATGTGCCTCTGGTCGATGATCAATGGCCACACAATCCCCATTTTTTACAAAAATTGCCATGAACGACCATTTTCAATAATACCGAAGGCTAACATCTACAGATTTTTTTACTAAGAAATGGTCTCCACCAAAAATCCAAGAATGTGACCTATGGCAAGGAAACATATTTGGGTGACGTGTACGAGCTTCTGGTCGATGATCAATGGCCACACAACCCCCATTTTTGTCGAAATTAGCCATGAACGATGTTGAGTGTATTCTTCTCCGCCGAAGGTCCTCAAGACAAAGACACCATCGGCGAAGTGATTCTGAAGACTTTCTTCTTTCTGTCGAAGGTCCTCAAGACAAAGATCTCGTCTGGAAGCAACGATGGCAAGTGTCGAAGCTGCCACCAGCTTCAGCTTAGACCAAACAGAGTAGGAAAAGACTAGCTAGTCCCAAGTGATTTATGTTACGATTATGAACAAATGTTGAAGGCTATAAATGTACTTTTACCCGGGCTGCATCCTGTGCCTATAAATAGGTGAACAATATCCTCTACTGTTCACGCTGGATTGTAATCACTCTCGCGTCAGCACCTTCAAACAAGCCAAAGGTATCAATGTAATATTAACTTTGTTAATGTTCATGTGTATATTATGAAATATAAATGTGAATGAATCAATGAATTATCTTCATCATCTTTACATATTCTTATTTATCCATGAAATGATGAAGGCGTGTCCTTCATGACCTTCGTCTAATGATCATTATATCCGAGAGGAGGTAATGCTTCGGAGGACGAAGGTCCTTAATGCATAACAATTGTGTTGCCTTGTTCTTGATTCACAACATTTGAGAACTAGTGACCAACATTGGCGCCCACCTCCGGTGAACTCACTTCCACGACCGCGACAATGGCTTCGCAAGGCAACCAAGATGTGGCACCTTCGGCTACGAAGCTGGTGTTCCCAATCATGGGTGGTTCAAGTTCTGAACCAGCCAATAAGAAGCAAAAGAAGGAAGCACAAAGCAGGGTACAACATGTTAGAGTGCAGGGACCCTTCATCAAGTCCAACTGGTCTCATATACCAATCACCTTATCCTAGGAAGACCTTCAGCTCAAGGACTACCTTCATAATGATGCAATGGTCATATCTTGTGTCATCAAGGGGCTTATGGTGCACAACATCCTTGTAGACACAGGCAGTGCATCAGATATCATCTTTGCAAAGGCTTTCAGGCAGATGCAGGAGCAGGATGATAAGATACATGATGCAACACACCCCCTGTGTGGCTTCGAAGGAAGGCAGATAGTGGCACTCGGGACGATAACAATGCCAATCACCTTCGGTTATGTTCATAACACAAGGACAGAGCAAGTTGTTTTGACATTATTGATATGGAATATCCCTACAATGCAACCATTGGTCGAGGGACATTAAATGCCTTCGAAGCAATACTTCATCCAGCATATCTATGCATGAAGATACCATCTGATCAGGGTCCCATCGTTGTGCATGGAAGTCAAGAGGCTGCTAGATGGGTCGAAGGGAACTGGACAGATTGAAAGGCCATCCATAACATAGATGAAGCTGAAACTTTTCAACAATATAAGCATAAAAGAGATAAGGTTGTCTCAGCAGACCAATCAAAGCCCATGCTTCTGTGCGAAGACATAACCGAGCAGAAGGTGTTGCTGGGGTCTCAATTCTCTGGTGAACAAGAAAAAACTTTGTTGAGGTTTCTGTTAAACAACAAGGATGTCTTTGCTTGGTCAGTCAATGATCTTTGTGGTGTCAATAGAGATGTCATTGAGCACTCACTTAATGTAGATCTGGCTATCAGGCCAAGGAAGCAAAAGCTTCGGAAAATGTCCAACGACAAAGCCGAAGGTGCAAGAAACAAAGTCAAAAGACTCCTAAGTGCTGGAGTAATTAGAGAGGTAACATATCTAGAGTGGCTAGCCAATACTGTGATGGTGAAGAAGGCCAATGGAAAGTGTAGGATGTGCATTGATTTTACGGATCTCAACAAGGCATGTCCGAAGGATCAGTTTCCTTTGCCAAGAATAGACTCCTTGGTGGATGCAGCAGCTACTTTGAAGCTCATGAGTCTATTGGATTGCTATTCAGACTATCATCAAATCTGGATGAAGAAGAAAGATGAGCCTAATACAAGCTTCATAACCCCTAGTGGGACCTACTTCTACCTTTAGATGGCCGAGGGGCTCGAGAATGCCGGAGGAAGCTTCAGCAGAATGACTGCCAAAGTCCTTAGCTCTCAGATTAGCAGGAATGTTCTAACATATGTCGATGACATCATAGTGAAAAGTACCAAGCAAGAAAATCACATCGCCGATTTACAAGAAAAATTTGCCAATTTTAGAAAGGCCGGTCTCAAACTCAACCCAGAGAAATGTGTCATCGGGGTGAAGAAGGGGAAATTTCTTGGGTGTCTTGTGTCAACAAAAGGAATTGAAGCTAACCCAAACAAGATAGATGCTATACTTTGGGTGGAGCCACCGAAGTCAAGAAAAGGTGACCAGATATTGACAGGAAGGTTGGCATCATTGAATAGATTTATTTCAAGATCAGTAGAGAGGAACTTGCCATTCTTTGAAGTGCTGAAATCAGCCAAAGTCTTTCAATGGGGACCAACTCAGCAAAAGGCTTTCGAAGAGCTGAAGCAATATTTAATAAAACTGACAAAATTAACTCCACCTTCGTCAGGAGCCCCATTGCTACTATATGTAGCTGCTTCTCACGCTGCAGTTAGTGCAGCGTTGGTGCAAGAGAAACAAGATGGCCAAGCGAAGAAGCAAGTGACAGTGTACTTTGTCTCTGAAGTACTTAGTCCATCAAAAAGAAATTACATAGAGCTGGAGAAGGTACTATATGTTGTATTGATGGCCTCTAGAAAACTTCGGCATTATTTCCAGTCATACCATATTATAGTACCTTCTTATCAACCTCTCATGGACATAATAAGGAACAGAGAAGTCACGGGAAGAGTTGGAAAGTGGGCTGCAGAGCTGAATGAATTCACTATTTATTATGTTCACAGGTCTTCAATCCAATCCCAAGTGTTAGCAGACTTCATTGCTGATTGGACGCCAGGGGCTCAAGATGAAGAAAGAACAAAAGATAACGAAGCTTGGATAGTATTCTGTGATGGGTCATGGGGAACCTTCGACGCAGGTGCAGCTGCTATCCTAATTTCACCATCTAAGATCAGAACCTGCTACATAGCCAGGCTAGAGTTCAACTGCACAAATAACATTGCAGAATATGAAGCCCTTCTCTTGGGGCTTCGAAAGCTCAAGGCAATGGGAATAAGAAGGGCAATCCGCAAAGCTGATTCACAGGTTATCACATGCCATATCGACAAAAGCAGCAAAGCAAGAGATCTGAAGCTTGAGAAATATCTGGATACAGTCCGAAGAATGGAATCCTCTTTCAAAGGCTTCTCAGTAAAGAATATCCCAAGAGGAGAAAATGAGCATGCAGATTTATTAGCTAAATCAGTGGCATAGGGGCTCCCACTACCTTCGGAAGTATTCTTTTAAACAATAAAAGCACCTTCAGTCGAGCTCATGGAGCGAGCGGTGCTTACAATCTCACCAGTGCACAGTGAAGATTGGAGGACTGAGATTGTATCGTTTTTGCAAGGCAATTATCCTTCGAATGACAAAGTTTATACAAAAAGAATGCAAGCCACGACAAGGCCTTACATGATCATAGAAGGAGAATTGTATAAACAAGGAGTTTGCTCTCCATTGCTGAAGTGTTTGTCCAGAGCCAAAGGCCAGGAGCTAATGAAAGAAACACATGCAGGGGTATGCAGAGCTCATATTGGGTTCATGTCTTTGCTTGGAAGAGTTTCAGACAAGGATTTTATTGGACGAAGACAGCTTCGGATGCAGCGGATTTAGTTCAAAAATGTGAAAACTGCTAGAAGTGTGCCAGAGACCAAAAACAACCTTCGTTTTTAACTCAGCTAATCCAGCCCACTTGGCCATTGCAAAGGTGGGGCCTAGATTTATTAGGCCTACTTCTACCAGCACAAGGAAATTTAAAATATGTTGTGGTAGTGGTGGAGTATTTTTCAAAGTGGATTGAAGCTAAACCTCTAGCTACAATCACTTCGGCCACGGTCCAGAAGTTCTTCTAGCAGAATATTGTTTACCGGTTCGGTGTGTCGAAGGTGTGGGGGACAGATATCCCCCGGGTCCACTAGAAGGTTAGAAGGCCCCGCGAAAGGCTTTGGTCCCATTATTTCGCAAGGCCATCCCTTCGTGGGCCAGGGAAGGAACAGTGTGCGGAATGGATTGACACAAGATTGGATAGACTCGAGCCCAGACGGCTCATTGGGTTTAAGCATTATCCATAGCATTGACCTGACTCTCCCGCGCAGTGCCCTCAGACGTTGGAACTAAATGAGGATAAGTCGGCATGATTATAGGAAGATAAGTTCAGTTGGTTCACTATTACTTAGGTGCACGTTGTTATCATACCCGCATGTAACGCCCCACGGTCGAGTATATAAGGCCTAGGAGGCACCCCATCAAAAGATAGGTCATTCATCAGTCATCTACTCCATTCTCTAGCATTCTCCATACTAGAGAATTCCTCTGTAACCCACCACATAAAGATCCACACCAGGAAGTAGGGTGTTACGCCTCTCTAAGCGGCCCGAACCTGTAGAGAATTGTCTATCGTCTCTCGTGCACCTAGCACAAACCATCGAGCTACAGTCAGCAACACCGTCCTACCTAAAAGCACCTCGAGGGGTAACCCCGGGTGCGCGGTCGGGTCCCAAACACCGACAGCTGGCGCGCCAGGTATGGGGTGTGTCGCTGATCCAAGCTAGCTCAATGGCCATCATTTTCCAACACAAGATTGCCCTCCGACCTGGATCCGTGTTCTGCTTCGGAACCATCTCATCCGTGGCAGACAAAGAAGGAATTCAGCATCGTATAGCGGATCCACCGGAGAAGAAGCCTTCCTTGAAAATCTCCGAAAAAGCCGGAATGGAGCAGAAAAAAGTGCAACCTCCAGCGCCCCGGGCGAAGACTACCTCCTGCAAGCCAGGAGCAGAGAAATTGTTTACTCGAAGAACCCCGTTGTCCACCTCATCCACGGAAAAATGGACACAAATTACGAGGAAAAGAGAAGCAAACAAGGTAACAATCCGTCAAGCTGCTCTTCTGGCACCTCCGCCCTCAAAGGAGAACAGAGAGAAGCTTGTCGTCACAGCAACTCCATTCTACCCCGACGTCCTCTTCATCGGGGGAAGAGTGGAATCGTCTCCCATCTCCGACGATGAGCCAACCTTGCCTAGGGAAGAACCTCCGCAGCGAGAAGCTCGTCGACGGAGGAACCGACGTCGAAATGTTCGGCGACATCATGAAGCCGGAGAACGAGACCCGGCGTAGGCTGTATCTCGAGATGAGATCTCGGAGGTGGGAGAAACTCCTGATGAACGAGTCTTCAGGGAAAGGAGGAATTCCCGCTGATGTGATTGTTGGCAGGCTCAAGAGCAAGCTGAGCAGGATGCGATACAACACCAAGAGAACCCTCTCTTCGGACGAAACCTGAACCCTAACTTCGCCCGAGCCATGAACACACCGAGTGAAGTCGGTGGAGTATTGGCTCGGATAGCCGATGGCCTCCCCCGGACTCTAGACGCTGAGGGCTATCGGCGGCTGCTCACTCAGGCAGCTAATCATCTTCTACCTCTCGCTCATCCTCAGAGCGATCTACGGCACACCATCAATAGTCGGCGGGACGCGCGGAGCTCCATCAACGCTTCACGCGAACGACGAGATGAGAACGAGATAAGGCGCCGAAAGGAGTACGATCGAGATCATGGCATCCCTACACGAAGTCAAGCCACTAGAGTTGAGTCAGCAACGGCTTCAACTGGTGGCACAACACAGGGACGGTCGAGACAGCACATCGACAACTCCCCTCCCCGGGACCGACACCACGGTCGTCGACAGGAGGACACATGTGGAGTATCTGCGCTCACTCCGCGTCTTAGGGCCATTCAATGGCCCTTGAACTTCAAGGTCTCCAATGTCGACAAATATGAGCCCAAACAAGACCCGGGAGGCTGGTTGGCCGTCTATACCACTGCAGCCCGGGCCGCTGGGGCAACTGAAGATGTGATGACTGCGTACTTGCCCATCATCCTTGGGCAAGATGCACTGCAATGGCTACGGCACTTACCCCGACACTGCATCATTGATTGGAGCGACTTCAGTCAGCATTTTATCGCCAACTTCCAATCCCTCTCCGACAAGCCGGCGCAGCCATGGGACCTGAAATCCATCAGGCGTCGAGGGGATGAGACGCTTTGGTCGTACCTCAAAAGGTTTCAGACCATGAGAAATCATATTCCCGAGGTCGCTGAAGCAGCAGTGATCGAGGACTTCTACCGAGGATCTAATGACTCGGCCTTCGTCCGAGCCATACTACAAAAGGCGTCAACCACTTTCGAGCAGTCATTCAGGGAGGTGGACCTCTACATCACCGTCGATGAACGGGCCCAAGACCTCATCGAGGGAATGAAGCCTACTCCATCTGCACCACGGCATGACGCGAACCAGTAGACCGACAAGCGCTAGGAGAAGAGGCCTCGTGAATAAGTCCATGTCGCTGGACCACCCATCTCTCGTGCCCGAGGGGCACCCCGCGGAGGAGAACGAACATTGGACGATATCCTCAAGGGCCTAGTGCCTGTACCACAAAGATATGTGTCACACCCTCCGGAACTGTAGAGACTTCAAGCACTCCATCGGGAATGGTCGACCCTTCTAACCTCTACCACCTCCCCCACCATGAGGAGGACCCGGAGAACCTTGACAACCTCAGCAGCAGGAAGGAAGAGGAGGCGGAGAATTCCCGTGCGTCGATGGAGAAGTCAACGTCATCTTCGGCGGACACGGGTCGCAAGAGAACAAAAGGAAGTAGAAGCTCAATGATCGACAGATACTGGTGGCGACCACCTGTGCCCCCGCCCCCTATCGGTGGTCAGAACACCCGATCACCTTTACTCGGTCGGATCAATGGCTCAACTTCGATCATCCGGGCAAGTACTCCCTCCTCGTCGATCCGGTGATCCGAGAGAGCAGGGTGAAGAAGGTGTTGGTGGACGGGGGAAGCAGCATCAACGTCACCTTCCCCCGGACACTCTTAGGCTTGGGAGTTGCACTCAAAGAGCTCCACAAGTCAGACACTCCTTTCTTCGGCATTGTGCTGACCGAAGGAGAATACCCGCTTGGACACATCTACATGCCTGTCACCTTTGGAACTCCGGAAAACTACAGAACCAAATTCCTGAGGTTCGAGGTAGCAAGCTTCGACTGCGGATACTACGCCATCATCGACAGGCCAAGGTTGGCGAAATTCATGGCCATTCCGCACTATTCGTACATGATATTGAAGATGCCGGGACCACAAGGAATCATCACCGTGCGTGCTGACTTCCAAGGCGCCGCGGAATGTTTCCGAGTAGCCATTCAGGCGGCCCTCACCACCAAACCATCGATGACTTCCTCCGCGCAGGCGAACTCAAAGCCTGAGCAAGACCCCGCGATACCTACAAATGAAGCTCAAGCTGTGACCTCTATGCGGCCGACTGAAGAGATGAAGAGAATCAACCTTGGGTTCGCTGATGAACGCAAAACTGCCATCATCAGCTCTAGCCTGGACGACAAATAGGAAGGCGCGCTCGTCCAGTTTCTGCAAGATAACCGAGACGTATTCGCATGGCAATATGCGGATATGCCGGGAGTCCCGAGAGAACTGGACGAGCACAAACTGAAGGTCTATCCCCAGGCAAGGCCGATCTAACAAAAATTGCATCGTTTCATGCCTGACAAGAAAGAGGCTATTCGCGCCGAGTTAGCTCGCTTAGTCGTAGCAGGGTTCATTAGAGAAGTACTGCATCCTGAGTGGCTAGCAAATCATGTTCTTGTACTCAAAAAGAATAAAGTGGATTGGCGCATGTGCGTCGACTATACAGATCTCAACAAACATTGTCTGAAGGTTCCCTTCGTACTTCCTAGAATAGATCAGGTGGTAGATTCAACCGCCGGATGTTCTATGTTGTCCTTCTTGGACTGCTACTCTAGATACCATCAGATCAGCCTGGCAAAAGAAGATGAGGAAAAAACAGCATTCATTACCCCGTTTGGAGCTTTCTGCTATACCTCCATGTCGTTTGGCCTCAAGAACGCTGGAGTGACTTACCAGAGAGCTATTCAAACATGCTTAGTCGATCACTGGGCCAAGCGGGTAGAAGCTTAGGTTGATGATGTGGTGATTAAAACAGAAAACTCAGAAAACTTCATTGAAGATTTGCAGTTGGTCTTCAACAGCCTGAGACGATACCGGTGGAAGCTCAATCCAGAAAATGTGTCTTTGGAGTACCAGCAGGAAAGTTGCTCGGATTCATTGTCAGCCACCAAGGAATTGAAGCCAACCCAGAAAAAATCGAGGCTATCATGAGAATGGAAGCACCACGATCACAGAAGAAAGTGCAAAGGCTTACTGGATGCATGGCAGCCTTGAGCAGGTTCATATCAAGGCTAGGAGAAAAAGGCTTACCATTCTACAAATTGCTCAAGAAGGTGGACAAGTTCCAGTGGACCACAGAAGCACAGGAAGCTCTCGATGCACAGAAGAATTTCTTGACCACGCCACCAGTGCTAAAGCCACCACGCCGAGCCATGCCAGATCAGCCGGCAGAAGATCTGCTGTTATACATCTCCTGCACGACTCACGTGGTAAGCACCGCGTTAGTAGTCGAGTGAGCAGAGGAAGGGCACGCATATCCAGTACAGCATCTGGTCTACTTCATCAGCGAGGTCCTAGGGCCCTCTAAAAAGAAATATCCCCAAGTTCAAAAACTATTGTATGCAGTACTTCTAACTGCTCGCAAACTCCGTCACTACTTTGATGACCACAAAGTCATAGTAGTCACCGGATTTCCAATAGGGGATATTCTTCACAACAAAGAAGCCATCAAAAGAATAGCCAAATGGGCCTGAGAGCTGGGAGCTCACGACATCGAGTTTCGGCCTCGCACAGCAATAAAGACTCAAGCACTGGTCGACTTCGTATCAGAATGGACCAAACAACAAGTACCTGACAACCTGGAGGCAACATAAGTGTGGCGAATGTATTTCGATGGCTCGCTGAAACTGTAGGGAGCAGGCGCAGGAATCCTCCTCATTGCCCCTGGAGGTGAACAACTCAAGTATGCTCTTCAGTTATCATTCCCAGCATCAAATGATGTAGTAGAATATGAGGCTTTGATCCATGGGTTGAGCATTGCCATATCACTGGGCATTAAGAGGTTGATGGTATACGGGGATTCACTGGTGGTCATAAGTCAGATAAATAAAGACTGGGATTGCTCGACTGATTCTATGGGCAAGTACTATATAGCCGTCCGAAAATTAGAAGACAAATTTGAAGGGCTGGAATTCCATCACGTGGAAAGAGATCGCAACACAGCAGCAGTCGCGTTGTCGAAGCTAGGATCCAGTCGAGCCCAGGCCCCACCTGAAGTTTTTGTCCTGGAAGTGTCATACTCAAGCTTTCTCTCAGATCAGGCAGAAGAGTGCAACACTTTGAGTCAGCCAGAGTCAGACTCTAATGATTGGAGAGAGCCTATCATTAGGTATATAAAGAATGAGGAAGAGCCGGATGATAAGCCTACAGTAGAACGCATCACAAGACAGTTGGCCCACTACACCCTCATAGGGGGCGCACTGTACAGAAGGGGTGCAACAGGAATCCTCATGAAGTGCATTTCCTCGGTTACTGGGAGACAACTATTAGATGAGATTCACGCCGGACAGTGTGGAATACATGCAGCATCCAGAACTCTGGTTGGGAAAGTCTTCAGGTCTGGTTTCTATTAGCCAACAGCAAAGTGTGATGCAGCCGAGTTAGTCCAGAGATGTGAAGCTTGCCAATTCTTGTCAAAGCAACAGCATTTACCAGCACAGCAACTGCAGACCATACCTATAACATGGCCATTTGCGTGTTGTGGATTAGACATGATTGGACCCTTCAAGAAAGCTCAGGGAGGTTATACTCACGTGCTGGTCACCATCGATAAATTCACCAAATGGATAGAATACAAACCCATTGCTTCTCTAACTTCAGCCAAGGTAGTGGAATTCATACAAGACATAATATTCAGGTTTGGGATAACGAATAGCATCATAACCGACCTGGGATCCAACTTCACTAGCTCTGAATTCTTTGATTTCTACGAGCAACGGAGCATCCAGATCAAATATGCATCAGTAGCACACCCAGGTGGAAAGGGCTAATGGTCAGGTGGAAAGGGCTAATGGAATGATACTGGAAGCACTCAGGAAGAAAATCTTCGACAATAATGAAAAGTTCGCAGGAAAGTGGATCAGAGAGTTGACTTATGTGGTTTGGAGCCTAAGAACTCAACCCAGTCGTGCTCTGCATGGAAACACCCCCTTCTTCATGGTCTATGGTTCAGAGGCAGTGCTACCTGCCGACCTCAGGTTTGGGGCACCAAGGCTGGTCTTCAAAAGCATAGCTGAAGCAAAAGCTACCAGGCTAGAAGATATTGATGTGCTGGAGGAAGAGCGATTGAATACAGTAATTCAGTCAGCTAGATACCAGCAGACCTTGAGGCGCTATCATGATAAGGCTATACGACATCGATCCTTTGTAGTGGGAGACTTGGTCCTTCGCCTAATTCTAACGGGAGAAGGATGGCACAAATTGTCACCGCTATGGGAACGACCATTCATGGTATTGGAGGTCACTCGGCCAGGATCATATCGGCTTACTCAAATGGATGGCACGAAAGTGGGGAATTCATGGAATATAGAGCATCTCAGGAAGTTTTACCCTTAGCAAGGCTTCAAAAGCTATCAGAGCAACGTTGTACTCTGTAATTGGAAAATACGTCATCAATAAAAGATTTCATTCTCAAAGGCATTCAAACTGTTGGTTATTAATTGACTTCTATTTGATTAGACTTGGAATCAACACACTTACTCGACTTAGGGTGACCTCTATACCCTACTAACGGAGCAATCGGCTTAACTCGGCAACGACTTAAGACGGTGCAACATGCTCGCGCTTACTCGACTTAGGGTGACCTCTATACCCTACTAACAGAGCAATCGGCTTAAGTCGTCGACGACTTAAGACGGTGCGACATGCTCGCGCTTACTCGACTTAGGGTGACCACTATACCCTACTAATGGAGCAATCGGCTTAAGTCGGCAACGACTTAAGACGGTGCAACATGCTCACGCTTACTCGACTTAGGGTGACCACTATACCCTAATAATGGAGCAATCGGCTTAAGTCGGCGACGACCTAAGACGATGCGACATGCTCGCGCTTACTCGACTTAGGGTGACCACTATACCCTACTAACGGAGCAATCGGCTTAAGTCGGCGACGACCTAAGACGATGCGACATGCTCGCGCTTACTCGACTTAGGGTGACCACTATACCCTACTAACAGAGCAATCGGCTTAAGTCGGCGATGACCTAAGACGATGCGACATGCTCACATCTACTCATCTTAGGGCGACCAATATGCCTTACCAATCAAGCGATTGGCATAATTCAAGAAAAAACTCCAAAACCAGCACGCCGCATTTACTTCCGCAATCGTTCAGGATGACTGTTACATCCTGACAACAGAAACGAAATGTTATAGTTGTCAGTACCAAGGACACATTCTAGTGCCCTATCCATTAGATATCCGAATACAATGATCACACACACATAGAATTCACAAATACATTCAGTATCTTCTAAAACGTCATTACGGCGAAACGTCTCTACTTGGCAATGTCTTTCGCAGGGGCAATCGAGGAAGAAGGCTGACTCGAGGCATCAGGCGCAGCCTTGACATCGGCAACAATGTCATCAGGAACAACTACACCGGGCCTTCTCATCAAGATCTGCCCCGCGCGAATGACTTTGTCCATAGCCTTGTCACGCTGAGCCTTCAGAATGGCGCAGTTGTCCTCTAAAACTTTGGTAGCCAGTCGAGCAGCCTCTAGCTCCTGGGCGACTAACTTCTTGGAGGCACGCAGATCTTTGATGATGGAATCCTTACTTGACACTAACTGTCTAAGCCGCAGGACCTCATCTTGGGACACTTGCAGCTCGCGACGATGATGATCCAGATCTGACATAGTAAAGCGATGGCTCCTCTCTAAGATGGTTAAGGAATTGTTGGCATCACGATACAACCTATCTAGATTGTCACGAGAAGCTGCCAGTGCTCGTTTCTCCTCCTACAAACAAGAATCAACTTTCAAGCATACAGTAAACAGTAAGCATGGCAGAGCCAATTAAGGAAGTTTACCTCATGAGCTGCCCTTTCAGAGTTAAGCTGAGAATTGAAAGAAAAATTCAAAGAATGTGCATCGTCCAGAGAAGCAGAAACCCGAGCCAGGTCGGTCTGACCTTGAGAATACTTCTCTTCAAGATCAGAGTATCATCGGGTTGAGTCGGCTTGATGTTGAAGATGTTTTTCCTCAAGCTCAGAGCACCGCCGAGCCATATCTGACAAAGCAGTCGAAGAAGGATACATGGTTAAAAACAAGTTGATCAATTAGCCAAGGAAGAAACAAAGTTACTAACCAGCATTTGACGCCTTCAAGTCAGCTATCTGTTTCTGAAGCAGCAATGGGTTCCACTGCGTCAGAGACAGAGCCCCTTCTGGGATAGTGGCACCATGTGATCTCAACTGAGCGGACATTCCGTCAACCAAAGCCTATGATCAAAGACAAATGAGTATAGGGAAGATAATTTACCAGGAGGAACGACAGAATGAAAGAGCTGAGTTACCTGAAGATTGGAGAAGAATGAGGGCAATCCCAAGTCAGGAGAAGTTGCGTCGTAGCTCGACGAAGGAAGGTCAACCAGAACAATTTGAAGAACAATGTCAGGGGTTGACTCAGCCCCGCCAGTGGATATCAGAATTCTTGCATCTGGCTCACCGACCCCCAAGGCAACTCGCTTGCTCGAAGTCAAAGAAGCATGCATCGCCATCACCCCATCAGATCATGGTGGAGACGACCCTACATGGACATCCATGGATGTGTGGGAAGGAGAGCTCAATTGGACACCCTCGGGGGCTGGGTTGCAGCTCGCGCTACCCACCAGAGCCGGATCACTACCGGCGACACCCTCGGGGGCTGGGTAACTGCTAGCACCACCCTCGGGGGCTGGGTTTCTGCAATAGCCACCTCTAAGGCTGAAGGATCCTCAGTCACCTCCATGGGACTCGGGCAATCCTGACCAACTTCTTGACATCGAAGACTGCCTTCCAAAGTCGACGATGCAGGAGACACTGCTCGGGATACCTCTAATCCCACGTCTGGAATTTCATAGCAAACATCCATCATGTCGCCAACAGTCGGCTCTGATAGCATATCCTCAGGAACGACATCCTCAAGGGCCTGATCAAAATCTGTTATGGACAATTCTTGAAGGCTGACAAGAGCAGACAGAGCTGGAGAAGGAATATCACTATCCCCCCTACTACCTCTGTAACGCCGGCTATTCTTACGAATCAGCGGAACTTCCTCTTCCTCTTCTTTGTCCTCATAAAAAATATGGACAATAGCCGGTGCACGGTCACACCCATTGGGATCAGCTTCTGCACGGTCACACCCATTGGGGTCAGCTTCTGCACGGTCACAACCATTGGGATCAGTTTCTACACGGTTACACCCATTGGGATCAGCTTCAACAAGGTCACACCCATTAGGATCAGCTGGTGCACGGTCACACCCATTGGGTTCAGCTTCAACATGTACACCACCATTGGGATCAACCTCAGGAAGGACCTCTGCTGGTACTTCTTCACAAATAGGAGCAGAAGGGCCGACATCCTGGTCCAAGCATGACAGTCGCCGAAGCTCCCTCTTCTTCTTCTTCGTTTCCTCAACATGCGCAGTCGGACGGCTAACTTGGCGAGGACGCTTTGGGCGAGTACCCTCAGGCTTTCGGGTGTCCACTATTTTGTTAAGCTCTTGTCCAACTGTAACAGCAATCGGTTCAGCATGGGCCGAGTCAGAAGATTCTCCAGCCAACATATTGAGTACAACATCTATTTCTGCATCATCCGGACTTGCCGGCATCTCAAAGTGAACCTGTCTATCATCATTGGGAAGATCACGAAGGGGAGAAACCAGAGCCTCAATATCCTCGGGAGAGGGTCGCACTCTAAGACCCAGACCACCATCACTAGCAGGAGGGTTGGACATGAAATTGAAATATGACCTATGAAACGGCAGGTTCCAAGCAGAATAGGCAACAAGAGCACCAACATTTTATATCTTGCCCATCAGGATCCTGTCTAGTCGGCTCACCAAAACATCAGTAGGAATTTTCTTGTTGGTGACCCAGGTAGAGTCAGTAATACCACTGTACAAGTAGGTTGGATATGCCCTGTCTTTCAAAGGCTGAATATTCTTGAAAACAAAGTCAGCAACCATAGCTTTGGCAGTCAGACCTCTCTCCTTCAGCAGACAGATCTCAGCAAGCAGAACCCTAGCTTCCGTCACCTCCAAGGTAGTGGGAGACTCAACCCAAATCGGAGTGCGTACATCCGGCTGTCTCCCCGACCGAGGGGGGAGGGACTTGCAGTGGTTTTCCACAATAAACCACTCAAGGCGCCACCCATTAATGTTGTCCTTGAGAGGAATGTCGAGGTATTCTGTCTTCCTGTCACACCCGGTTTTAGAAGGCAAACCGAATGCGAACCATGTACGTGCCAGGATCAGTTATTCACGTACACAGCAGTTACATAACATGGACATCATCACACAGTGCTCAAAATAGTATTAAAAGGGAAATAATAGTCGATTACATCATACGTCTGAGACGTCCATATAGTTCTTACAATAAATCAAAGTGCGGAAAAGAAACGTAGATAACCGCGGCCTTCACAGGCAGCCGACTGGGGGTTGCCGCTAACCCACGCCTAGAACTCGTCGTAGTCTTGGAACTCCTGGAAGTCTCCTTCCACAGCTTCATCTTCGCCTGAGCAGTGGTTGCAATGCTGACAACCTGGGGATGGGGGGGTTTGGTGTGTAGAGCAAGGGTGAGTACACATCAACATACTCAGCAAGTATCCTGTTTGGCTGTAGTGGACTAGCTGTATGTGGGGATAAGTCAAGCAGTTGCTTTTAGTTGGTCAGATTATTACTTACTAGTAGAAAGCCAAGTTTTAGCATTAACCCAAGTTATTAACCCAATCGTACTCCTTTCCAAACGGAAAGAGTACCACTTACCAGCACCATAGTCATAACCAAAACCATCGATCTCATAACCACCTGTACCAAAGTATCTCTGATCAAGTACCACTAATCACTGGAGCTCCCTTGGCTGCTCATAACCGCGAGCACGGCTGATATATCAGTTTTCAAACACTCTGCAGAGGTTGTGCACTTTACCCACAAGCCGTGATTCCCATTCTGCCCGGAGATCATGACTCTCCATTGATCACTACCAAGGTGACCCAGCAGGGCATCACTACGTAGCCTTTACAAAGATTCCCCGGGGCTGTAGCCACCCGTTAGGTTTCCTAAATGCACCGCACTCCTCCCCAAGGGGCGAACCCAAACTTGGCAGAGCGAGCCGCATACACCGAGCCCCATTGACGGCACGACGGCTAAGTGAACTACACCCCGGATCCTCTAATTATTCAGCTAAGGGCATCCCATTCCACCCTCATGGTTGCACTGTTTTCCCGGGCGGTCATCCATAGAACAGGTCCTTACGGAGAGGCACTCGAGAAACCGCTCGAGCCCCCTTAAGGCCACAAGTACAACATCATAATAAGAGAAGGGAAAACAGCGTATCATAGATAATCTCATCATGTTCATTGATTAGAGTTTGAGCAATAGCATAAAGCTAAACAATAATAATCCAACCCAAATAGGTAAACAAGGACATGGATAACAAAGCTAGTCAATCCTTAGGCATAAATGTGTAATGCGGGAGGTGAATTAAAGAATGAATAGGACATAGATAGGTCAAGGGACACTTGCCTCCACCAACCGACTGCTGCTCAGGGGCTTCTCCTGCGAGTTCCTCGGGCTCTTCGACCGGATCGTTCTCTATGCGATTGCAAGCATACATACATTCATCCATTCAAATTGGGAAACAAACAGTACATCATACAAGGGAACAAATAAAGTGAACATGCATCAAGTATGACATTCGATATCGCATTCATTATGGTTAGAAAGAAACGGGAAAAGGTCTCGCGGGGGGGTTAAAGCTTATGCACTAATGATTAGTTACAATTGGTTCTAACAAAAGAGTCTAGTTATATGCACTAATGGAAATCTAGTCATTTTTAGTTGATCAACATTGGACTGGATAAACAATTAATTATATGAATTAACTAGTGTAACGGAATTCTAAATTAAGTTTCCTATTTCAATAACATGAACAATGATTAACCTGCCTAAAATAAAATAAATAACAGTAATGAAAGAAAATAAAATAAAAAAAATAAAATAAAAAAGGGGGGGCGGTTGAACCGGCCGGGGGGCGGTTGAACCGGCCTAGGGCAGGGGCGGCTGGGCAGGGCGCGGGCACGGGGCGGCCGAGCTGGGGCGGCTGGGCCGCGGGCAGGGGCGGCCGAGCGGCGGCTGGGCGCGCGGGCAGGGGTGGCCGAGCTGGGCCGCGGGCAGGGGCGGCCGAGCGGCGGCTGGGCGCGCGAGCAGGGGCGGTTGGGCCGGGCGGCGGCCTGACTGGGGAGAGGGAGGGGAGGGGAGAGGGAAGGGAGAGGGGAGGGCTCACCGGGAACGGGGACGGGGCGGCCGAGCGGCGGGGCGGCCGAGCTGCAGGGGGCGGCCGAGCTGCACGGGGCGGCGGCTAGGGCAGGGGGCGGCGGCTGGGGTGGGGAAGAGAGAGAATGAGAGGGAGGAAGAGGGATTGGGGGGAAAGGGAGGGGGCGGCTGGGCCAGCTGGGCCCAAAGGGGGCGCGCGGGGGGGCGGCTGGGCCGGCCAGGGGCGGCTGGGTCGGCCGGGGCGGCCCACGGCGCGGGAGAGAGAAAAAGGGAGGAGAGAGAGAAAGAAAAAGAAAAAGAAAGAAAAGGTTTTTCTCCTTTTCGAAATCCGATCTTCCTAGATGAATGCACTTACATTTCTAAGCAATCAAAGAATGCATAGTTCGGCATGGTGCATCAAACAACATAAAGTAATTTAGGGTTTTTCTTTACACGGGAATTCCAAGCCGATCCCCGCTAAAACTTTGGAAAAGATCAAGGTTTAGCGAGAGAACGAGAAAAGAAAAGAGTAACGCCTGAATTTGGTGAGAGAAAAGAAGAAAAATTCTACCCCCAAATTCAGGGCGTTACAAACCTATCCCCCTTAAAAGAATCTCGCCCTCGAGATTCAGGGCAGGCTAGCAAAGAGCTCAGGGTATTTAGCCATCAGATCATCTTCACGCTCCCAGGTTGCTTCTTCCTCAGAGTGGTGATTCCATTTGACTTTGCACATTCTGATGGTCTTCCTTCGGGTGACTCTGTCTGCAACCTCTAGGATTTGCACTGGTTTCTCAACGTAGGTCAAGTCCTCCTGGACTTCAAGACCTTCCACTGGCAACTGCTCTTTTGGCACACGCAAGCACTTCTTCAACTGAGACACATGAAAGACATCATGCACAGCAGACAAATTCTCGGGCAAACTGAGCTGATAGGCCACTTCTCCACGTCTTGTAAGAATCTGATACGGACCAATGTAGCGGGGTGCTAGCTTGCCTTTCACTCCGAATCTTCTGACTCCTCTGATCGGTGACACTTTCAGATAGACAAAGTCTCCGACTTCGAAACTCAGCTCTCTTCTTCTTGTGTCTGCATAGCTTCGCTGCCTCGATTGCGCTATCTTCAGATTCTCTCGGACCATCTTGATGTTCTCTTCGGCTTCAAGCAAAATGTCTGGCCCAAACACTTGCTTTTCTCCAGGCTGATCCCATTGCAACGGAGTTCTACAACTCCTTCCATAGAGCGCCTGAAATGGTGACATCTTCAAACTGGCCTGGTAACTGTTGTTATAGGAAAACTCCGCATAAGGCAATCTCTTATCCCATCCGGACTGATCTTGCAACGCACAGGCTCTCAACATATCTTCAAGAATTTGGTTGGTCCTTTCGGTCTGGCCATCTGTCTGCGGATGATAAGCTGAACTGAAATTCAGATGCGTGCCCAAAGCTTCATGCAACTGCTGCCAGAAATGAGAGGTGAACTGTGTTCCTCTGTCTGACACTATCTTCTTTGGCACACCATGAAGACAAACGATCCGAGACATATACAATTCTGCCAATACTGCACTGCTGTAGTTGGTCTTGACAGGTATGAAGTGGGCTGACTTGGTCAAGCGGTCCACCACTACCCAAATGGAATCGTAGCCGGCTCGAGTGCGAGGCAATCCGACTATGAAATCCATACCAATTTCATCCCATTTCCACTGAGGGATCTGCAATGGTTGCAACAATCCAGCAGGTCTCTGGTGCTCTGCCTTAATTCTTCGACAACTATCGCACATAGCCACATGCTCTGCGATTTCCCTCTTCATTCCGTACCACCAGAATTTCTTCTTCAGATCCTGATACATCTTCTCACTGCCAGGGTGAATCGAATAGGCCGTCTCATGAGCTTCCTTGAGAATCAACTCCCGAATGGATTGGACATTGGGAACACACAAGCGGTCTTTGAACCATATCACGCCTTCTGCATCTTCTCGAAAATCTTTGCCTCTGCCATCTAGAATCAATCGTCGGATCTCACTGATCTTCTCATCATTCTTCTGCGCTTCTTTGATTTCGTGCTCCAAGGTAGGTTCCAACTCAACTGTGACTCCTCGCGAATTATTCAGAAATCCGAGACTCAACCTGTCAAACTCTTTGGCCAACTCATAAGGCATCGGACGAGCGACCATCAGATTGACTTGACTCTTTCTGCTCAAAGCATCTGCCACTACCTTTGCTTTGCCTGGATGGTAATGAATCTCCAACTCATAATCTTTAATCAACTCTAACCATCTTCGTTGCCTCATGTTCAACTCTGACTGAGTGAATATGTACTTCAGACTCTTGTGGTCTGTGTAAACATCGCACTTCTGTCCATACAGGTAGTGCCTCCATGTCTTCAGTGCGTGAACCACTACTGCCAACTCTAGATCATGGATTGGGTAATTCTTCTCATGAACCTTCAGCTGTCGGGACGAGTAGGCCACAACTCTTCCCTCTTGCATCAACACACATCCCAAACCTGTGTAACAAGCATCACAATACACCGAGAAGGGCTTGTGCACATCAGGCAAGACTAGGACAGGCGCTGTTGTCAACTTCTCTTTCAGCGCTTCAAAGGCCTCTTGGCATTTCTGGGTCCACTTGAACTCAACTTTGTTGCCTAGCAACGCTGTCATTGGTTTCGCAATCTTCGAAAACCCTTCAATGAATCGCCAATAATATCCGGCCATTCCAATGAAACTCTTGATTCCTCTAGCATCTGTTGGCGCTTTCCAGTTCAAAATGTCTACCACTTTCTTCGGATCCACAGCCAATCCTTCTTCGTTGATTATGTGACCCAAGAACAGGACTTCACTGATCCAGAACTCACACTTGCTCAACTTTGCATACAACTGGTGCTCTCGCAATCTCTGCAATACCATCTTCAAATGATCTGCGTGCTCTTCTTCGCTTTGAGAATAAATCAGAATGTCATCAATGAATACCACCACAAACTTATCAAGGTAATCCATGAATACACTGTTCATCAAGTTCATGAAGAACGCTGGCGCATTGGTCAAACCAAAAGACATCACTGTGAACTCATACAACCCATACTTGGTAATGAATGCCGTCTTCGGAATGTCCGAAGGTCGGATCCTGAGCTGATGATAACCTAACCTCAGATCAATCTTGGAGAACACACTGGCTCCTCTCAACTGGTCGAACAGATCTTCTATTCTGGGCAAGGGATACTTGTTCTTGATTGTGACTTCATTCAAAGCTCGATAATCAATACACATCCTCTTGGTGCCATCTTTCTTTTCCACGAACAAGACAGGGGCGGCCCAAGGCGAGGTGCTTGGCCGAATGTAACCTTTCTCTGACAGCTCATCAATCTGCTTCTTAAGTTCAACCAACTCTGGTCCGGATATTCTGTAAGCTCTCTTAAAGATAGGGCGGTTCCAGGAAGAAGCTCTATGGCAAACTCAACTTTCCGCTCTGGTGGCATACCCGGTAAGTCCTTTGGAAACACATCTGGGAACTCGGACACAACCTTGATACTCTCGATTGGGTCTGCTTCACTGCTGTCAACAGCTATCTGATAACAACTTCCTTTATCTGGCTCAGGCGGGACTAACTCGGTCACCACTTCCTCTCCTAGTGGGGATACCAACTTGATGGTCCTTTTATCACAACTGATAACTGCCTGATACTTATCTAGCCAATTCATCCCTAGGATGACATCTATTCCCTGAGTACCCATTACTATAAGGTTGGCGGGAAACGCTATCCCCCTTATTTCCATACTTATATTCAAACAAATGCTATCGGCTCGAATTCTACCACCGGCTGAGTCAATTTGAATGGGGGTTGACATGGTAGTAATTGGAAGATTATGTGCTTCTACCCATGATGCAGTAATGAAAGAATGTGTTGCTCCAGTATCAAATAACACTTCTGCAATATGGGAGTCGACTGGGAACATACCTACTATCATGCCGGGGGTCTCCTGAACTGCTTCAACCTCCAAGTGGTTCAGCCTTCCATGATTATAGCGCGGCTGAGAGCGATTGCCTGCTCCAGGCTGAGGCACATTCTGCTTCGCTGGGGCATTGGGGCCTGACTGCTGCTGGACTGCCTTCTTCGGACATTGCATCACCTAGTGGCCTTGCTCTCCACAGTGGAAACATGCTCTGTTTCCAACCTGAGCTGGTGCTGCCTGATTGTTCTGCTGGTTTGCTGGGGCAGGAAGACGAGGTGCTTGCTGATTCTGCCTCTGAAACTGACCTCCTGACTTATTGCTCTGACGGTTCTGGTACTGATGCTGAGGATACTGCCTTTGAAACTGCTGATGCTGCTGAGGTGGACACTGGTTCTGCCTGAACTGCTGAGGTTGATTGCCTGAGAAACGAGGACGATTGCTGCTTCCAGGCTGGGGTCCACTGATCTTGCGCTTACGATCTTCCATCTCCTTACGCTTCCTCTCTGTCATAATTGCTCTGTCAATCAGGTGCTGGAATGTCAGAAAGGTGTGATTCATCAGTTGGTACTACAGAGGGTCAACCAAGCCTCTCAGGAAACGGTAGTGTCGCTTGGCGTCGGTGTTGACATCTTCAGGAGCATAGCGAGACAATTGCAGAAACCTGTCCCGGTACTCACTGACAGACAATGGCCCTTGCTTGAGGGCCAGGAACTCCTCCTTCTTCACTGTCATCAGACCTGCGGGAACATGGTACTGACGAAAGCTACCTCTGAACTCTTCCCAAGTGATGGCGTCAGGGTGGGCATGGGTGGCGAGGTAAGACTCCCACCATGATTGGGCTGCTCCTCTCAACAGACGGGGACCATACATAACCTTCTCCCTGTCATCGCACTGAGCGGTATGCAACTCCCGCTCCACAGTGCGCAGCCAGTCTTCAGCATCCATGGGGTCAGAGGAGTGAGCGAACGTTGGTGGATGACCTCTCATGAATTCAGCACGCTTGTCTCTAGGCATCTGAGGCATCTGAGGCTGAGGTGGGGCCTGCTGCTGTTGCTGCTGCTGCTGCTGCTGAATGGCGGCCAAAGTCTGACCGATGGCTTGAACTGCCTGAGTCTGCATCAGAAACATCTGCTCGATAGACATCGGGGGCGGGGGCGGCAGATGCTGCTGCTAGGGCACTTCCTCCTGTTGAGCGGCTCGCTCCTGCTGAGCACGCCCTCCTCCTCTGCGTCTGTTCTCTGACATCTGCAGAATGCAACCACACATCAGAACTGATCTGGCAAATCTTGCAGCATAAGAAAAGAGAATAGAATTCTTCAACAGCACTGAACAGATGAGCATCTTCACTGATCTCCAACACAGACCACACAGCTTCTCAGATAAAGAGGAAAGTGGAATAAAAGGTTTCCCAACTATATAGCTAACTCCATTAACATAATAGGTAAACCAAAATGCAGGGGATACCCACACTCTGGTGACAGTCATTACAAAGATCCAAACCAAACATAGTTCATCACGACAAACATAGATGCACAGGATATAGCAAACTACCCTGTCTAACTAAGACTAACTAAGACCGAGACTAACGCTAAGATTGTAGCTTCTATGTATATATTTCGTATTAATTACAAGATCCAACTCTAACGATCTATGGTTCTAGAGTTATCTTGGTCTTGCAGTCGGGGTTGCCATAAGACTGGTGTCCACGCTAAGGTGAGCGGTACGGGTGCTGAGTCCCAACGGGAGCGGGGGAACCACCATCCAGATGACGACGTTCCGCGCGCTCAGCCCGCAGCAGGGCGATCTCAGCACGAGCCCTACTCAGCTCGTCTAATGCATGGTCCAGCTCCGTGTTTAGCACGGCGGCTAGGTTGACTGTGCTGCTCAACCTAGGATTGCCCTCACCGACAGGTGAGACAATCACGCCTCCTGTGCTGCCGGATGGACGGTGGGGGTAATACTTCAGGTCAAGACCGTCAGCTGCCCCACCGAAAACCGAGCAGTAGTGCGAAAGCACACGCCGTGCAGCATCTTGCATGGCTGCCTCAGCTGAGTCCCGCTCAGAGATAGAATAGTGCTCTGAGCAGGCCTCTGCACCCTGGAGACTGTTCTCCGGACAGCGCACCAAGCAGGTCGCCTCCCAGCGGTCCGGGTAGACCTCGCGACTGTGCTGGTAGACCACACAGCGATACTCAATGGACCAAGTATGTCGGTTAAATGCCCGACGTAGCAGGGTGTCGAGCGCATCGTGGAAGTGACACCCGCGAGCAGCGTCGCGAGTGATGGGTCGAGCGACCCATCCTTCCGGCTCATGGTTAGCAGAGAAGTCGGTGTCGTGGCTCGAGCTGTCGTCGCCACCTCCGTCGTCTGGGTCTCCTCCAGCAGCTACTCCAGAAGCTGGGACGCCCAGTGGTGGTGCACGGGGCGCCTCCAAAGGAAGCACAGGGGAGCAGCTCCTCACGGACTCTATCTCCTGCTGGAGCGAGAAAGAAGAGCCCTGCTGCTCCTGTCGTCGACGTTCCTGCTCCTCATGCAAGCGGTGGTGCAGTCTCTCCAAGTGGCTGGACTGTCCGGCCACGGGACGGCGAAGCGGACGCTCAGCAAGGCGGGAGGGTAAGAAGGGGATGACTGACTTTCGTGCAGTGTGTCTAAGTCGAGCCATCTACAAAAGACATCGCAAGCAAAAGGGTGAGAACGGAATTAATATGACCAGCAAATGATGAACCATAAATAAATGAAGGATTAGAATAAAACATGATTTTCAGCAAGGTATTATATATAGTAGAACATAGGTTTGATCGGTATGACCAACTTTTGAAGGGATATCAAAGTCAAGGCAGGGACAGAGGTCTATAGTCCTTAGAACGACCATTCTACTCTAGGTTAGCGGTCCTACAGTCAGCACGGCTTTGATACCACTTATGTCACACCCGGTTTTAGAAGGCAAACCGAATGCGAACCATGTACGTGCCAGGATCAGTTATTCACGTACACAGCAGTTACATAACATGGACATCATCACACAGTGCTCAAAATAGTATTAAAAGGGAAATAATAGTCGATTACATCATACGTCTGAGACGTCCATATAGTTCTTACAATAAATCAAAGTGCGGAAAAGAAACGTAGATAACCGCGGCCTTCACAGGCAGCCGACTGGGGGTTGCCGCTAACCCACGCCTAGAACTCGTCGTAGTCTTGGAACTCCTGGAAGTCTCCTTCCACAGCTTCATCTTCGCCTGAGCAGTGGTTGCAATGCTGACAACCTGGGGATGGGGGGGGTTGGTGTGTAGAGCAAGGGTGAGTACACATCAACATACTCAGCAAGTATCCTGTTTGGCTGTAGTGGACTAGCTGTATGTGGGGATAAGTCAAGCAGTTGCTTTTAGTTGGTCAGATTATTACTTACTAGTAGAAAGCCAAGTTTTAGCATTAACCCAAGTTATTAACCCAAACGTACTCCTTTCCAAACGGAAAGAGTACCACTTACCAGCACCATAGTCATAACCAAAACCATCGATCTCATAACCACCTGTACCAAAGTATCTCTGATCAAGTACCACTAATCACTGGAGCTCCCTTGGCCGCTCATAACCGCGAGCACGGCTGATATATCAGTTTTCAAACAATCTGTAGAGGTTGTGCACTTTACCCACAAGCCGTGATTCCCATTCTGCCCGGAGATCATGACTCTCCATTGATCACTACCAAGGTGACCCAGCAGGGCATCACTATGTAGCCTTTACAAAGATTCCCCGGGGCTGTAGCCACCCGTTAGGTTTCCTAAATGCACCGCACTCCTCCCCAAGGGGCGAACCCAAACTTGGCAGAGCGAGCCGCATACACCGAGCCCCATTGACGGCACGACGGCTAAGTGAACTACACCCCGGATCCTCTAATTATTCAGCTAAGGGCATCCCATTCCACCCTCATGGTTGCACTGTTTTCCCGGGCGGTCATCCATAGAACAGGTCCTTACGGAGAGGCACTCGAGAAACCGCTCGAGCCCCCTTAAGGCCACAAGTACAACATCATAATAAGAGAAGGGAAAACAGCGTATCATAGATAATCTCATCATGTTCATTGATTAGAGTTTGAGCAATAGCATAAAGCTAAACAATAATAATCCAACCCAAATAGGTAAACAAGGACATGGATAACAAAGCTAGTCAATCCTTAGGCATAAATGTGTAATGCGGGAGGTGAATTAAAGAATGAATAGGACATAGATAGGTCAAGGGACACTTGCCTCCACCAACCGACTGCTGCTCAGGGGCTTCTCCTGCGAGTTCCTCGGGCTCTTCGACCGGATCGTTCTCTATGCGATTGCAAGCATACATACATTCATCCATTCAAATTGGGAAACAAACAGTACATCATACAAGGGAACAAATAAAGTGAACATGCATCAAGTATGACATTCGATATCGCATTCATTATGGTTAGAAAGAAACGGGAAAAGGTCTCGCGGGGGGGGGGGGGGTTAAAGCTTATGCACTAATGATTAGTTACAATTGGTTCTAACAAAAGAGTCTAGTTATATGCACTAATGGAAATCTAGTCATTTTTAGTTGATCAACATTGGACTGGATAAACAATTAATTATATGAATTAACTAGTGTAACGGAATTCTAAATTAAGTTTCCTATTTCAATAACATGAACAATGATTAACCTGCCTAAAATAAAATAAATAACAGTAATGAAAGAAAATAAAATAAAAAAATATAATAAAAAAAAGGGGGGCGGTTGAACCGGCCGGGGGGCGGTTGAACCGGCCTGGGGCAGGGGCGGCTGGGCAGGGCGCGGGCGCGGGGCGGCCGAGCTGGGGCGGCTGGGCCGCGGGCAGGGGCGGCCGAGCGGCGGCTGGGCGCGCGGGCAGGGGCGGCCGAGCTGGGGCGGCTGGGCCGCGGGCAGGGGCGGCTGGGCGCGCGGGCAGGGGCGGTTGGGCCGGGCGGCGGCCTGACCGGGGAGAGGGAGGGGAGGGGAGAGGGAAGGGAGAGGGGAGGGCTCACCGGGAACGGGGACGGGGCGGCCGAGCGGCGGGGCGGCCGAGCTGCAGGGGGCGGCCGAGCTGCAGGGGGCGGCGGCTAGGGCAGGGGGCGGCGGCTGGGGTGGGGAAGAGAGAGAATGAGAGGGAGGAAGAGGGATTGGGGGGGGAAAGGGAGGGGGCGGCTGGGCCAGCTGGGCCCAAAGGGGGCGCGCGGGGGGGCGGCTGGGCCGGCCAGGGGCGGCTGGGTCGGCCGGGGTGGCCCACGGCGCGGGAGAGAGAAAAAGGGAGGAGAGAGAGAAAGAAAAAGAAAAAGAAAGAAAAGGTTTTTCTCCTTTTCGAAATCCGATCTTCCTAGATGAATGCACTTACATTTCTAAGCAATCAAAGAATGCATAGTTCGGCATGGTGCATCAAACAACATAAAGTAATTTAGGGTTTTTCTTTACACGGGAATTCCAAGCCGATCCCCGCTAAAACTTTGGAAAAGATCAAGGTTTAGCGAGAGAACGAGAAAAGAAAAGAGTAACGCCTGAATTTGGTGAGAGAAAAGAAGAAAAAAATTCTACCCCCAAATTCAGGGCGTTACACTTCCTCTCGTGGCGCATCTCTAAACTTGCACCACCAACGAGCTAGTGCTGCCCCCCAGCCATCACAGACCGACAGTGATACAAATATTTCCATAATCCAAAATGAGGAAGAATTCCGAGGTAGGCCTCACACAGATGCACGAAGATAGAAATTTGCAAGATGGAATTAGGATTCAGGTGGGTCAGGTTTAGATTGTAAAAATCAAGGATACCACGGAAGAAGGGAGAAATGGGAAGAGCAAGACCGCGGATGAGAAAAGGAACATAGACAACGGACTCGTGGGTATATTCTGTCGGAACAATGACCCCACGGCAAATCTGCCAAGAGCAGAGCTCTTTTGGAAGAAGAACTTCGACATCAACAAGGTGGAGGAGATCTGATTCCGAGACAACAGACATGTGGTTACCTGCAAACGGCAACTGGCTGTTGGGATCGATGGGAGGAATGACTACCGCAGCAGAACTCTGGTTCTTCCGCTTGGGCGCCATCGCAATCTCGCCGGCGGGTCGAACAAGGGCAAAATCAGAGATAAACAGAGGAGTGGTTTGAGGCGGAAATGTGAAGTTAGGGCTTAGAACTCAAAAGCGCATGACGACATGAGTATAAATGGGGTTTTCCCGGGTTGGGCACCGTTTCTAAAAAGTGCCAAGTCATCACTCGGGAAAACGAGATTTCCGACATAGCTCGGCCGTTACCTCTAAAACGCTGACAACATCAAACACCACTCGGCTGTTACCTCTAAAACGCCGACAGTGTCTGCCATAGCTCGGCTGTTATCTCTAAAACGCCGACAGGGTCAAACACCACTCGGCCGTTACCTCTAAAACGCCGACAGTGTCTGTCATAACTCGGTTGTTATCTCCAAAACACAAACAGCGTCAAGCACCACTCGACTGTTACCTCTAAAACGCCGACAGTGTCTGTCATAACTCGGTCGTTTTCTCAAAAAAAAACGCTGAAACTCACCAAACATGACTCAGCAGTTACCAGTTATCGCTTGGTAATTATTTCAAATAACGTCAACAGCGTTAGGCGCGAAGGAAAACTATAAATCGACTATAAAGGAAGAACGGCGGAAAAGCGAAAGGTTTCCCAGAACAAGCTAAAATTTCCTTGGATACATAGAGGAGGGAAGTTTTTCACAAACTTAAAAACCAACTCATTATGAGTCGGCCTTTTCTCCCTTTTTCACTACACTACATTACTATATTACTCACACTACACAATACTACTAACTACTACTACATTATTCTGCTGCTACTACTACTGCTACTACTAATTATCTATACTAATATTTAAACCTTGGCACTTTGCCACTAGCCTTGCTACTGCCGCCGCCGCCCCTGCTGTTGTCGTCGCCCTTGCCGCCGTTGCCATCGCCCTTGCCGTTGTTGCCTCCGTCGCCCTTGCCATCGTCGTTGTCGTCATCGCCGCCGTCACCACCATCGCCGTCGTCGCCCTCGTCGTCGCCGTCACCGCTACTCTCCTCCTCAGACGAGTCGGAGGAGTTCTCCTCGTTCGAGGAGACCTCCGACTCATCCGACACTACACCAAAATAAGCAATTTCCGAGAGGCCAATAACTTTCTATGGGTTTTTTCAAAACCATAGGACATAAATAATTTCCGAGAGGTGACCGGGGCCTCTCGGAAGTTACGTTAACTTCCGACGGCCTCTTGAAAGTTAGGTTAATTTCTGACGGCCTGCACCTCCACCTCCCATACATTTTCCTTGGCCTTCACCTCCGCCTCCACCTACCAAACATCAGGTATGCAAATTTATCATAATTTACTTGTTATATTACGGTGTAACTCCATGAATGTCATTTGTATAGGTATATGAGACTCCTCCAGCTACCTTGCCGGCGCAGCAACAAGATGACGGCTTAGACTTTGTCAATGCGCTCTTCGCCAGTGGAGGTAGCGAGCATCACTCTTCGCTATTTCCTGATGTTGATCGACAGTAGTGGGCTTCTATTCGATGTGTTTTGTGAGACTTCAAACTTTTGTGTCTTGTGAGACTATTGTGAATTCTTATGTCGAGGTGGATTTGACTTGTGAGACATTTTGTGGATTGTTATGTCCATAACTTTGTGAATGTCATTTGCTGAAATGTTGTTATTATGTATGTGAGATGTTATATGTGACATGTTGTGTATTGTAGCTGTTAAATATATTTGTTATGTATGCAATGTGTTGAATTACCAAAAATAAATTGTATTTTTAGTGCTGGTCAATTTAACTTCCTAGAGGAATAGTAAACGGTAGGAAGTTAAGCTGCTAACTTCCTAGAGGGCACCACAACGGTCGGAAGTTATTCTCATACGGTGTTAGCCCTGTACTGGACGGCGTGATCCCTTAACTTCCGAGAGGGAGTCTTCCAAGGGGGGACTTGGCTCGCGCTTCCGCTTGTCGCCGGAGTGGTGCGACGAACTTCCACCCTTATTGTTCTTGCCCATGGTTGGTTGGAAGAGAAGAGAAAAGTGGGAAAATAAGCAACAAATGACTAGAAGATGTGTGGAGCAGTCTATTTATAGAGGCCGGAAGCAACCGGTCATCTCCTACCACGGTCACTGAACAGTCGCAAGTATTCAATAAGCAATTCAAATCGTCTGGAAGCAAGTCAGGCAGCAGACGCCGTTTTACATAACACGACACCATTTGGACTGAGGTCAACTGCTTGGACGATATGATTACACCCCGCGATCACGTCAAGTTACTACTCAAGGACAGTTTGCTAAACACTCGGTGTACCAAACCGTCCCTCGGTTACACCCATTGGGTAGGGGACGTCCAAGAATTTTCAATAGATTTTCCCAAGCAGTCACATCCATACAGTATACGCAATGAATGTATCAAGACAGAAGAAAGATATCGATGGATATCAGAGGAAAGCCAAATATAGCTACTGAAGTACAAGTCTAATCAACAGAAGCATTGAAGCACAAAGCGAAATGAAGACCAGCCAAGAGCCATCTACCAGACGTCCAATCTGTCACCGATCAAATAAATTTCAAACCTAACAGGACATGGGCAGATCACGCTGCTGGTTTCTAAAGCAGGAAATGAAGACAACATGCTAATCTCTAAAGCATAAGCATAATGCTGAGTTCTAAGGCATGAGACGAAGATAAGATAATGACTTCTAAAAGCATGAGATGAAGACCTTTGAGTGGATTATTTTCAGTAATCGACTCAAAGCTCGGGGGCTACACCCATTGGGTGCACCTCTGCAACCCCTAAGGACAGAATGCTGATCTCTAAAGCATGGACCGACGACAAAATGCTGATTTATAAAGCATGAGAAGAAGATAAACCGATGATTTCTAAAAAGCGTGAGATGAAGACCTTTGAGTGGATTATTTTCAGTAATCCACTCAAAGCTCGAGGGCTACACCCATTGGGTACACCTCCGGTGCACCCAATGAATCCTCAACCCCTAAGGACAGAATGTTGATCTCTAAAGCATAAGCCAGTAATAGAGCACTGATTCCTGAAGTATAAGGTGAAGACCATTGAATGTGCCAAAGAAGGATAACAGAAGATTCTTTTTACTGAAATGCTTAGAGTTCAGAAGCAACGATTCGACAGGTGTATTTTCAAAGCATCCACTACCTAAAATCAAAACCGCAAGCTGGACCTAGAATCTTTGGGCCTATTATTTCAAAATCAACTCAAAGATTGGGGGCTTGTGGGGGACAGATATCCCCCGGGTCCACTAGAAGGTTAGAAGGCCCCGCGAAAGGCTTTGGGCCCATTATTTCGCAAGGCCATCCCTTCGTGGGCCAGGGGAGGAACCGTGTGTGGAATGGATAGACTCGAGCCTAAACGGCTCATTGGGTTTAAGAATTATCCATAGCATTGACCCGACTCTCCCGCGCAGCGCCCTCAGACGTCGGAACTAAATGAGGATAAGTCGGCATGATTATAGGAAGATAAGTTCAGTCGGTTCACTATTACTTAGGTGCACGTTGTTATCATACCCGCATGTAACGCCCCACGGTCGAGTATATAAGGCCTAGGGGGCACCCCATCAAAAGACAGGTCATTCATCAGCCATCTACTCCATTCTCTAGCATCCTCCATACTAAAGAATTCCCCTGTAACCCACCACATAAAGATCCACACCAGGAAGTAGGGTGTTACGCCTCTCTAAGCGGCCCGAACCTGTAGAAAATTTTCTATCATCTCTCGTGCACCTAGCATGAACCATCGAGCTACAGTCAGCAACATCGTCCTACCCAAAAGCACCTCAAGGGGTAACCCCAGGTGCGCGGTCGGGTCCCAAACACTGATAGAAGGCCATTACAGTTGATAACAGAACTCAATTTGATGTTGAAACATTCAAAACTTTGTGTGACCAAATTAGTACAAAAATACATTTTGCATCTGTGAGACATCAGAATCAAATGGACTGGTAGAAAGAGCTAACAGAATCATAGTAACAGGAATAATGAAGTCAATCTTTAATCTGCCAAAGGGAAAGTGGCTAGATGAATTAGTAAAAGTGGTATGGAACCACAACACTGTTGTCTCAAGGTCAACAGGATTTACTTCGTTCAAGCTTTTATTCAGTGATGAAGCAATAATGCCAGAAGAAGCAAGAACGAGTTTGATAAGGACCACAGCTTCGGCAGAAGATGAAGAGGATTGTAAAATAACAAAAGACACCATAGAAGGGACCAGACTTTAGGCAATAGATCACATCAATAAGTATCAAGCCAAAATAGTCAAATGGCGGGATTGGAAGGTGAGATTAAAGAATATCAAGCCAGGACACTTGGTGCTTCGAAGAGTGGACAACCCAGATACATTGGGGAAGCTTCAGCTCAAATGGGAAGGTCCTTTCTTGGTGGTATCTTCGTCAAGACCTGAATCATACAGGTTGAAAGACATGGACGGCAATGACATTCCAAGATCTTGGAATGCAGATGAGCTTTGGAGATATTATGTGTAAACTTTGTAATTTTCTTACTTTTCCCTATGGCACTCTTTTCCTTTCAAGAGGGGAGAAAGGTTTTTAATGGGTCCATAGGTTGTAATTTTTATTTTTTCTTGTGCAGCCCTGTGCAATACAAGGGCCAATTTCCCCCATATGTAAAATGTAAAGATCTGGGATTACACCATCGAGTGTAAAAAAGTATGAAGAAGCTCCAAAGTCATTTGTTGGTCACTTGTTCTCAAATGTTGTGAATCAAGAACAAGGCAACACAATTGTTAAAGATTAAGGACCTTCGTCTTCCAAAGCATTATCTTCTCATGGGTATAATGCTCATCAGACGAAGGTCGAGAAGGACATACCTTCATTATTTAATATGTGAATAGGAATGCAAGAAGATAAAGATAAAGATGGAAATTGTGTCTCATTAATTCATTTATATTTGCATTCCATAAAACATATATGAATATCTAACAGCATTAACATTACATTGATACCTTCGGCTTGCTCGAAGGTGTGAATGCGAGAGAGTGATTACAATCCAGCATGAACAGCACGGTGCTACTGTTCATCTATTTATAGGCACGGGACGTAGCCCAGATAAAATTACATTCATGTCCCTGACATTCATTTATTACCATAACACAAAACATTAAGGACTGAGTGGTCTTTGTCCCTTTTCAGTCATCATCATACTTGGTCTTCGTCATCACATCAAAACCGAAGCTCTTCGGCTACAGCTTCGTCGTCCATTCTCATCACCTCTGGGCTACATCTCCACCTTGTTATAAGAGAATACCTTCATCTCGAAGCCGAAGCCCCCTGTAATAATCCATGTCATACTGAAAACATATGGTCAGTCATGTTTTTGAGGACCTTGGGTGGAAGAAGGCCCCCAACATCGTTCCTAAAGGAATGCAGAGCTAAAATGCCACCTAAGTAAAAGGTGAAGAAGCTCCAAAGTCGTTCCTAAGGGGATGCAGAGCTTAAATGCCACCTAAGTCAAAGGTGAAGAAGCTCCAAAGTCGTCCCTAAGGGGATGCAGAGCTTAGCTCCAATGTCGTCCCCAAGGGAATGCAGAGCTGAAGTACCACCTAAGTAAAAGGTGAAGAGACTCCAAAGTCGTTCCTAAGGGGATGCAAAGTCTGGTATGTGTTCGCGTGAGTTTTCTACCTTCACCGCACATTTGCACACTTCATTACATCATCTTTTTCATTCATACAAACATGCATTAGGCATCCATAGATTCATCATCATGACATAAAGCATAAAAAATTAACAGGAAAGGCGAAGGTTTATGTCTCCAATGAGTAAACGTCTCGTATATATGAAGATGCTTCATCTCAAATAAAGTTTCATTGTATATGAGGGAGCCGATGTTTGATTCTGCTCAAAAGGTGCTTCGATGTGAACGAAAAGAAGGGAAGTTGTTTATCGCCTTCGGCTCAAAAAGCTACGAGCATTGGTTTCGTCCACATCAAAGCAGCTAACACACGAATGAAAGGTAAAATAGCATTACAAAGCATTTACAAATATTTACAACTATCTGTTCATAGTCAATTACAATTCTTCGTCAAATACTACACTTCTTTCCACAAAGAACTTCTAAAAGTCTTTTTACATAAACTAGCAAAGGGAGTTTCCGAAGCCTCCTTTAATGCTTCAGATCAAGCTTTGGCCCACTAGCTTTTGGCACCGTCATCCTAAGGAATGACAAAGGCAAGGGTATTGAGGAACATGGTAATACAATACAAAATAAAAGCATAAAGGTAAAGAGATTTTTTATACCTTGTTGAGCAAATTTCGAGCTTCATCTCTAGCCAGTTCTCAGCCGCCCTTTGCCTAGATTTGGGTAATAAATCTATTACCTATGCTTCGGGCTTCGGCCGGAATGTCAATAAGGTCAGATGGCGACAGGTTGAAGTTTGGCCTGTTGACGGCTCTTGCATGATTGCATCCAGCTTTTATAAAAGCAGCAGTCGTACCACGAGAAGCTACTAGCGCATAGAAATCACCGTGACCAGTTATGACTTTATCGAGGATGTCAACTTCTTTTTCAATACATTCAAGTGCTCCGGGGATATCTTCGGCAGAAAGATTGGCTTCTTCGGACACAACTCCGACAAAATTGAAGATACTTTTTAGCCGAGCAGCACATTGGGCCGCAAAGCTGAAGCATTTATTCTTAAGAGCCTTAAATGTTTCACTTAGTTTCAGGTTCTTCTCAACTTCGACCTTGATTGTCATATTTAAAGCTTCGGTTTCACGGCTGAATTGACTTGAGTTCTCTTTCAAAAGTGTTTGTGTTTCCTTCAGCTCTTTGCTTAATTTTTCATTCTGAGCTCGGGCTTCATCAAGTGAGCCTTCGGCTCAATGCAGCAAGTTGTCTTTTTCCTTCAAAGAATCTTCAAGTTTTTTTTATCTTATCTTCAAAGCCTTCATCGACAATTTCATTTTCCCTATCTTCGTCATTTTGTTGCATCTTCAAGGCTTTGCTTAGCAATAGACTCTAAAAAATGAATTAAAGTTAGAATACTTAAATCAACACGAAGATACCGTTGATAACCTGTAAAGGAGTCTTACTTTGAAGTTTGAATAAAACAAGCTACTAATGATGTGTTCTCGTCTATAGTAGCTAATATCATTTTCAAGCTTCAGGAATCCAATGTTCTTAGATAAAGTGCTTATAATCTTAGCCCCCGTGCGGTCGCGAATGCATCCCACAATCTCTTCATCAACCCTGCCGAAGAGCATTGATCCAGGTTGGTAGCCACAGGATATGGCAAATTCCTTCAATTCTGATATGTCCTTTTTGGAAAGCTGTTGGCCGCCCAGGTGCTGAAGGTCGAAATTCATATCTTCCGAAGAGGTCCCTTAAATTCTTTTCCCCTTATCAGAAGGCATTGTGGCTACATCTTTCTCGACAACCACATCCGAAATAAGTCTATCGATTTCCGACAGTGTGGTTGCAAGATTCTTGGCTTCAGCTATGGCGGTATCTTCAGCATTAACAGGTATAATAGCTTTATCCACCGAAGCTGGGGGTGGGGTCTATTCAATGGCTTCCATTACATTCATCATACGCCGCTTCATTTGCCCCCTGTTCTTCCCCTCAACAGCCGAAGCGATTTCCTTTGACTGCAAGAGGCTAGTCAGATTCAACCTCAAAGGACTTAGCAGTGCAAATGGGAAAGGTTCAATCATTACCTTCAAAATTTTCGAAACCTCAGCAGCAGAAGACGAATAAGGGCTCATAATCTGCTTCGACACATCTTGTACCTTTGTTTCCATAAAAGATATCTTGACAAGTTTCCATTTCTCCGGAGCCAATTCCTTCGGCTCCGATAGAGTTTTCTGTTTCTTCAAAGCTTTCTGGTCCTCCTTAACTAACCGGATGACATGTCTATTCGGAATGCTGACAATTCTTTTTCTTTTGGCTCCTCCGGCCCCTTCATCAAGTCTCTCGTAATCAGGATACTCAAAGTTTAGAGCGTCCATCACATGGTTCAACCTTCGCTTTGGGCGGGTGCCGAAGATAGTAGTCAACAACTGATCCTCTTTCTTCGTATAATTTCCAAGAATTTCATTACACATAGTTTCTATTAATTCCAACCATTCATTGCACGGTTACTTGAATCTTTTCTGGAACTTAAATCGGTAAGGTAACCGGACAAGTTCATAATTTTTCCCTTCTTCTTTCTTCTTTGGCATTCCCCAACCGCCAGAGGTCGAAAATGTCTTGTTCGCCAAGTATTCTTGCACTAAGTCTCTAGTGGTGATATGCTCATCCATGACCCTAAACTCCACTTCAGCCAACTGGCAAGGAGACCCCAACTGCATATTGCACAAGGCCGAGTCATGCCGAAGTTTGATCTCAACGGACTCATCACCATGCTCATGGGTTTCTCCCTTTTCTTCTTGTTAGCTTTCATGTAAAACCACTCGTTCGTCCACCCGGTCGGCCATTTGCTGTGGTAGCCTATCACGGAAGCCTTTATGTCCTTCCAGTATGTGAAGTTGTAGCATCCAAAGTTCTTGTGTAGGCCGTAAGCTCTTGCCTTCGTCTGATAATGAAGCTCGTGTACCCGGTAGAACCCTTCAGCGTTGGCACTCTTTCCTTGACTTCAAAGAGCCAAGATATACACGCTGAGCCTGATAATGGCATTCGTGGTCAGCTGATGTAGGTAGATTTCAAACTTTTTCAAAACTTCACCTATCATCTCATAAAGGGGGAACCGAAGTCCCGCCCTGAAGAAACTCTTAAAGACTACAACTTCATCTTCTTTTGGCTCTAGAATTGTCTCCTCTCCAACAAAGCGAACCAGTTCATCATCATTTTCTCCAAAATATCCTAGCTTCTTCATTAGAACTAGATCTTCAGCTTTAACTGTAGATCTCCCAAATTCAACTTGGCTAGGCTTAGTCAAACATAGAATGCTATCGTCATCCTCACTTCCATTATCACTTTCAGCTTCAGCCACAGCCTGTTCAACTTTAGCATTAGAAGTACCTTCGGCAATAATTTCTTCCTGCACAACCAGCCTGGAGCGCCTCATCATTTCTGAGATGGGAGTTGTCTCAGTTGTTTTAGTCTCATCTCCCTCGCGGGTTACCCTTGCAGTTGATCTTACTCTGGCCATTTCATTGTTCAGACCCTCATAGGCGAAGCTGCACTTGAGCGGTGAAATGCTTGTTTGAAGTGTAATGCAGAAAGCTTCGGCTTTGGTGAAAATTTTCAATAGCACAACAGTACAATAGCAATGAATGATGTGGTAACTTCTCACCAACTTGTCTGTTTATATAGCCCTACAGGAGAAGAAGGTGAACCGCCAAGACACACATACTGGCTGATCGGTGGAGCGGCAAGCGTTGTGATTATTTTATTCGTTTTTAATAACAAGCTCAGGGAAGGTGTTTTTTGGACCTTCGGCATTTCGAAGCCTTCGTATTGTTCACGGATCGAGCTTGTTATGAAAAAATGATCTAGCACCGCGAAGGGGCTACTGTTGGGGTCTTCTTCTCCTTCGAAGGTCCTCAAGAAAAAGACACCATCGACAAAGTGATTCAGAAGACTTTCTTCTTTCTGTCGAAGGTCCTCAAGACGAAGATCTCGTCTAGAAGCAACGATGGCAAGTGCCGAAGCTGCCACCAGCTTCGGCTTAGACCCAATAGAGGAGGAAAATACTAGCTAGTCCCTAGTGATTTATATTACGATTATGTACAAATGTTGAAGGTTATAAATGTACTTTTACCCGGGCTGCGTCCCGCGCCTATAAATAGGTGAACGGTATCCCCGTACTGTTCACACTGGATTGTAATCACTCTTGCGTCGGCACCTTCAAACAAGCCAAAGGTATCAATGTAATATTAACTTTTTTTAATGTTCATGTGTATATTATGAAATATAAATGTGAATGAATCAATGAATTATCTTCATCATCTTTACGTATTCTTATTTATCCATGAAATGATGAAGGCATGTCCTTCATGACCTTTGTCTGATGATCATTATATCCAAGAGGAGGTAATGCTTCGGAGGACAAAGGTCCTTAATGCTTAACAATTGTGTTGTCTTGTTCTTGATTCACAACATTTGAGAACAAGTGACTAACAAACGACAATTTTGAATAATACCGAAGGCTAACACCTACGGATTTTTTACCAAGAAATAGTCTCCAGCCAAATCCAAGAATGTGACCTATGGCAAGGAAGCATATGTGGGTGAGGTGTACGAGCCTCTGGTCGATGATCAATGGCAACACAACCCCATTTTTTGTTGAAAATAGCCACGAACGATCATTTTCAATAATACTGAAGGCTAACACCTACATATTTTTGACAAAGAACTGGTCTCTACAAGAAATCCAATAATATGACATATGGCAAGCAAACATATGTGGGGTGAGGTGTACGAGCCTCTGGTCCATGATGAATGGCCATTCAACCCACATTTTTGTCGAAAATAGCCATGGATGACCATTTCCAATAATACCGAAGGCTAACACCTACGGATTTTTCACCAAGAAATTGTCTCCACCAGATATCCAAGAATGTGACCTATGGCATGAAAACATATGTGGGTTGAGGTGTACGAGCCTCTGCTCCATGATGAATGGCCATTCATCCCCAAATTTTGTTGAAAATAGCCATGAACGACCATTTTCCATAATACCGAAGGCTAACACCTATGGATTTTTTACCAAGAATCGATCTCCACTAGAAATCCAATAATGTGACCTATGGCAAGGAAACATATGTGGGGTGAGTTGTATGTCCCTCAGATCAATGATCAATCTCCACACAACCCCCATTTTTATGAAAATTTCAATGAACGACCATTTTCAAAAATACCGAAGGCTAACATCTACGGAATTTTGACCAAGAATTGATCTCCACCAGAAATCCAAGAATGTGACCTATGGAAAGGAAATGTATGTGAGGTGAGGTGTACGAGCCTCTGGTCAATGATCAATATCCACACAACCCCCATTTTTGTCGAAAATAGCCATGAACGACCATTTTGAATAATACCAGAAGGCTAACACCTACGGATTTATGACCTACAAATGGTCTCCAGCCAAAATCCAAGAATGTGACCTATGGCAAGGAAACATATGTGGGTGAGGTGTACGAGCCTCTGGTCGATGATCGATGGCAACACAACCCCATTTTTGTCGAAAATAGCCATGAACAATCATTTTCAATAATACCGAAGGCTAACACCTACAGATTTTTAACAAATAACTAATCTCACTAGAAATCCAATAATGTTACCTATGGCATGGAAACATATGTGAGGTGAGGTGTACGAGCCTCTGGTCCATGATGAATGGTCATTCAACCCACATTTTTGTCGAAAATAGCCATGAATGACCATTTTCAATATTACCGAAGGCTAACACCTACGGATTTTCAACCAAAAATGGGCTCCACTAGAAATCCAAGAATGATACATATGGCAAGTAAGCATGTGTGGGTGACGTGTATGAGCCTCTAGTCGATGATCAATGGCCACACAACCCCCATTCTTGTCGAAAATAGCCATGAACGACAATTTTCGATAATACCGAAGGCTAACACCTACAGATTTTTGAGCAAGAAATGGTCTCCACCAGAAATCCAAGAATGTGACCTATGGCATGGAAACATAAGCGTGGTGAGTTGTACGACCCTCTGGTCCATAATGAATGGCCATTCAATCCCTATTTTGTCAAATATCGCCATGAACGACCATTTTCAATAATATCAAAGGATAACACCTACGGATTTTGACCAAGAATTGGTCTCCAGACAAAATTTAAGAATATGACCTATGGCAAGGAAATATATGTGGGGTGAGGTGTACGAGCCTCAAGTCGATGATCAATGGCCAAACGACCCATTTTTGTCAATAATAGCCATGAACGATTATTTTCAATAATACTGAAGACTAACATCTATAGATTCTTAACCAAGAATCGGTCTCCACCAATAGTCCAACAATGTGACCTATGGCAAGAAAACATATCTGGGGTGAGGTGTACGTGCCTCTGGTCAATGATCAATGGCCACACAACCCCCATTTTTTATGAAAATTGCCATGAACGACCATTTTCAATAATAACGAAGTCTATCATCTATGGATTTTTGACCAAGAAATGGTCTCCACCAGAAATCCAAGAATGTGACCTATGGCAAGGAAATATATGTGGGGTAAGGTGTACGAGCCTCTAGTCGATGATCAATGGCAACACAGCCCATTTTTGTCGAAAATACCCATGAACGATCATTTTCAATATTACCAAAAGGCTAACACCTATAGATTTTTGACAAAGAAGTGGTCTCCACCTACAATCATATAATGTGACCTATGGCAAGGAAACATATGTGGAATTAGGTGTACGATCCTATGGTCCATGATGAATGGCCATTTAACTCCCATTTTTATCGAACATAGCCATTATTGACCATTTTCAATAATACCGAAGGCTAACACCTACGGATTTTTGACCAAGAAATGGTCTCCAGCCAAAATCCAAGAATGTGACCTATGGTGAGGAAACATATGTGGGGTGACGTGAACGAGCCTCTGGTCGATGATCAATGGCCACAAAACCCCCATTTTTGTCGAAAATGTCCATGAACGACCATTTTGAATAATACCAAAGGCTAACACCTACGGATTTTTGACCAAAAAATGGTCTCCAGCCAAAATCTAAAAATGTGACCTATGGCAAGGAAACATATGTGGGGTGAGGTGTACGAGCATCTGGTCGATGATCAATGGCAACACAACCACATTTTTGTCGAAAATAGCCATGAACGATCATTTTCAATAGACCGAATGCTAACACCTATAGATTTTTGGCAAACAACTGGTCTGCACCAGAAATCCAATAATGTAACATATGGCAAGGAAACATATGTGGGGTGAGGTGTACGAGCCTCTAGTCCATGATGAATGGCCATTCAAGCCCTATTTTTTTCAAAAATAGTCATGAATGACCATTTTCAATAATAGCAAAGACTAACACCTACAGATTTTTATCAAGAAATGGTCTCCACCAGAAATCCAAGAATGTGACATATGACAAGGAAACATATGTGGGATGAGGTGTACGAGCCTCTGGTCCGTGATGAATGGACATTCAACCCCCATTTTGTCGAAAATAGCCATGAACAATAATTTTCAATAATACCGAAGGCTAAACATCTACGGATTTTTGACCAAGAAATGGTCTCCAGTAGAAATCCAAGAATGTGACATGTGGCAAGGAAACATATGTGGGGTGAGGTGTATGAGCCTTTGGTCGATGATCAATGGCAACACAACCCATTTTTTGTCGAAAATAGGCATGAACAATCATTTTCAATATTACTAAAGGCTAACACCTATATATTTTTGACAAAGAACTGGTCTCCACTAGAAATACAATAATGTGACCTATCGCAAGGAAACATATGTTGGTGAGGTGTACGATCCTCTGTATCATGATGAATGTCCATTCAACCCCCATTTTTGTCAAAAATAGCCATGAATGATAATTTTCAATAATACCGATGGCTATAACACCTACGAATTTGACCAAGAATTGGTCCCCAGACAAAATCTAAGAATGTGACCTATGGCAAGGAAATATATGTGAGGTGAGGTGTACGAGCCTCTGGTCGATGATCAATGGCCAGACAACCCCCATTTTTCTCAATAATAGCCATGAACGACCATTTTCAATAATACTGAAGATTGACACCTATAGATTTTTGACCAAGAATCGGTCTCCACCAAAAATACAATAATGTGACCTATTCCAAGGAAGCATATATGGGGTGAGGTGTGCGTGCCTCTGGTCGATAATCATCGGCCACACACCCCCATTTTTTTACGAAAATAGCCATAAACGACCATTTAAAATAATACCAAAGGCTAACATCTATGGATTTTTGACCAAGAAACGGTCTCCACGAGAAATCCAATGACTTATGGCAACGAAAGATATGTGGGGTAAGGTGTATGAGCCTCTAGTTGATGATCAATGGGCACATAACCCCCATTTTTGTCGAAAATAGCAATGAACGACCATTTTTAATAATACCAAAAGCAAACACCTATGGATTTTTGACCCAAAAAAAGTCTCCACTAGAAATTCAAGAATGTGATCTATGACAAGGAAACATATGTGGGCTGAGGTGTACGAGCTTCTGGTCGATAATCAATGGCCAAACAATCCCCATTTTTATCAAAAATAGTCATGGACGACAATTTTCAACAATGCCGAAGGCTAAAACCTATGGATTTTTGACCAAGAAATGGTCTCCACCAGAAATCCAAGAATGTAACATATGGAAAGGAAACATATTAGGGCTGATGTCGGTGTTTGGGACCCGACCGCGCACCCGGGGTTACCCCTCGAGGTGCTTTTGGGTAGGACGGTGTTACCGACTGTAGCTTGATGGTTCGTGCTAGGAGCACGAGAGACGATGGGCAATTTTATACAGGTTCGGGCCGCTTAGAGAGGCGTAACACCCTACTTCCTGGTGTGGATCTTTATGTGGTGGGATTATAGGGGGATTCTCTAGTTCGAAGGATGCTATAGAATGGAGTAGATGGCTGACGATTGACCTGTCTTTTGATGGGGTGCCCCCTAGGCCTTATATACTCGGTCGTGGGGCGTTACATGCGGATATGATAACTATGTGCTCCTAAGTAATAGTGAACTGACTGAACTTATCTTCCTATTATCCTGCCGACTTATCCTCGTTTAGTTCCGACGTCTGAGGGTGCTGCGCGGGAGAATCGGATCAATGCTGAGGATAATGTTTAAATCCAATGAGCCGTCTAGGCTCGAGTCTGTCCAATCTTGCGTTGATACACTCTGCCAGTGATTCCTCCCCTGGCCCACAAAGGGATGGCCTTGCGAAGTAATGGGCCCAGAGTCTTTCGCGAGGCCTTCTAGCCTTCTAGTGGACCCGGGGGATATCTGTCCCCCACATGCCCCCAATCTTTGAGTTGATTTTGAAACAATCGGCCCAAAGATTTTAGGTCCAGCTTGCAGTTTTGATTTTAGATCATGTATGCTCTGAAAGTGCACCTGTCGAATTATTGCTTCTGAACTCTAATCAATCCGGTAAAAACAAACTTCTGCTATCCTTGTTCAGCTCTTTCAACGGTCTTCACTTTATACTTCAGGAATTAGTACTCGGTTACCAGCTTATGCTTTGGAGATCAGAATTTTGTCCTTAGGGGTTGAGGATTCATTAGGTGCACCGGAGGTGCACCTAACGGGTGTAGCCTCCGAGCTTTGAGTGGATTACTGAAAAAAATCCACTCAAAGGTCTTCATCTCATGCTTTTTAGAAGTTGTTGGTTTATCTTCGTCTCATGCTTTAGAGATCAGCATTTCGTCGTCAGTCCATGCTTTAGAGATCAGCCTGTTGTCTTCAATTCCTGCTTTAGAAATCAGCAGCGCGATCTACCCATGTTCTGTTAGGTTTGAAATTTATTTGATCGGCAACAGATTGGACGTCTGGTAGATGGCTCTTGGCTGGTCTTCATTTCGCTTTGTGCTTTAATGCTTCTGTTGATTAGACTTGTACTTCAGTAGCTATATTTGGCTTTCCTCCGATCTACATCGATATCTTTCTTCTATCTTGATACATTCATTGCGTATACTGTATGGATGTGATTGCCTGGGAAAATCTATTGAAAATTCCTGGACGTCCCCTCCCCAATGGGTGTAACCAAGGGACGGCTTGGTACGTTGAGCGTTTAGCAAACTGCCCTTGAGTAGTAACTTGACGTGACCGCGGGGTGTAATCATATCGTCCAAGCAGTTGACCTCAATCCAAATGGTGTCGTGTTACGTGAAACGACGTCTGCCGCCTGACTTGTTTCCAGACGATTTGAATTGCTTATTGAATACTTGTGACTGTTCAGTGACCATGATAGGAGATGAGCGGTTGCCTCCTGCCTCTATAAATAGACTGCTTGCCTCGCTGGTGTCTTCACACATCTCCTGGTCGTTTGTTGCTTATTCTCCCACTTTTCTCTTCTCTTCCAATCAACCATGGCAAGAACAAGAAGGGTGGAAGTTTGTCGCACCACTCCGGCAACAAGCGGAAGCGCGAGCCAAGTCCCCCCTCGGAGGACTTTGGTGACTCTGAGTACTCGGAGGAGGAGTTTTCCTCTGAGTCTGAGGGGTCGCCGGTCTACGCCTCTCCCTTGGTGTCGTCCGATGACTCGGACGATTCCCAGGGGATCGCTGCCGAGGTGTGGACGTACATCCGGGCCGTCGAGCGCTCCGGGCTCCAGGGCTCGGATGAGTCAGAGATCTCCTCGGACGAGGAGAACTCCTCTGACTCGTCCGAGGAGGAGAGCGGCGGTGACGGCGACGACGAGGGCGACGGCGACGATGGAGGTGACGGCGGCGATGATGGCGACGGAGGCAACAACGGCAAGGGCGACGACGACGGCGGCAAGGGCAGCGGCGGCAGCAGCAAGGCTAGTGGCAAAGCGCCACTGCTTTAAATATTAGTATAGATAATTAGTAGTAGTAGTATTGGTAGTAGTAGAATAATGTAGTAGTAGTTAGTAGTATAGTGTAGTGTGAGTAGTGTAGTGATGTAGTAATGTAATGCAGCGAAAAAGGGAAAAAAGGCCGACTCATAATGAGTTGGTCTTTAAGTTTGTGGAAGAACTTCCCTCCTCTATATATTGAAGAAAATTTCAGCTTGTTCCGAGCATCCTTTCGCTTTTTCGTCATTCTTTTTTTATAGTCAATTGATAGTTTGTCTTCACGCCTAGCGCTGCTGACATTTTTAGAGATAATGACTGGTAACTGCTGAGTCGTATTTGGTTCTGCCGGCATTCATTTAGAGAAAACGGCCGAGTTACGACAGACACTGTCGGCGTTTTTTAGAAGTAACCGTCGAGTGGTGCTTGATGACGTCGGTGCTTTTGAGGTAACAGCCGAGTTACGCTAGACCACGTCGGCGTTTTAGAGATAACTGTCGAGTTAGGATAGACACTATCGGCGCTTTAGAGGTAACAACCGAGTGGTGCTTGACGACATCGGTGTTTTAGAGGTAACAGTCGAGTTACCCTTGACCCTATCGGCGTTTAGAGATAACAGCCGAGTTATGACAGACACTGTCGGTGTTTTAGAGGTAACCGTCGAGTGGTGCTTGATGTTGTCGGCGTTTTAGAGGTAACAGCCGAGTTATGTCGGAAATCTCGTTTTCCCGAGTGGTGACTTGGCACTTTTTAGAAACGGTGCCCAACCCGGGAAAACCCCATTTATATCACGTCGTCGCGCGCTTCTGAGTTTTGAGCCCTAACTTCACATTTCTGCCTCAAACCACTCCTCTGTTTCCCTCTGATTTCGCCCTTGTTCAACCCGCCGGTGAGATTGTGATGGCACCCAAGCGAAAGAACCAGAATTCTGCTGCGGTAGTCATTCCTCCCATCGACCCCAACAGTCAGTTGCCGTTCGCAGGTAACCACATGTCTGTTGTCTCAGAATCAGATCTCGTCCGCCTTGTCGATGTTGGAGTTCTTCCTCCAAAAGAGCTTTATTCTTAGCAGATTTGTCGTGGGGTCACTGTTCCGACAGAAGATACCCACGAGTCTGTCGTCTACATTCATTTTCTCATCCGCGGTCTCGCTCTTCCCATTTCTCCCTTCTTCCGTGGTCTCCTTGATTTTTACAATCTAAACCTAACCCATCTGAATCCTAATTCCATCTTGCAAATTTCTATCTTTGTACATCTGTGTAAGGCCTACCTCAGAATTCTTCCTCATTTCAGATTATGGAAGTATTTGTATCACTGTCGGCCTGGGATGGCTGGGGGGCAGCACCAGCTCGCGGGTGGTGCAAGTCTGGAGATGCGCCGTGGGAGGAAGACAGAATACCTTGACATTCCTCTCAAGGACAGCATTAAAGGGTGGCACCTTGAGTGGCTTATTGTGGAAAACCACGGCAAGTCCCTCCCCCTCGGTCGGGGAGACAGCCAGATGTACGCACTCCGAGTTGGGTTGAGTCTCCCACTGCCTTGGAGGTAACAGAAGCTAGGGTTCTGCTTGATGAAATCTGTCTGCTGAAGGAGAGAGGTCTGACTGTCGAGGCTGTGGTTGCTGACTTTGTTTTTAAGAACATTCAGCCTTTGAAGGACAGGGCATACCCAGCTTACTTGTACAGTGGCATTACTGACTCGACTCGGGTTACCAACAGGAAAATTCCTACTGAGGATCTGGTGAGCCGACTAGACATGATCTTGAGGGGCAAAGTATCAAATGTTGGTGCTCCTGTTGTCTACTCTGCTTGGAATCTGCCACCTCCTAGGTCATTTTTCAATTTTGTGTCCAACCCTCCTGCTGGTGATAGTGGTCTGGGTCTTAGAGTGCGACCCTCTCCTGAAGATATTGAGGCTCTGGTTGCTCCTCTTTGCGATCTTCCCAATGATGAGAGGCAAGTTCATTTTGAGATGCCGGCGAGTCCAGATGATGCAGAAATAGATGTTGTACTCAATATGTTGGCTGGAGAATCTTCTGACTTGGCCATGCTGAACCAATGGCTGTTACCGTTGTACAAGAGCTTAACAAAACAGTGGACACCCGAAAGCCTGAGGGTATTCGCCCAAAGCGTCCTCGCCAAGTTAGCCGCCCAACTGCGCCTGTTGAGGAGAAGAAGAAGAAAAAAAGGCGGCTTCGGCGACTGTCATGCTTGGACCAGGATGCTGGCCCTTCTGCTCCTGTTTGTGAAGAAGTACCAGCGGAGGTCCTTACTAAGGCTAATCCCAATGGTGGTGTATCTCTTGAAGCTGACCCCAATGGGTGTGACCGTGCACCAGCTGACTCCAATGGGTGTGACCTTGTTGAAGCTAATCCCAATGGGTGTAACCGTACAGAAGCTGATCCCAATGGGTGTAACCGTGCAGAAGCTGATCCCAATGGGTGTGACCGTGCAGAAGCTGATCCCAATGGGTGTGACCGTGCACCGGCTATTGTCTGTATTTTTTATGAGGACTAAGAAGAGGAAGAAGAAGTTCCGCAAATTCGTAAAAATAGCCAGTGTTACAGAGGTAGTAGGGGGATAGTGATATTCCTTCTCTAGCTCTGTCTGCTCTGGTCAGCCTTCAAGAATTGTCCATAACGGATTTTGATCAGGCCCTTGAGGATGTCGTTCCTGAGGATATGCTGTCGGAGCCGACTGCTGGCGACATGATGGATGTTTGCTCTGAAATTCCAGACGTGGGATTAGAGGTATCCCGAGCAGATACTCGCGCATCGTCAACTTTGGAAGGCAGTTTTCGGTGTCAAGAAGTTGGTCAGGATTGCCCGACTCCCATGGAGGTGACTGAGGATCCTTCAGCCTTAGAGGTGGCTGTTGCAGAAAACCTAGCCCCCGAGGGTGGTGCTGGCGGTTACCCAGTCCCCGAGGGTGTTGCCGGTAGTGATCCGGCTCTGGTGGGTAGCGCGAGCTGCAACCCAGCCCTGAGGGTGTTGCCTGTAATGATCCGGCTCTGGTGGGTGGCGCGAGCTACAACCCAGACCCCGAGGGTGTCCAAGTGAGCTCTCCTTCCCACACCTCCATGGATGTCCATATCGGGTCGTCTCCACCACGATCTGATGGGGTGATGGCGATGCATACTTCTTTGACTTCGAGCAAGCAAGTCGCCTTGGAAGTCGGTGAGCCAGATGCAAGAATTCTGATATCTGCTAGTGGGGCTGAGTCAACCCCCGACGATGCTCTTCAAATTGTTTCGGTTGATCTTCCTTCGTTGAGCTACAACGCAGCTTCTCATGACTTGGGATTACCCTCATTCTTCTCTAATCTTCAGGTAACTCGGCTCTTTCGTTCTGTCGCTCCTCCTGGTAAATCATCTTCTTTGTACTCATTTGTCTTTAATAATAGGCTTTGGTTGACGGAATGTCCGCTCAGTTGAGATCACACGATGCCACTATCCCAGAAGGGGCTCTGTCTCTGTCGCAGTGGAACCCATTGCTGTTTCAGAAACAGATAGCTGATTTGAAGGCGTCAAATGCTGGTTGGTAACTTTGTTTCTTCCTTGGATGATTGATCAACTTGTTTTTAACCGTGTATCCTTCTTCGACTGCTTTGTCAGATATGGCCCGGCGGCACTCTGAGCTTGAGGAAAAACATCTTCAACATCAAGCCGACTCAACCCAACGGTACTTCGAGCTTGAGAAGTATTCTCAAGGTCAGATCGACCTGGCTCAGGTTTCTGCTTCTTTGGACGACGTGCATTCTTTGAATTCTTCTATCAATGCTTAGCTTGACTCTAAAAGGACAGCTAACGAGGTAAACTTACTTAATTGGCTCTATCGTGCTTTACTGTTTACTGGATGCTTGAGAGTTGATTCTTGTTTGTAGGAGGAGAGACGAGCACTTGCAGCTTCTCGTGACAATATGGATAGGTTGTATCGTGACGCCAGCAATTCCTTAACCATCTTGGAGAGAAGCCATCACTTTACTATGTTAGATATGGATCATCATCGTCGCGAACTGCAAGTGTCCCAAGATGAGGTCCTGCGGCTTAGACAGTTGGTGTCAAGCAAGGACTCCATCGTCAAAGATCTGCGTGCCTCCAAGAAATTAGTCGCCCAGGAGCTAGAGGCCGCTCGACTGGCTACCAAAGTTGCAGAGGACAACTGCGCCATTCTGAAAGCTCGGCATGACAAGGCTATGGACAAAGCCATTCGCGCGGGGCGGATCTTGATGAGAAGGCCCGGTGTAGTTGTTCTTGATGGCATTGTTGCCGACGTCAAGGCTGCGCCTGACGCCTCGAGTCGCCCTTCTTCCTCAATCGCCCCTGCGAAAGACATTGCAAAATAGAGGTGTTTCGCCGTAGCGACGTGTTTAGAAGATACTGAATGCATTTGTGAATTATATGTGTGTGTGATCATTGTGCTCGGATATTTGGTGGATAGAGCACTAAAATGTGCCCCTAGCGCTGACAACTATAATATTTGTTTCTGTTGTCAGGATGTAACAATCATCTTGAACGATTGTGGAAGTAAATGCGGCGTGCTGGTTTTCGAGTTTTTTCCCGACTTATGTCAATTGCTTGGCTCGTAAGGCATAGTGGTTGCCCTAAGATGAGTAGACGTGAGCATGTCGCACCGTCCTAAGTCGTTGCCGACTTAAGCCGATTGCTCCGTTAGTAGGGTATAGTGGTCACCATAAGTCGAGTAAGCGTGAGCATGTTGCACCGTCTTAAGTCATTGCCGACTTAAGTCGATTGCTCCGTTAGTAGGGTATAGTGGTCACCCTAAGTCGAGTAAGCGCGATCATGTTGAACCGCCTTAAGTCATTGCCGACTTAAGTCGATTGCTCCGTTAGTAGGGTATAGTGGTCACCCTAAGTCGAGTAAGCGCGAGCATGTTGCACCGTCTTAAGTCATTGCCAACTTAAGCCGATTGCTCCGTTAGTAGGGTATAGTGGTCACCCTAAGTCGAGTAAGCGCGAGCATGTTGCACCGTCTTAAGTCCTTGCTGACTTTAACCGATTGCTCCGTTAGTAGGGTATAGTGGCCACCCTAAGTCGAGTGAGCACGAGCATGTTGCACCGTCTTAAGTCCTTGCCGACTTAAGTCAATTGCTCCGTTAGTAGGGTATAGTGGCCACCCTAAGTCGAGTGAGCGCGAGCATGTTGCACCGTCTTAAGTCATTGCCGACTTAAGCCGATTAGCAGGGTATAGTGGCCACCCTAAGTCGAGTAAGTGTGTTGATTCCAAGTCTAGTCGAAGTCAATTGATAACCACTAGTGTGAATGTCTTTGAGAAGGAAATCTTTTATTGATGACGTATTTTCCAATTATAGAGTACAACATTGCTCTGATAGCTTTTTGAGTCTTGCTAAGGATAAAACTTCCTGAGGTGCTCTATATTCCATGAGTTCCCCACTTTCGTGCCATCCATTTGAGTAAGCTGATATGATACTGGCCGAGTGACCTCCGATACAATGAATGGCCCTTCCCATAGCGGTGACAATTTGTGTCGTCCTTCTCCTGTTAGAATTCGGCGAAGGACCAAGTCTCCCACTACGAAGGATCGATGTCGTATAGCCTTATCATGATAGCGCCTCAGGGTCTGCTGGTATCTAGCTGACTAAATTACTATATTCAATCGCTCTTCTTCCAGCATGTCAATATCTTCTAGCCTGGTAGCTTCAGCTTCAGCTATGCTTTCGAAGACCAGCCTTGGTGCCCCAAACCTGAGGTTGGCAGATAGCACTGCCTCCGAACCATAGACCATGAATAAGGGGGTGTTTCCATGCAAAGCTCGACTGGGTTGAGTTCTTAGGCTCCAAACCACATAAGGTAACTCTCTGATTCACTTCCCTGCGAACTTTTCATTCTTGTCAAAGACTTTCTTCTTGAGTGCTTCCAGTATCATTCCATTAGCCCTTTCCACCTGACCATTGGCTCTTAGGTGTGCTACTGATGCATATTTGATCTGGATGCTCCGTTGTTCGCAGAAATCAAAGAATTCAGAGCTAGTGAAGTTGGATCCCAGGTCGGTTATGATGCTATTCGGTATCCCAAACCTGAATATTATATCTTATATGAATTCCACTGCCTTGGCTGAAGTTAGAGAAGCAATGGGTTTGTATTCTATCCATTTGGTGAATTTATCAATGGCGACCAACACATGAGTATAGCCTCCCTGAGCTTTCTTAAAAGGTCCAATCATGTCCAGTCCCCAGCACGCAAATGGCCATGTTATAGGGCATGGTCTGCAGTTGCTGTGTTGGTAAATGTTGTTGCTTTGACAAGAATTGGCAAGCTTCACATCTCTGGACTAACTCGGCTGCATCACTCTTTGTTGTCAGCCAGTAGAAACCAGACCTGAAGACTTTCCCAACCAGAGTTCTGGATGCTGCGTGTATTCCACACTATCCGGCGTGAATCTCATCTAGTAGTTGTCTCCCAGTGATCGAGGAAATGCATTTCATGAGGACTCCTGTTGCACCCCTTCTGTACATTGCCTCCCCTATGAGGGTGTAGTGGGCCGACTGTCTTGCGATACGCTCTGCTACGGCCTTGTCATCTGGTTCTTCTTCATTTTTTATATACTTGATGATAGGCTCTCTCTAGTCATTAGAGTATGACTCTGGCTGGCTCAAAGCGTTGCACTATTCCGCCTGATCTGAGGGAATGCTTGGGCGTGACACTTCCTAGACGAAAACTCTGGGTGAGACCTGAGCTCGACTGGATCCTAGTTTCGACAACGCGTCTGCTGCTGCGTTGCGATCTTTTTCCACGTGATGAAATTCCAGCCCTTCAAATTTGTCTTCTAATTTTCGGACAGTTGTACAGTACTTGCCCATAGAATCAGTCAAGGAATCCCAGTCTTTATTTATCTGACTTATGACCACCAGTGAATCTCTGTATACCATCAACCTCTTAACGCCCAGTGATATGGCAATGTTCAATCCGTGGATCAGAGCTTCATATTCTGTTGCATTATTTGATGCTGAGAATGACAACTGAAGAGCATATTTGAGTTGTTCACCTCCAGGGGCAATGAAGAGGATTCCTGCGCCTGCTCCCTGCAGTTTCAGCGAGCCATCGAAATACATTTGCCATACTTCTATAGCCTCTGGGTTGTTAGGTACTTGTTGCTTGGTCCATTCTGACATGAAGTCAACCAGTGCTTGAGTCTTTATTGTTGTGCGAGACTGAAACTCGATGTCGTGAGCTCCCAGCTCGCAGGCCCACTTGGCTATTCTCCCGATGGCTTCTTTGTTGTGAAGAATATCCCCTATTGGAAACCCGGTGACTACTATGACTTTGTGGTCGTCAAAGTAGTGACGGAGCTTACGAGCAGTTAGAAGTACTGCGTATAATAATTTTTGAACTTGAGGATACTTTTTTTAGAGGGCCCCAGAACTTCACTGATGAAGTAGACCGGATGCTGTACTGGATATGCATGCCCTTCTTCTGCCCGCCCAACTACTAACGCGGTGCTCACCACGTGAGTCGTGCAGGAGATGTATAACAGCAGATCTTCTGCCGGCTGATCTGACATGGCTCGGCGTGGTGGCTTTAGTACTGGTGGCATGGTCAAGAACTTCTTTAGCGCATCGAGAGCTTCCTGTGCTTCTGTGGTCAAGAACTTGTCCCAGTCTGCCGATGATGGCGTTGTATCCACAGTCGAAGCTCTCTACCTCAAACCTCAGGAACTCGGTTCTGTAGTTTTCCGGAGTTCCAAAGGTGATCGACATGTAGATGTGTCCGAGTGGGTATTCTCCTTCAGTCGGCACAATGCCGAAGAACAGAGTGTCTGACTCGTGGAGCTCTTTGAGTGCAACTCCCAAGCCTAAGAGTATTCGGGGGAAAGTGACGTTGATGCTGCTTCCCCCGTCCACCAACACCTTCTTTACCCTGCTCTCTCGGATCACCGGATCGACGAGGAGCGGGTACTTGCCCGGATGATCGAAGTTGAGCCATTGATCCGCCCGAGTAAAGTTGATCGGGTGCTCTGACCATCGATACGGGGCGAGGACACTGGTGGCCGCCACCAGTATCTGTCGATCGTTGAGCTTCTGCTGCCTTTTGTTCTCTTGTGACCCATGTCCGCCGAAGATGACGTTGACTTCTCCATCGACACACGGGAACGCTCCGCCTCCTCCCCCTTCCTGCTGCTGAGGTTGTCGAGGTTCTTCGGGTCATCCTCGTGGTGGGGGAGGTGGTAGAGGTTGGAAAGGTCGGCCATTCCCGATGGAGTGCTTGAAGTCTCTGCAGTTCCGGAGGGTATGACGCATATCCTTGTGGTACGGGCACTGGGCGTCGAGGATGTCATTCAATGTTCGTTCGCCTCCGCGGGGTGCCCCTCGGGCACGAGAGACGGGTGGTCCAGTGCCATGGACTTCTTCACGAGGCCTCTTCTCCCAGCGCTTGTCGGTTTGCTGGTTTGTGTCGCGCCGTGGTGCAGATGGAGCGGGCTTTGTTCCCCCGATGAGGTCCTAAGCACGCTCATCGGCGGTGATATAGAGGTTCGCCTCCCTGAACAACTGTTTGGAAGTGGTCGGTGCCTTTTGTAGTATGGCTTGGATGAAGGCCGAGTCATTAGATCCTCGGTAGAAGTCCTCAATCACTGCTACTTCAGCAACCTCGGGAATACGATTTCTCATGGTCTGAAACGTTTTGAGGTACGACCGAAGAGTCTCATCCCCTCAGCGCCTGATGGATTTGAGGTCCCATGGTTGCGCCGGCTTGGCGGAGAGGGATTTAAAGTTGGCGATAAAACGTCGACTGAAATCGCTCCAATCGTCGATGCAGTGTCAGGGTAGGTGTCGTAGTCATTGCAGTGCATCTTGCTCGAGGACGATGGGCAAGTACGCAGTCATCACATCTTCAGTTGCCCCAGTGGCCCAGGCAGCAGTGGTATAGACAGCCAACCAGCCTCCCGGGTCCTGCTTAGGCTCATACTTGTCGACGTTGGAGACTTTAAAGTTTGGGGCCACTGAATGGCCCTGAGACGCGGAGTGAGCGCACACGTGTCCTCCTGTCAATGATTGTGGTGTCGGTCCCGGAGAGGGGAGTTGCCGATGTGCTGCCTTGACCGTCCCCGGGTTGTGCCGCCAGTTGAAGCCGTTGCTGACTCAACCCTAGTGGCCTGACTTCGTGTAGGGATGCCATGATCCTGATCGTACTCTTCTCAGTGCCGGATCTCGTTTTCATGTCGCCGTTCGCGTGAAGCATTGATGGAGCTCCGTGCGTCCCGCCGACTATTGATGGCGTGTCGTAGATCGCTCGGAGGATGAGCGAGAGGCAGAAGATGATTAGCTGCCTGAGTGAGTAGCCGTCGATAGCCCTTAGCGTCTGGAGTCCGGGGGAGGCCATCAGCTATCCGGGCCAACACTCCGCCGACCTCGCTCGGTGTGTTCATGGCTCAGGCGAAGTCGGGGTTCAGGTTTCGTTCGAAGAGAGGGTTTTCTTGGTGTTGTCTCGCCTTCTGCTCGGCTTGCTGTTGAGCTTGCCGACGATCACATCAGCGGGAATTCCTCCTTTCCCTGAAGACTCGTTCATCAGGAGTTTCTCCCACCTCCGAGATCTCATCTCGTGATACAGGCTGCACCGGGTCTCGTTCTCCGGCTTCATGATGTTGCCGAGCATTCCGGTGTCGATTCCTCCGTCAGCGAGCTTCTCGCTGAGGAGGTTCTTCCCCAGGCACGGTTGGCTCGTCGTTGGAGATGGGGGATGATTCTACTCTTCCTCTGATGAAGAGGACGTCGGGGTAGAATGGAGTTGTCGTGACGATAGGCTTCTCTCTGTTCTCCTTTGAGGGCAAAGGTGCCAGAAGAGCAGCTTGATGGGCCTTTATCTCATTTGCTTCTCTTTTCCTTGTAATCTGTGTCCATCTTTCCGTGGATGAGGTGGACAACGGGGTTCTTCGAGTAAACGAGTTCTCTGCTCCTGGCTGGCAGGAGGTAGTCTTTGCCCGGAGCGCTGGAAGTTGCGCTTTTTCCTCCTCCGTTCCGGCTTTCTCGGAGATTTTCAAGGAAGGTTTCTTCACCGGTGGATCCGCCATACGATGCAGAATCCCTTCTTCGTCTGCCACAAATGAGATGGTTCCTAAGCAGAACATGGATCCAGGGCGGAGAGCGATCTTGTGATGAAAAATGATGGCCATTGAGCTAGCTTGGATCAGCGACACACCCCCTACCTGGCGCGCCATCTGTCGGTGTTTGGGACCCGACCGCGCACTCGGGGTTACCCTTTGAGGTGCTTTTGGGTAGGACGGTGTTACCGACTGTAGCTCGATGGTTCGTGCTAGGCGCACGAGAGACGATGGGCAATTTTATACAGGTTCGGGCCGCTTAGAGAGGCGTAACACCCTACTTTCTGGTGTGGATCTTTATGTGGTGGGATTACAGGGGGATTCTCTAGTTCGAAGGATGCTAGAGAATGGAGTAGATGGCTGATGATTGACCTGTCTTCTGATGGGGTGCCCCCTAGGCCTTATATACTCAGCTGTGGGAGGTTACATGCGGATATGATAACTATGTGCTCCTAAGTAATAGTGAACCGACTGAACTTATCTTCCTATTATCCTGCCGACTTATCCTCGTTTAGTTCCGACGTCTGAGGGCGCTGCGCGGGAGAATCAGATCAATGCTGCGGATAATGTTTAAACCCAATGAGCCGTCTGGGATCGAGTCTGTCCAATCTTGCGTCGATCCATTCTGCCAGTGATTCCTCCCCTGGCCCACGAAGGGATGGCCTTGCGAAGTAATGGGCCCAGAGTCTTTCGTGAGGCCTTCTAGCCTTCTAGTGGACCTGGGGGATATCTGTCCCCCACAGCTGAGGCATACGCGACTCTGTTTGATTATCAATGGCCATATAACCCCCAATTTTGTCGAAAATAGCCATGAACGACAATTTTCAATAATACTGAAGGCTAACACCTACGGGATTTTGACCAAGAAATGGTTTCCACCAGAAAACCAAGAATGTTACCTATGACAAGGAAACATATGTGGGTTGAGTTGTACGAGCCTCTAGTCGATGATCAATGGTCATACAATCCCTATTTTTGTCAAAAATAGCCATGAACGACAATTTTCAATAATACTGAAGGCTAACACCTAAGGATTTTTGACCAAGAAATGGTCTCTACCAGAAAACCAAGAGAGTGACCTATGGCAAGAAAACATACGTGGGGTGAGGTGTTCAAGCCATTGGTCGATGATCAATGGCCAAACACCCCCATTTTTACAGAAGTAGCCATGAATGACCAATTTCAATAATACCGAAGACTAACACCTATGGATTTTTGACCAAGAAATGGTCTACGCCAGAAATCAAAGAATGTGACCTTTGGTCGGTGAACAATGGCCACACAACCACCATTTTTGTCAGAAATAGCCATGAATGACAATTTTCAATAATACCGAAGGCTAACACCTAATGATTTTTTACGAATAAATGGTCTCCCCTAGAAATCCAAGAATGTGACCCATGGCAAGGAAACATATGTCGGGTGAGGTGTACGAGCCTCTGGTTGATGATCAATGGCCACACAACCCCCATTTTTGTCGAAAATAACCACGAAGGGCCATTTTTATTAATACCAAAGGATAACACTTATGGAATTTTGAAAAAGAAATGGTCTCCACTAGAAATCAAAGAATGTGACCTACCGATTCTTTGTCAAAATCTGTAGGTGTTACCCTTCGGTATAATTGAAAATGATCATTCATCGCTATTTTTAACAAAAATGGGGGTTGTGTGGCCATTCATCAAGGACCCGAGGCTCATACACCTCACCCCACGTATGTTTCCTTGCCATAGGTCACATTCTTGAATTTCTGGTGGAGACCATTTCTTGGTCAAAAATGCGTAGGTGTTAGCCTTCGGTAATATTGAAAACAGTCGTTCATGGCCTACTTCCGTCAAAAATAGAGGTTGTGTGGCAATTGATCATCGAATACAGGCTTGTACACCTCACCCCACATATGTTTCCTTGCCATAGGTCACATTATTGGATTTCTAGTGAATATCGATTCTTGATCAAAATCCTTAGGTGTTAGCCTTTAGTATTATTGAAAAAAGTCGTTCATGGCTATTTTCGACAAAAATTGAGGATGTGTGGCCATTGATCATCGACCAGAGGCTCGTATACCTCACCCCACATATGTTTCCTTTCCATAGGTCACATTCTTGGATTTCTGGTGGAGACCATTTCTTGGTCAAAATTCCGTATGTGTTAGCCTTCGGTATTATTGAAAATGATCGTTCATGTCTATTTTCGTCAAAAATGGGAGTTTTGTGGCCATTGATCATCGACCAGAGGTTCGTACACCTCACCTCACATATGTTTTCTTGGTATAAGTCAGATTATTGGATTTCTGGTGGAGACCGATTCTTGGTCAAAATCCGTAGGTGTTACCCTTCAGTATTATTGAAAATGTTTCCTTGCCATAAGTCACATTCTTGGATTTCTAGTGGAGACCATTTCTTGATCAAAAATTCATATGTGTTAGCCTTCGGTATTACTGAAAATGGTCGTTCATGGCCATTTTCGTCAAAAATGAGGGTTGTGTGGCCATTGATCATGGACTAGACGCTCGTACACCACACTCCACATATGTTTCCTTGTCGTAGGTCACATTCTTGGAGTTTTGGTGGAGACCTTTTCTTGGTCAAAAATCCGTAGGTGTTAGCCTTCGGTATTATTCAAAATGGTGGTTCATGACTATTTTCGACAAAAAATGGGGGTTGTCTAGCCATTGATTATTGACCAAAGGCTCGTACACCTCACCCCATATATGTTTTCTTGCCATAGGTCACATTCTTGGATTTCTGGTGGAGACCATTTCTTGGTCAAAAATCCATAGGTGTTAGCCTTTGGTATTATTGAAAATTGACGTTTATAGCCATTTTCGCCAAAAATGGAGGTTGTGTGGCCATTGATCATCGACTAGAGGCTCGTACACCTCACCCCACATATGTTTCGTTGCTATAGGTCACATTATTAGATTTCTGGTGGACACCAATTCTTGGTCAAAATCCATAAGTGTTAGGCTTAAATATTTATGCAAATGGTCATTCATGGCTATTTTCGACAAAAATGGGGGTTGTGTGGCCATTCATCATCGACCAGAGACTCGTACAGCTCACCCTGCATATGTTTCCATGTCATAGGTCACATTCTTGGATTTCTGGTGGAGACCATTTCTTGGTTAAAAATCCATAGGTGTTAACCTTCGGTATTATTTAAAAAGGTTGTTCATGGCTATTTTTGACAAAAATGGGGGTTGTCTGGTCATTGATCATCGACCAGAGGCTAGTACACCTCGTCCCACATATGTTTCCTTGACATTAGTCACATTATTGGATTTCTGGTGGAGACCATTTGTTGCTAAACAAATCTGTAGGTGTTAGCCTTTCGCATTATTGAAAATAGTCATTCATGGCTATTTTCGACAAAAATGGGGGTTGTTTGGCCATTGACCATCGACCAGAGGCTCGTATACCTCACCCCACTTATGTTTCCTTGCCATACGTCACATTATTTGATTTCTGGTGGAACGTTTTTTGGTCAAAAATCCGTATGTGTTAGCCTTCGGTATTATTGAAATTGTCGTTCATGGCTATTTTCGACAAAAATGGGGGTTGAAGGCCATCATCATGGACCAGAGGCTTGTACACCTCACTTCAAATATGTTTCCTTGCCATAGGTGACATTCTTGAATTTCTGGTGGAGACCATTTCTTGGCCAAAAATCTGTAGGTGTTAGCCTTCGATATTTTTCAAAATAGTCGTTCATGGCTATTTTCGACAAAAAATGAGGGTTGTGTGGCCATTGATCATCGACCAAAGGCTTGTGCCTCACCCCACATATGATTCCTTGGCATAGGTCACATTATTGGATTTCTAGTGGAGATCATTTCTTAGTAAAAAATCCATAGGTGTTAGGCTTCGGTATTATTAAAAATGGTCGTTTATGGCTATTTTCGTCAAAAATGGGGGTGGTGTAGCCATTGATTATCAGCCTGAGGCTCATACACCTCACCTCATATATGTTCTATCGTCATAGATCACATTAATGGATTTCTGATGGAGACCGATTCTTGGTCAAAATTCGTAGGTGTTAGCCTTCGATATTATTGAAAATGGTCGTTCATGGCTATTTTTGACAAAAATTGGGGTTGTGTGGCAATTCATCATGGTACAGAGGCTCGTACACCTCACCTTACATATTTTCCTTGTCATATGTCATATTATTAGATTTCTAGTGGAAATCATTTGTTGGTCCAAAATCCGTAGGTGTTAGTCTTTGGCATTATTGAAAATGGTTGTTCATGGCTATTTTCGACAAAAATGAGGGGTTGTTTGGCCATTGATCATCAACAAGAGACTTGTACACCTCACCCCACTTATGTTTTCTTGTCATAGGTCACATTCTTAGATTTCTAGTGGTGACCATTTCTTGGTCAAAAATCCATATGTGTTAGCCTTCGGTATTATTCAAAATAGTTCTTCATGGCTATTTTCATCAAAAATAGGGGTTGTGTGGCCATCGATCATCGACCAAAGGCTCGTACACCTCCGACCACATGTTTCCATGTCATAGGTCAAATTCTTTGATTTCTGGTGGAGACCATTTCTTGGTCAAAATTCCGTAGGTGTTAGCCTTCGGTATCAATGAAAATAGTCCTTTGTGGCTATTTACGACAATAATGGGGGTTGTGTGGCCATTTATCATCGACCAGAGGCTCGTACACCTCACCCCACATATCTTTCCTTGTCATTTATCACATTCTTGGATTTCTGGAGGAGACCATTTCTTCATAAAAAATTCGTAGGTGTTAGCCTTTAGTATTATTGAAAATGGTCGTTCATGACTATTTTCGATAAAAATGGGGTTATGTGGCCATTGATAATCGACCAGAGGCTCATACATCTCAACCCACATATGTTTCCATGCCATAGGTCACATTCTTTGATTTCTAGTGGAGACCATTTCTTGTTCAAAGTGGGGAAAGAGAATGTTATGGTGGTGCTGGTTGTGAGGGTGCTGTTGTGGGGGTCGAGAAAGCCTAGGATTAGAGATGGGGAGTTGGGGAAGGGAATTTGATGAATGGACAAGGGGACGAAAGGGTGGATTGGCGCTGCAGAGACAAGGGCGGCGGTGGACGATGGGGTGGCGACGGTGTGGAAAGTCGTGGGCACAAGGGCAGGGGTGGCAGATAGAGGTAGTGCCAGGGATAGGGAGGGCACCAATAGAAAAGGTTGCCCATATCGAGGAGAGGAAGTTCGACCCTCCTCTTGGGCTCAATTGATTATGGGACGTCCGGCTCTGACTTGGACAAGGACATGCAAAGAGGAAGAGCAACTCGATTCGATCCGTCTCCGTTGAGGGAGACGAGAGGAGGAATCATATCAGATGGTCCATCGCTAGAACAGCGACTAGCCTGCGTGCTGCCTTGGCTTCCTACTCATGTTCCTCTAGGCCTTCACCGTCGTCTCTCCGTTGTCCTCTACGCAACTTGGATTGGATCCAATTCTAACTGCATTTAGACCTTGTTTGTTTTAGCATTTTCTGCTTGTAGCCACCAGAAGATGTTGCGGACTATCAAACACCTAGCTTTTCAGTTCGCTTTTGTGAGAATTGCTTTGGTAAAAATCATTCAAAATCAACGCGAACATAGAATCGGACAAGTTGTCGTGATAATAGAAATCTGTCACTTTCTAGATCCTAAACCCCATGGACCCTTTCATCTTCTTTTTCACCCTTTCATCTTCTTTTTCACATAATCCCCACAATACTTAGGGTGTGTTTGGTTTGACTTTTGGCTTTGGCTTTTGCCCCCCTAAAAGCCAAAAGCCAACCAAAGGGCTGGATCCAGGAAGCAGCTTTTTTCTAAAAACCGACTTTCTCGTAGTGCAAATCTGAAAGCACCTCTGGACCTTTCGGATGGAACTGTGAAACATATATCGAAGAATTTTTAACGAATTTTAGTGGTTTCCACTAAACGGTTTTTAGCATTTTAACAGCTTACAGCCTACAACATCTTTTTTCACAGCTCACAGCCCACAGTAACTTTTTTCACAGCCACAGTCCAACCAAACAGACCCTCAGATTCTCCTCACAGCTGGATTCTTCCCACAAATCTTAGAAAAGCTCATTAAAAAAAGCTAAAATAAACAGACCTTTAGTAAGTTGATCTTCCATTGCACTATACCCGGTTGATATTTGTGATTTTGGTTGCATGAAAATTGTTTGTTGAGCCTGGGGCTGATATATGCGCTGCAGGTAAGGTTCTGTGTATTTTTCTTCCCCGGAAGAGTATCAGCTGCTGAACTTTGTTAAATATAGTTTTATTAAATATAAATAGTTTTATTATGGGTCAGAAGCTGAACTCCTGTGTTGTCTGGCTGCCTTAAACCCGACTCAGAGATTTTTTTTTTTGAACCCAGGTCTCAAATTGAACTGCCAGCTAAACCAGGGTCTGTTCGCACGTAGTTTATAATTAACTACTAGATAGCTGATTAGGGCAATTAATATGATGTCTTCAAGGAAGGAAGTCGTCATTAGTTCCAACGCTGAAAAGCCTCAAAACTGGCCGGGGAAAAGAAAATCCCTGGCATGTTCCTGCAACCATGCAGGCAGGTTGTTGCTGTAGATACGGTGCATACATCAGAGGAATTTGATCGGCTCTGCCTGCAGTGCCTTCTTCACTAGCTCTGACTGCTCCTGCGCATGAACCGACAGGAAGCCTGTTGCTGTAGCAGCTGAAGGTGCTCTGCCAACATACTTGATGTCTTCAAACGAACCCCGCCCAAGAGCCTTCATCGCAGTAAACAGACGAGGAGAGATATAGCTGTATGCACCCATGTTCATGGGCTCCTCCTGGCACCACACAATCTCCGCATCTAACATCATTCAAACATCAGAGTCACATCTTTGATATCGTAAATATTAACAAGCAAGCAATAACACGTACTTGGGTATCTCTTCAGCTCTCTTTGGATAAGGTCATAGGGGAACGGGCAAAGTTGCTCAACTCTGCAAATTGCAACATCGCCACGCTCCGACTTCTTACGCTCTTCGTCAAGTTCATAGTAAACCTGCACAATGCAACAAATTTGTTCATATTGTCCCCCCAACCACTAATCTGGTTAGGTAACACTTACTTTCCCAGAACATAAGATAAGACGGTTGACACCCTCCTCGACTTGCTTGTGATCATTACGGTCCTTTATCAGTCGCTTGAAACGTGTTCCCTGCTTATCGAATCCTAGATGGCCTTCAACATCATCAAACTCTGAAAGATTTGACTTGCAATCCTTGTGCCTAAGCAGGTTCTTAGGAGCTGTTACAATCAGCGGCTTCCGGAACTCCCTATGTATCTACAGCCCCACCACAACAGTATGCAGCTAATGAACAAACTGCAAACCAAGTGCTAGAATCTGGAAAAAACATACTGCACGACAAGATAAGCTGACCTGCCGACGCAACAGATGAAAATAATTTGCAGGAGTTGTCACATTCACAACTTGCCAGTTACACTCTTGTATCTGCTTGCGAAGTGTTGGTTCCATCTCAGGTATGACAAAAGGATTATCATCACTCATCTGGTGCAAAAACAATTATTATAACAGTCTCAAGTAAGCAATTAGACTCAAGTTCCAATCTCCAGGCAAGCAGATGATTTGAATCATCGCCAAAAGGAAATGAATTTACTGTACACTTGCATGACATTACTATTGATTGCCACACACACAAAAACAATTGTGTGGATGCATTAAAACTGCATCATTTCTTATCAAAATGATTTCAAGGGAAAGACAAACATCATTTATAATACCAGACCCTGCATCATTTCTTATCAAAATGGTTTCAAGGGAAAGACAAACATCATTTATAATACCATAGACCCGCACGGCATAACTTTGCCAAACATGATTTGTATGGATGCACAAAAATTACATGGTTTCTGTCAAAACAGTTGGATAAAAAACTAACTGTAATTTATAGAACAAGGATGCAAAAAAGGGCCTGTTCACCACTGATGTGATGGCTGAACAACACCAATAACGGAAACATGGCACCCGTGAATTACCTGAAGGAAGCGCTCCAAGCGGGCACTAGAATGCTCAGGACCTTGGCCATCATAACCATGAGGCAACAGAACAACAAGGCCGGTTTGCCGCAACCATTTTGCCTCGCCGCTGCTCAAAAATTGGTCGAACATCACTTGTGCACCATTGGCAAAATCGCCAAATTGTGCTTCCCAAAGTACCAATGAATTAGGGTTCTCCATGGAGTAACCCAATTCAAACCCAAGAACAGCAAACTCTGAAAGTGAACTGCGAAAGGAGTAATACATAACATAAGCCCCCCCCCAAAAAAACGTCTCAATGTGAAATGACAGAGAAGGGATTTGGTAGATCCATAAGCAAACTTACCTGTTGCTAACAGTAAATAGCTCCTCATTTTGATCCATTGCAACATGGTCAAGTGGACAGTACTTTGCTCCAGTTTCCTGATCATGCAGAACTGCATGCCGATGGCTGAAAGTTCCTCTTTCCACATCCTGTCCACTTAGCCTAACATGATTGCCTTCCACTATAAGTGTTGCAAAGGCCAGGGCTTCAGCAACAGCCCAATCAATTCCTTGACCACTCTCTATCATAGCTGCACGCAGCTCAAAAATCTTCTTCACTGCTCTGTGTGGTTTGAAGTTTTCAGGCAGTGTAGTAATTGCCTGACCTACACGTTTCAGTATTTCAGGCTTCACCCTGCATAAATGGCATTTCAACATCCAATAGTTGATTAGGAGACGCTAAAGTGAAATCAACAAAGACAGTGTTCTTACCCAGTGTTGCGAACACGTGATATTTGCTCTGGTGACTTAAAGCCAGTCCAGTAAGCTGAGAGCCAATCCCTCTTGTTGGGAACGTAGTCTTTGCTCTTAGCAAACTCTTCGTTCAAGATTCGGTTCACCTTGTCATGGATCCTCTGGACATCTTCTTTCATGACTTCACCCGTTCCTAGCAGTTTCTGCTCATAAAGCTTCAATGAGCTGGGATGGTTCTTAATGACCTGTCACAGATAATGCTCATCGGTCATCAGGGTTCAGCAACGCGCTAAACACATTGAGAATGGAGGGGGGAGATAGAGAGAACAAAATATGTTTTTATTTCTTTTGTTAGTTCTAAAACAACCAACTTAATTAGCTTTCCTCCAAGAAACAACAAAACAGAACAGCATAAGAAATTGGACAATGAGTTAGCAGAAATATATGCACAAGCGCAGCCAGCTTATAAAAAACAAGAATGAATTAAGAGCTGCAAATGTGTCAAGTACCAACTTATGAGAAAATGTAAAAATAACATACAAAAACAATATGAACCAGTAGTGATAGGGTTACCTGATACATTTTTGGCTGTGTGAAGGAAGGTTCATCAATTTCGTTATGCCCGAAACGGCGGTAGCAAATCAGATCAACCACCACATCGGAGTGGAAAGTCTGGCGCCACTCCGCTGCAAGCTCACAAACACAAACAACAGCCTCTAAATCGTCGCCATTTACATGGAATATAGGAGCATTCAGGGCTTTGGCAACATCTGTGCAGTACTGGGAGGACCTGCCAGCTCTTGGATCAGTCGTAAAGGCAACTTGGTTATTGACAACAATATGAATGGTTCCACCAGTAGTGTAGTTTGGGAGGGCACTTAGATGGAGTGTCTCATAGACCACACCCTGGCCAGCAAAGCTGCCATCTCCGTGGATCAGAATACCCATGTTCTTTGTCCTGTCAGCATCATTGGAGTAGAACTGCTTAGCACGCGTCTTGCCAATGACAACAGGATCAACGGCTTCCAGATGGCTGGGATTGGCAACCAAGGACAAATGGATCCTGTTGCCGCCTCGAGTTGGGCGATCATAGGAGGTACCCAGGTGGTACTTGACATCACCAGTTCCGGTGTAGAGACCATCTTCGCCTTCAACAGGCCTTGTGCCGCCAGTGAACTCGCTGAATATCTGAGACAGTGGCTTGCGAACGACATTACCAAGGACATTGAGCCTTCCCCTATGCGGCATACCGATGACAATGTTCTCAACACCGAGGTCAGCAGCCCTATCGAACATCTCCTTCATGCCAGGGATGAGCGTCTCACCACCCTCAAGGCCAAACCTCTTGGCGGTGGCCCACTTGGTGGCTAGGAAATTCTCAAACTGGGTGCTCCAGATAAGCCTGTCAAGCATGACAAGGCGGCGGTCCTTGTTATATTCCTTGGGCTTGGCAGTCTCGATCTTTTCCCTGAGCCAGTTGCACTTGTCTCTATCAGGGATGTGCATGTACTCGTAGCCGATGGGTCCACAGTATGCCTGCTGGAGCTTGTTGAGGATCTCACGGAGTGTGAGCACGGGGCGGTTCTCGGAGAGAAAACCGGACATCCTCCAGACGCCGAGGAAGAACTCCCTATCGAGGTCGGCCTCTGTGAAGCCGTAGAGGCCGAGGCGGAGATCTTCGGGGACGGCTCTGTCGTCGAGGCCCAGGGGGTCGAGCTTGGCCATCATGTGGCCGTTGACTTGGTAGGCCCTGACGAGGAGGAGGAGCTGCATGCTCTCCTGGATGGTCTGGCCGGAGACGCCGGCGGAAGGAGAGGCCTGGGCGACGAAGTTGCGGAAGAAGTTGTCCCATGACTCGTCGACGGAGGAAGGGTCAGCCTCCCAGGTCCGCTGGAGCTCCTCGAGGTAGACGCTGCTGGTACCGTCGAGGAAGCTGTCAGAGAGGCGCGAGAGCGGGACGGCCCGGGGCACGGGGGCGGCGGAGCGGGGACGCATAGCGGTGGAGTGGAAGCAGCGGCCGCATCGGGTGGCGGCGGCTGGCGGCGTGCGGGTGGCGAGGCTGCGGCGGAGGGCGAGGCGGGCGGCACCCGATGCGGCGCGGAACCACGTCATCCCTCTCCTTCTTTCCTTTCCTTGAGGGGACTAACGGCGAAAGTCGAGGACGACACCGGGTAGATCCGGCGTGGGACCGGTCGGAGCTCGAACTGCAGCGGCGGGGATGGCGACTTATGTTAGTGGAGGAGGGACCGGATCCGCGGCAAACCCTAGTTAGTAGACAAAAACTGAATGGAATACGACTTTTCATTCCATCGGTTTTTGGTTTGGTTTTGTTTGGTGAGAAAGAAGGAAAGAAAAAGTAAGATGGGAATGCAATGGACGGTCGGTCGCCTTCTCTTTCCATTTGGGTTTATTTATTTTTATGGAAAAACTACTCTTTGTTCTGACTTTTTATCCACATTTGATAGGGATGGGCCACATTAAAATAATTATCGTTGACGGAGCAGAATACATGGCTTCGATGTGACTTTAATCCAACTATGGCTACAGCTTGGATAGTATTTTATCTCTATAGATTCAACTATTTTGGCGAGTCGAACGCACTTCTAGCTTTCACATACCATTATGTTACAAGGCTCAAAAGATGGTAATACCACATCTTAGTGATGGCAATGGGTACCCGCGACCCGATACCCGATGGATATTTACTCTATTAGGTATATATATGGGCTAAATATTCTACTCGTGGGTCTGTTATTGGACAAAATCTTCACCCAATGGGTAAACGGGTATTAAAATGTTCCACCTTCACCCATACTCGTTAACCCGATGGGTATTTACTCTATTAGGGTATGTATGTGGGCTAAATATTCTACATGTGGGTCTGTTATTGGGCAAAAATCTTCACCCAATGGGTAAACGAGTATTAAAATGTTCCACCTTCACACGTACCCGTTAACCTGTGGATATAAAATACCCAATATAAACTTAGCCCAAGCATGAACTTGGACTTTAGTCATCTATCTTTTTTACTATTTAACAACATTTTAGGTCATAATGTCATAAAAGACTCAACGACAATTTAATGACCATGTAATGGAAAATATAGTGTGCTATGTAGTACTGTCCTAATGTTACTACTTTATCCAATTATCTTTGGTGTGTTGAATGGACAGTTAAATAATGCTAGAAATTTTGTAATGGTATTTAGATGGATATACTTGACATTTGTATAATATAATATTTTGATAGATGTTTAATTTTTGTGGTTACCGGTGACCATATGGGTGACCCCTACCCACATGGGTATGAGTATGGGGGTAAATACATACCCACCAGTGTATATGGGTGACCCGATAAGGTTATTTTTTGTCGTGGGTATGGGTATGGGATAGTAATACCCGGTGGGTATTTACCCATTGCCATCTCTACCACATCTTGATAGATTTTGAACACCAACTTATTTCGACGATCATCATTGGTTGTGAAACTCCGCTTTCATGATCTTAACCTTGTATATGTATTAGTCAGATAACCGTGCATTGTTATAGTTTCTATATATCATATGGATATGCTTTTTTAAATAAAACATAAAAATATGTATGTTTTGTTAGTTAGGTAGACGTTAAATATGAAATCAATAATCAAGGTTCGACCTCAGTTATGAATAATTTTACCTTGATTTGGACGCACTTGTTTGCTCCTAGGGTGGTGGTCCAGAAGAAGGACGTTGTTGGCCATCTTTGGGATATAGTTGTTAAGAAAACCCTTCCATATATCTGAAATCCTAGCTTTTATCTATAAATGAGAGGATGTCCTCAACAGAGAAGCTACCCGTAGAGATAAAGAAACACCTTCATCTATACTCTCTTGTTTCCTTGTGTATTCTGTTCTCATATTCTAATTAAGAGGTCTTAACTACAACAGTATCAAGCACGTAGCTCTATCCGAGAAGATCAAGCAAATGTATTGTATCGGTTCTCTTGCATGAACTTGTATGTGCTTATTTTATGTATTACTTTTTTATGAGTTTTTACTCTTCTTAAGAAAGAACACATTGATAAAGAAATAAAACATCCCTTATGCCTTGTTCGTTTGTATCAGATTGCACCTGGAATCGTTCCAGCTAATCAAAGTTTATATAAATTAGAGAAGCAATCCGGTTAGGAATCGTTCCGACCCACCAATCCGGCACAAACGAACAAGACCTTAGCTGATCTAACCACCAACATGAAACCAGGTGGGATAAACACGTGACTCTCGTTGACTTGAAATCACCGGTACTACACACCAGCACGCGTTAAAACTTGAAATACACGGTTTATTAAGCACATGAAGATTAAAAACGCACGGTAGGGACTAGCAGCCAACTATAACTCACCATGTTCGTTTGAAAAAACTCGAAAAATTAAGGATAAAAATGATTTCTAGTGCGGTTCTTTAAGAAAACCGCTACTAGAAATCGATTTTTAGTGGTGGTTGTGGGGGATAGATATCCCCCGAGTCCTCATGGGCACTAAAACATATCATGGGCCGCCTGATAGGCTTTCTATCGAGTCATCCTACGAGATGGATTTGTAGGATAGGGCCAACCCAGATAGCCCGACCCAAGTTAACGGGGACCAACGTCCGAGTTAAGCGCCGTCAAAGACCGGATGTATCGGACGAGGCAGTTGCAAACACCCGAAGGGTTTGGAATTCGGCGATAACTTGGGTGGTTAGGCGATGAAGGCTCCGGATATGCAGGGACACGATCTGCGGTAAGAAGGAGATAAGCAAGTAGATAGTAATCCTGACTTGTAATGGGATAACTCTCTCTGTTCGTGTATATATGGCCGAGTGTGTCGGGTATGATAATTAGGGGTGCCCAGACTACATCCCTGAAAAACGCTTAAAACCCTAAGGACACCATCAAGGTACATCCCCGAAGCCAAGGAATCAAGAACTCTGCCTCGCCTGAGGCCCCCCTTAGGGGTCTTCCTAGAACTCCGCCTCGCCTAAGCCCGGTCTCGGACAGGGCGTGAGCTCGAGCACGTCTTCGTCCCGTCCGAGGCTCCCCCTCCCCTAGGAAGCCATGTCCGCCTCACCGGAGTCCGTCTCGGGCAAGAGGGGTAGGACTTGTGGCAAGGCTCGCCCAAAGGCCGCTAGGGGACAACCGCATTCAATGCGCGTACCTACCCCACGTAGGGTTACAGGCGTACAGTGACGATGAGACTGTGGTCTTGTCAAAGATTCACCACCATGATTACGCAAGCGCACGCCGCCGGACAACCCCTGACGGTACATGTAATACGACAGGAGCACGGATCGTCCTTCGGGCGCGAACTCCGTCTCGCCCAACATAGAGCTCGCCCTCGAGACAAACTCCGCCTCACCCGAGCCGGGCCTCGGCTACCTGCTCCCCCGCGAATCCTACGAAAGGTCATTCCTTCAAACTGTGGCGCTTGTCATCGAATCTCAGGTCAGGCTCGGTCGCGACCTCGGTCGGACATCCGCCTTGCCCGAGCCTGGTTCTAACCTCGATATCTGTTATGGAGGGCATCCCCAACGTCATTAGATACAGTGGAGCTGACGCATCCCCTGAGAAGCTTTTTCCCATACTAAACACTGTGGCAACCACTATGGTATGGGCAACTCTTCGCCAGGGGGGCTCGGGTACATGACCGAGCCCTTGGCCTCGGCTTCGGCTCTCAGCGGGAAACAAGCAGGCACAAGTCAACAACACAATACAAGACAATATCGTCTACAGGATTCAAAAGACACTCCCTCATAGTATGCAGCCGACTCCCATCCTCCAGGAAGCACCCCTTGAGCCTATAAATAGGATAATCTACGTCTTCTCAAGGGCAGGTGAATACTTCACAAGTCTTCTCCTCCAATCGGTATTGGCACTTGCCTCAATCATCCCCTGGGACATGGGACACTTCCCTCTCCCGCTCTGCTTATAAACTCTACTACAAGCACTTAGGTGCGAGTAATATAAGTCTCATCCCCCTCTACCGGAATTAGGGCCTCTCCTAGCCCGAACCTGGATAAACGACTTGTGCCAACTCACATCACCATCTGGGTCTGGGGTACACGACACTATTTTACTAGTTGGTTCGGTCCATGGATCCAAAACATCGATAGTTGGCGCGCTTGGTAGGGGCTAGTCACGTGTTAAACACTCAGATCCCATCAAGACTCCAGATGGCTGGCTTTCATCATCCCCTGAGGTTCGGCACCATGATCAGGTTCGGAAGCCTGGAGTTCATGTCGCTCGGGATCGAGTACGACATGGTGCTCCTCCCACCTGGTCCCCTAGTTGACACTCGGGAACGTACAGGCGTCCGTCCCTGTCCTTCGCGTCGCAGGAGGCAGAGACGGAGCAACCGCAAACGTGCCACCCGTAGCACTCCTGTGCCCTGATGAGGCTCTCGGGCCAGCTGATGTCGCAGACTCCCTTGCGAGGGACCTGGCCAACGTCAATGTCACACCTGGGGCATCACCGGCGACATGCACATCCTCAACATCAAGTCGTCTGGCACCTCCTCCTATGGCGTGGGAAGTCCCGGCTCCCAACGCCATAGGGTAGGTCGTGTCAGCCATATCGGATATCCCACCTCCGGGTTGGGAAGAGCCAGTCACCACTTGGTAGGACATAACAAGGGCAGAGAAAGAATCGTCGGTGTTCAACCCCATCCCTTTTCAGCCAAGCTTCAACACTAGCTCCCTCACTAGCTTGTACACTGGCCTACCCTTCCCCTCGGGATTGAAAGGGAAATGTGCCCTTGGGCCATTTCTAAGTGTTTTGGTGATTTAGTGTCCAACACAAGTGCCTAAGTGTCAAATGGTGGACAAAGTACAAATCAAGTATAAAGGTATGTTTCTCAGACTTAGTACATTGTTTTAGAGACTAATGTATTGTGTCTAAGTGCTGGAAACAGGAGAAATCAAATTGGAGAGAGATAACTTTGTTTCAGCCAAAGCCAGCTCTGTCTGGGTGCACCGGACTGTCCGGTGGTGCACCGGACAGTGTCCGGTGCGCCAGGCTAACTCAGGCGAACTTGCTGCTCTCGGGAAGGAATTAACGGCGTACGGCTATAATTAACCGGACTGTCCGGTGTGCACCGGACTGTCCGGTGAGCCAACGGTCGGCCGGGCCAACGGTCGGCTGCGCGATCCACGCGAGACACGTGGCCGAGCCAACGGTCGGGAGGGGGCACCGGACTGTCCGGTGTGCACCGAACAGTGTCCGGTGCGCCAACGGCTCCCAGGCGCCAACAGTCGGCTTCGCCAGAGAAGGAAAGAAATCCGCACCGGACAGTGTCCGGTGGTGCACCAGACTGTCCGGTGCGCCAGGCGACAGAAGGCAAGGATTGCCTTCCTGGAATGCACTCAACGGCTCCTAGCTGCCTTGGGGCTATAAAAGGGACCCCTAGGCGCATAGACGAGTACACCAAGCATTCTCTAAGCATTCCTAAGCATTAAGACATCGATTCTGCGCTTTTGATTCCTTGCAATAGCAATTAGAGCTCTAGTTGAGTTGTGAACTCATTGAGTTGTGTTGTGAGCTCTTGTTGCGACTTGTGTGCGTGGTGTTGCTGTGATTTCTTGTCTTGAGTGTGTTGCTTATCCCTGCCTTACTCCGTGCTTCTTTGTGATCATCAAAGTGTAAGGGCGAGAGGCTCCAAAGTGTGGAGATTCCTCGCAAACGGGATATAGTAAAGCAAGCAAAACACCGTGGTATTCAAGTGGGTCTTTGGACCGCTTGAGAGGGGTTGATTGCAACCCTCGTCCGTTGGGACGCCACAACGTGGAGTAGGCAAGCGTTGGTCTTGGCCGAACCACGGGATAAACCACTGTGCCATCTCTGTGATTGATCTCTTGTGGTTATTGTGTTTTGTTGAGACTCCTCTCTAGCCACTTGGCATTATTGTGCTAACGCCTAATCAAGTTTTTGTGGATTAAGTTTCAAGTTTCACAGAATCACCTATTCACCCCCCCCCCCTCTAGGTGCTCTCAATTGGTATCAGAGTCGTTCTCTTCAAGTAAGGGACTAATCGCCCGAAGAGATGGATCCTAAGGGCAAGGGGATCGTGATCAATGATAAGGAGAAGGAGTCCTTCGTCAACGAGCCTAATGATGACAAGCCTACCGACTCGGGCTCGGGCCACAAACGCAAAGATGGGAAGAAGAAGAAGACAAGGCGCATCAAGGAGATTGTCTAGTACGACGACAGCGATGAGTCCACTTCTTCCCAAAAGGACAACGACCACAACGACTACGACAAAAGAATGACGGTTAATTCGAACTTTTCTTTCGATTACTCTCGTATTCCGCATAGCTCAAATGCACATTTGCTTTCCATCCCTCTTGGCAAACCTCCACACTTTGAAGGGGAGGACTATGGATTTTGGAGTCACAAAATGCGTAGTCACCTGTTCTCTCTCCATCCAAGTATATGGGAGATTGTTGAGAATGGAATGAAATTTGATAGCTCGGATAGTCCTGTATTTATTAATGAACATATTCATAAAAATGCACAAGCTACTACTGTGTTGTTAGCCTCTTTGTGCAGGGACGAGTATCATAAGGTGAGCGGCTTGGACAATGCCAAGCAGATCTGGGACACCCTCAAGATCTCTCATGAGGGGAACGACGTCACCTTGCTCACCAAGATGGAGTTAGTAGAGGGCGAGCTCGGGAGATTTGCAATGATAAGGGGCGAGGAGCCAACCCAAACATACAACCGGCTCAAGACCCTCATCAACAAAATAAGGAGCTACGGAAGCACGCGATGGACGGACCACGACGTCGTTCGCCTAATGCTAAGGTCCTTTACTGTACTTGATCCACATCTGGTGAACAATATTCGTGAAAATCCTAGGTACACCAAGATGTCGCCCGAAGAAGTTCTTGGGAAGTTCGTGAGCGGGCGAATGATGATCAAGGAGGCGAGATACGTGGACGACGCATTGAATGGTCCAATCAATGAGCCTCAACCCTTTGCTCTCAAGGCAACAAGAAGCAAGGAGGCGCTACCTAGCAAGGTGGCACAAGTTGAGGCGGCAGGGCTAAATGATGAAGAGATGGCTCTCATCATCAAGCGCTTCAAGACGACGCTAAAGGGTCACAAGGGGCAGCCAAGCAAGACCAAGGCAAAGGGGAAGCGCTCATGCTTCAAGTGTGGTAAGATTGATCATTTTATCGCTAACTGCCCCGATAATGATAGTGACAAGGAACAGGGGAACAAGAGGGAGAAGAAGAAGGCATACAAAAAGGCTAAGGGCGAGGCACACCTTGGCAAGGAGTGGGACTCGGATTGTTCGTCATCCGACTCCGACAATGAAGGACTCGCCGCCACCGCCTTCGACAAATCATCCCTCTTCCCCAACGAGCGCCACACATGCCTCATGGCGAAGGAGAAGAAGGTATGTACTCGAAACAATGCCACTTACGATTCTTCTAGTGATGATGAGTCCAGTGATGAAGAAATAGATTACTGTAGTTTGTTCAAGGGATTGGATAGAACTAAAATAGATAAGATTAATGAATTGATTGATGCCTTGAATGAAAAGGATAGACTTTTAGAGAAACAAGAGGACCTTTTATATAAAGAGCATGACAAATTTGTAGAGGCACAAAAATCTCATGCTTTAGAAGTTAAAAGAAATGAAATGCTTTCTTGTGAATTATCTTCTTGCCATGAGACAGTTTCTAGCTTAAAGAGCATAAATGATGATTTGAATGCTAAGTTAGAGATAGCTAGTAAATCTAACTCTTGTGTAGAACATGTTATGATTTGCAATAGGTGTAAAGATTTTGACATTGATGCTTGTAGTGAACACCTAGTTTCAATTTCCAAATTGAATGATGAATTGGCTAGTCTTAATGCCCAACTTAAGACTAGCAAAAATGAATTTGACAAGCTAAAATTTGCAAGGGATGCCTACACGATTGGTAGACACCCCTCAATTAAGGATGGACTTGGCTTCAAGAGGGAAGCCAAGGACTTAACAAGCCATAAGGTTCCCATCTCCATCAAGGAGAAAGGGAAGGCCCCTATGGCAAATAGTGTGCAAAAGAACCATGCTTTCTTATACAATGATAGGAAATATTCTAGGAATGTTCATTGCAATAAAGTTGTTTCATATGCTATGACTGCTTCTAGTTCCCATGTTGTGCATGGTAGAGATATGCCTAGGAAAAATATTCATCATGTGCCTAGAAAGAATATTGTTCATGTTCCTAGGAAAGTAATGAATGAACCTTCTACAATATATCATGCTTTAAATGCTTCCTTTGCTATTTGTAGAAAAGATAGGAAGATAGTAGCTAGAAAATTAGGGGCAAAATGCAAGGGAGACAAAACTTGCATTTGGGTCCCTAAGGATATTTGTACTAACCTTGTAGGACCCAACATGAGTTGGGTACCTAAGACCCAAGCCTAAATTTGCCTTGCAGGTTTATGCATCCGGGGGCTCTAGCTGGATTATCGACAGCGGATGCACAAACCATATGACGGGGGAGAAGAAGATGTTCACCTCCTACGTCAAAAACAAGGATTCCCAAGATTCAATAATATTCGGTGATGGGAATCAAGGCAAGGTAAAAGGGTTAGGCAAAATTGCTATTTCATCCAAGCACTCTATATCTAATGTGTTTTTAGTTGAGTCTCTTGGATATAATTTGTTATCTGTTAGTCAATTATGCAAAATGGGATATAATTGTCTATTCACAAATGTAGATGTGTCTGTCTTTAGAAGAAGTGATGGTTCATTAGCTTTTAAGGGTGTATTAGACGGCAAACTTTATTTAGTTGATTTCGCAAAAGAGGAGGCCGGTCTAGATGCATGCTTAATTGCTAAGACTAGCATGAGCTGGCTGTGGCATCGCCGCTTAGCACATGTGGGGATGAAGAACCTTCACAAACTTCTAAAGGGAGAACACGTGATAGGTCTAACCAATGTTACTTTCGAAAAAGACAGACCTTGTGCAGCTTGTCAAGCAGGTAAACAAGTGGGAGGAGCGCATCTCAACAAGAATGTGATGACCACATCAAGACCTCTAGAGCTGCTACATATGGACCTCTTCGGACCCGTCGCCTATCTAAGCATAGGAGGAAGTAAGTATGGACTAGTTATTGTTGATGACTTTTCCCGCTTCACTTGGGTGTTCTTTTTACAGGATAAGTCTGAAACCCAAGGGACCCTCAAGCGCTTCCTAAGGAGAGCTCAAAATGAGTTTGAGCTCAAGGTGAAGAAGATAAGGAGTGACAATGGGTCCGAAATCAAGAACTTTCAAGTGGAGGAGTATCTTGAGGAGGAAGGAATCAAGCACGAGTTCTCTGCTCCCTACACACCACAGCAAAATGGTGTGGTGGAGAGGAAGAACAGGACGCTTATAGACACGGCGAGGACGATGCTTGGAGAGTTCAAGACCCCCGAGTGCTTTTGGTCGGAAGTCGTGAACACGGCTTGCCACGCCATCAACAGGGTCTACCTTCATCGCCTCCTCAAGAAGACGTCGTATGAGCTACTAACCGGTAACAAACCCAATGTTTTGTATTTTCGAGTTTTTGGGAGTAAATGCTACATTCTAGTGAAGAAGGGTAGGAATTCCAAATTTGCTCCCAAAGCCGTAGAAAGGTTTTTGTTAGGTTATGACTCAAATACTAAGGCGTATAGAGTCTTCAACAAATCATCGGGTTTGGTTGAAGTCTCTAGCGACGTTGTATTTGATGAGACTAATGGCTCTCCAAGAGAGCAAGTTGTTGATTTTGATGAAGAAGAAGTTCCAACGGCCGCAATACGCACCATGGCGATTGGAGATGTGCGGCCACAGGAACAAGATGAACGAGATCAACCTTCTTCCTCAACAATGGTGCATCCCCCAATTCAAGATGATGAACAGGAGGCGTGTGATCAAGGGGGAGCACAAGATGATCATGTAATGGAGGAAGAAGCGCAACCGGCACCTCCAACCCAAGTTCGAGCGATGATTCAAAGGGATCATCCCGTCGACCAAATTTTGGGTGATATTAGCAAGGGAGTAACTACTCGATCTCGATTAGTTAATTTTTGTGAGCATTACTCTTTTGTCTCTTCTATTGAGCCTTTCAGGGTAGAAGAGGCCCTGCTAGATCCGGACTGGGTGTTGGCCATGCAGGAGGAGCTCAACAACTTCAAGAGAAATGAAGTTTGGACACTTGTGCCTCGTCCCAAGCAAAATGTTGTGGGAACCAAGTGGGTCTTCCGCAACAAACAAGACGAGCACGGGGTGGTGACAAGGAACAAGGCACGACTTGTGGCAAAAGGGTATGCCCAAGTCGCAGGTTTGGACTTTGAGGAGACTTTTGCTCCTGTGGCTAGGCTAGAGTCCATTCGTATTTTGCTAGCATATGCCGCTCACCATTCTTTCAGGTTGTTCCAAATGGATGTGAAGAGCGCTTTCCTCAACGGGCCAATCAAGGAGGAGGTGTACGTGGAGCAACCCCTGGCTTCGAGGATGAATGGTACCCCGACCACGTGTGTAAGCTCTCTAAGGCGCTCTATGGACTTAAGCAAGCCCCAAGAGCATGGTATGAATGCCTTAGAGACTTTTTAATTGCTAATGCTTTCAAGGTTGGGAAAGCCGATCCAACTCTTTTTACTAGGACTTGTGATGGTGATCTTTTTGTGTGCCAAATTTATGTCGATGACATAATATTTGGTTCTACTAACCAAAAGTCTTGTGAAGAGTTTAGCAGGGTGATGACTCAGAAATTCGAGATGTCGATGATGGGCGAGTTAAGCTACTTCCTTGGGTTCCAAGTGAAGCAACTCAAGGATGGAACCTTCATCTCTCAAACCAAGTACACGCAAGACTTGATCAAGCGGTTTGGGATGAAGGACGCCAAGCCCGCAAAGACTCCAATGGGAACCGACGGACACACCGACCTCAACAAAGGAGGTAAGTCCATTGATCAAAAGGCATACCGGTCTATGATAGGGTCTTTACTTTATTTATGTGCTAGTAGACCGGATATTATGCTTAGTGTATCCATGTGTGCTAGATTTCAATCCGATCCTAAGGAGTGTACTTAGTGGCTGTGAAGCGAATTCTTAGATATTTAGTCGCTACGCCTTGTTTCGGGATCTGGTATCCAAAGGGGTCTACTTTTGACTTGATTGGATATTCAGACTCCGACTATGCTGGATGTAAGGTCGATAGGAAGAGTACATCGGGGACGTGCCAATTCTTAGGAAGGTCCCTGGTGTCGTGGAGTTCTAAGAAACAAACATCCGTTGCCCTATCCACCGCTGAGGCCGAGTACGTTGCCGCAGGACAGTGTTGCGCACAACTACTTTGGATGAGGCAAACCCTCAGGGACTTTGGCTACAATTTGAGCAAAGTCCCACTCCTATGTGATAATGAGAGTGCTATCCGCATGGCGGATAATCCTGTTGAACACAGCCGCACAAAGCACATAGACATCCGGCATCACTTTTTGAGAGACTACCAGCAAAAGGGAGATATCGAAGTGTTTCATGTTAGCTCCGAAAACCAGCTAGCCGATATCTTTACCAAGCCTTTAGATGAGCAGACCTTTTGCAAGTTGCGTAGTGAGCTAAATGTCTTAGATTCACGGAACTTGGATTGATTTATAGCATACATGTGTTTATGCCTTTGATCATGTTCCTTATGCATTTTGTTGTTTACTTATGGTGCTCAAGTTGTACAAGCATTCCCCGGACCTTACAAGTCCATTTGCAAGTGATGCACAAATTTAGGGGGAGATGTACTACAACTTGACCCTTTGAGACTCACTGTGTGCTTGAGTTTGCTTAATTTAGTCTCAAAGGAAGTTTGAAAGGGAAAAGGTGGACTTGGACCATGCAAGACTTCCACTGCACTCCGATGAACGAGTAACTTTTTCCAAGTTCATCTTTATACTCTTACTGCCTTTTTATTCTTAGTTGAAGATTTTGGTGAGGCAATGGGGTTTAAGGGCCAAAATTGATCCCGTTTTGGTGCTTGATGCCAAAGGGGGAGAAAATAAGGCCAAAGCAATACATGGATCAGCTACCACTTGTGAAATTTTGAAAAAATAGAGTTAGAGGTTTTTGTTTGTCAAAATACTCTTGTTTGTCTCTTATTGTCAAAAGTTGGTCTCTTGTGGGGAGAAGGCTTAATTATGAAAAAAGGGGGAGTTTTTGAAATCTTTGATCAATTTCTCTTGGAACAACTCTTGTTATGTCTCAACAAGTGTTTTTGACTTAGAGATAGGAATTTGAGGTTGATTTGCAAAAACAAACCAAGTGGTGGTAAAGGATGATCCATATATGCCAAATTTGATTCAAAACAAATTTGAGTTCTTATTTGAATTGATTTTGTACTTGTTCTACTTGCTTTATGTTGTGTTGGCATAAATCACCAAAAAGGGGGAGATTGAAAAGGAAATGTGCCCTTGGGCCATTTCTAAGTGTTTTGGTGATTTAGTGTCCAACACAAGTGCCTAAGTGTCAAATGGTGGACAAAGTACAAATCAAGTATAAAGGTATGTTTCTCAGACTTAGTACATTGTTTTAGAGACTAATGTATTGTGTCTAAGTGCTGGAAACAGGAGAAATCAAATTGGAAAGAGATAGCTTTGTTTCAGCCAAAGCCAGCTATGACTGGGTGCACCGGACTGTCCGGTGGTGCACCGGACAGTGTCTGGTGCGCCAGGCTAACTCAGGCGAACTTGCTGCTCTCGGGAAGGAATTAACGGCGTACAGCTATAATTCACCGGACTGTCCGGTGAGCCAACGGTCGGCTGCGCGATCTGCGCGAGACACGTGGCCGAGCCAACGGTCGGGAGGGGGCACCGGACTGTCCGGTGTGCACCGGACAGTGTCCGGTGCGCCAACGGCTCCCAGGCGCCAACGGTCGGCTTCGCCATAGAAGGAAAGAAATCCGCACCGGACAGTGTCCGGTGGTGCACCGGACTGTCCGGTGTGCCAGGCGACAGAAGGCAAGGATTGCCTTCTTGGAATGCACTCAACGGCTCCTAGCTGCCTTGGGGCTATAAAAGGGACCCCTAGGCGCATAGAGGAGGACACCAAGCATTCTCTAAGCATTCCTAAGCATTAAGACATCGATTCCGCGCTTTTGATTCCTTGCAATAGCAATTAGAGCTCTAGTTGAGTTGTGAACTCATTGAGTTGTGTTGTGAGCTCTTGTTGCGACTTGTGTGCGTGGTGTTGCTGTGATTTCTTGTCTTGAGTGTGTTGCTTATCCCTCCCTTACTCCGTGCTTCTTTGTGATCATCAAAGTGTAAGGGCGAGAGGCTCCAAAGTGTGGAGATTCCTCGCAAACGGGATATAGTAAAGCAAGCAAAACACCGTGGTATTCAAGTGGGTCTTTGGACCGCTTGAGAGGGGTTGATTGCAACCCTCGTCCGTTGGGACGCCACAACGTGGAGTAGGCAAGCGTTGGTCTTGGCCGAACCATGGGATAAACCACTGTGCCATCTCTGTGATTGATCTCTTGTGGTTATTGTGTTTTGTTGAGACTCCTCTCTAGCCACTTGGCATTATTGTGCTAACGCCTAATCAAGTTTTTGTGGATTAAGTTTCAAGTTTCACAGGATCACCTATTCACCCCCCCCTCTAGGTGCTCTCAGGGATGCCTTGACTCCGAGGAGGAAGATGGTCCGGGCATCGGCCTGGACTTCTCTAGGATGCGGGACCCTGAGTCCATGCTGCAGTTCATGTTCGCGTGCGACGAATTGCTCTCTGATAGCTCGGATGACTACAAAGCCGACAAGGGGGTTACGACCCAACTCGGGAGTGCTTCCACGTAGGTCACCAGCTCGGCACGCCTCGAGAGAATGACGTGCCACCCGAAAAGTTGGGAAGCAAGAGAGCTGGGTGAGGCCCAAACCCCTCTAGGGAGTCACATGGCCCACCTCGAACAGCTCTGCGAGTTGCACGCCAAACTCGGGGAAGAACATCAATGGCTGCAACGGCTCCGGCAGGTTCTCGAGAGGGAAGCAGCTGGCAAGGTTCTTGACGAGGGCGCGTGTGCCAAGGCACGCGATGTTCATCGTCACATCATGGAAGATGTCGTGGCCGACGCACCTCTGGCCTTTCACCGGGCAAGTCAAAACCTCACGACAATAGTGATCTTACTCCGCACCATGCAGAAGCCATCTACCACCGAGAGACATCGAATCCACGGCAAAATTCGAGGACTCTTGGAGTGTGTTGCGGTCCAGCAGACCGAGAGCTCAACCTCTCGGCTTCGGGAACCCACCTCAGAGCATCGAACAGGACCCTCTCGCTTCAAGAGGGAGGCTTTGATCCATCCTAAACCCAACAAAGAGAAAGCCCCAGCAGTGCACGACCACATCCTCGACAATCGCTAGAACCGGGGTGTGCACGACCGTCTCGGCGGTTGCGTCTAGCACCACGATTGACAACACGCCACCCACGGCTACCACTTTAACACCCTGAATTTGGGGGTATAAAAATCTTTCCTAATATCCACCAAATTTAGGTGTTACTCTCTCTTTTCTTTGCTTTCCTTCTCTTTTTCCAAAAAATTGAGAATTATTTTGTTTTATATTGGCGTAAACCTAGTCGAATAAGCCCTAGAGGCGCTTTGGTTGTTGCATTCATGTCGTTGCATGGTATTTTCTAAGTGCAAAAAGTGTTTGAAACATGTTAGTATATCCTATAGAAGCTCTCGATATATTTTCATATTTTTCGAAATATTTTTCTAATTTTCAGAAAACAAAATCTATTTATTTGAGGTACTTAATAATGTTTTTAGAAACTCTAAGTATGTTGTTTGAGTTCATTAGGTGCCAAAACATTTATAGTAATTTTTCTGTAATTTTTGGAAACAACTATAATATTTTCAGCATAAAATATGGATTTCTAGGCTTTTTCGAATTTAAAAAATGGTAAAATCCGAATTTGACCCGATTTTCATATCGTCTGAACCCCAACTATATATATATATATGCGTATCTTCTCCTCACCGAGCTGGTTCTGAATCACAAAACGGTTTCTCCAAATTCAATCCCTAGCTCCTGGAATTGCTTGTCGAAGTTCGGAGCGGTTCCAACTCCGACGACAACTCCGACGAGCAATTACTCACAATCCGTGCATTGTCTACAGAATCCGAGGATATCGCTGCATTCGTCTCGTCGAGTGCTTCATCGCAGTTCGTCCGATTCGTCGATCGGATCTTCGAATCGCCATCAATCGACGGTTTCCTTCTCGACTCCGGTGAGGGTCTTCTTCCCCTGTGAGAAACCTCCATTGTTATACCTAGGGTTTCTTTGTGTTCTTTGTTTTCCCGTCTGTGCAGGGCCTCCCTCTCCCTCCTCAACCCTTCCCCCGTGACGGCACCTCCCCCTCCCCCTCCCCCGTCCCCCCTAGCACGGCCCCTCTCCCCCCGGCGGCGGCCGAACCGAACCGACCGGCTCACCCGCGTAGCCGGCTCGGGTCCCCCCTGCGCAGCCCCCTCCCTTCCTCCTCCCTCTCCCATGGATGAGAGGAAGAAGATGAGGTGATGAAGAAGATGACAATTTCGTAATTTAGTAAACGCGAGTTACAGTCTAGTTTTGAACAATGATAACTTTTGTGTTTTAATCCTGATTCGATCCATTCAAGTTGCGTTAGATTTGTATTAAATTATCTTAATTTAGAACTATTTATCCCCACTGTTGCACATTTTATTTAGTTTATTTAAATGTTTGTTTAACCGATGGCTGCTAGAACGACGTTTCAATTTTAAAATCTAATTTAGAAATTCGATTTGTGCATTTATAATTAGTCACCAACATCATTAACCTTAACTGAAATGTTTCTTATTAATAATTATTTAGTTTAATCATGTTTTCATTTATTTATTAGTTTTGCGTTGTGTCGGCCCGCACGTATCGTGCGCATGCAGCAGTGCTGTTTCGCACGCGTCATCGTGTGCCGTTCGCGAGTGTCGCGCGTGCTGTTCGCACGCGTTGTCGCGCGCCGTTCGTGTGTATTACGTGCCTTGCGGCACGCCGTTCACGCGTATCGTGCGTTATCCGCGCGCGAGATTAACTGTTCGCTTATAATCACTCATGTCAGTTAATTAGTTATTTATTTAATCATCTACAACTAAAACAGTAAGTTAGTCAAAACTAAGTAGCTTTAATTTATATTTCATAAATATCAATTATTTATATTTAATAATGTCAAATTAAAAGTTATAGTTAATATTTGTTTAGTGTAAACTCGTTAACTTCTTGACCGTAGCTTCGAGTTCGACGTTTCTTTTCCTCGTGTGACCATAGTAGAGAGCTCTATTTTACAGTGCACATTTCTATAATGTTTTATCTTGTATGGTGTAATGTTCTTATGCATGTATATGTTTGTTTGTGCCTGTTTGTATTCGTTGTGCGTCGCGAATAGATTGCGATCCGTTTCCGAGCTTCGAGGAATCGACGGTCAAGCTTCGGCGACCAAGTGGTCTGGTTCTTCGAGTTCTACAAAGTTGAAGACCCTGAGCATCTGTTTGATGAAGGCAAGTGTTCTCTGACCTATTATGTCCTACTTACTTATAATTCACTGTCCCACATTATTTAATTGAAACCTAAGGATTGACTAGCTTTGTATTTACCTTGCCCTTGATTACCTTTTGGGTTATTATGGTTAGCTTCATGCTATTGCTCTACTTTAATCAACGAACATGATGAGAACATTTATGATACAATGTTGTTATTATGATTATGATGATGCTCTTGTGGCACTTTAGGGGACTCAGGATGTTTTTCTGAGTACCTCTCCGTAAGGACCTGTTCGTTGAGTGACCACCCGGGATAACAGTGCAGCCATGAGGGTGGAAAGGGACGCCCTTAGCTGAATAATTAGGTGAACCTAGGGGTGTAGTTTGCTTTGCCGAAGGGTCGTCAATGGGGGTCGAGGCATAGTGCTCGCTCTAAAAAGGGTAGGTGTTGAGGTTCATTCGATTTGGTTTTGTTACTCACCCATCTTAGGGAGGAGTACTGCGTTTGTACGACTGGCGAAACCTAATGAGCAGCTATGCACCATGGGAGTAGTTGTAAAGGCTACATAGTGAATCCCTGGCCATTCACCTTGGTTGTGAAGATCGGGTCTTGTAAAACCCAGACTGGAAAAGGATCACGACTCATGGGTAAAGTGTGCAACCTCTGTAGAGGAAAGAAACTGATATATCAACCATGCTCACGGTTAAGAGCGGCATTGGGATCCTCTTTGATTAGAGATACAGATGATCTAAGATACAATGGTTTTATTAATGATTTTGGTTCACTGATGATAATGACGTTCCTCGATGAGGAAATGTCTCACGGGTTAGTTATTGCTAAAACTTGGCTTCTACTAATAATAAATACCTGACAAACTAAAAGCAACTACTTTGACCCTAACCCCACATAAAGCTAGTCCACCTCAGCCAAACAAGACATTTGCTGAGTACGTTGATGTGTGCTCACCCTTGCTTTCACAAAACACCAGGTTGCCTTTGGTGCAATCTATGCTCAGGGAAAGAAGGAGAAAGGCATCGAGGTGGATCTCCAGGAGTTCTAGGACTTCGACGAGTTCGAGGATTAGGCTAGCGACCTCCCCCAGTCAGCTGCCTGTGGTGGGTTTATTTACGTTGGCTACGTTTCTATTATGTGCACTTTGATTCATATTATGTAAATGACTCTAGTCTATAGTATTATTACTTATTCTTTACTGTTATTCGAAGCATTGTGCTATGATGAGTCATTTATGTAATCGATGTGTACGTGAATTTCTGATCCTGGCACATACATGGTTCTCATTCGGTTTACCTTCAAAACCGGGTGTGACATAAGTGGTATCAAAGCCTTGCTGACTGTAGGACCACTATCCTAAAGTAGCATTGGCCGTTTTAAGGACTTATTGACTATTACTTCACCTCATCCTTGATGCTGCTTCAAAATATTAGTCACCTCGACTAATTCTATATATGCTCCTATATATCACCTTGCTAAATGTATTTTATTCTAGTATTGTCTATACTCTACTTATTCATTTTATTAGATCTGCCCTCACTCTTGTGCTTGTGATATCTTTGTAGATGCCCCTTACCATTACCTTTTAGTCTCTTGGGATTCTTTCCTCTTCCATCATTAAGTTGCTACCATTTGGCAATCTTTATTCCCTTAGTATTGACATGCTGCATCTTTTGGATTCTTCCATACCCTTATCCCTTAATTCAAACACTTAACCCTAAAAACTCTATTGCCTATTTTTACATTTTAGTTTATATTTTCATGACCTTCCTGTATTTTGAGATCCCTTCCTATTCCGTTGTTAAGTCATTACCTTTCAACAATTTCTATTCCCTTGTTCTTAGTATGCTCGTGTCCTTGGAGTCTTCCATAATCTCATTTTTATGTATGCTTAGCTTTCATACCCCAATTACTGTTCAAGACATTTCAATTAAGATATCCTTGACCACCCTTGTTTCCTAATGCTCCATGAGCGGTCATTTTATATTGCACATCCTTGGTGATCTCGTTAATTCCTTGTAACTTCCTTCGGTAATGAATTTTTACTTCAACTCTTCTGTCGAACCTTACCTATCTTACCCTTAATTGTTTCCTCTACTTCACCATTTCGCAAGTCTCACCTTAATTCCATCCTTCGTTATGCTTTTTATTGATATCATCTTTACCTTTGTCATATCTACATCTCATCTTGTTGCATATTTTATACCTGCCCCATAAAATCTTATCTCTTCCATCTCAATTTGAGAGTTGTATTTTACCCATTTTCCCTTGGATGTGTCCTATTCTTTACCGCTTGATCTTTCAACCCTATCGTTTTATGTGTTTTGTTCGCAATCGCCTTTACCCTTGTGATCCTACCTTGAAGTTATCGTATGTCTGCCACTTAAAACCTCCCTTCTCCCCTCTCAATTCGAGAGTGGTGTTTTACTTACCCCGTGCTTGGCCATAACCTCATATTTGCAACGTGCAAATCTTGTCTTAACTCCATTCTTTGTTGTACTCATACCCTTGGTTCATCTATACTTTTACCTCTTCCCTTACACCCTTTTCTGTTATCGCCTTCAACACTCGTAATACCTACATTTTACCACGACGCTTACTTAGAATCTAGTCTTTGGAGCCTTCTCCTTCCCATCCTAGTTCAAGAGTGATGCTTTACTACCTCGCCCTTGATTGTTTTCCCTAGTGTCGCCTTGCAAGCTTTGTCCAAATTCCATCTTTGATGTGTTTTCGGTTGTTATTCCCATTACCTTTGTCATCCATTGATCTTACCTTGATACTCATCTTTACACCTACTCTTTAAGATCTTCTCTCTTCCACCCCAATTTGAGACTGACAATTTACCTATCTGCCCTTGGTCCTCTTTGCCATTAGCAAGTCTTGTCTCACCTTAATTCCATCATTTGCTGATCTTTTGTTTGATATCATCATTACCTTTGCAATCTGTACACCTTGCCTCGATGCTTATCTTAGGTCTGCATTTTGGAAATCTCCTCTCTCCTATCTTAATTTAAGAGCAGTGTTTTACTTATCCCACCCTTAGCTACATCTCCCTATTTATCGCATGCAAGCCTTGTCTTAACTCCATTTTTGGTGGTGCTTCTACCCTTGGTTCTTCTATATCTTATATTTTCTCTTACACCCTTGACCTTATCGTCTCTCACCCTAGTGGTATTTATGTCTTTACCTAGATGCTCCCTTTGAACTTACCCTTTAAAGCTTTCTTTTTTTCGACCCAGTTTGAGAGTGGTGTGTTACCTATCTCTCCCTTGATTAATCTCCCCTTTTCTCGCCTCACAAGTTTTGACTCAACCTCATCCCTTGTCATACTTCTATCTATTATTACCCCGTCATCTCTCGATATTTACCTTGATGCTTATGTTGTACCTGCATTTTAAAGCCTTCTCTCTCCCATTTCAGTTCGAGGGTGTGCTTTTACTTATCTCGTCCTTGGTTGTTTCCCCTCCCTTGCCACTTTGCAAGACTTGCTTTATCTCCATCCTTTATTGTGCTCATGCGCCTATCCTGCACGTCTTGTTCTTCTCCTTGTCCTTAGACAACCTTAGAGAGTAGTTATTCTCTTTTCAAGAAAGACCACTATCTAACTAACATTAACGTATAGCAACGAGATGTTTGTTGTTGTATGCTTGTGTTGTTTGTCTTTGTGTTATGACTGATTTGCTTCTTTGTGATGAGTGTTGATATGTTGTGGCCCTTGGCCCGCAATGACATCAATTTACTAGGTGAGTGCCATATACTTAGGTAGTTGGGTTCTTGAAGCGTCCCCAATCCTCTGGGACTCAAATGTGATATAATTACTAGTCTAAGGAGGCTAGTAAACACATTTATACATCAAATGATTCCAGATCTGCTTAAACGAGACAAACCTATAAAGGTGGCGATCAACTTTAAGAGTTGGTCCACAACTCGGGACATATCATCAGAGTGGGGCTGAAGCAGCCCGATATACACAGCGAAGCAAATCAGCGGTCCAACAGCCACAGGCAAGGTTGGGAACAGTCGTAACTCTTACCCGATCTCCTTTTTCTGAAAAACAACAAATAAGCAAGGGTGAGTACAAACGTACTCAGCAGCCCAACTTCACCCGCGGAATGGGGAAATCAGATATAATGCATGGAATATGTGGAGCTCAGGATACTTTGCAGAAACAACAGTATTTTATGCAGGGTTATTTTGTAAAACATTTTGTATTTTTCAAAGCGCATCCTCTCCCAAAGGAGCAGGAAGTTTTTCAATATTAGAACTAAATCCCCTGGACTAAACCATCCAGGTATCTCAGCAGTTTCCCACTGGTTTTCATTTTCAAAAACAGCTACTGGACTTCCCGTCCACCATAGCTCACGGCTCAACCGTCGGACCTTTTAAAAACCACTTTTCTCAAACGCACCTTTTTTGGAAAACAAAACACTAATTGCCATACCACACCAGACTCGTCCATTCCTGTGGACACAGACTATTCGAATAGGTTTTCAAACTCTGCGCAGAGGTGTACACTTTACCCACTAGTCCGGCTCTGCGATCTCATGATCAATGAGATCCGAATCCGAATCTCTTTCTTTCCCCGCATGTCCTAACCTTAACGGTTATACCGGAAGGAGTCAGGCCACCACCATGTCCAAACCGGACAAAACATTCCCCCTCCTTATCCTCCCGGTGCTCCCCAGCCTTCATAACCCTGGGGTTGGACCGTACGAGTTCAGATTGAGTGACTGCCCACACAGTCTCGAGTGGTTGTACTTATCATGAGTACAGGTAGTGAAAGATGACAAACCGGTCCTTATATGAGGGGACAATCCTTCTGCTCACGCCTAAACCAGCTGAGCCTTCACCTTAGGCCCTCCCCTAAACCAGGGAGTCCCTGATCATCCTTACTCAAAGGTGATAAGGGTGAAAACCCTTCATCATACACATTTTGAAAAGCATTTTCTTTTGAAAACTCACACCTTTTCTCAAATCATTTGTAACAAATATATCAAGGATCGATTGCGGCAAGCGGCTTGGGTGGCCATAATAACTTGTCTCAAAATCATATCATGCATAAAATAACAGGCTGAGGGTTGTGGTTGAAAAACATAGGTAATTTATGCATCAAAGGGATCCAGTGAGCTTGCCGTGCTTATTCGGCGAAGGGGAAGGGGAGCTCGCGGAACTGGCTTCTGGCTCCACCGCCTGGTGTAGACTTGCAGATCTGGCCTCCACGAGACGACACGAATGCTCCGATAACTATGCCACAAGAATAAGCAAACATACAAACCAGCAAGTATACCAACAAATATTTAGTATAGTGGTCAGAAAAGCGATATATGGATGGGTAGAGTCTTGAGTAGAATCTATGTCATGTGGTGTTGTGATATTACTGGTGGTGGAGCGGAGGTGCTTACCAGGAGGGTGGACTGGAGGCGAAGCGACACTATGCGTGTAGCCGGCAGAGCGGAGTAACTGAGTGGGTGGGGTGTTTGCCTTGGTTGAGGGTGTTGAGTGTGTGTGGAGAGGGAGAGGGTAGCTGGGTGTATTTATAGCTGAGTGTATGTGGTGTAGCATAGTGAAGTTCACTGTTGGTGAGAATAGTGACGAATGGATCGTCTGACTTAGTATGAACAGGAGAGTTATGGGCAGAATATGGGACAAGAGTATTTTGGGAGTTTTCTGGAATATGGACCATGCTTAAGGGATGACATGGTTGGATAGGGAATAGTTTGATAAGAATTTAGAAACGAGAATTATTGGAATCTGAGTTTGGGAGCCTGGTTCGAAGGAATCTCAAAGTTAAGCATGCTCAACTTGGAGAAACCTAGGATGGGTGACCAGATGGGAGGTTCCCTACTGGAAAGAAAATCACAGTCACCGGAGTTCGTATGACTGGAATATGGGTCTGGCTGGTCTTAGGTGGACTGGACATCATGATGTATGAGTAGTTGAAATTTGGGGTGATCGGCTAATCGATGAATAGTAACGATGAATAGTGACGACAAAAAAAGTTACATAGATATCATCGATGAGTAGTAACGATGATGAATAGTAACAATGATGAATAGTAACACTAAATAGAACGATGGTGAATAGTGTCAGTGAATAGTAACGATGAATAGTGATGGTGAATAGTCGTATGAATGAACGATGAACGATGAATAGGAACTATGAACGAACGATGAACGGTGAATAGGAACTATGAACGAACGAACGAACGATCGAATGATCGGACGAACGAACGATCGGAATTTCGGCAGCATAACGACAGGACAAGGATTATCTGGAAGAACGATGAATAGGGACTATGAACGAACGATAAACGATGAATAGGAACTATGAACGAACGATGAACGATCGAATGATCGAACGAACGAACGATCGGAATTTCGGCAGCATAACAACAGGAAAAAGATTATTTGGATGAACGAACGGACGAACGATCAAATGATCGAACGAACGAACGATCGGAATTTCGGCAGCATAACGGCAGGACAAAGATTATCTGGGAGAACGATGAATAGGGACTATGAACGAACGATGAACGATGAATAGAAACTATGAACGAACGATGAACGATCGAATGATCGAACGAACGAACGATCGGAATTTCGGCAGCATAACGGTAGGAAAAAGATTATTTGGACGAACAAACGGACGAACGAACCATGAACGATCGGACGAACGAACAAACAAACTAAGAACAGGGGACGAACGATCGAAGAACGATCGAACGATCCTTGTGCTAGTGTGTTCTTGTGTGGAACATGGAGTGGGTGTGTGTGTGTGGGGGGGGGGGAAGAGAGTTGCCATGAAATGGCTTGGGGTGGGATGAGAGGAGGCCCTTGCCCCTCTATTTATAGCCATGGTGGGGGGATTAGGGGGAGGGAAGAGAGGATTAGTGGGAGGATGAGAGGATTAGTGGGAGATTAGCATGTATTTGTCTTGTATAAATGAGATTAGCTTGTAGAGCTCACCGTATGACACTGGAGGCATACGTATACGTATGAGCATGAGGAAAGTTATGAAGAAAATATTTGTGGGGACTTGAAAAATGATTCTGAAGGTATTTCTCAAGAGGAAAATATCTGGAGATATATCGGTGGAATATTTGGGCAGTATTTCTGGAAAGAACTTGAAGGGGATCACTAGGGAAATATCTAGGCGGTATTTCTGGAAGAATTTGAGGGGGATCACTGGGGAAATATTTGTAGAATATTTTGAGGAGGATTTTGGAGAGAATATAGACCACTATAATTTATTTGTTGATATCAACTCGCAAACAAACATTTTGAAATGAAATTTGAAATTCATTTTGAATTTAGGGCGAGTTTGAGAAAATTTCAAAATTTGAATTTTTGGGATGCTACAAATCTACCCCACTTAAAAGGAATCTCGTCCTCGAGATTTGGCTTAGAAGGGTTATGGGTATAGCTTTACTTCAGCTACATATCTTCACTTTGCAGACTCTTCGAGGAGATAGAGCTTCAACAAAATTTGGCCTTTGAGGGGCATCCGGTTGCTGATTGCAAATGCTGGTTCTGGCTACTCAAGATCATCTTCAGGCTTCTAGGTTTCGCTTGGCAGCTAGCTTATTGAAGAAGCAACGATGCCAACACGCAAACCTTTCTCTTGCGAACTCCCACATGGATTCCTTCCTCGATTGGTCTTCTGGTGCTTCATCAACAAAACTTGGGTGACCACTTCTCATCCAGAAACTTATATGCTTTGATGATCTGGTCCTCCATAAGCTTGCTACAGGCCTTCTTCTTTCTCTCCATAGTAGGAACCTTACTGGAATACTACCCCACTTAAAAAGAATGAGGGTAGAACTCTTGAATCTTGGGGATTTGAACTCCTTGAAGTACCTCATAACAAGGGTGTTACGGGGCCTTCTTCTGCTGTTGCTGCTTGAGCAGGCTGCAGAGAGATGACTGACATAGGGTTGATTCTGGGAGAACCTTCTTCTTATCTTCTCTTCACTATATTCTTTTTCCTTTTCTCACTGACCTTTTTTTCTCTTTGCTCTTTCGACTGGAGGATTCTATCAAAGAGTATTACTATCATACAGAGGAGGAAACCAAAGACTATGAACCATGTGCAACTGTCTTCAACCCAAGAATCACCAAGCATTGTGATCTTAGGGGCGAAGGAGTGGAAAATGGAGTTGCTTGCGATTTGGCAGAGGGGATTTTTATCGGGAGTGTGCTTTGATTTGGATGGGAACTGAGGGAGCTGGTGGGGGGATTTATAGGCGAGCGAGGGTGTCCGGTTGCGGAGTAGTGGTGATGGAGTAGGTGCTACGCGGCAGCGGGTGCGACAAGGGGAGGGGGCCTGGTGTTGCCGGCGATGATGGCGGCGGTGGGTGCGCTGGAAAGGGGGGTGGGCGGCGGTAGTGCGTTGCAAAGGGGGCATGGGCGGCGGTGCTAGTGCGCATGGAGGCGGGCACGCATGCGGGGGGGCATGGGTGAGTGGTGGGGTCGATGACCTTGATGTTTGTGGTCTCTAGTTCCAAGAATATTTGCCTCTCTGTATGGTAATAACTTCTTCTGTCCTCTTTTCCTGTTTACTTTGAATCAGGGGCAGTGCTTTGATTCTCACGATCGGTCCTTTTGACTGAGCGATTGGATAGGTTCCTCTGTAGCTTATTCTAGGCTTCAAGGGTAAGCTTCCCGGTATCTTCTTGGGTAAGACACTTTTCTCTTCAGATGGGTTAAGATGAGAATGGAAGCATAAGGTAAAGATTAGCTCTAATTTGTGATCTATGTTTTTAGAGAAAACCTTTTTAAGAAAAACGAAAAGAAAACACACAAGCTCAGCAATGATAAGCACAAACAAATCAAATGTTTTGAATAAGGGAAGAATAGAGTTTTTCCAAAGCACAGACTACTCAGATTCGGGGGCTAAGCATAACTACTATTGCTCAGCTCCTGCATTGAAGACTATGCTAACCAGGACTTATGAGCACTAACGTTAAAGCATCACATATGCACTAAAAAGAGGAGAAAACATCAAGCGAAATTCATTTTGAAATGCCCTAGGGGCCACACAAATAGAGTTTTTCAAAACACGGGTCTACACGATTACCTCTCATACATGCAGGGCTCTAGCCAAAGTGAAGAAAAACTTCACTACCCAATGCATGCAGAGGACTGGGCATAACTAACTTCAGACCTGACAGCTTCTCTTCTAGCGAGGCTGGCACACAACTTCAATCTGAGACATCTCCTGGATGGGTAAACAGGGAGCTGATGTTGATGACTTCTTCTGGCGGCGACTGAGATGGCAACACGGGGTTGAACTCTTCTTCAAGCTGGACTGGCTCTTGTAGCTCCTCAGAGGGCGGCGGTGCTGGCGGGGTGCTTGCAGCTTTTTCCTTGACTTCAAGGGATGGTGCTGGAATCTTATTCATGGTGAGGGGCTCAAACAACTCTGGCGGGGGATCTTGGGAGGACTCGTGGTGCTCTTTCTTATCCATAGCCCGAGGGAAGACTGGAATTCCTTCCAAGACTATGGCTCCTTCTGGTAGTTCCCAAGCCTTCTTTTCTCCTCTGGTAGAGACCGGGTGACCTTCAAGAATCTGGGGATCTTCAGCTCTCCTGGGTTGAACAGGGTTGGATGAAGCGGGCTCTTGGATCCGCAGGGCTCTACGTTGGTTATGGGTTACCAAGTAGGCCTCCATCAACTTCTGGACATGCTCATCCTTGGCTTGCTTCAGGGCTTCAACAACAATGACTTCACGACTTTCCAAGGCAGCTACACGGGCTTGAGCTGTGGTGAGATCCACATGGAGTTGACGGTTGCGCTTCTCTGCATCTTCTGCTCAGGCAATCATCTGACGGTGGTGCCGAGCCAAGAAATCATACTGGGCATCCAGGGTGAGCAGGTACGCAGTGAGGTGCACGACTGTGGGGTCGTCCTCAAGCAGCTGCTTCCCTTCCAATGCACGCATCCTAGCCATCCAAACTGGACGGTTTCTCTGAAAGGGCGGAAAGAATCTGAGCGGGGTGTCGGCCACTTCTTCTTCATAGATCTGACACAGGGTCCTCAATGCCTTGCGGGCGACGACTTGGCAGGTGTCTTTGTATCTGTGCCCAGCAGCAGTGACACTCCATTCCACATGGTGCGGACTGGATCCAATGTATACAGTCACGACACACTTCTCTATGCCATGCTCGACAAATTCACGACCATCATACTCTGGCTGGCTCCTGATTCCAAGGCGAACTGTGCATGCTCTCAGCAACTTGGGGAAACCATCTTCATTCTGGCAAAAGCTGGTTTGGCAACGGACCTCCATCTGACTTCTGAGAGAAGGAAAGGGGGAAAGCATTTTTGAAATGAAGGGATGAGAGCAAGAATTTTTTTAAGAAAATAGTTTTGACTCAAAAACTTTTGGATCAGGCTAAGGGTTACGTCCTGCGGCCAACCTAACAGCTCTGATACCACCTGAAGCGTCCCGAATCCTCTGGGACTCAAATGTGATACAATTACTAGTCCCAGGAGGCTAGTAAACACATTTATACATCAGATGATTCCAGATCTGCTTAAACGAGACAAACCTATAAAGGTGGCGATCAACTTTAAGAGTTGGTCCACAACTCAGGATATATCATCAGAGTGGGGCTGAAGCAGCCCGATATACGCAGCGAAGCAAATCGGCGGTCCAACAGCCACAGGCAAGGTTGGGAACAGTCGTAACTCTTACCCGATCTCCTTTTTCTGAAAAACAACAAATAAGCAAGGGTGAGTACAAACGTACTCAACAGCCCACCTTCACCCGCGGAATGGGGAAATCAGATATAATGCATGGAATATGTGGAGCTCAGGATACTTTGCAGAAACAACAATATTTTATGCAGGGTTATTTTGTAAAACATTTTGTATTTTTCAAAGCGCATCCTCTCCCAAAGGAGCAGGAAGTTTTTCAATATTAGAACTAAATCCCCTGGACTAAACCATCCAGGTATCTCAGCAGTTTCCCACTGGTTTTCATTTTCAAAAACAGCTACTGGACTTCCCGTCCACCATAGCTCACGGCTCAACCGTCGGACCTTTTAAAAACCACTTTTCTCAAACGCACCTTTTTTTGGAAAACAAAACACTAATTGCCATACCACACCAGACTCGTCAATTCCTGTGGACACAGACTATTCGAATAGGTTTTCAAACTCTGCGCAGAGGTGTACACTTTACCCACTAGTCCGGCTCTGCGATCTCATGATCAATGAGATCCGAATCTGAATCTCTTTCTTTCCCCGCACGTCCTAACCTTAACGGTTATACCGGAAGGAGTCAGGCCACCACCATGTCCAAACCGGATAAAACATTCCCCCTCCTTATCCTCCCGGTGCTCCCCAGCCTTCATAACCCTGGGGTTGGACCGTACGAGTTCAGATTGAGTGACTGCCCACACAGTCTCGAGTGGTTGTACTTATCATGAGTACAGGTAGTGAAAGATGACAAACCGGTCCTTATATGAGGGGACAATCCTTCTGCTCACGCCTAAACCAGCTGAGCCTTCACCTTAGGCCCTCCCCTAAACCAGGGAGTCCCTGATCATCCTTACTCAAAGGTGATAAGGGTGAAAACCCTTCATCATACACATTTTGAAAAACATTTTCTTTTGAAAACTCACACCTTTTCTCAAATCATTTGTAACAAATATATCAAGGATTGATTGCGGCAAGCGGCTTGGGTGGCCATAATAACTTGTCTCAAAATCATATCATGCATAAAATAACAGGCTGAGGGTTGTGGTTGAAAAACATAGGTAATTTATGCATCAAAGGGATCCAGTGAGCTTGCCGTGCTTATTCGGCGAAGGGGGAAGGGGAGCTCGCGGAACTGGCTTCTGGCTCCACCGCCTGGTGTAGACTTGCAGATCTGGCCTCCACGAGACGACACAAACGCTCCGATAACTATGCCACAAGAATAAGCAAACATACAAACCAGCAAGTATACCAACAAATATTTAGTATAGTGGTCAGAAAAGCGATATATGGATGGGTAGAGTCTTGAGTAGAATCTATGTCATGTGGTGTTGTGATATTACTGGTGGTGGAGCGGAGGTGCTTACCAGGAGGGTGGACTAGAGGCGAAGCGACACTATGCGTGTAGCCGGCAGAGCGGAGTAACTGAGTGGGTGGGGTGTTTGCCTTGGTTGAGGGTGTTGAGTGTGTGTGGAGAGGGAGAGGGTAGCTAGGTGTATTTATAGCTGAGTGTATGTGGTGTAGCATAGTGAAATTCACTGTTGGTGAGAATAGTGACGAATGGATCGTCTGACTTAGTATGAACAGGAGAGTTATGGGCAGAATATGGGACAAGAGTATTTTGGGAGTTTTCTGGAATATGGACCATGCTTAAGGGATGACATGGTTGGATAGGGAATAGTTTGATAAGAATTTAGAAACGAGAATTATTGGAATCTGAGTTTGGGAGCCTGGTTCGAAGGAATCTCAAAGTTAAGCATGCTCAACTTGGAGAAACCTTGGATGAGTGACCAGATGGGAGGTTCCCTACTGGAAGGAAAATCACAGTCACCGGAGTTCGTATGACTGGAATATGGGTCTGGCTGGTCTTAGGTGGACTAGACATCATGATGTATGAGTAGTTGAAATTTGGGGTGATCGGCTAATCGATAAATAGTAACGATGAATAGTAACAATGAATAGTGACGACAAAAAAGGTACATAGATATCATCGATGAATAGTAACGATGATAAATAGTAACAATGATGAATAGTAACATTAAATAGTAACGATGGTGAATAGTGTTAGTGAATAGTAACTATGAATAGTGATGGTGAATAGTCGTATGAACGAACGATGAACGATGAATAGGAACTATGAACGAACGAACGATCGAATGATCGGACGAACGAACGATCGGAATTTCGGCAGCATAACGGCAGGACAAAGATTATCTGGAAGAACGATGAATAGGGACTATGAACGAACGATAAACGATGAATAGGAACTATGAACGAACGATGAACGATCGAATGATCGAACGAACGAACGATCGGAATTTCGGCAGCATAACAGCAGGAAAAAGATTATTTGGATGAACGAACGGACGAACGATTGAATGATCGGACGAACGAACGATCGGAATTTCGGCAGCATAACGACAGGACAAAGATTATCTGGGAGAACGATGAATAGGGACTATGAACGAACGATGAACGATGAATAGGAACTATGAACGATCGAATGATCGAACGAACGAACGATCGGAATTTCGGCAGCATAACGGTAGGAAAAAGATTATTTGGACGAACGAACGGACGAACGGACGAACGAACCATGAACGATCGGACGAACGATCGAACGATCGGACGAACGAACGAACAAACTAAGAATAGGGGACGAACGATCGAAGAACGATCGAACGATCCTTGTGCTAGTGTGTGCTTGTGTGGAACATGGAGTGGGTGTGTGTGTGGGGGGGGGGGAAGAGAGTTGCCATGAAATGGCTTGGGGTGGGATGAGAGGAGGCCCTTGCCCCTCTATTTATAGCCATGGTGGGGGGATTAGGGGGAGGGATGAGAGGATTAGTGGGAGGATGAGAGGATTAGTGGGAGATTAGCATGTATTTGTCTTGTATAAGTGAGATTAGCTTGTAGAGCTCACCGTATGACACTGGAGGCATACATATACGTATGAGCATGAGGAAAGTTATGAAGAAAATATTTGTGGGGACTTGAAAAATGATTCTGAAGGTATTTCTCAAGAGGAAAATATCTGGAGATATATCGGTGGAATATTTGGGCAGTATTTTTGGAAAGAACTTGAAGGGGATCACTAGGGAAATATCTGGGCGGTATTTCTGGAAGAATTTGAGGGGGATCACTGGGGAATATTTGTAGAATATTTTGAGGAGGATTTTGGAGAGAATATAGACCACTATAATTTATTTGTTGATATCAACTCGCAAACAAACAGTTTGAAATGAAATTTGAAATTCATTTTGAATTTAGGGCGAGTTTGAGAAAATTTCAGAATTTGAATTTTTGGGATGCTACAGTTCTCTACCCTGCTCTCCTAAATCCATCTATGCTCACCTTTTCTATCTATACCTTTTCCTCTTGCACCTATTCGGTTACAACCTCCAACCTCTCTTAATCAGTCAAGATCAGAGTCGGCAACATCTTCATCAAGTGCATATCAATGCTCCTGTTAAGGGGGTTAGCCGCTAACCCCAATGAAGGCAATGCGATCAACATCAGCCAACAGGATCAAAGTGGCGCGATGAAAGCGTGTGTGGGTCCTAACCCACAGGTCCAAGTGATCCTCAAGAATTATATCAATTGGTTGTGAGCACCTTAAGGTCAAAGCAACCAATCCACAAGTTGATCGACGGAGTCAAAGTTGAAATGAAAAAACTTCTAACAACCTATGAACCAACCTTGTCATTCTTGCTAGCCTCTTCTTGAATCTCGAGGGTGAGATTCTGTTAAGGGGGTTAGATTTGAACACCCTAAATTTGGGGGTATAAAATTTCTTTCCTAATATCCACCAAATTCAATTGTTACTCTCTCTTTTCTTTGCTTTCCTTCTCTTTTTCCTGAAAATGGGGAATAATTTTGTTTTATATTGGCGTAAACCTAGTGGAATAAGCCCTATAGGCGCTTTGGTTGTTGCATTCATGTCATTGCATGGTGTTTCTAAGTGCAAAAAGTGTTTGAAACATGTTAGTATATCTTATAGAGGCTCTCGATGGATTTTCATATTTTTCAGAATATTTTTCTATTTTTCGGAAAACAAAATCTATTTATTTGAGGTACTTAAAATGTTTTTAGAAACTCTAAGTATATTTTTTGAGTTCATTAGGTGCCAAAACATTTATAGTAAATTTTCTGAAATTTTTCGAAGCATCTATAATATTTTGAGCACGAAATATGGATTTCTGGGCTTTTCCGAATTTTAAAAATGGTAAAAATCCGAATTTAACCCGAATTTTCATCTCGTCCGAACCCCAACTATATATATATGCATGGCTTCTCCTCGCCGAGCTGATTCCGAATCACAAAACGGTTTCTCCAGATTCAATCCCTAGCTCCCAGAATTGCTCGCCGAAGTTCGAAGCGGTTTCAACTACGGCGAGCAATTACTCCCAATCCATGCATCGTCTATGGAATCTGAGGATACCGTTGCGTTCGTCTCGTCGAGGGCTTCATCGCAGTGCGTTTGATTCGTCGATCGAACCTCCGAATCGCCATCGATCGACGGTTTTCTTTTCGGCTCCGGCGAGGGTCTTCTTCCCCGGTGAGAAACCTCCATTGTTGTCCCTAGGGTTTCTCCGTGTTCTTCGTTTTCCCGTTCGTGCAGGGCCTCCCTCTTCTATCACACCCGATTTTAGAAGGCAAACTGAATGCAAACCATGTACGCGCCAGGATCAGAAACTCATGTACATAGTAATTACATAATTGGACATCATCACACATTGCTCAAAGTAAATAGCAGAAAGGTACTTTTATTACAATAAGATGTCCAAGACATCCACAGAGTAGAATACATAGCATAGTCATTAATATCATCAAAGTGCGGAAATACGAAACGTAGTAGATAAGGCCTACACAGGCAACTGACTGGGGGTTTGCCACCAAGAAAAACTAGAACTCGTCGTAGTCCTGGAACTCCTCAAAGTCCTCCATGTTTCCAGCATCTCCTCCTGAGCACTGAATACAGTGGGGACGACATGGGGTGGGGTGGTTTTTAAAGCAAGGGTGAGTACACATCAACGTACTCAGCAAATGTCCCGTTTGGCTAATATGGACTAGCTGTATGTGGAGTTAAGGTTAAGCAGTTGCTTTTAGTTGGTCAAGTGTTTATTACTATTAGTAGAGCCATGTTTTAGTAATAACCCAGTTATTACCAAAATGTACTCCCTCCAAGAGGAAATACCAGAGATCAAAATTATAACCATCATTATTAACCATCATCATTGTTGGAACTTGCTCACAGTCGCAAGGGGGCCAACAAGGGTGAGTAGTGGTGACAACAAAGTTACGCGCAAGAAGGCAATAGCTCTGTTAATCTGGCCTCTCACGGGCACTGTGCGGGGGTATTTATAGGTACCTGAGCACCCAGCGCCTTGTGTTAAGGACGCATGTGCCCTCAGCTACCTAGGTTATCCCCGGAATATTCCCATAAAGCAGGGTTACAGACTGTAATTACAGAGATGCCTTTACAGATTAGGCCCGTAACTCGCGACGGCCACGCAGGGCCCGTTACAATGGGCCGGAACGCACGTGGGCCTCTGAGCTGGACGAGGCCGCACCGTGGGATGACTTCGTCGCCGCTCTCCGTCTGGTGCCGAACGAGCGAAGGGTATCCCTGCCTGTTCTGTCCCTGTCTGACCAGCGGTTATCAGCGAAGACTTCGAGCGAGGGGTAGCGCCTCTGCCTTCGCCCCAACATTTGCCCTCCGAGGGACTAGTTCGACAAAGTCACCTGGTGCCGGAGACGTCGCTAGATGGCGGAGACGCTGCCCTCGCTCGAAGTGGTTCCGCGGGGGTTTTTGATGTGACCGTTGATGGACGGCGTACTGTTGGATTGCGAGTTTTCCGAAGCGCCGCACCCTGTGGGATTGCGGGTTTTCCGAAGTGCCGCGCTCTGCCTATAAAAGGGGGCGGGGGTCGGCGCTTTTTGAACTTCGCCTTCCGCGCTCTGTGAAAACCCTAGCCGCCCGCCGTCTTGCTGCTCGTCTGCCCGCCGCACTCTTGCTCGCCGGAGATCTGGCTCGAGTGAAGCAGACCGCCCGCCGCCGCCGACGGTACGTAGCGATGCCGTCCTCTTCTTCTTCCGCTGCTGCTACGTCGCCGGCCGCCGCCTCGTCGGAGGAGACGCTGAGTGGTGCGATGGTGGAGGAGTTGCGCGCCGGCGACTCTGTTTATTTCGGTGAGTCGCGGATGACGTCAGCCCGTGTTCAAGATATGCAGCGGTTGGGTTACTTTGGCACCGGAGTTGCTCGTGCTCCGGGGACGGAGGAAGTCCCCGAGCCGGAGGGTGAGTTGGTCGTTTTCGAGGCGTTCTTCATCGCCGGTCTCCGCTTGCCTGCGCACCGGTTTGTTGGCGAAGTCCTGCGTAGGTTCAACGTTCAAATACATCAGCTGACACCGAATGCCGTGGTGGCACTGGCGAAGTATGTATGGGCGACGACTTCGTACGGCGGACAGCCGTCAGTTGAAGTTTTTGCGAAGTATTATTGTTTGCATTGGCAGAAGAGGATGATTGGGGACGAAGTTGCCCAGTTCGGGTCATGCACATTCACGCCGAAGACCGGCAAGACCACAATGCAAGTAGTGGAGTTGGTTCCGTGCGCCCGCAACAAGTGGGGCAATTGGAATGAATTTTGGTTTTACGTTGTGGAGGGTACTGTCGAAGACCATGAGGGACTCCCCGTGTCTGAGATGTGCTCTCATTATTACTCTGCGTATCTGCCCTTTGAAGTGGCAGAGGAGGATGCAGACGAAGGGGCCCTTCGGTGCGCCGCCGGTCAGAGCAGTGGGCGTGATTTAGTTGAAGAGTTCGTGGCGTACGGGGTGTGGCCCTTGGCGCATGGCTGGGCGCTGGGCGAAGTGTGCCCTCGCCAGATGCCTTTTCACGGAGGAAGGGTGGTGCGAAGTCCTGCCTTCGCACTGAATCTGCGAAACCGCGACCCGGCCACCTTTGTGCGCGATGCGGAGGACGGGGCGGTGCGGCTCGTGGGACGTTACGTGCCGAGGACGGAAGGCCAGCGCAGCTTTGATATCCGTGGGTCAAATGACCGCTTGAACAGGGTCTTCGAATTAAATCAATTGTCGTACGACGGCTATCCCGGTCAAGACGAAGCGGACCGCCGCGGGAAGAAGCCGGCGGTGGAGACTGGAGACGACCCTGCACCGGCGGCCGCCCCTTCCTCTAAAAAGAGAAAATTAGGTACTGCGATGGGAGGACTTGGGGTGTCTGATAGTTTTGCTAGAGAGTTGATGAGGACGTGTGCGGCCCCGGGGGAAAGGATGTCTTCGCCCGAGCTCCGGGAGTCTTCGGCTCGGATGCTGAGGGTTACCGGGGGTTGCTGGCCTAGGAATGTTCCTATCCCCTGCGCGGCTGACGAGGACTGTTTTACATCTCGCATGGTTCGTAAATGGAGAGTTTTTCCTTACGGGCGGAATATTGCTGCTGTTGTGTCGGCAGTGATGGACAAAGATCGCCAAGGGGCAGCGCAAAAACGCCAGGCGACTGTCAGGATTCACGAAGCTAGGCCAAAAAGGCAGCGGGGAACTGCGAAGGCGGCGCCCTCCGGCGAAGGCAAGCCGCCGCTGGCTGCGAAGGCGGGCGCCTCTGCACCTAGCAAGGCGCCGGACGCAGCGGCGGGCGCCGGAGGCTCCAAATTGACGAAGGTGGTGCCGCCGGCCAGCGGAGTGGCGGAGGCTTCGAAGGCGGCCCGGACGTCGTCGCCGCCGCCGGGCAAACGTGTTGCCGACTTCGGCACCGAAATTAATGTGGACGATTATCTTGGTGGTAAGTCGTTGGCTTTTTTTTAATTCGTTGACGCGTTGCAGGGTCGGACGAGGGCCAGCTTGCTATAGTTGCGCCTGCCGCGGCGATCGCGACAGCTGTGCTAGCGCCGAAGGCGAGGGGCGAGACCCTGGGCGCCGGAGGCGAGGTGTCGGCCCTCGCGGCTGTCAGGGACGAGGCGGGCGCAGCGACCCGCCGGCTGAAGGAGGTGACGGAGGCGCTAAGTCAGGTCCGCTGAGCTATACTCTCTCCCCCCCCTTTCTTTTTTGTGGGCAACGGTCTTACGTGCGCTCTGCAGGTGGCCGACTTCGCCAGCCGTACTGCATCGGGGGCCCTCACGGCGGCTGTGTCTGCCGAAGTCGAGAGACTTCGGACGCAACATGCTGACGCTGTCCGTGAGAAGTCGGCCTCCGACAGCAAGTGCCGTAAACTGACGGACAAGGTGGCCGCCCTGGAGAGGGAGAAGGCTGACCTCCGGCGCCAACTGGCGGGGGAGAGGAGGGAGGCCAACGAGGCCATCGCCAAGGAGCAGGCCGCGCAGGCGGAGGCCAAGCTGGCACGGGCGGAAGGCAATCTTGCCAAGGAGCTCGCCGAACATCTGCAGGAGCGGCTCACCGCCCTGGAGAGCCGCGCGAAGGGGGCTGAAGCCGCGATGCGGGCGGAGGCCGAACGGACGCGCACACAGCTTATGGCTATATATCGCGAGCTGGGTGCGCGGACCGGTGACTTCGAGGTGCCGGAGCGAGAGCCCGGGCTTCGCTGTCTGGAATGGGTGCAGGAGGAGCTGCAGGAGCTCCCCACTGTCTTGGGGGGGGGGGGGGGTTAATGTCGTTCGCCTCCCTGGTCACCTGCGAGGGGGCGATGAACGCACTCTCTCGCGAAGGGTGCCGGCACTTTGAGGTCTTCGACCAGACAGATGAAGATTTTGAGCGAGACATCTATAAGGTCGAAGACCCCGTGGTGAAGGAATCCGCCGGGGCCCTCTACGACCGGATTTGGGGTCTGTACGGTCGTGAGGTGGTCAGGGAGCGGGCCGAGGCTGCGAGGGCTCAGGTAACGTTGTCGTTTGTTTGGCGTTTGCTGGGTGTGGGCTGTGCGTGTGTTTGCTGAATTTTGCGTGTTTTGTCTTAGGCGGAGCGTGGTGAGCGGGTGGACGACTTCGGGGCGTTGAACAGCACGCTGCCTGACCCGGAGCCGACCCCTGCGGAGGCTGTGCCTGGGGCCGCCCTGGAACCAACCCTGGAGATCGCGGAAGACGCGCCGGGTGCCCCCACATCTGCAGCGGCCGTCGAAGACCTGCCCCCAAGGGTGGCCGAAGGCGCGCCTGATGCCCCCGCAGCTGCTGTGCCGAGTGCTGGAGACCCCGTGGCGGTGGCGGCCGAAACAACGGCGGAGGCAGGAGCTCCCGCAGCGTCAGGGCCTTCGCAGGTGGCGTAGTGGGTGTATAGGGTTGGGGATTTTTGGATATTTTGCTGAATTTTGGTTGCTGCGCAGGTTCAAGATTTTGGGCCTGCGCACGCAACCGCTACTTCTGAATTTTTGGCGGCTTCGACCACGGAAGGTGGTAATGAATATGGTGGATCTGCATCTGAATTTTTTGATTTTACTGACTCTGGGAGCTCGGTTGAGTGGACTGAGGAGTCGTCGGAGGAGGACTTGGATTACTTTGCGGCCTTGGACGTGGCCGCGGCGGAGGCTTCGCCACACGCCGCGGACACGCACGATGCGCCAGGTTCTAGCACCGGGCGCCGACGACGAAGGGCGGTTGCAAAGCGTAGGGTTAGTGCGGAGGAGGGGGCTCGGCTTCGAGTGAGTAGGGCTGATCGGCAGGAACTGTTGTCTTTGCCGGCCGCCACGGGTACAGGGGAAGGGGAATTACGAAGTCTTTTTGCGGGTGAGGAGCTTAGGATAATGTTATTTAATTATAGGGAGATGGGAATTATTCCTAAGGTTGAGCCGATGTAGAGTGTGGTGCCTTCGCTTGTATATGTGTAAAAGCTTGTACGATGAAGTTGTGTGCCCTCGCTTGCCTGTGCCTGCGAAGGCGTTGTGTGCTTTGTCTGGTATGTTTTGTTATGCTGTGCTGGTGCGACAGTCTTCGCGGTATTTGTTGTGCTTTTCCGTATTTGTTGTGCTTGATCCTGCTGCGCCCTTAGGCGACTTTTGCGCGGATAGTCTTCGCTGTAGACTTCGGTCTTTTTCACACTTGTTGTGCTAGTCCGGCTGCACCCTTAGGCGACTTCTGCGCGGATAGTCCTCGCGGTGGACTTCGGTTTTTGCGCACTTGTTGTGCTTAGTCCGGCTGCACCCTTAGGCGACTTTTGCACGGATAGTCCTCGCGGAGACTTCGGTTTTTGCGCACTTGTTGTGCTTAGTCCGGCTGCACCCTTAGGCGACTTCTGCACGGATAGTCCTCGCGGTGGACTTCGGTTTTTGCGCACTTGTTGTGCTTAGTCCGGCTGCACCCTTAGGCGACTTCTGCACGGATAGTCCTCGCGGTGGACTTCGGTTTTTGCGCACTTGTTGTGCTAGTCCGGCTGCACCCTTAGGCGACTTCTGCACGGATAGTCCTCGCGGTGGACTTCGGTTTTTGCGCACTTGTTGTGCTAGTCCGGCTGCACCCTTAGGCGACTTCTGCACGGATTTGTCGCACGCGAGGGTGGCTAGCGCTTAGCCTCGCGGTGACCTCGATTTGGTCGAATGCCGAAGACCGTTGTCGCGGTCTTTTTTCGACACATGTTTTTGCGGGGGATTTTTCACACATATATTACATGGCTCCGCCTCGTTAAAAACCTCACCCCCCGGGAGGAAAAGAGTGCGGGCCGGTACAAGATTGTTTTTGGCGAATTACAAGGGCAGAATCGGCCCTGATGAGTTAAACAAAAAATTTGCGGAGGTTGTCGATGTTCCAGGAGTGCTCCAGGTCCTCGCCGTTTGGCATTGAGAGCCTGTAAGCGCTGGGGGAAGCTTTCGTCTTGACTATGAAGGGGCCCTCCCACTTGGGCTCCAGCTTGCCCTTAGACTCCGTCCGAGCTGTTCGGACGAGTACGAGGTCCCCTTCGCTGAACTCCCTCGGGATGACTGTGTGGTCGCGCCATGCTTTGGTCTGGGCTTGGTATTTGTTTAGAGCCTGTAGGGCGAAGACACGGTCCCCGTCGATGAGATCCTTTGAAGTTGGCTCGTCCACGTCGGGGACAGCTGACGGAACTGTTCGCGGGGACCCATGCTTTATTTCTTGCGGGGTCATGGCCTCCGATCCGTATAGAAGGCGGAAGGGAGTAAACCCGGTCGCTCTGCATTCAGTCGTGTTTAGTGCCCAGACTGCCTCAGGTAACAAATCGGTCCATTTCCCCTTTTTTTCATCAAGGAGCATCTTCTTGACAGCTGTGAAGATTTTCCCGTTGGCGCGTTCCACGACCCCGTTGGACTGCAGATGATAAACGGAGGCGAAGGCAAGATTGGTGCCGATGGAAAAACAGAAATCCTTGAAGTCTTGGTTGTCAAACTGCTTGCCGTTGTCGACTGTTAGTTCGGACGGCACTCCGAAGCGGCAAACAATGTTCTGCCAGAAAAATTTCTGGGCAGTGTTTGACGTTATTGTAGAAACAGCCCTTGCCTCGATCCATTTGGTGAAGTATTCGACGGCGACGAAGGCGAACTTAAGGTTCCCCTGAGCGGTGGGCAGGGGCCCGACAATGTCCAGGCCCCAGCGCTGAAGAGGCCATGTATGGGCAATCAGCTTTGTATACTGCGAGCGGTTGCCTGACCGAGGAGAAAACTTCTGGTAGGCTTCGCAGGACCTTGTGACCCGATTTGCGGCGCAGATCATTGCGGGCCAGTAAAACCCTTGGCGGATCACCTTGGCAGCTAGGGCCCTTGGCCCTGCGTGCGAGCCGCACGTGCCACTGTGGACTTCACGTAGGATCTGCATGCCTTCGGTTTCGGTGACACACTTAAGCATTGGCTGACTGACCCCTTTCTTGTAAAGTTGGCCCTCAATCAGTGTGAAGTCCCGGCTTCGATGTCTGAGGCGCTTGGCCTCGCTGACGTCGGTTGGATGATAGTACCCCTGTAGGAACAGGGTTATTGGTGCCCGCCAGTCTTCGGTCATGATTAGGTTGACTATGCGGTGGCCCTCGCTATCATTAGTTATTTGGAGCCCTTCGGGGCTCCGGACGGCAGGCGTGCCGATGGTGTGAAAGAACACGTCGGAGGGCAAGGGCTCGCCCCTGGCGGCAGCCTTGGCCAATGCATCGGCCTCCTCGTTCTTGGCCCTATCCACATGCTAAAAGGTGAATCCCTTGAACTATCTCTCGAGACTTCGGATAGCCGCGAGGTATTGCATGAGCGCGGGGTCTTTTGCTGCATAGTCTTTCTCGATCTGGCCGGCAACTATCTTGGAGTCTGTCTTGATGATACATGTGGTGACTCCGAGGGCCCTTAGCTTGCGGAGGCCGAGGATAACCGCTTCATACTCTGCTATATTGTTTGTGCATCTGTCGGATTCCAGAGCGAAGCTGAGGCGTGCTGCATATCTGTGTTTGACTCCGGCTGGTGAGGTGACGACTGCAGCGACGCCTGCCCCCGCATGGCACCATGCGCCGTCGCAATGGATGGTCCAAACCTTCTCTGTGGACGGGTCCGGCTGTGTTATCGGCCCAGTCCAGTCGACGACGAAGTCTGCCAGGACTTGTGACTTGATGGCTGTCCTGGGCTCGAAGCTGATGTGGTAGCCGGAGAGTTCGGCTGCCCACTTGGCAATCCTCACCGATGCCTCCGGGTTTCTGAATAGTTCGCCGAGCCCCCTGTCTGAGGTGACTCGGACCTTGAATGCTTCAAAGTAATGGCGCAGTTTGCGTGAGGACATAACAACTGCGTAGGCGATCTTCTCCAGCTCTATCATGTTGCATTTGGACGGTGTCAGGACTTCGGAGACATAGTAAACAGGGCACTGTCTGACTGCGCCCTCAACTGTCTGCTCCTGCACTAGTGCCGCGCTGACCGCGTGCGGCGAAGCCGCGACATAGAGCAATAGGGGGAGCGAGGAGTCGGGGCTTGTGAGGATGGCCAGCTCCGATAGGTACTGTTTTAGTGAGGCGAAGGCCGCTGCTTGCTCCGGACCCCAGGCGAAGTCTTTCGTGCCGCGGAGGGTTTTGAGGAAGGGGAGACTTCGCTCTGTGGACCTGGAGATGAATCTGTTGAGAGCTGCCAATCTGCCTGTCAGACGCTGGACGTCCCTGGCGGACTGCGGAGGCGACATGTCGACAATGGCCTGGATCTTGGTTGGGTTGGCCTCGATGCCGCGGTGTGACACCAGGTAACCCAATATCTTGCCCTGGCGAACACCGAAGACGCACTTTTCCGGGTTCAGGCGGAGTCGTGCATCTCGCATGTTCGCGAATGTCTCGGCGAGGTCGGCGAGATGGTCCTCCTTATTCTTGCTGGCGACGACGATGTCGTCCACATATGTAAATATGTTTCTGCCAACCTGCCCTTCGAGTACTGTTTTGGTGAGTCTGGAGAAGGTGGACCCTGCATTCTTGAGTCCCTCCGGCATCCTGATGAAGCAATAAGTGCCGAAGGGTGTTATAAAGCTGGTGCTAGCCTTGTCTTCCTCCTTCATGTATATCTGGTGATAGCCGGAGAAGCAGTCGAGGAGTGACATGACCTCGCATCCGGCCGCGCTATCGACTATTTTGTCGATCCGCGGCAATGGGAAATTGTCCTTCGGGCAGGCCTTATTGAGGCTGGTGAAGTCTATGCACATTCGCCATTTCCCGCTTTTTTTCTGCACCATTACGACATTGGAGAGCCACGTGGGGTAAGCCACTGGCTCGATGAATTTAGCTTCTAGGAGGCGGTGCACTTCCGCCTTGGCGGCCTCTGTCTTTTCGTCGGACATTTTGCGGAGCCTTTGCTTTTTTGGTCGCACCGAAGGGTCAATTCCCAAGCTGTGCTCAATTATGGATCGGCTGACTCCGACTAGGTCTAGGGCGGACCAGGCGAAGACATCTTTATTCTTGGCCAGGCAGCCGAGAAGCTTCTCTTCTTCATGTGATGTAAGGTCTTCGCTGATAGTGACTGTCTGCTTGGGCGTGGCCTGATCAAGGGGGACAGTCTTGGTCCCGTCTTGGCTCTGCAACTGTGCCTTGTCGTGCTGCTTATCGGTTGGGCTGGCGGGCGCAGGGACCTCGCGCTGGGTCGTGAGACAGTGTACGTTCCTCTGACCAGGCACGAAGTCCCGCTCTATGTTGCGCGCCGTCTGCTGGTTGCCGTAGATCGTGATAGCGCCTAGCGGACCTGGTATCTTCATACATAGGTACAGTCCGTGGATGGCGGCTTCGAACTTATTGATGGAGCCCCGGCCCATGATGGCGTTGTACGGATATACCATGTCGACAATGTCGAAGGTTACTTGCTCACTTCGGGCATTGGGTGCTACACCGAAGGAGAGGGGCAGCTCTATTTTGCCAACGGGAAAGGTGCCTTTGCCGCCGAAGCCGTACAACGGATTGTCCGAAGGCTTGAGCAGGCTATGGCTTATACCGATGCGGTCGAAGGCGTGGAGGAAGATGATGTCCGCCTGACTGCCGTTGTCGACTAGGACTTTGTGTAAGTCCCAGCCCGCCACGCTGCAATTGATGACCATAGCGTCGATGTGGGGGGCGCTGCGCAGGTCGACGTCTCGTGCATCGAAGGTTAGCGGTATGTGGGACCACTTCGTCTGCACGACTGGGCCAGTGACCGCGACATGGTTGATGCTGCGGTAGTGGTCCCGCTTCTGCCGCTTGGTGTCGAAGTCAGTGCTGGACCCCCCTGTTATCATGTGAATGACTCCGCGATATGGTTGATCGGCGAAGTATTCCTGCTTTGGGGCATGGGGGATGTTTTGGTGTTGCTGGTGTGGTGGTGGGGGTGGAGGAGGTACGATTTGTACTTCCTGATGGTGTTGGTAAGCGTGGTGCGGTGGATGCGGAGCGGGAGCGTGGATATATGGTGGAGGGGGTGGCTGGTAATTATGCGCGACAATTCTGGGATTGTCGGCTGGCTGCGCCCGCGCCATTCTGTCTCTGGTGGCCTTCGTTTCGGGGCAGTCTTTGGTTTGGTGGGCGCAGTCTTCGCCGTGGAAAAGGCAGTAGAACCGGCGCGGCGGCTGCGCGCGCCCTCGGCCCCTGCCACGAGTTCCGTTTCCGCGGCCCTGGGGGGGATTTTCCTGGCGACGAGGGGGGTCAGCAGCAGGCTGCTGGTTGGCGATGTTGTGCACTTGCTGTTGACTGCGGCCATCTCGACCGGAGTCTGGTTGCGGAGTCCTCGTCCACGTGCGGCTGGACTGCGGGGCATCTTTGGGCTTCCGCTGTGACTCAACCTTGCGCTGGTGGAGCTCTTCGGATTTGGCATATTTTTCAAAGAGCTGATATAGCTCCTGGAGGTTCTTGGGTGGATCTCTGATACAGTGGCTGTAGAGGACGCCGGCCCGAAGGCCACTGATGGCATAGTGGATAGCGATCTGATCGTCGACGGAGGGCAGCTGTGACTTGAGCGTTAAGAATTTGCGGTAATACTCCCGCAAAGTCTCTTTTTCCAGCTGTTTGCAAAGCGAGAGCTCGGCCAAAGCGTCGGTGTCTGGACGGTACCCCTGGAAGTTGAGAAGGAACTTGTCCCTGAGACTTCTCCACGAATCAATGGATAGCGGAGGCAATCTGGTGAACCAGGTGAGTGCTGGGCCCTCTAGGGCGATGATGAAAGACTTCGCCATTGTGGCGTCGTCCCCTCCGGCGGATGCAACGGCGACTTGATAACTCATTATGTATTGCGCCGGGTCGGTGCTGCCGTTGTACTTGGGATATGCCCCTGCTCGGAAGTTAGCTGGCCAAGGCGTCACTTGCAGGTGTGGCGCCAGGGGACTTCGCTCGTCGAGGTAGTTGACCCCTTGGAATGGCGCGCCGTGCTGGAAGGCGTAGTCATGCTGGGGGAAACGCGGGTTCTCCGGCTGCGCCCGGTGTTGCAGGGGTGGGCCATGCTGCAGGCCGAGGTGACCTTCGCGCGTGTCTTCCGGTTGTGCGCGCTGCTGGAGGGGTGGCTCTTGCTGTAGACCGAGGTGGCCTTCGCGCTGCATCAGCGCGATCTCGCGCTCGAGGTCTTGGGCCTTCTGCTCCTCGTCGCGTATCATTTGCCGCACCTTGGCTAGTGCGGACACACGCTGGCGTTTGGCCTCCAGTATCTCTTTCTGCCTCTGGAGATTGCAGTTCTTGAGGCGCAGGGCGCGCAGCTGTAACTGTTCTTCTGTTGAGACGCCGAGGACCTCGCCGTCCTCGGTGAGATCCGCGCCCTCCAGTGGGGCGAAGCCTAGGGGCGGCTGCGATTGTCCTTCGGGCCCGCAGGTGCGGAAGGTGTCGTCTTCGCAGGTGCGGGGAATATTGTCTTCGGTGGGCTCTTGGTGGGTGGATTGGGTGAGGGCGAGGGCCTTGCCCTTTCTTGCGGCAAGCAGTGCTGCCTTTGCAGCCTCGTCAGCCTTCGGGTTAGCTCTCTTGGGTGCCATCGCGGGTGGTTTTGTCGTAGCACGAACGGTGGGCGCCAAATGTTGGAACTTGCTCACAGTCGCAAGGGGCCAACAAGGGTGAGTAGTGGTGACAACAAAGTTACGCGCAAGAAGGCAATAGCTCTGTTAATCTGGCCTCTCACGGGCACTGTGCGGGGGTATTTATAGGTACCTGAGCACCCAGCGCCTTGTGTTAAGGACGCATGTGCCCTCAGCTACCTAGGTTATCCCCGGAATATTCCCATAAAGCAGGGTTACAGACTGTAATTACAGAGATGCCTTTACAGATTAGGCCCGTAACTCGCGACGGCCACGCAGGGCCCGTTACAATGGGCCGGAACGCACGTGGGCCTCTGAGCTGGACGAGGCCGCACCGTGGGATGACTTCGTCGCCGCTCTCCATCTGGTGCCGAACGAGCGAAGGGTATCCCTGCCTGTTCTGTCCCTGTCTGACCAGCGGTTATCAGCGAAGACTTCGAGCGAGGGGTAGCGCCTCTGCCTTCGCCCCAACAATCATAAAAGTAATCAGAGTTCTTCTAATCAAAGAGGATCCCAAGGCTGCTCTTAACCGTGAGCTCGACTGATATACCAGTTTCTAACACTCTGCAGAGGTTGCACACTTTACCCACGAGTCGTGATTCCTATTCTGCCCGGAGATCATGACTCTCCATTGATCACTACCAAGGTGACCTGGCAGGGTCTCACTACATAGCCTTTACAAAGACTCCCCTGGTGCATAGCTACTTGTTAGGTTTCGCCAGTCGTACTAACGCAGTACACCTCCCCAAGGTGGGTGGCTAACAAAACCAAATCGAATGAACCTCTGCACCCCCTTGGCAGAGCGAGCACTACGCCCCGACCCCCATTGACGGCCCTCAGGCAAAGCCAACTACACCCCCAAGTTCATCTAATTATTTGGCTATGGGCGTCCCATTCCACCCTCATGGTTGCACTGTTATCCTGGGTGGTCATTCCACGAACAGGTCCTTACAGAGAGGTACTCAGAAAAATGGCCTAAGTCCCCTAGAGTATCACAATATCATCATTGGAATAACATCATCGTATCATAAATGTTCACATCATATTCATTGATTAAGTTGAAGCAATATCATAAGCTAACCATGATTAACCCAAAAAGGTAAACAAGGATAAGTAAATACAGACTAGTATTTCCTTAGGTTTCAATAATGTAATACGGGACGGTGAATTATAAAGTAAGTAGGACATAATAGGTCAGAGGACACTTGCCTTCACGAGGTTGTTGCTCAGGAAGATCTTCAGCAACACACTCAGGAACCACGGGCTTCTCGTTGTCTAAATAAAGCGACCATGCATTCAATACATTTGGTAAATGACAAATAAACAACACATCAATCATGTACAAACATGGGAACACATCTCAAAAGGAAAAGGATCAACTCAAAAGGGAGTTTAAATCATAGGGTGAACTAATCTTATTTAGTAGTTGATTATTCTTTAAGTGTTGTCCATGATTATATAATCTGATTCTATCCATTTTAATGAGACATAAAAGTTAAACCAGAGATAAATTCATGTAATACATATTATTAATCTCACAAGATTAAATATTCTTTAACCACTAGGGTTGTCCTTTTATCTATTTTGTTAAGCGAACAATTCAACACATACACTAACCTATAGTCTAGGTATAAAATTAGAGTATACAGACTGTGAATGAACATAATTTATTTGAACAGAGAATATTCCTATGAACATTTTGCAATTTGAATGACTAAATTCGGAGTTCATATGAAAAAGATATGAAATAAACAAGTTTTAAAGTTTGAAATATAAAAATAGGTCTAATTCTGTGATTATTTAAAAGCCTAGGGTTCAATCTGCAAGATTTCAGGGGCCTGCGCACGAAAACTAGGGATGGTAGGTTGATTCCAAACAAACTGAGAGTCTCTTTAACAAAATCACAGCACGAAGGGGTATCGGGCTCTCTCGGCCATCGGATCTGAGATCAACGGCTGAGAACAGATCCGCGTGCGAGCGCACAGACGCGGACGCGCACTGACCAGCGGGCCAGGGCGGTCAGCGACCGAGGGCAGGGAGGCGGACTGACCGGTCGAGCCCGGTGCCAGGGGCACATGCGGCCGACAGATGGGTCCGAGCGCAGGACGCGCGCGCGAAGCGGTATCCCGTGATCTGGGCCGTGCGATCAGAATCGAACGGTGGAGATCAACACCGGGAGGGTTGATGGCTGCGGACGGCGTCGCTCCTGCTCACGGCGGTGAGGTCGCTGGAATTGGGGCGGGTCGCTTGGTGCGGCTTCTAGCGGGCTGGATGACCGGCACGGTGGGTGCGAGTCTCCGGCGAGGTCGAGCAGCGAGGGCAGAGTGCGAGAGAGGGCGAGCTTGCACGAAATGGGACGGGGAAGCGAGTGCGGGTGCGGGCGGTGCTCAAAAGGGAGCTAGGGGTGCGTGGGCGGGCGACATGGCTAGGGATCTCGGCGTGCATGCGTGCGTGCTGCTGGTCCACGGCGGGCCGCGGGAAAGGCGAAGCTGACAGGGCGTTCCCACGGCGCAGCGAGAGGGGGCGGGCGCACGGGGGAAACAGCTTGGCGCGCTGACGAGGCGGGCCCGCGAGGCAGAAAGGGAAAAAGGGCACGAGGTCGAGGGCGACTGGTGCTGACAAAGCGGTCCCACTGGGTAGAGGGAGAGGGGGAGGGGCGCGCGCTGAGGGAAACCGCCGCTAATAGGTGGACCCACCTGTCAGGTGGCGTGGGCACGCGCGCGGCCCATCTGGGCTGGACTGCGGCAGATTGGGCTGAATTGGTTTTCTCTTTTTCCTGAGAATTTCTAATTTATTTTCTATTTTATTTTCTCTAGTGTTTTCAATTCAAATTCAAACCAAGTTTCAAATTCAAACATGTGCAACAATTTCCAAGAATATTTAACCTCAGCATGATGCAACATTTCTTGACTCATAATGTTTTGAAAAAATAAATAATTAATCCCTCACTAATTAAGCTAAATCTACTCAAAAGGAAAAGAGAGAGAGAGAAGCTAGACAGTGATACAAGAGTAACAACAAAATTTGGTAGATATTTAGAAAGAAATTTTATACCCCCAATTTCAGGGTGTTACAGACCTATCCCCCTTAAAAAGAACCTCGCCCTCGAGATTCAAGGTTGGCTAGAAAAGAGCTCAGGGTACTTGGCTTTCAAATCATCTTCTCTTTCCCAGGTTGCTTCTTCTTCTGAGTGATGGCCCCATTTGACTTTGCACATACTGATGGTGCTTCTCCGAGTGACTCGATCTGCTGTCTCCAAAATCTGAGTTGGTGTAACACTATAAAAATCATTAAATAAAAATAGTGCAGTTAGTTATTAATGGTATTTTATGGTAATAAATTTTCTTTTAAGTGTTTGTTATTTCTTTGCAGTTGGAATGATTTTTGATTGCTCATGATTGGTTTTTGAATATTAAATAACAATTCTTCTTCAATGAAAATCCTAGTAAATAATATATATAATAATTAGTAGTACAAACTAAATATTTTATTTATAAATAATTTTGGTAAATTTTTTATGAATTTTAGGGTTATTTAAAAATAAGTTTTTGAAATTAGAAAAGAAAAATAAAAAAAGAGAAAAAACCCTAACTAACCTAACCCTAAAGCCCACCAGGGCCCAACAGGGAGCCGCACGCGCCCCTACCCTAACCTAATCCCGTCGTCGCCCCTCTCCCTGGCAACAGCCGCCGCCACCCACCCGTCCCCACTCTCTTTCCTCTCTCCCTTCTCTCTCTAGAGCGCCGCCAGGAGCAAGCCCTGCCGCGCCGCCAGGAGCAAGCCCTGCCGCGCCGCCTCGAGCCCCTGCACAACCGGCCACCCCGTGCCAAGCACGCAGAAGCGGACCCGACGCCACCCAGCGCCCCTGTCGTGTCGCCCGACGCACCGGCGCCAGGAGCCGCGACCCGCGCCCAGGCGCGACACCCGCAGCCACCACGCGATGCAGACCCGAGCCGCCGCGACACCGCCCCGACGCGACCCCGGCCGCACCAGCGATCCCGTGCCCCGACTGCCTCGACACGCCGCAAGACCCGCCGCGACCTACGCTGCCATGAAGCCGAACCGACCGTTCTTCTCCTCGCGTGTAATGGAGTTTATTGCAGCTGTTTCTCCTCTCCAATACTCCCTTGATGGCCTTGAAGCCATGGCCGACCGCTCTTTCCTCTCCCTCACTCTTCTCTATAAATTGGGCAGCCGAGCTCTTCTCTCTCCCTACCCCAAGCTCGCTCCCTCCTCTCGGTTCTCTCTCCCTAGCCGTTCGCCCTCGTGAAGTTCGTCGCCGGACCGTTCGCGCCCGTTTGTCATTCAACGGAGCTCCGCCCGTGCCTACGCGCTGTCCGTCGTTCGCCGTCCGTCCTGGAGTCCGTGAAGCTCATCCACGCAGCACCCCAGCGACCGTGCCCACGCCGTTCGCCGTCATCCGTTCACCCAAGGTTGAAGACAACCCAAAACAATTTGAATTCATTTTTATCATGATTGAATTTATGAATTTTGTGAATTATTGTTGTAATTTTGAGATGATGTGATTTGGCGATTCACGTGTATGATTTTAGAGATTTGCGATGTATACGTGTAACCAAAATCTAACCCCGCTACAATATTTTAAATATGCGTATGATTTTATAATTCGAAAAATGAACACGGTCACTATTCACTAACTCAGTGATGTTCATACTAGAAATGTTTATAATTGATTTCGCTTTAGTGTTTGGAGCGATAATCGGTTAGTATTGATATAAGTATAATTTTAGTGATATAAGAAATTGAAATAGGAATTAAGCCACGTATTTCCGGTCGAATGAAAATATATAGATTTTACTATTCATAATAAATATATTCATAAGTATAGCACTTAATTACTTAGAATAGTAAAATGCTTATTTATGTCATAATAACCATGAATAGTGTTGGGGATTTGTTCTCAAATGCTATGAGTTAAGAACAAGGCAACATAAAATATTAAATGTTAATATCCTTCGTCCTTCGAAGCATTATTTCCTTTAGGATATAATGATCTTTAGACGAAGGTTATGAAGGGACATACCTTCATAAATGTGATATACATTTATATAAGTAGAAGTATATGGAATATAGGAGGCAACATATACAATCATATAACATTATTAATTCATTATCATTATATTATTCTGGAAAGACAGAAACAATATTGAATTACAAAAGGTACCTTCGGCTTGATGGAAGGTGAAAATACAAGTGTGACGCAAAAGTGAATACAAGTCAGCGTGAACAGTACGGGGATACTGTTCATCTATTTATAGGCACAGGACGCAGCCTGTGAGAAATTACATTCATGCCCTTTACATTTATTATTGACTTATAGACAATTCTCTGAGGACTAGATAGCCTTTTCCCCTTTAAGTCGGTTCCTTTTTTCGCCATTTAGCTGAAGCTCCCCTGCGCGTAGCTTCGGAGCAACTCCAACCTTCGTCTCGATCATGCTTTTTACATCGTACATGCTTTTAGCCCAAGTCCGAAGGTACCTGTTTATATGTCACACTTGGAAGATATTGTTAAATCACATTTTTGAGGACCTTCGGAGGACGAAGGCCCCCAACAGTAGCCCCTCACAGTATTAATTTGTTTAAGATAACGAATTCAGACTGTGACATGGACGAAGGTCTTAAGCCGAAGGTCCGAAAAAACACCTTCCCTTTGCTAGAATAGCAACAGTCAATGACAGACGACCCCCCAATTTGGAGCGTGCTGAGCGTATAAATAAGAACCCACACTAACCACATTTGATACGCTGCTTGTGCCACTTGCTTTATTTTCTCAATTTCATAGCTCTTGCTCACTAACGCTTGCTAGTTTTTCAAGCTCTCTGAGCTTCGGTTAAAAAGACACATCTTCGTCATTTCTGAAAGAGAAATGACTCAAGACAAGAAGGCTGCTGCTGAGTCGAAGCTGACTGAAGAGGAGAAGCTTTTTGAGGAGAAGAAGGCTGTGAATCCTCACATTGCTGGATTTATCGAATCAATGGCAAAAACAAATACAGAGAATATTACTAAGGAAATACTAGAGGGTCTATCTGAAGATACTGGTGACAGTGATAATTATGATGCTGAAAGCGGGGGAGAAGATTCTAAGGATCGGCCCTGGAGGCTGAGTCATACAATTTTTGGGAAATCAATAATTAAACAGAGTCATCTTGACAATATGAGAGGAAGATACTTTTGGGATATGTCTATTGTGAGAGCTGGTGGAGACAACAACGTCCCTACCCCCGAGGAAGACGAAGTTGTGATTTACCGAAGTTTCTTCAAAGCTGGGCTTCGGTTCTCACTGAGCAGGTTTGTAGTTGAAGTGTTGAAAATATATCAGATTTACCTTCATCAGATAACCCCCGAAGCTATTATTAGAATGGGGATCTTTGTTTGGGCTGTGAGAAGCCAAGGGCTGGAGCCAAGCGTGAAATGCTTTTGCAGTATGCACGAACTTGTATATGAAACGAAGGCCATGGGCAAAGAACAATATCATAACAATTTTGGTTGTTATGGATTTATCGCTCGCCCCAACGCAAGCCACCCGGTGCCAACATTCTGGAAAAGGTGGCCCGGAGCTTGGATGGAGGAATGGTTTTACGTGAAGAATGATTTGAAGGCAAGAGAAGATATTAAGGAAGTCATTATGCGCCCCATTTGGTCCCGCTTCGGCCTCCGAATGCCGAAGGTTGAAATTGATGATGCTGCGGAAGCTTGTCAGAAGGCATTTGATATCGTCTGCTTCTTCATTGGTACAAGATATTTAGTTCAAGAGCAAATAGCATTCAGAGTATGGCCGCTTGTAGAGAGCTGGGAAATGCCGAAGGAGACCATCACCAAGTCTAGCGAAGGTGAACTGGTCCGGCTGAAGTATACATTCAGATATGGGGATAAATTCGATGAACCAAACGATGACTGGCTAAAATGCATCGAAGTTACAAGTGATGAGTTGCTTGGAGCTTATTCCAAGGCAGAAGATAATGCACTATCTACAGCCTTCGGAGGTCGGGGAAAAAAGAGAATAAATAGAGTTTTTGACGCCATCGGTTTCGTCTACCCCGACTACCACTACCCGCTGCGGGGACAGGGGAAGCAGAGAAAAGCTGCTGCTTTGGCCGCCCCAGCTGAACCTGTGCCGAAGGCTGCAGACAAAAAGATGAAGGTACTTACCCACCGGCCGCGTTACATTGAACCGGCTGTGGTGCCTGAGTTTGGCAGGGAGGCTTCTTCAGCTGTTGAATCAAGAGAACTTGTTCCTCTCATGCAGAAGGCTGAAGAGCCGGCTATAATGCCGAAGGCACCTTCGGTTGAGCTAGTTGAAAACGAAGGTTGACAAAGATAAGGCTGGAAGGTCAAAAACTGAAGAAGTAACAAAGATGCCAGGGATTTTAAGTCCTTCAACAGAAGCAACAGCGCTGAAGGCAGAAAAGAGTTCTGCCACAACTCCTAAGAGAAGTAGGATGGTAAATGTATTAGATATTTTAGAAACAACCGACTCCATAAGTCCCGCTCCCACAGGGAAGGTTGCCGAAGCTGACAAAACGCAACCCAAAGCTGATACTAAGCAAATAGAAGTTGAAACTACAATAACCCAGGCTGAAACCGAGGCAAGGCCCATAGTGCCTACTGAGACGAAGCTTGCCACCACCGAGCAGAAGGCCGAAGGAATAACTCCAGATATTAATATAGCTTTTGAGAAGAGTGTGGCCAAAGGGGCCGAATCCCTTGCCCCTGAAGCACCCTCTGAAGATTTTGATTATATCATTCGACATGCTTTGGGAAAGAGATTATCCGAAGAAGAAATTTTTGAAGCTAAACACTATGCTCGAGAACTGAAGTATCCGAAGGGGGCCTTAGTGTTTAACGGTACGGATGAAGATGATTTCTTGTACTGCCTCCCGGACAACAAAGAATTATCTGTCTACCGGGAGATGGCCAGAAGTATGGGTTTTTCGAAGCTCGAAGCTGGCCTTTGTGCCATGACGAAGGACGATCTCACAGATAGTCATGCATACAACAGTCTGAAGGTACAACAATTGTGAATTTTGAAGCTTATGGACTATGTAATGGAGTCTTTTTATTCTTATGTTAATCCTTTATTCTGTCTTGCAAGGCTTAATACTTAGCAACGTCCTAAGGGCGCAAAAGAATGCTGAAGATGAGAGTTGCACTAAGCTCTCAATAACCTTCGATCAGAGGTTATCAGGCTGAGAAACGAAGCCACGGAAAAAACAAGATTCTACTTTCATTGGTGGATAAAGTAAAGGAGGATGAAGCTATCTTCAAAAATCAATCTGAGGCCCAAAAAATTGAGATTGAAGACCTTCGGAAACAGTTGACCGAAGCCAAGGAAAAATGTGGTCTCATAGAGGCCTACCAAGATATTAGTGAGTATTGGAAAAACTATTTAGAAAAAATAGTTGAAGAACTTCACGCATCTAAATAAAGATGCTTCGAAAAATCCCTGGGCTGCATGGAGAAGATAAAGGCTAGCTTCGCCAATGTGGGCGCCTATTCCAACGAAGATAACTTTATACGAGGCGACCATGAGGGTGTTATTGAATGGATAAGCGGAGAGGCCAAAGCTTTTGAAGAAATCTTAAGTGATCGAGGGGATGTATGTGCATTTTCTGGTGCACGCGGGATTTCAGCAATCTTGGAGAATGCGGGGTGCAATCACATCAAAACCATGGCCCAGGCCAAAGCTACCTTGTCCACGGACGTCACGAAGGACCCTTCAGCTGAAGCAACCTTAATGGGCGGAAAATTTTATAATGATGTGTGGGAGAATGGTGGCTGAGAAATGGCTCATGAAATTATGAAGAAAAGTGAAAAAGACATCCATGAAGCCCGAGCCGAAGCAAAACGAGCTGAAGAAGCTGCTGAGCGTGAAAAACGCATAGGTATTGTCTTATGGGCTTTAGCTTCGTCGTTTGTTTTCGTGACTTCGAACTGATTAATTTTTTCTACTGCAGCTGAATTGTCTCCTACACCGGAACCGTTCGACCCCCTGGCCGACCCAGAAACGAAGAAAGCAATAGAGATCATCAATATAGCCGAATCTATTGTTGACGAAGTTGTTAACAAATTGTTAAATGAAATTGCGGAAAAGGTCCTGAAAGAGGAGTAATACTTTTTGTAAAATATTTTTAGATGATCAATGTAGCTTTGCTGTATCAAAACTGTAATATTCGATGTGCATATTTTTGAATCTAATATGTAAACTATTTGGAGTTCAGTTCTTTGCGATGCATGAAACTTTATATACATACCGTTTTTGAGCCTTCGACGAAAAAACACCTTCCCTTCTTTTCATGCTTTGCAAAGAAGAAAATCCGTGCTTCGTGAAAATAACCGTGCTTTATAAAAACATTCCAGCTTTGTAAACAAAGGATCCCTTCTTTTGCAATAGAGCTGACGAAGCTATATTCTTCAGCTAACCTTGTGCCTTAGCACATTTTTATTTTTTATAAAGCAGTCTCCGAAGGTCAACTTCGTATTCAATTCGTGTCATCGATGCAATATGATGTATGATGTGATGCTATACGGGATGATGTGATGATATGATGCGAAGGATGATGCTAATGCCGAAGATACGCACCCACACGCCCACACTGGAACACACCATCTCTGCGTCCCCTTAGGAACGATCGAAATCTCTTTGCCGTTTATTTTTTGGCTTCACCGCTTATTTTTCGGTGTAAGTTCTGCATCCCCTTAGGAACGTCTTTTGAACTTCTTCGCCTTCTATTTCAGCAGTATCACGTTGACTTCTCGGTGTAAGTTCTGCATTCCCTTAGGAACATCTTTTGAACTTCTTCGCCTTATATTTCGGCGGTATTTGGCTCTGCATTCCATTTGGAATGACTTTTAAGCAGAAAACTTACACTGCGCTCCCTTAGGAACGACTTTTGTAGCTTCGGCAACACTTACACTGCGCTCCTTTAGGAACAACTTTTTGTAGCTTCGGTGAAACTTTGGCTGCGATTTTTGGCTCTGCATTCCCTTAGGAACGTCTTTTGAGCTTCAGCAATTTTTGAGCTTCATAAATATTTGAAGAAGATATATTTCATTCTGATAAAAGTGAAACTATTACAAGAAATTAAAACTAGTTCTGCATTGTTTATTCCATATTGAAAAACAAAATGACATAGAACATAAAAGTACTTCAGGGGTAGGATATCGCTCAATAAATGTGCTTTGATTCTGGCAAAGTACTATTGATTGTGCGAGCTTCGGATTCCTCCCTTACTTCACGTTGCTGCTGAGAATACTGGCGCCCTTCTGGCTGGCTTCGAGAGTAGGCTGGCTGTAGTGGTGGTGGGGGTGGGAGTTGTGGCTAGGAAGCCTGTTAGTGGCTAGCCGAAGCAACAGAAGCTGCAGGATGATTACCCACATATTCTAGTATGTAGGGAGAGTGGCACGAAGCAGTGTGCAAGACTTGCTTCGGCTGGTTCTGCCGAGCTTCAGCTTCTGCTATCTCCTTCTGCTTCTGAATGGTGATTCGACACATTCTTGTAGTGTGGCCCTTGTCTTCACCACAGAATAAGCAATAAATTTTTCTGGGCTGATCCCCAAATCTTCCTCCGAAGCCCCTGGCGCCTCTGCCCCTTGGAGGCGGCGACCTGAAGGAGCTTTACTGTTGCCCCGAAGATTGTGAGGTGTACTGTGACCTCTGGGGCTGGCTTCCCTTGTCATTGCTCTGGCTGGAGATGTGGATCGACCTGACATGCCTTGGATGAATTTGTCCTCCGAAGCCCCTAGTCATCTCAGAGAATCTGTAAGCTTCCTCCTTTCTTTGGCGGAAGTCATTGTCAGCCCGAATGTACTCATCCATTTTTTGAAGCACCTTCTCCAGAGTCTGTGGGGGTTTTCTGGCGAAATATTGAGCAGTAGGTCCTGACCGAAGACCCTTGATCATGGCCTCAATGACAATCTCATTGGGCACTATAGGCGTTTGTGCCCTCAGTCGCAAGAACCTTCGGACATACGTCTGGAGGTATTCCTCATGGTCTTGTGTGCATTGAAACAGGGCCTGAGCTGTGATTGGCTTCGTCTGAAAGCCTTGGAAACTGGTCACCAGCATGTCTTTAAGCTTCTGCCACGACGTGATAGTCCCTGGCCGAAGAGAAGAATACCATGTTTGGGCTACATTTCGGACTGCCATGACAAAGGACTTCGCCATGACTGCAGTATTGCCCTCATACGAAGATATGGTTGCTTCGTAGCTCATCAGAAACTGCTTTGGATCTGAGTGCCCATCATACATGGGAAGCTGAGGTGGCTTGTATGATGGGGGCCATGGGGTAGCCTGCAGTTCTGCTGCCAAGGGAGAAGCATCATCAAAAGTAAAGGCATCATGATTAAAGTCATCATACCATCCATCTTCGTTGAACAAGCCTTCTTGATGAAGCTCCCTATGTTGGGGCCTTCGATCTTGTTCATCTTGAGCAAGATGACGCACTTCTTCAGTAGCTTCGTCGATTTTCTTTTGAAGATCAGCTAGTCGCGCCATCTTCTCCTTCTTCCTTTGTACTTGCTGATGGATGATTTCCATGTCCCGGATTTCTTGGTCCAACTCCTCCTCCTGGAGTGTTGGACTGGTGGCTTTCCTCTTCTGGCTTCGAGCCTCTCGAAGAGAAAGAGTTTCCTGGTTTGGGTCCAGTGGCTGCAGTGCAGCAGTCCCCGATGCTGAAGCTTTCTTCGGCGGCATGATGAAGGTCAGTGCTTGCCGAAGGTGGTCGAAAGAGTTCACCGAAGGTGGGCGCCAATGTTGGGGACTTGTTCTCAAATGCTATGAGTTAAGAACAAGGCAACACAAAATATTAAATGTTAATGTCCTTCGTCCTTCGAAGCATTATTTCCCTTAGTATATAATGATCTTTAGACGAAGGTTATGAAGGGACATACCTTCATAAGTGTGATATACGTTTATATAAGTAGAAGTATATGGAATATAGGAGGCAACATATACAATCACATAACATTATTAATTCATTATCATTATATTATTCTGGAAAGATAGAAACAATATTGAATTACAAAAGGTACCTTCGGCTTGATGGAAGGTGAAAATACAAGCGTGACACAAAAGTGAATACAAGTCAGCGCGAACAGTACGGGGATACTGTTTATCTATTTATAGGCACATGACGCAGCCTGTGAGAAATTACATGCATGCCCTTTACATTTATTATTGACTTATAGACAATTCTATGAGGACTAGATAGCCTTTTCCCCTTTAAGTCGGTTCCTTTTTTCGCCATTTAGCCGAAGCTCCCCTGCGCGTAGCTTCGGAGCAACTCCAACCTTCGTCTCGATCATGCTTTTTACATCGTACATGCTTTTAGCCCGAGTCCGAAGGTACCTGTTCATATGTCACACTTGGAAGATATTGTTAAATCAAGTTTTTGAGGACCTTCGGAGGATGAAGGCCCCCAACAAATAGGTTATTAAAAGTCTCATTTAGTAATATACAATTAATTCTTAGTATATTAATGTTATAAGAATTTAGTAAACAATTTTAGCCACACGTATAAATTCTATTTAGAAAAGAAAGGAGAAAACCGAAAGAGTAGAATTTATAATAATGTTAAAATGACTTAACTAGGCACCCATACTTTTCTAATAAAGAAATTAATAGTTATGTTGGTAAACATAGGTTTCTTACTAAAAAATTAGATAACTTGTTTCTAGTTTAAAATGACCTTTTAATAGATATCATATTTAACAAGGTTCGTTATAGATGTTTAAGTATAGCTGTGTTAAATAGAAACTTAAAAGAATATGTAGACCGTATGTTTCCTAATAAAAATAGAAGATAAATATATGTCCAATTAATAGATTATTTATATTTCTTAATTAAAAGATAACAAGGGCCAGTGCTTTTATAAACTAAAATGATAGTTTATACATAACTTCCTTCTAATGAATTAGATCATTTGTTCTTACAATAGAATTAAAGATAATTAATAGTTAATTATCCTTTATCATAATGTATTAATCAAATCTATAGTCAATTTGTTCTTAATTAGGTTTATGGCGTGATTAATGATTTCATAAAATTTAGTCCACATTATTTACAAATCACTTAGCTTTTCCTAAAGGATAAAATAAAGTAATAAGAGTTTAAGTTCCTTTATAACTTAGAATGTTATTTTATATTGACTTCGAATATAATAATATAGGCCATGCACTTTCTAATAAAAATAAAATATAGTTGTTTGTTCATTGTCTTTTACATAAAAGTTCATTTAAGGCATATATCATAACTTTTCATAAAATAGGTGTTTAATAATAATGATCTTTTTATATAAACCTATTTAGAATTATATCGTAGTTTATCATAAGTGAATGTTTAACAATGATTTATAAGATGTTCCATAATGCTTCTAAAATTAATGACGTGTTTCGTAGCCCATTAACCTTAGATATAACATATATCTTTTCTAAAAGGTTAAAAAGGTTTAATATTGTTATAACGTGTTTGATCATCTTATAAACCCTTAATCTTAGACATATCACGTATGCCGTTTTATAAAGGATTAATTTGGTGAACCTAATGTTTGTATATTTTAATTAAGATATTTTAAAGCTCATGTCTTGTTTTATAAAGTATAGATCACACATTTTTGAAAAGAATACCCTCTTATTATAACCATTACTTGCGACGTTTTTGAAAAGCGAACACTCTTTTCGTTAGGCTTTCTTTTAGCTTTACGTATGGTGAATGTTGTATGTTATTGAGTGGTGTTTGTTCTTCTTGTTTGTTTGTGTGATATTCAGTGGTTGATCTAGTAGTTAAGAATCAAGATCTTTTCCTATACGTGGAAGAACCTCAAGATTTCAATAAGCAAGGCAAGTGGACTTCTCCCTCTGCATACTCTGTTTGATCCCAAACAATACATTTAATAAAGTTTATTCTTGGATATATATGCATAATTTGACGGGTTACCTATTCGGATACATCTAACCTTTTCTACCGTATTCCTTTATCAAACTTGGGTATTATACTTTACCTTCGTAGCTATGCTATTGCTACAACTTAACTTTATGCAGTCACTCCTGTTTATGATATTAATGTTCCAAATGGTAAGTTTACTTTATTGTTGTTAACCCGATGGTTAAACAAGATTATTGCATATTAATTGGAACATGGAGTGACCACCCGGGAAAACAGTGCTACCATGAGAACTATCATGGCTCTGGTCTTTGCTAAATAACTAGGGAAGTCTTATGTTGGGTGCTAGTATGAGAAGTGAACTCATTGCCTCTGTCTGATACTATCTTCTTTGGAACGCCATGCAAGCACACAATCTGAGACATGTATAGTTCAACCAACACTTCACTATTGTAGGTGGTCTTGACTGGTATGAAATGGACCGCCTTTGTCAAACGATCCACTACTACACAGATGGAGTCATAACCAGTATGAGTGCGAGGCAAACCAACTATAAAGTCCATCCCGATCTCATCCCATTTCCACTAAGGATTCTGTAATGGCTGCAACAAACCTGCGGGCCTCTGATGTTCTGCCTTGATCCTCTGACAACTATCGCATACATCCACATACTCTGCTATCTCCCTTTTCTTACTGTACCACCAGAATCTTTTCTTCAGGTCTTGGTACATCTTCTCGATACCAGAGTGTATAGAATATGCTATCTCATGAGCTTCCTTGAGAATCAGTTCCCGGATTGATTTGATGTCGGGAACACACAATCTATCCTTGAACCATACCACTCCTTCTGCATCTTCACGGAAATCCTTGCCTTTTCCATCTATGATCAGCTGCCGGATCTCGTTGATCTTCTCATCATCCTTTTGGCCCTTCCTGATATCTTGCTTTAGAGTGGGTTCCAGCTCAATTGTCACTCCTTGAGTGTTGTTCAGAAATCCGAGACCCGATCTATCGAATTCCTTTGCTAGCTCATACGGCATGGAGTGAGCGGCCAACGTATTGACTTGACTCTTTCTGCTTAGAGCATCTGCAACCACATTTGCTTTGCCTAGGTGATAATGGATCTCCAGCTCATAGTCTTTGATCAACTCTAGCCATCTTCGCTGCCTCATGTTCAGCTCTGACTGGGTGAATATGTACTTGAGACTCTTGTGGTCCGTGTAGATATCACACTTTTGCCCATACAGATAGTGCCTCTAGGTCTTCAGTGCATGAACCACTGCTGCTAACTCCAGATCATGAATAGGGTAATTCTTCTCATGAATCTTCAACTGTCGGGATGAGTATGCCACTACTCTCCCTTCCTACATTAACACACATCCCAGTCCGGTGTACGAAGCATCACAATATATTGAAAATGACTTGTGGACATCTGGCAGAATCAATACTGGTGTTGTTGTCAATTTCTCCTTCAATGTCTCAAAGGACTTTTGGCATGCTGGGGTCCACTTGAACTCAACCTTCTTTACCAACAAGGTTGTCATTGGCCTGGCAATTTTGGAGAAACCTTCAATGAATCGCCGATAATAACCGGCCATTCCAATGAAACTCTTGATTCCTCAGTCATCTTTCAGTGCTTTCCAGTCTAGAATAGCTGCTACCTTCTTCGGATCCACAACCAATACCTCTTGGTTTATGATATGACCCAAGAACAGAACTTCACTAATCCAGAACTCGCACTTGCTAAGCTTGGCGTACAACTGACAATCTCGTAGCCTCTGCAGTACTTTCCTCAAGTGCTCTTCATGCTCTTGCTCATTCTAGGAATATACAAGGATATCATCAATGAACACCACTACAAACTTGTCGAGGTAGTCCATGAACACACTGCTCATCAAGTACATGAAATAAGCTGGTGCATTTGTCAAACCGAATGACATGACTGTGAACTCATATAACCCATACTTGGTGATAAAGGTTGTCTTCGGTATATCCGAAGGTCAGATTATGAGCTGATGGTAACCTGACCTCAGATCTATCTTTGAGGACACATCGACTCCTCTCAACTAATCGAATAAGTCTTCAATTCTGGGCAGGGGTACTTATTCTTGATAGTGACTTCATTCAAGGATCTGTAGTCAATGCACATCCTTTTCGTTCCATCCTTCTTCTCCACAAATAGCACTAGGGATGCCCAAGGCGAGGTACTTGGTCTGATATAGCCTTTCTCTAGCAACTCATCAATTTGCTTCTTGAGTTCCACCAATTCTGGTCTAGACACTCGATAGGCTCTCTTGGAAATAGGGGCGGTGCCAGGTATAAGCTCTATGGCAAATTCAACTTTCCTTTCAGGTGGCATGCCTGGTAACTCCTTGGGAAACACATCTAGGAATTCTGATACTACGTTGTTAGCTTCTGATGGTTCAATTTCCTTAATATGGGCGGTGACTTGGTGACAACTGCCTTTCCTTGGTCTAGACAAGACCAACTCCACTAACACTTCTGATGAGGACATCCTCCACTATTACCCGTTGGCAAAGACGTAATTGGCCCGGTTGGCCCAATTGTAGTCGGACGGTGACCGTGTGAGCCTCAGAATTATCCCACCTCGCTTAACTTGGGAGGAGGAAGCCACTTTAAAAGGGAGAGCCACCCTTCCCCCATTGGACTAGTCTTTTGGGGCGATTGGGCCTTTCCCTGAGTTGGGTGTGCTTAATGAACTATTGGGCTCCGGGCAACCCTAATTTGTTGGGCCTCGGCCAACCCCACCTGGGCTGGGTGTATCATCTGGTATCAAAGCTAGGGCCCATTTTAAGAAGGTGGGAATGATGAGGACATCCTCCACTATTACCCGTTGGCAAAGACACAATTGGCCCAGTTGGCCCAATTGTAGTCGGACGGTGACTGTGTGAGCCTCAGAATTATCCCACCTCGCATAACTTGGGAGGAGGAAGCCACTTTAAAAGGGAGAGCCACCCTTCCCCCATTGGACTAGTCTTTTGGGGTGATTGGGCCTTTCCCTGAGTTGGGTGTGCATAAAGAACTGTTGGGCTCCAGGCAACCCTAATTTGTTGGGCCTCGGCCAACCCCACCTGGGCTGGGTGTATCATCTCGGCTTTGTTCCCCTTTCTTATAGACGTGATCTTCAAAAAAAATTGCAATACTTAGATCAGGGAGACATGTCGGTACAGGAATACTACCAAGAGCTTCAGAAAGGTATGCTACGATGTGGGGTATTTGAGGATCCAGAGGATCAAATGGTTAGGTTTTATGGGGGATTGAGGCGGGAGATTCAGGATATTGTTGATTATAAAGAATATCATTCTATACAACGCTTGTTCCATCTTTCTATGTTGACAGAAAAAGAATTACAGGGTCGTCAACAGCGGAGGAGCAGCACTTTCGCTCCACGCCAGCCACCGGCGCTAGCCAAGGCGTCATCATCTTCGGGCGTACGAACGTCCACATCTTCCGCTGTGCCTTCGGGTGTTGCAGCAGAACCTGCTACGACCACCTCTTCCACAGGACGCTCCTCTGACATCAAGTGCCACCGCTGCCAGGGACTTGGCCATATTCAGCGAGATTGCCCCAGCAAACGGGCATACATTGCTACTGGTGATGGTGGGCATGTTAGTGCTTCTGATGTTGAAGATGAAGATACTGTTGGAGCTAACATTGCAGAGACTTATGATGGTGATGAAGAGGTTCTTGGTACAACAGCGACCGAGACCTATAAGGCCTTGATTGTGCAACGAGCTTTGAGTACCACGGCTAGTGACGACGACAACAGACAACACCACAACCTCTTCAACATGTTCCTCATCGTCAAGGACTGCCGTGTACATACCATCATTGACGGTGGTAGCTGCAACAACTTGGTGAATGTTGAGGTGGTCAAGAAGCTTGGCTTGACCACACGAGAGCATCCCCACCCTTATCATATTCAATGGTTTAACAACAGCGGTAAGTTCAAGGTAACAAAAATAGCAAGGGTGCATTTTTCTATTGGCTCTTACCATGACTTTGCTGATTTCGATGTGGTGACTATGGATGCTTGCTCTCTTTTACTGGGACGTCCTTGGGAGTTTGATACTGATGCTATTCACCATGGTAGATCTAATAAATATACTTTCATGCATAAGGGAAAGAAAATTGTGTTGCTTCCTATGACTCCCACTAAAATTGTCCACTTTGAACATGAGAAAAAGACTAATGCTAAGCAAAAAGGTGTTTTGAACTCTGAAAATCAGCAACCTATTAAGTTAAAAACTCCTACTTTGCTAGCCACTAAATCTGATCTTGATGAGTTACATGCCTCTGTTGGACTTTGCTATGCCTTAGTGTGCAAAAATGCTTTCTATTCCATTGATGATACGTCTATTGCTTTGCCACCTGCTATTGCTAACCTTTTGCAAGAGTATATGGATGTGTTTCCCTCTGAGATACCCCCTGGATTGCCACCTGTGCGAGGCATTGAGCACAAGATTGATTTAATTCCAGGGGCGAGCTTGCCCAACCGTGCTGCCTACAGGACCAACCCCGAGGAGACTAAGGAGATTCAGCGCTAGGTCTAGGACCTTCTGGACTGCGGGTACATTCGTGAGAGCCTTAGTCCTTGTTCTGTTCCTGTTCTTTTGGTTCCTAAGAAAGATGGCACTTGGCGCATGTGTGTTGATTGTAGAGCCATTAATAACATCACAATTCGGTACATGTATCATATTCCTAGATTGGATGACATGCTTGATGAATGAAGTGGTTCTATTGTTTTCTCTAAAATTGACTTGCGTAGTGGATACCACCAGATTCGTATGTCTTTAGGTGATGAATGGAAAACTGCATTTAAAACTAAGTTCGGTCTTTATGAGTGGTTAGTCATGCCTTTTGGGTTAACTAATGCGCCTAGCACTTTCATGAGATTGATGAACGAGGTTTTACGTGCTTTCATTGGTAAATTTGTGGTGGTATATTTTGATGATATTCTTATCTATAGTAAGTCTCATGATGATCATATTGAACATTTACGTGCTGTTTTTGATGTTTTGCGTGATGCACGTTTATTTGGTAACCTTGAGACATGCACCTTCAGCACCGATCGTGTGTCTTTTCTTGGATATGTTGTGACATCGCAGGGCATTGAGATGGATGAGGCAAAAATTGTTACCATCATGAGCTGGCCACTTCCAACCACGGTCACACAGGTTCGAAGTTTTCTTGGTCTTGCAGGATTCTACAGGCGATTTGTGCGGGATTTTCAGCACCATTGCAGCACCTCTCCACGAGTTGACAAAGAATGGAGTGCCGTTTCGTTGGGGACCATCACAACAACAAGCTTTTGATGCCCTCAAGTCGAAGCTCACACAAGCACTAATGCTGTAACTTCCTGATTTTGATAAGACATTCGAGCTCGAGTGTGATGCGAGCGGCATTGGGATTGGAGGAGTGCTCATTCAAGGAGGTAAACCTGTTGCTTTCTTTAGTGAAAAATTGCATGGTCCAACTCTGAATTATTCTACATATGACAAAGAATTATATGCTTTAGTACAAGTTTTACAAACTTGGCAACATTATCTATGGTCTAAAGAGTTTGTCATACATTCGGATCATGAATCTTTGAAGTATCTTAAGGGACAATCTAATCTAAACAAACGACATGCTAAATGGATTGAATTCATAGAATCATTTCCTTACATTATTAAGCATAAAAAAGGAAAGGATAATGTGATTACTGATGCTTTATCTAGACGTTATACTATGCTGTCCCAACTTAATCATAAAATATTTGGTTTGGAGACTATAAAGGAATTATATGCTGCTGATTTGGACTTCAAAGATGCTTTTGAAAATTGCAGAGAGGGAAGAACAAGGCAAAAATTATGCTGCATGAAGGCCTTCTCTACCGTGCTAACAAGTTGTGTGTTCCAGCTAGCTCCGTTCGTCTTCTACTCTTGCAGGAAGCACATGGAGGTGACTTGATGGGACATTTTGGTGTTAAGAAGACCGAGGATGTGTTGTTTACTCATTTCTATTGGCCTCGGATGCGATGTGATGTTGAGCGCTACGTCTCTCGTTGCACCACGTGCAAAAAAGCTAAGTCCCGACTTAACCCCCATGGTCTTTATTTGCCTCTTCATGTTCCTTGTGCACCTTGGGAGGATATTTCTATGGATTTTGTTTTGGGATTGCCTAGAACAAAGAGGGGGAGTGATTGTGTTTTTGTCGTTGTCGATCGTTTTTCAAAGATGGCACATTTTATACCCTGTCACAAAACTGATAATGCTTCACATGTTGCTGATTTGTTCTTTACTGAGATTGTGCGTTTGCATGGTGTGCCAAATACTATTGTTTCTGATAGGGATGCTAAGTTTTTAAGTCATTTTTGGAGAACCTTGTGGTTTAAATTGGGAACAAAGTTGTTGTTTTCTACTACTTGTCATCCCCAAACTGACGGGAAAACAGAGGTTGTTAATCGCACTTTATCTACCATGTTGTGGGCTATTTTGAAGGATAATTTGAGGTTGTGGGAGGAATGTTTGCCACATATTGAGTTTGCTTATAACAGATCGATTCATTCCACAACCAAGCTTAGTCCATTTATGGTAGTATATGGTTTTAATCCTCGTGCTCCAATTGATTTGCTACCTTTACCACCTTCTGAAATAGTGAACTTGGGTGCTACACAACGTTCTAAATTCATTCTTAAGTTACATGAAACAACTAAGTTGCAAATTGAAAAGATGAATGAAAAGTATCGTATTGCTGCTAATAAAGGTAGGAAGGAAATGAAAATGGAACCTGGTGACTTGGTGTGGGTTCATTTGAGAAAGGATAGGTTTCCTGATTTGAGAAAGTCTAAACTTATGCCACAAGCTGCAGGTCCTTATAAAGTTCTTGCAAAAATTAATGATAATGCATATACACTTGAGTTGCCGCCAGATTTTTGGGTTAGTCCCACCTTTAACATTTCAGATTTGAAGCCATATATGGGTGACGAAGATGAGATCAAGTCGAGGACGACTCCAATTCAAGAGGAGGAGGATGATGAGGACATCATTTCTATACATACAATGAATGGACCGATAACACGATCGCGTGCACGACAGCTAAATCTCCAGGTACGTTCTACCCTAGTCAATTGTGTTTCAGAGCTTACGCTTGGGGCCATGGATGTTTTGATGATTAGGAACCTTGGAGACGACCAGCAAGGACTTGGGAAAGGCCTAGGTGTTGAGGACGAGCAGCAAGGGCGCCCACAACAGGAAGGAGATCAAGTCTGACTCGGCTGCGACTCCATCTCGGGTTCCAGGACCAGTCTGCACTAAAATTAACGCCCAAGATGCATCCGGACTCTGATTGCAACGTACTTGATATGGTTGGAAAGATAAGGAGATTATCTAACCAACCCAACTTGTTCCGTCCTAAAATTCGTCTGGAGTCAACGGGAATCGTCGAAACAAGTCAGCGTTCAGATTCTATTTTGGTGTTGCGACACCGTCTGTTGGCCCGTTGGGCCGTGTATCGCGTCAGAGCCCATTAGGGGCGAGTCCAGGGGTCACGCACGCCCTAATACTCTATTTATTCAGCAGCCGCCGCCACATTAGGTTTGGGTTTTTCTTAGATCAATTCTATCATCGAACAGTGTCGCCGTCATCGGTTTGTGAGACCCCATCCCGTAATCAATACAATTTTGGTTGCGTTTCTTTCCTGTTCTTGCTTGTGTTCTTGATTGCGCTTGCAGGGATAATCCTTCGTGGCGAGGTCATTCGTGTGTCACGGGTGATAACCAACGGAGCCGTGGTGTAGTGATTGCGAGGAACCGTTCGCTCGGAGCCTTGAATCATCAACGTCGAGATCTCCACTCAATCAAGTTATTGTATCTCACGGAAGATCGGACCACGTCTACTATCATCTGGTATCAGAGCTAGGGCCCATTTTAAGAAGGTGGGAATGATGAGGACATCCTCCACTATTACCCATTGGCAAAGACGCAATTGGCCCAGTTGGCCCAATTGTAGTCGGACGGTGACCGTGTGAGCCTCAGAATTATCCCACCTCGCTTAACTTGTGAGGAGGAAGCCACTTTAAAAGGGAGAGCCGCCCTTCCCCTATTGGACTAGTCTTTTGGGGCAATTGGGCCTTTCCCTGAGTTGGGTGTGCTTAATGAATTGTTGGGCTCCGGGCAACCCTAATTTGTTGGGCCTCGGCCAACCCCACCTGGGCTGGGTGTATCAACTTCCTCTCCTGATAAGGACACTAACTTCACCGTTCTCTTGTCACAGCTAAGACTGACTTGGTATTTGGTTAGCCAATTCATCCCTAGGATGACATCTATATTCTTATCCTGGTTACCCATAACTATTAGATCAGCGGGGAACTCTATCCCCCCTATTTGAACTCTAGCACTAGGGCAAAATCTATTCGTTTGGGTTCTCCCACCAATTGAACTAACCCTCATAGATGGATATGAAATGGAAATGTGCCTTTGGGCAATTTCTATTATGTTTTGGTGATTAAGTGTCCAACACATTTAATTGAGTTCTTAAGTGCTAAATGAAGAAAGAAGTGCAAATCAAAGAGAAGGTATGTTTCTAGACTTAGTAGTTGGTTTTTGTATACTAATGAAGTTGTCTACGTGTTAGAAACAGAGAAAAGAAGAAATGAATTGGATTGCAAAAGTCTGGCTGTCTACAGCCGAAGACCAGCTTGGCTTGGCACACCGGACTGTCCGGTGGTGCACCGGACAGTGTCCGGTGCGCCAGGCTGAAATCCGGTGAACAGACCGCTCTCGGGAGAATTTGGTGGCGTACGACTATAATTCACCGGAGTGTCCGGTGGTGCACCGGACTGTCCGGTGAGCCAACGACCGTCTGCGCAACGGTCGGTCGCGCAATCCGCGGGCGACGCGTGGCCCGCGCCAACGTTCGACAGGGGGCACCGGACAGTGTCTGGTGCGCCAACTGCCATGATGCTGCAACGGTCATCTTCACCAAATAAGGAAGGAGATCCGCACCGGACATGCTACAGTGACTGTCCGGTGGTGGACCGGACTGTCCGGTGCGCCACCCGACAGAAGGCAAGAATAGCCTTCCTTGTTGGCTTCCAACGGCTCCTAGCTGCCTTGGGGCTATAAAAGGGACCCCTAGGTGCATGGAGGAGTCACCAAAGCACACTCTAAGCATTCCAAGACTTCTAGTCCTCACTTTCACGCAATCATTCATCGTTCTTGAGATTGGAGCACTTTTCGAGTTGTAAACTCCCCGCGCGTGTTTTGTGTGCTCATCTTCTCACTTGTGTGCGTGTTTGCGGTGTGGATTTAATTCTAGTGTGCGTTGCTCTTCCCAACCTTACTCAGTGCTTTCATTGTGATCTTTGTTGTAAGGGCGAGAGACTCCAACTTGTGGAGATTCCTCGCAAACGGGAAAAAGAGATAAGCAAAGAAAAGCCGTGGTATTCAAGTTGATCATTGGATCACTTGAAAGGGGTTGAGTGCAACCCTCGTCCATTGGGACGCCACAACGTGGAAGTAGGCAAGTGTTACTTGGCCGAACCACAGGATAAATCGCGTGTCTCTTGTGTTGATTTCTTTGTGATTGTCTTGGCCACAAGAACTCGCTTCACAACTACTTAGTCACACTAACATTTGTATAACCAAGGTTTGTGGCTATTAGTTGTTGAATTTTACAGGATCACCTATTCACCCCCCTCTAGGTGCTCTCAATTGGTATCAGAGCCGTTCTCTTCACGTAAGGGACTAATCGCCCAAAGAGATGGATCCTAAGGGAAAGGGGATGGTGGTCAACGATAAGGAGAAGGAGTCCATCTTCAATGAGCCAAGAGATGACAAGCCCACTGACTCTGGCTCAAGTCACAAGAAGAAGGACGGGAAGAAGAAGAGGCACATCAAGAAGATCGTCTACTACGACAACGACAAATCTTCTTCTTCACCAAGAGACGACGACGACGAGAAAAAGAAACCAGTTAATTCAAATTATTCATTTGATTATTCTCATATTCCTTTCAATTCCAATGCTCATTTGCTTTCAATTCCCCTTGGTAAACCTCCACACTTTGATGGAGAGGACAACGATTTTTGGAGTCACAAAATGCGTAGTCACTTATTTTCTCTCCATCCTAGTATATGGGAGATAGTTGAAAATGGAATGCAATTTGATAGTACGGATAACCCTGTGTTTATTAATGAGCAAATTCATAAAAATGCACAAGCTACCACTATTTTGCTAGCATCTTTGTGCAGGGATGAGTACAACAAGGTGAGCGGCTTGGACAACGCCAAGCAAATCTGGGACACCCTCAAAATATCACATGAGGGAAACGACGCCACCATGATCACCAAAATGGAGTTGGTGGAAGGCGAGCTAGGAAGGTTTGCTATGATCAGGGGAGAGGAGCCAACACAGACGTACAACAGGCTCAAGACCCTGGTCAACAAGATTAGGAGCTATGGGAGCACGAGATGGACGGACCACGACGTCATCCGACTTATGCTCAGGTCTTTTACTATTATTGACCTCATCTTGTGAACCTCATCCGTGAAAATCCCAGGTACACAAAGATGATGCCCGAGGAAATACTCGAAAAATTTGTGAGCGGGCGCATGATGGTCAAAGAGGCAAGATATGTTGATGATGCATTAAATGGCCCTATGCCCATCTACGAGCCACAGCCCGTTGCGCTCAAGGCAACAAGCAGCAATGAGGTGCTACCAAGCAAGGAAGCACAAGTAGAGGCTGTCGGGCTCAACGAGAATGAAATGGCGCTCATCATCAAGCGCTTCAAGATCGCTCTTAAAGGACGCAAGGAGCACCCCAACAAGAACAAAACAAGGGGAAAGCGCTCCTGCTTCAAATGTGGTAAGACTGGTCACTTTATTGCAAACTGTCCCAATAATGATAGTGACCAGGAACAAGAAAAGAGCGGGAAGAGGGAGAATAAGAAGGCCTACAAGAAGGCAAAGGGCGAGGCGCATCTTGGCAAAGAATGGGATTCGGACTGCTCTTCCTCCGACTCCGACGACGAAGGACTTGCTGCTTCAGCCTTCAACAAGTCCTCTCTCTTCCCCAATGAACGTCATACTTGCCTCATGGCAAAGGATAAAAAGGTAAGCGTTCGAGAAACCCCTAAGTATACTACTTCAAGCGATGATGATTCTAGTGATGATGAAGTAGATTATACCGATTTATTTAAGGGTTTAGATAGAACAAAAGTAGATAAATTAATGAGTTAATTGATGCTTTAAATGAAAAGGATAGACTTTTAGAAAAGCAAGAGGATATTTTGTATGAAGAGCACGATAAGTTTGTTAGTGTGCAAAAATCTCTTGCTTTAGAGGTTAAAAGGAATGAAATACTATCTTCTGAATTATCTGCTTGTCATGAAACTGTGTCTAGCTTAAAGAGTGCTAATGATGATTTAAATGCTAAGCTAGAAGTAGCTAATAAATCTAGTTCATGTGTGGAACATGTTGTAATTTGCAATAGATGCAAGGATTTTGATATTAATGCTTGTAATGAACATCTTGCATCCATTACTAAATTAAATGATGAAGTGGCAAGTCTTAATGCTCAACTTAAGACTTGCAAGATAGATTTTGATAAATTAAAGTTTGCTAGGGATGCCTATACAATTGGTAGACACCCCTTAATTAAGGATGGACTTGGCTTTCGAAAGGAAGCCAAGAACTTAACAAGCCAAAGGGCTCCCATTCCCAACAAGGAGAAAGGGAAGGCCCCTATGGCTAGTAGTAATCAAAAGAATCATGCTTTCATGTATAATAGGAAAATTGCTAGTCATAATAGGAGATATGATCATGATGCCTGTGATTCACATGCTATGGTTGCTTCAAGTTCTAATTTTAATGGTAGGCCTAGGAGAAATTTTGTGTCTCATGCTCCTAAGAAAATGTGTAATAAACCTACCACTGTCTTTCATGCTTGCAACACTACGTTTGTACTTTCATGTAAAAATGAAAAAGTGGTTGCTAGAAAATTGGGATCCAAATGCAAAGGAGACAAGGCTTACATTTGGGTACCAAAAACTATTGTGACTAACCTTGTAGGACCCAACAAGATTTGGGTACCTAAAACCCAAGCCTAATTTGCCTTGCAGGTTTATGCATCTGGGGGCTCAAGCTGGATTATCGACAGCGGATGCACAAACCACGTGACGGGGGAGAAGAAAATGTTCACCTCCTACGTCAAGAACAAGGATTCCTAGGATATGATTATTTTTGGAGATGGGAACCAAGGCAAGGTTAAAGGTTTGGGAAAGATAGCCATCACAAGCGAGCACTCTATTTCAAATGTATTCTTAGTAGAGTCACTAGGGTATAATCTCCTGTCTGTAAGTCAATTGTGCCACATGGGCTACAATTGTTTGTTTACAAATGTTGATGTTTCTGTCTTTAGAAGGTGTGATGGTTCCTTAGCGTTTAAGGGTGTATTAGATGACAAACTCTACTTAGTTAATTTTTCGAAAGAGGAGGTCGATCTAGATGCATGCTTAATAGCTAAGACTAGCATGGGCTGGCTGTGGCATCGCCGTCTAGCACATGTTGGGATGAAGAATCTTCATAAACTTCTAAAGGGAGAACATGTGTTAGGACTAACCAATGTCTGCTTCGAAAAAGATAGACCTTGTGCAGCTTGTCAGGAAGGGAAACAGGTGGGAAGCACTCATCACAATAAGAATGTGATGACATCAAGACCACTGGAGCTACTACATATGGACCTCTTCGGACTCGTCGCCTACCTTAGCATCGGGGGAAGTAAGTATGGTCTAGTAATTGTTGATGATTTTTCCCGCTTCACTTGGGTGTTCTTTTTGCAGGATAAATCAGAAACCCAAGGGACCCTTAAGTGCTTTCTAAGGCGGGTTCAAAATGAATTTGAGCTCAAGGTGAAAAAGATAAGAAGCGACAACGGGTCCGAATTCAAGAATCTACAAGTGGAAGAGTACCTTGAGGAGGAAGGAATCAAGCACGAGTTCTCCGCTCCCTACACACCACAGCAAAATGGTGTGGTAGAGAGGAAGAACAGGACGCTCATCGACATGGCGAGAACAATGCTTGGAGAGTTCAAGACGCCTGAGCGGTTTTGGTCAGAAGCTGTGAACACATCTTGCCACGCCATAAACCGGCTCTACCTTCATCGCCTCCTCAAGAAGACCTCATATGAACTTCTTATCGGTAACAAACCCAATGTCTCTTACTTTCGTGTATTTGGGAGCTAATGCTACATTTTGGTGAAGAAAGGTAGACATTCAAAATTTGCTCCCAAAGCTGTAGAAGGGTTTTTACTAGGGTATGACTCAAATACAAGGGCGTATAGAGTCTTCAACAAATCATCGGGTTTGGTTGAAGTCTCTAGCCACGTTGTATTTGATGAGACTAATGGCTCTCCAAGAGAGCAAGTTGATCTTGATGATATAGATGAAGATGATGTTCCGACGACCACAATGCGCACCATGGCGATTGGAGATGTGCGACCACAGGAACAACAAAAGCAAGATCAACCTTCTTCCTCAACGATGGTGAATCCCCCAACTCAAGATGATGAACAGGTTCCTCAAGAAGAGGCGTGTGATCAAGGGGGAGCACAAGAAGAACAAAGGGTGGAGGAAGAAGCACCACTGGCCCCTCCAACTCAAGTCCGAGCGACAATTCAAAGGAATCACCCCGTCGATCAAATTCTGGGTGATATAAGCAAGGGAGTAACTACTCGCTCAAGATTAGCTAATTTTTGTGAGCATTACTCGTTTGTCTCTTCTATTGAGCCTTTCAGGGTAGAAGAGGCCTTGCATGATCCAGACTGGGTGTTGGCCATGCAGGAGGAGCTCAACAACTTCAAAAGAAACGAAGTTTGGAGCCTGGTGCCACGTCCAAAGCAAAACGTTGTGGGAACCAAGTGGGTGTTCCACAATAAGCAAGACGAGCACGGGGTGGTGACAAGAAACAAGGCTCGACTTCTGGCAAAAGGTTATGCCCAAGTCGCAGGTTTGGATTTCGAGGAGACTTTTGCTCCTGTGGCTAGGCTAGAGTCCATTCGCATTCTATTAGCCTATGCCGCTCACCATTCCTTCAGGTTGTTTCAAATGGATGTGAAGAGCGCTTTCCTCAATGGGCCAATCAAGGAGGAGGTGTACGTGGAACAACCCCCTGGCTTTGAGGATGACAGGTATCCCGACCACGTTTTTAAGCTCTCTAAGGCGCTCTATGGACTTAAGCAAGCCCCAAGAGCATGGTATGAATGCCTTAGAAATTTCTTAATTACTAATGCTTTCAAGGTTGGGAAAGCCGATCCCACTCTTTTCACTAAGACTTGTGACGGTGACCTTTTTGTGTGCCAAATTTATGTCGATGACATAATATTTGGTTCTACTAATCAAAAGTTTTGTGAGGAGTTTAGCAGGGTGATGACACAGAAATTTGAGATGTCGATGATGGGCGAGTTGACATACTTTCTTGGGTTCCAAGTGAGACAACTCAAGGACGGCACCTTCCTCTCCCAAACGAAGTACACTCAAGATCTTCTCAAGAGGTTTGGGATGAAGGACGCCAAGCCCGCGAAGACGCTGATGGGAACTGTTGGAGACATGTTCTCAAATGCTTTGAGTTAAGAACAAGGCAACACAAAACATATTAAACGTTAAAGTCCTTCGTCCTTCGAAGCATTATTTCCCTTGGGATATAATGACTTTCGGACAAAGGTTATGAAGGACATACCTTCATCAACGCAACATATAATAATGAAGAGAGAATCATATGCAATATAAAAGATAACATGAACAACTATGTATTATTATCAACTCATTTCTGTTTTATTATTATGGAAAAATAGAAATGATATCAAGTTACAAATGTACCTTCGGCTTGAAAGAAGGTAAGAATACAAGCGTGACGCAAAAGCAAATGCCTAGTCAGCGTGAACAGTACGGGAGCACTGTCCATCTATTTATAGGCACGAGACGCAGCCCATGTAAAATTACATTCATGTCCTTTACATTTGCTAATGACTCTATAGTAATTCATCGAGGTCCAAATAGCCTTTTCCCCTTTAAGTCAGTTTCTTTTTCTGCTATCATGTCGAAGCTCCCCTGCGCATAGCTTCGGCTCTGCGCCAACCTTCGTATTCTTTGTGCTTCTTCACACTGTGGTTCTGATCCGAGTCCGAAGGTACCTGTTCATATATTATACTCCAGAAACATTGTTAAATCATGTTTTTGAGGACCTTCGGAAGACGAAGGCCCCCAACAGTAGCCCCTCGCAAGGTTAATTTGTTAGAATAACGAATTCAGATTGCGATATGGACGAAGGCCCTTAAGCCGAAGGTCCAAAAAAACACCTTCCCTTTGCTATAATAGCAACAATCAATGACAAGCGGGGCCCTCCAATTTGCAACGCACTAGGTGTATTAATGAGAGCACACTACGAGCTCATTTGGCACACTTTTTGCTGTCTGCTCTGCTTGCTCAATTTTTAGCTCTTGCCTACCAACGCTTGCTTGGTTTTTTAGATTTTCTAAGCTTCGGCTTTAAAAGTACATTTTCATCATTTCCGAAGAGATGTCTCAAGATAAGAAAGCTGTTGTTGAGACGAAGCTGAGCGAGGAGGAGAAGCTCTCTTAGGAGAAGATTGCTGGCTTTATTGAATCAATAGCAAAGAGAAATACAGAAAAGATTACTAGGGAGATTTTAGAAGGCTTATCTGAAGACACTGGTGACAGCGACAGTTATGATGTGGAAAGTGGTGGCGAAGACTCCGAAGATCAACCCTGGCGACCAAGTCATGCAGTTTTCAGAAAATCAACTATTAAACAGAGTCATCTTGATAATATGAGGGGAAGATATTTTCGAGATATGTCTATTGTGAGGGCTGACGACGGAGACAGGACTGCTCCTGCTCCCGAAGAGAATGAAGTTGTGATCTTTCGAAGCTTTTTCAAAGTTGGGCTTCAGTTCCCCTTAAACAGATTTGTGGTTGAAGTTTTAAAGATATATCAGATTTACCTTCACCAAATTACTCCCGAAGCAATCATAAGAATGGGAATCTTCGTCTGGGCCATGAGGAGTCAGGGCTTGGAGCCAAATGCAAAAAGTTTCTGCAGTATGCACCAACTTTTATATGAGACGAAGCCCTGGGGTAAAGAGCAGTATCATAACAATTTTGGTTGCTATAGCTTCGTTGCTCGTTCTGGCTCAATCTGCCCAGTGCCAAATTTTCGGAAGAGATGGCCCGGGGACTGGATGAAAGAATGGTTCTATATGAAAAATGATTTAAAGGTACGAGAAGACATTAAAGAGATCATCATGCGCCCCATCTAGCAACGCTTCAGCCTCCGGAAACCGAAGGTGGAGATTGACGAGGCAGCCGAAGGATGTCGAAGGGCCTTCGACACGGTTTGCGCTTTCATCGGGACAAGGGATCTAATCCAGGAGCATATAGCCTTTAGAGTATGGTCGCTTGTAGAGGAGTGGGAAATGCCAAAGGAGACTGTCACCAAGTCTGGCGAAGGTGAGCTGGTTCGGTTGAGATACACCTTCAGATATGAAGGTAAGTTTGATGAGTCGAATGATGACTGGTTGAAATGTATCGAAGCTACAAGTGATGAACTACTTGGGCCGTATTCCAAAGCAGAAGATAACGCATTATCTGCAGCCTTCGGGAGCCGAAAGAAGAAAAGGTTAAATAGAGTTTTTGATGCTATTGGATTTATGTACCCTGACTACCGCTACCCACCACGGGGGCAGAAGAGAAAAAATGCACCTTCCAGGAAGGATGTTGCCTCAGCCGCCTTAAGCGAGCCCACGCCGAAGAGGAAAATGATGAAGGTCCTTACTCACCGACCGCGCTACATTGAACCGGCCATAGTGCCTGAATTTGGCAGTGAAACCTCTTCGGCTATTAAAGCCAAAGAGCCTGCCCTAACGCAGAGGATTGAAGAACTGGCTGCAATGCCGAAGGTTGACAAAATTGAAGAACCGAGAACCGGAGAAACAAAAATATTAGAAGTTCTAAGCCCTCCGGCAGGAGTGACACTGCCGAAGGCACAAAAAGATCTTACAACGACCCCCAAAAGGAAAAGGATGGTTAACGTACAAGATGTGCTAGAGACGATAAAGACTTCAAGCTCTACTCCAGGGAAAACTGTCGAAGCTTCAAAATCACAGACTGAGATAAAACTAACCAAAGCCGAAGCTGCAAAGAACCAGGCTGAGACCGAAGCTGGACCTTCAGAGCCTGCCAAGGAGAAATCCTTGGAAACCGGAGAAAACGAAACTGAAAAAGAAGCTAGAAAGCAAATTCTGCCTGAAAAAACGGTCACTTCTACTCCCGAAGCATCTTCCGAAGTACTTGATTATATTGTACGACACGCTTCGGGAAAAAGATTATCTGAAGAAGAGATTTTTGAAGCTAAACACTATGCCCGAGAACTGAAGTATCCGAAAGGGGCTTTAGTGTTCAATGGCACAGACGAAGATGACTTTTTATACTGCCTCCCAGACAACAAAGAATTATCTGTCTGCCGGGAGATGGCTAGAAGTATGGGGTTCCCGAAGCTTGAAGCTGGCCTCTGCGCTATGACGAAGGACGATCTTGCAGATAGCCTCGCATATAATAGTCTGAAGGTACGAAAATTGTATATTTGGAAGTTTATAAATTTTGAATTATTCTTTTATTCTTATACTAATTCTTTTCATATAGGGTTTAATACTTAGCAACGCCTTGAGAGCGCAAAAGAATGCCGAAGACGAGAGCTACAATATTGCTTTCAACAACCTACGAACAGAGGTTATTAAGTTGAGGAATGAAGCTTTGGAAAAAGATAAAATTCTGCTTACATTGGTGGATAAAGTAAAGAAGGATGAAGCTAACTTTATAACCCAATCTGAAGCCCAAAAAATTGAGATCGAAGACCTTCGGAAGCAACTGGCTGAAGCTAAAGAGAAATGCGCAGTTGCAGAAGCTAAACGGGGAATTAGCGAACAATGGACAAATCATTTGGAGAAGAACGTTGAAGAACTTCGCATATCCAAGGAAAGATGCTTTGAAAAATCTATGGACTGCGTGAAGAAAATAAAAACTAGCTTCGCCAACGTTGGCGCATATTCAAGCGAGGACAACTTCATAAGAGGCGATCCTGAGGGCCCAATTGAATGGATCAGCAACGAAGCCGAAGCTTTTGAGGAAGTTTTGAGTGGCCGTGGGGACGTCTGCGCCTTCTCTGCGCGAGGGGAGTTGCAGCTATCTTGGAGAAAGCAGGGTGCGAACATGTTAAGACTTTGGCCCAAGCCGAAGCTGCTTTCTCCATTGATGATACGAAGGATCCCTCGGTCGAGGCAAGCTTAATAGGCGGAAAAATTTTCACTGACATATGGGAGAATGGCGGCCGAGGGATGGCTCACGAAATAATAAAGAAAAGCGAAAACGATACTCACGTCACTAGAGAAGCAACAAAAACAGCTGAAAAAGTTGTGGAGCTTGAGAGTCGAATAGGTATTACTTAATGATTTTTACCTTTATTGTTTACTTTTGCGACTTCGAACTAATTTACGTTTTCTACCGCAGCCGAACTATCTTCCCCCCAGAGCCCTTCGCGCCACTGGCCGAAGCAGAGGCAAAAGAATCATCAGGAATTATTAGCATGACTGAAACCATTATGGATGAAGTCGTTACTCAACTGCTGAGCGAAGCTGCAGACAAAGTTTTGAAAGAAGAAGAATAGATATTGTAAAAATATTACCAGAATATTAATGTAACATTTGCTGGACTATGCTTGTAATATTTGGTACTCATAAGTTGTAACGCCCTGAATTTGGGGGTAGATTTTTTCTTCTTCTTTTCTCACACCAAATTAAGGCGTTACTCTTTCCTTTTCCCTTTTCTTCTCGCTAAGCCTTGATCTTTTCCAAAAGTTATAGCGAGAATTAGCTCGACATCTTGTGTAAGCAAAACCTAGAACTATTTTTGGTTGTTGCATCATGCCAGATTATGCACTCTTTTGTTTGTGGTTGAGTTAATTGAAGAGTTAGGCATATAAGAAAATAGGGAAATTAGAAAAAGAAAAGCCTTTTCTTTTTCTCTCCCCCCCCTTCTCCCTTTTGGCCTAGTCGCCCCTCCCCCTTCGCGCCGGCCCAGCTGGCGGCCCAGCCCCCCCCCACCCACTTTCCCCCCTTACCGCGTGGGCCCCGCGGCGGCCCAGCCGCCCCCCTCCCCTCCCGCCGTGGGCCGCCCAGCCGGCCCAGCCGCGCCCCCTCCCCCCTTTGGGCCCAGCCGGCCCAGCCGCCCCCCTCCCCCCCTTTTTCTATTTCCAAAATTCCCTCCCCGCGGGCCCCGCCCGTCATTCTCCGTCTCTCTCTCCCTCTCCCTAACCCTAGCGCCGCCGCCGCCGCTCCCTCCCCCGCGCGCCGCCGCACCGCCCCCCCGCCGTTGTGAGGCCCCCCCTCCTCCCCTCTTCTTTCCCCCTCCTCTCTCCCTCCTTCTTCCTCGCCCGCCCCGCCGCCCGGCTCGGCCGTCCCTGGCGAGCCCCGCCCCCATGTCCGGCGAGCCCACCCCGCCGCGCCGACCTCCGCTGCCCCGGCCCCCGGCGAGTCCACGCCTGCTCCCGCCTCGGCGAGCCGCCCCCGACCCGACCCCGCGTTCGGCCGCCCCGCCCTGCCCCCCGCTCGGCGCCCCGGCGAGCCGCCCCGCCGCGCCGACCTCCGCCGCGCCCGGCCCCGGCTCGGCCGCCCCGCGCCGCCCCTTCCCCACCTCGCCCCGTCCGCCCGGCGTCCCGGCTCGGCCGCCCCCGGCCCGCCCCGTGCCCCGGCTCGGCCGCCCGCCCCCGCGCCCGGCCGTGTCCTCGCCCGGCCGCGTCCTCGCTCGCTTGCCCCGGCGTGCTTGCCCGCTCGCCCCGCCGTGCCTTGCTTGCGTCGTGACGGCCCCGGCGTGGCCTCGAGTTCGGCCTAGCGTGCCTATGGCGCGCGGCCTTGAGCTCGGCTAGCGCGCGGCCCCGACGTGCGCACGGCTAGTTCGTGGCGTGTGCGTGCGGCCTCGCGCGCGTGCTCGCATAGTGCGCGTGCCTTGGCGCGACCCATCGTGCCCCCGTCTACCCCCCCCCCCCCCCGTGTCCTATGCGCGCTAATCACGTGTTTATATTAATAAGATAGGAGTCTCAATTTGGAAATTGGTTACGTTAGTTAATTTGTATAGCTAATCGTCTATCTCATTCAATGTTAATCTACTAAAAGTGGTCACGTTTACATTAGTGCATGTAGCTAATTCTTTTGTTAGAACCAATTGGAACTAGAGCATGTAACGTTTAGTTATTCGTTTACCCGTAGTGCGTCTCGGGCATAAGCTTTAACTCTCGCGAGACCTTTCCCCATTTCTTTCTAACCAAGGTAAATTCATTATCGTATGTGATATTCTATGCATATTTACTTTATTTGTTCCCTTGTATGGTGTACTGTTTGTTTCCTAATTTGAATGGATGGATGTATGTATGCTTGCAATCGCATACAGAACGATCCGGTTGAAGAGCCCGAGGAACCCACAGGAGAAGCCCCTGAGCAGCAGTCGGTTGGTGGAGGCAAGTGTCCTTTGACCTATCTCTATCCTATTCATTCTTTAATTCACCTCCCGCATTACACATTTATACCTAAGGATTGACTAGCTTTGTTATCCATGTCCTTGCTTACCTATTCGGGTTGGATTATTATTGTTTAGCTTTATGCTATTGCTCAACTCTAATCAATGAACATGATGAGATTATCCATGATACGCTGTTTTCCCTTCTCTTATTATGATGTTGTACTTGTGGCCTTTAAGGGGGCTCGAGCGGTTTCTCGAGTGCCTCTCCGTAAGGACCTGTTCTATGGATGACCGCCCGGGAAAATAGTGCAACCATGAGGGTGGAATGGGGTGCCCTTAGCTGAATAATTAGAGGATTCGGGGTGTAGTTCGCTTCGCCGTCGTGCCGTCAATGGGGCTCGGTGTATGCGGCTCGCTCTGCCAAGGTTGATTCGTCCCTTGGGGAGGAGTGCAGTACATTTAGGAAACCTAACGGGCGGCTACAGCCCCGGGGAATCTTTGTAAAGGCTACATAGTGAGACCCTGCCTATTCAACTTGGTAGTGTCTAAGGGTTTGATCGGCCCGAGGCAAGAGGGAATCACGGCTTGTGGGTAAAGTGCACAACCTCTGCAGAGTGTTTGAAAACTGATATATCAGCCGTGCTCGCGGTTATGAGCGGCCAAGGGAGCTCCAGTGATTAGTGGTACTTGATCAGAGACACTTTGGTTTACCGGTGGCAATGAGACTGATGGTTTTGGTTATGACTATGGTGCTGGTAAGTGGTATTCTTTCCGTTTGGAAATGGTACATCGGGCTAATAACTTGGGTTAATGCTAAAACCTGGCTTTCTATTAGTAAATAATAATCAAACCCACTAAAAGCAACTGCTTGACTTATCCCCACATAAAGCTAGTCCACTACAGCCAAACAGGATACTTGCTGAGTATGTTGATGTGTACTCACCCTTGCTCTACACACCAAACCCCCCCATCCCCAAGTTGTCAGCATTGCAACCACTGCTCAGGAGAAGATGAAGCTGTGGAAGGAGACCACCAGGAGTTCCAAGATTATGATGAGTTCTAGGCGTGGGTTAGCAGCAACCCCCAGTCGACTGCCTGTGAAGGCCGCGTTTATCTAAGTTTCGTTTTCGCACTTTGATTTATTGTAAAGACTATGTGGATGTCTCAGACATATGATGTAATCGACTACTATTTCCCTTTTTAATACTATTTGAGCACTGTGTGATGATGTCCATGTTATGTAACTGTTGTGTACGTGAATTGCTGATCCTGGCACGTACATGGTTCGCATTCGGTTTGCCTTCTAAAACCGGGTGTGACATAGGTGGTATCAAAGCCGTGCTGACTGTAGGACCGCTAACCTAGAGTAGAATGGTCATTCTAAGGACTATAGACCTCTGTCCCTGCCTTGACTTTGATATCCCTTCAAAAATTGGTCATATCGACCAAAAACTATGTTCTACTGTATATTATACCTTGCTGAAAATTATGTTTTATTCTAATCCTTCATTTATTTATGGTTCATTACTTGCTGGTCATATTAATTATGTTCTCACTCTTTTGCTTGCGGTGTCTTTTGTAGATGGCTCGTCTTAGACACACTGCACGAAAGTCCGTCATCCCCTTCTTACCCTCCCGCCTTGCTGAGCGTCCGCTTCGCCGTCCTGTGGCCGGACAGTCTAGCCATTTGGAGAGGCTACACCACCGCCTACATGAGGAGCAGGAACGCCGACGATAGGAGCAGCAGGGCTCTTCCTTCTCGCTCCAGCAGGAGATAGAGTCTGTGAGGAGCTGCTCCCCTGTGCTTCCCCTAGAGGCGCCCCCTGCACCACCACTAGGCGCCCCAGCCTCTGGAGTAGCTGCTGGAGGAGACCCAGACGACGGAGGTGGCGACGACAGCTCGAGCCACGACACCGACTTCTCTGCTGACCAGGAGCCGGAAGGATGGGTTGCTCGACCCATCACTCGCGACGCTGCTCGCGGGTGTCACTTCCACGATGCGCTCGACACCCTGCTACGTCGGGCACTTAACCGGCGTACTTGGTCCATCGAGTATCGCTGTGTGGTCTACCAGCACAGTCGCGGGGTCTACCCGGACCGCTGGGAGGTGACCTGCTTGGTGCGCCGTCCGGAGAATAGTCTCCAGGGTGCAGAGGCCTACTCAGAGCACTATTCTATCTCTGAGCGGGACTCAGCTGAGGCGGCCATGCAAGATGTTGCACGACGTGCGCTTTCGCACTACTGCTCGGTTCTCGGTGGGGTAGCTGACGGTCTCGACCTGAAGTATTACCCCCGCCGTCCATCTGGCAGCACAGGAGGCGTGATTGTCTCACCTGTCGGTGAGGACAACTCTAGGTTGAGCAGCACAGTCAACCTAGCCACCGTGCTAAACACGGAGCTGGACCATGCATTAGACGAGCTGAGTAGGGCTCGTGCTGAGATCGCCCTGCTGCGGGCTGAGCGCGCGGAACGTCGTCACCTGGATGACGGTTCCCCTGCTCCCGTCGGGACTCAGCACCCGTACCGCTCACCTCGGCGTGGACGCCAGTCTTATGGCAATCCCGACTGCAAGACCAAGATAAATCTAGAACCATAGATCGTTAGAGTTGGATCTTGTAATTAATACAAAATATATACGTAGAAGCTACAGTCTTAGCGTTAGTCTCGCTTTTAGCTAGTCTTAGTTAGACAGGGTAGTTTGCTATATCTTGTGCATTTATGTTTGTCATGATGAACTATGTTTGGTTTGGATCTTTGTAATGACTGTCACCAGAGTGTGGGTATCCCCTGCATTTTGGTTTACCTGTTATATGTTAAAGGAGTTAGCTATATAGTTGGGAAACCTTTTATTCCACTTTCCTCTTTATCTGAGAAGTTGTGTGGTCTGTGTTGGAGATCAGTGAAGATGTTCATCTGTTCAGTGCCGTTGAAGAATTCTATACTCTTTTCTTATGCTGCAAGATTTGCCAGATCAGTTCTGATGTGTGGTTGCATTCTGCAGATGTCAGAGAACAGGCGCAGAGGAGGAAGGCGTGCTCAGCAGGAGAGAGCCGCTCAGCAGGATGAGGTGCCCCAGCAATAGCACCTGCCGCCCCCGCCCCCGATGTCGATCGAGCAGATGTTTCTGATGCAGACTCAGGCAGTTCAAGCCATCGGTCAGACTCTGGCCGCCATTCAGCAGCAGCAGCAGCAGGCCCCACCTCAGCCTCAGATGCCTCAGATGCCCAGAGACAAGCGTGCTGAATTCATGAGAGGTCATCCACCAATGTTTGCTCATTCTTCTGACCCCATGGATGCTGAAGACTGGCTGTGCACTGTGGAGCGGGAGTTGCATACCGCTCAGTGCGATGATAGGGAGAAAGTCCTGTATGGTCCCCGTCTGTTGAGAGGAGTAGCTCAGTCATGGTGGGAGTCTTACCTCGCCACCCATGCCCACCCCGACACCATCACCTGGGAAGAGTTCAGAGGTAGCTTTCGTCAGTACCATGTGCCTGCAGGTCTGATGACAGTGAAGAAGGAGGAGTTCCTGGCCCTCAAGCAAGGGTCATCGTCTGTCAGTGAGTACCGAGACAGGTTTCTGCAGTTGTCCCGCTATGCTCCTGAAGATGTCAACACCGATGCCAAGCGACAGTACCATTTCCTGAGAGGCTTGGTTGACCCTCTTCAGTACCAACTGATGAATCACACCTTCCCGACATTCCAACACCTGATTGACAGAGCAATCATGACAGAGAGGAAGCGTAAGGAGATGGAGGATCGTAATCGCAAGATCAGTGGACCCCAGCCTGGAAGCAGCAATCGTCCTCGTTTCTCAGGCAATCAACCTCAGCAGTTCAGGCAGAACCAGCGTCCACCTCAGCATCAGCAGTTCCAAAGGCAGTATCCTCAGCATCAGTATCAGAATCGTCAGAGCAATCAGTCAGGAGGAGGTCAGTTTCAGAGGCAGAATCAGCAGGCACCTCGTCTTCCTGCCCCAGCAACCCAGCAGAACAATCAGGCAGCACCAGCTCAAGTTGGAAACAGAGCATGTTTCCACTGTGGAGAGCAAGGCCACTGGGTGATGCAATGTCCGAAGAAGGCAGCCCAGCAGCAATCAGGCCCCAATGCCCCAGCAAAGCAGAATGTGCCTCAGCCTGGAGCAGGCAACCGCCCTCAGCCGCGCTATAATCATGGAAGACTAAACCACTTGGAGGCTGAAGCAGTTGAGGAGACCCCCGACATGATAGTAGGTATGTTCCCAGTCGACTCCCATATTGCAGAAGTGTTATTTGATACTGGAGCAACGCATTCTTTCATTACTGCATCATGGGTAGAAGCACATAATCCTCCGATTACTACCATGTCAACCCCCATTCAAATTGACTCAGCCGGTGGTAGAATTCGAGCCGATAGCATTTGTTTGAATGTATGTGTGGAAATAAGGGGGATAGCGTTTCTCGCCAACCTTATAGTAATGGGTACTCAGGGAATAGATGTCATCCTAGGGATGAATTGGCTAGATAAGTACCAGGCAGTTATCAGTTGTGATAAGAGGACAATCAAGTTGGTGTCCCCACTAGGAGAGGAAGTGGTGACCAAGTTAGTCCCGCCTGAGCCAAAGAAAGGAAGTTGTTATCAGATAGCTGTCGATAGCAGTGAAGCAGACCCAATTGAGAGTATCAAGGTTGTGTCCGAGTTCCCAGATGTGTTTCCAAAGGACTTACCAGGTATGTCACCAGAGCGGAAAGTTGAGTTTGCCATAGAGCTTCTTCCTGGAACCGCCCCTATCTTTAAGAGAGCTTATAGAATATCCGGACCAGAGTTGGTTGAACTTAAGAAGCAGATTGATGAGCTGTCAGAGAAAGGTTACATCCGGCCAAGCACCTCGCCTTGGGCCGCCCCTGTCCTGTTTGTGGAGAAGAAAGATGGCACCAAAAGGATGTGCATCGATTACCGAGCTTTGAATGAAGTCACGATCAAGAACAAGTACCCTTTGCCCAGAATAGAAGATCTGTTCGACCAGTTGAGAGGAGCCAGTGTGTTCTCCAAGATTGATTTGAGGTCAGGTTATCATCAGCTCAGGATCCGACCTTCGGACATTCCGAAGACGGCATTCATTACCAAGTATGGTTTGTATGAGTTCACAGTGATGTCTTTTGGTTTGACCAATGCACCAGCCTTTTTCATGAATCTGATGAACAGTGTATTCATGGACTATCTCGATAAGTTTGTGGTGGTATTCATTGATGACATTCTGATTTATTCTCAAAGCGAAGAAGAGCATGCAGATCATTTGAGGATGGTATTGCAGAGATTGCGAGAGCACCAGTTGTACGCAAAGTTGAGCAAATGTGAATTCTGGATCAATGAAGTCCTGTTCTTGGGTCACATAATCAACAAAGAAGGATTGGCTGTGGATCCGAAGAAAGTGGCAGACATTCTGAACTGGAAAGCGCCAACAGATGCTCGAGGAATCAAGATCTTCATTGGAATGGCCGGATATTATCGGCGATTCATTGAAGGGTTTTCGAAGATTGCGAAACCAATGACAGCGCTGCTAGGCAACAAGGTTGAGTTCAAGGGGACCCAGAAATGCCAAGAGGCCTTTGAAGCGCTGAAAGAGAAGTTGACTACAACGCCTGTCTTAGTCTTACCTGATGTGCATAAGCCCTTCTCGGTGTATTGTGATGCTTGTTACATAGGTTTGGGATGTGTGTTGATGCAAGAGGGAAGAGTTGTGGCTTACTCGTCCCGACAGCTGAAGGTTCATGAGAAGAATTACCCAATCCATGACCTAGAGTTGGCAGCAGTGGTTCACGCACTGAAGACATGGAGGCACTATCTGTATGGACAGAAATGCGATATTTACACAGACCACAAGAGTCTGAAGTACATATTCACTCAGTCAGAGTTGAATATGAGGCAGCGAAGATGGTTAGAGTTGATCAAAGACTATGAGTTGGAGATTCATTACCATCCAGGCAAAGCGAACGTAGTGGCAGATGCTTTGAGCAGGAATAGTTAGATCAATCTGATGGTCGCTCGTCCGATGCCTTATGAGTTGGCCAAGGAGTTCGACAGGTTGAGTCTCGGGTTTCTGCACAATTCGCAAGGAGTCACAGTTGAGTTGGAACCTACCCTGGAGCGGGAAATCAAAGAAGCACAGAAGAATGATGAGAAGATCAGTGAGATCCGGTGACTGATTCTAGATGGCAGAGGCAAAGATTTTCGGGAAGATGTAGAAGGCGTGATATGGTTCAAAGATCGCTTATGTATTCCCAATGTCCAGTCTATTCGGGAGTTGATTCTCAAGGAAGCTCATGAGACAGCCTATTCGATTCACCCTCGTAGTGAGAAGATGTATCAGGATCTGAAGAAGAAATTCTGGTGGTACGGAATGAAGAGGGAAATCGCAGAGCATGTGGCTATGTGCGATAGTTGTCGAAGAATTAAGGCAGAGCACCAGAGACCAGCTGGATTGTTGCAACCATTGCAGATCCCTCAGTGGAAATGGGATGAAATCGGTATGGATTTCATAGTCGGATTGCCTCGCACTCGAGCCGGCTACGATTCCATTTGGGTAGTAGTGGACCGCTTGACTAAGTCAGCCCACTTCATACCTGTCAAGACCAACTACAGCAGTGCAGTATTGGCAGAGTTGTATATGTCTCGGATCGTTTGTCTTCATGGTGTGCCAAAGAAGATAGTGTCAGACAGAGGAACGCAGTTCACCTCTCATTTCTGGCAGTAGTTGCATGAAGCCTTGGGCACACATCTGAATTTCAGCTCAGCTTATCATCCGCAGACAGATGGTCAGACCGAAAGAACCAATCAAATCCTTGAAGACATGTTGAGAGCCTGTGCGTTGCAAGATCAATCCGGATGGGACAAGAGATTGCCTTATGAAGAGTTTTCCTATAACAACACTTACCAGGCCAGTTTGAAGATGTCACCATTTCAGGCGCTCTATGGGAGGAGTTGTAGAACTCCGTTGCAATGGGATCAGCCTGGAGAAAAGCAAGTGTTCGGGCCAGACATTCTGCTTGAAGCCGAAGAGAACATCAAGATGGTCCGAGAGAATCTGAAGATAGCGCAATCAAGGCAGCGAAGCTACGCAGACACAAGAAGAAGAGAGCTGAGTTTTGAAGTCGGAGACTTTGTCTATCTGAAAGTGTCACCGATCAGAGGAATCAGAAGGTTCGGAGTCAAAGGCAAGCTAGCACCCCGCTACATTGGTCCGTACCAAATTCTCTCAAGGCGTGGAGAAGTGGCCTATCAGCTCAGCCTGCCAGAGAATTTGTCTGCTGTGCATGATGTTTTTCATGTGTCTCAGTTGAAGAAGTGCTTGCGTGTGCCAGAAGAGAAATTGCTAGTGGAAGGTCTCAAAGTCCAGGAGGACTTGACCTACATTGAGAAGCCAGTGCAAATCCTTGAGGTTGCAGACAGAGTCACCCGAAGGAAGACCATCCGAATGTGCAAAGTCAGATGGAATCACCACTCGGAGGAAGAAGCAACCTGAGAGCGTGAAGATGATCTGATGGCTAAATACCCTGAGCTCTTTGCTAGCCAACCCTGAATCTCGAGGGCGAGATTCTTTTAAGGGGGATAGGTTTGTAACGCCCTGAATTTGGGGGTAGATGTTTTTTTCTTCTTTTCTCACACCAAATTCAGGCGTTACTCTTTCCTTTTCCCTTTTCTTCTCGCTAAGCCTTGATCTTTTCCAAAAGTTATAGCGAGAATTAGCTCGACATCTTGTGTAAGCAAAACCTAGAACTATTTTTGGTTGTTGCATCATGTCGGATTATGCACTCTTTTGTTTGTGGTTGAGTGAATTGAAGAGTTAGGCATATAAGAAAATAGGGAAATTAGAAAAAGAAAAGCCTTTTCTTTTTCTCTCCCCCCCTTCTCCCTTTTGGCCCAGCCGCCCCCTCCCCCTTCGCGCCGGCCCAGTTGGCGGCCCAACCGCCCCCCCTTTTTCCCCCCTTCCCGCGTGGGCCCCGCGGCGGCCCAGCCGCCCCCCTCCCCTCCCGCCGTGGGCCGCCCAGCCGGCCCAGCCGCGCCCCCTCCCCCCTTTGGGCCCAGCCGGCCCAGCCGCCCCCTCCCCCCCTTTTTTCTTTTTCCAAAATTCCCTCCCCGCGGGCCCCGCCCGTCATTCTCCCTCTCTCTCTCCCTCTCCCTAACCCTAGCGTCGCCGCCGCCCTCCCCTGCCCTAGCGCCGCCGCCGCCGCTCCCTCCCCCGCGCGCCGCCCCCCCCCCCCCCCCCCCGCCGTGGTGAGGCCCCCCTCCTCCCCTCTCCTTTCCCCCTCCTCTCTCTCTTCTTCTTCCTCGCCTGCCCGGCTCGGCCGTCCCAGGCGAGCCCCGCCCCCATGTCCGGCGAGCCCGCCCCGCCCCGCCGCGCCGACCTCCGCCACCCCGGCCCCCGGCGAGCCCGCGCCCGCTCCCGCCTCGGCGAGCCGCCCCCGACCTGACCCCGCGTTCGGCCTCCCCGCCCTGCCCCCCGCTCGGCGCCCCGGCGAGCCGCCCCGCCGCGCCAACCTCCGCCGCGCCCGGCCCCGGCTCGGCCGCCCCGCACCGCCCCTTCCCCACCCCGCCCCGTCCGCCCGGCGCCCCGGCGAGCCCGTGCCCGCCCTCCTCCGGCGAGCCCGCCCCCACGCCGCCTCGCTCCGGCAATCCCACCCCGCCCCTTCCCCGCGCTCGGCCGCCCCGCCCCGGCTCGGCCGCCCGCCCCCGCGCCCGGCCGTGTCCTTGCCCGGCCGCGTCCTCGCTCGCCCGTGCTCGCTTGCCCCTGCGTGCTTGCCCGCTCGCCCCGCCGTGCCTTGCTCGCGTCGTGACGGCCCCGGCGTGGCCTCGAGTTCGGCCCAGCGTGCCTATGGCACGCGGCCTTGAGCTCGGCTAGCGCGCTGCCCCGACGTGCGCACGGCTAGTTCGTGGCGTGTGCGTGCGGCCTCGCGCGCGTGCTCGCGTAGTGCGCGTGCCTTGGCGCGACCCGTCGTGCCCCCGTCTACCCCCCCCCCCCCCCCCGTGTCCTATGCGCGCTAATCACGTGTTTATATTAATAAGATAGGAGTCTCAATTTGGAAATTGGTTACGTTAGTTAATTTGTATAGCTAATCATCTATCTCATTCAATGTTAATCTACTAAAAGTGGTCACGTTTACATTAGTGCATGTAGCTAATTCTTTTGTTAGAACCAATTGGAACTATAGCACGTAACGTTTAGTTATTCGTTTACCCGTAGTGCGTCTCGGGCATAAGCTTTAACTCTCGTGAGACCTTTCCCCATTTCTTTCTAACCAAGGTAAATTCATTATCGTATGTGATATTCTATGCATATTTACTTTATTTGTTCCCTTGTATGGTGTACTGGTTGTTTCCTAATTTGAATGGATGGATGTATGTATGCTTGCAATCGCATAGAGAACGATCCGGTTGAAGAGCCCGAGGAACCCGCAGGAGAAGCCCCTGAGCAGCAGTCGGTTGGTGGAGGCAAGTGTCCTTTGACCTATCTCTGTCCTATTCATTCTTTAATTCACCTCCCGCATTACACATTTATACCTAAGGATTGACTAGCTTTGTTATCCATGTCCTTGTTTACCTATTCGGGTTGGATTATTATTGTTTAGCTTTATGCTATTGCTCAACTCTAATCAATGAACATGATGAGATTATCCATGATACGCTGTTTTCCCTTCTCTTATTATGATGTTGTACTTGTGGCCTTTAAGGGGGCTCAAGCGGTTTCTCGAGTGCCTCTCCGTAAGGACCTGTTCTATGGATGACCGCCCGGGAAAACAGTGCAACCATGAGGGTGGAATGGGGTGCCCTTAGCTGAATAATTAGAGGATCCGGGGTGTAGTTCGCTTCGCCGTCGTGCCGTCAATGGGGCTCGGTGTATGCGGCTCGCTCTGCCAAGGTTGATTCGTCCCTTGGGGAGGAGTGCGGTACATTTAGGAAACCTAACGAGCGGCTACAACCCCGGTGAATCTTTGTAAAGGCTACGTAGTGAGACCCTGCCTATTCACCTTGGTAGTGTCTAAGGGTTTGATCGGCCCGAGGCAAGAGGGAATCACGGCTTGTGGGTAAAGTGCACAACCTCTGCAGAGTGTTTGAAAACCGATATATCAGCCGTTCTCGCGGTTATGAGCGGCCAAGGGAGCTCCAGTGATTAGTGGTACTTGATCAGAGACACTTTGGTTTACCGGTGGCAATGAGACTGATGGTTTTGGTTATGACTATGGTGCTGGTAAGTGGTATTCTTTCCGTTTGGAAAGGGTACATCGGGCTAATAACTTGGGTTAATGCTAAAACCTGGCTTTCTATTAGTAAATAATAATCTGACCAACTAAAAGCAACTGCTTGACTTATCCCCACATAAAGCTAGTCCACTACAGCCAAACAGGATACTTGCTGAGTATGTTGATGTGTACTCACCCTTGCTCTACACACCAAACCCCCCCCCCCATCCCCAGGTTGTCAGCATTGCAACCACTGCTCAGGAGAAGATGAAGCTGTGGAAGGAGACCACCAGGAGTTCCAAGATTATGATGAGTTCTAGGCGTGGGTTAGCGGCAACCCCCAGTCGGCTGCCTGTGAAGGCCGCGTTTATCTACGTTTCGTTTTCGCACTTTGATTTATTGTAAAGACTATGTGGATGTCTCAGACATATGATGTAATCGACTACTATTTCCCTTTTTAATACTATTTGAGCACTGTGTGATGATGTCCATGTTATGTAACTGTTGTGTACGTGAATTGCTGATTCTGGCACGTACATGGTTCACATTCGGTTTGCCTTATAAAACCGGGTGTGACATAAGTTCTTAATGTAATGTGTAAATGGCTTTGTAATCCATTTCTTTGCGTTGCATGAAATTTTTATTGTACATACCGTTTTTGAGCCTTCAGCAAAAAAACACCTTCCCTTCTTTTCATGCTTCGTAAATAAGAGTTTTTATGCTTCGTGAAAAATCCTCCAATCGTCGCAGAAACATTAATGCTTCGTCAGTAATAGACTTTCTTCCTTGATATCAGAGTGCTTTATAAAAAATGCTTCAAGCGTCGCCATAACACTGATACTTCGTCAATAATAGACTTTTTCCTTCACTTCGGAGCTGATAAAGTTGTATCTCTTCAAAACTTATTTTGTGTCGTAGCACAATTTCACTTTTTCGAAGCATTCTCCGAAGGTCAACATTATATCCCCTTCTTGTGCCATTGATGCAATATGATGTATGATGATATGTTATGCGAAATGATGTGATGATGTTATGCTATGCGAAAATGATACTTTGTGCCGAAGACACACACTCACATCCCCATATTGGAATACACAATCTCTTTGTCGTTTATTTTTCGGCTTCACCGTTTATTTTTCGGTGTATCAGCGCTGACTTTTCGCTGTAAGTTCTGCATTCCCTTAGGAACGTCTTTTGAACTTCTTCGCCTTCTATTTCGGCGGTATTCGCGTTGACTTTTCGCGCTTCGCCTTATATTTCGGCGATATTTGGCTCTGCATTCCCTTTGGAACGACTTTTGAGCAGAAAACTTACACTGCGCTCCCTTTGGAACGACTTTTTGTAGCTTCGGCAAACTCACACTGCGTTCTGTAGAATGACTTTTTGTAGCTTCAGAGATACTTGTGACTCTTAAGAACGACTTTTTGTGCTTCGGCGCCTTTTTGGACTCCGTAAGTCTGTGGAAAAGATATATTTTCACTATGGTAAAAACGAAGTTATTACAAGGAATTGAAAACGACAAGAAACTAGGTTTTCAATAATTGTTCCTTAGTAAGAAAGAAAATGACAATGAATGTAAAAACTGATTCAGGGGTAGGATATCTCTTAGTAGATATGCTTCGACTCTGGCACAGTACTGTTGACTGTGCGAGCTTCGGACTCCTCCCTGAAGTCTCTCTGCTGATGAGTTTGTTGACTCCCTTCTGGCTGTTGGCCACGTGAATATGTAGGTTGTAGTGGTGGCGGAGGTGGAGGTTGTGGCCAGGATGCCTGTGGCTGACTAGCCGAAGCGACAGACGCTGCAGGATGGTTACCCACATATTCTGGTATGTAGGGTGAGTGATATGAAGCAGTATGCATGACGTGCTTCGGCTGGTTCTGCTGAGCTGCAGCTTCTGCTATTTCCTTTTGTTTCTGAATGGTGACATGGCACATCCTTGTAGTATGGCCCTTGTCCTCACCACAGAATAAGCAATAAATTTTCCTGGGTTGATCCCAAAACCTTCCTCCGAAGCCCCTGGCGCCTCTGCCCCTTGGAGCTGGCGGCCGAAGATAGCTTTGTTGCTGTCCCGAAGCTTGCGAGGAATATTGTGGCCTCTGTTGCTGACTTCCTCTGTCGTCATTCTGGGTGGAGTGGATTGATCTGACGTGCCTTGGGTGGATTCTCCCTCCGAAGCCCCTGGTCATCTTAGAGAACCTGTAGGCTTCCTCCCTTCTCTGACGAAAGTCATTATCAGCACGGATGTACTCATCCATCTTTTGAAGAAGCTTCTCCAAAGTCTATGGAGGCTTCCTAGCAAAATACTGGGCAGTAGGTCCTGGGCGAAGCCCCTTGATCATGGCCTCAATGACAATTTCATAGGGCACTGTTGGCGCTTGTGCTCTTAGACACAAGAACCTTCGGACGTATGCCTGAAGATACTCCTCATGATCTTGCGCGCATTGAAACAAAGCCTGAGCTGTGACTGGCTTCATCTGAAAGCCTTGGAAACTTGTCACCAGCATGTCTTTGAGCTTCTGCCATGAGGTAATAGTTCCTGGCCGAAGAGAAGAATACCACGTCTGGGCCACATTCTTAACTGCCATGACGAAGGACTTGGCCATGACAGCTGCATTGCCTCCATATGAAGATATGTTTGCTTCATAACTCATCAAGAACTGCTTCGGATCTGAATGCCCATCATACATTGGGAGCTGAGGTGGCTTATACGATGGTGGCCATGGAATAACCTATAGTTCTGCTGCCAAGGGAGAAGCATCGTCAAAAGTAAAGGTTCCATGATTGAACTCATCATACCATCCTTCATCATCAAACAAGCCTTCTTGATGGAGTTCCCTGTGTTGGGGCCTTCGTTCTTGCTCATCTTGAGCAAGATGGCGTACTTCTTCAGTGGCTTCATCAATCTGCCTCTGAAGGTCGGCTAGTCGAGCCATCTTCTCCTTCTTCCTTTATACTTGTTGATGAAGCATCTCCATGTTTCTGATTTCTTGATCCAACTCGTCCTCCTGGGGTGTTGGACTGGTGGCTTTCCTCTTCTGGCTTTGGGCCTCTCGAAGAGAAAGGGTCTCCTGATTTGGGTCTAGCGGCTGCAGTGCCGCAGCCCCTGTCGCTGAAGCTTTCTTCGGTGGCATGACGAAGGTTAGTGCTTGCCGAAGGTGGTCGAAAAGGGTTTACCGGAGGTGGGCGCCAATGTTGGAGACTTGTTCTCAAATGCTATGAGTTAAGAACAAGGCAACACAAAACATATTAAACGTTAAAGTCCTTCGTCCTTCGAAGCATTATTTCCCTTGGGATATAATGACTTTCGGACGAAGGTTATGAAGGACATACCTTCATCAACGCAACATATAATAATGAAGAGAGAATCATATGCAATATAAAAGATAACATGAACAACTATGTATTATTATCAACTCATTTCTGTTTTATTATTATGGAAAAATAGAAATGATATCAAGTTACAAATGTACCTTCGGCTTGAAAGAAGGTAAGAATACAAGTGTAACGCAAAAGCAAATGCCCAGTCAGCGTGAACAGTACGGGAGCACTGTTCATCTATTTATAGGCACGGGACACAGCCCATGTAAAATTACATTCATGCCCTTTACATTTGCTAATGACTCTATAGTAATTCATCGAGGTCCAAATAGCCTTTTCCCCTTTAAGTCGGTTTCTTTTTCTGCTATCATGCCGAAGCTCCCCTGCGCATAGCTTCGGCTCTGCGCCAAGCTTCGTATTCTTTGTGCTTCTTCACACTGTGGTTCTGATCCGAGTCTGAAGGTACCTGTTCATATATTATACTCCAGAAACGTTGTTAAATCATGTTTTTAAGGACCTTCGGAAGACGAAGGCCTTGGAGACTTGTTCTCAAATGCTATGAGTTAAGAACAAGGCAACACAAAACATATTAAACGTTAAAGTCCTTCGTCCTTCGAAGCATTATTTCCCTTGGGATATAATGACTTTCGGACGAAGGTTATGAAGGACATACCTTCATCAACGCAACATATAATAATGAAGAGATAATCATATGCAATGTAAAAGATAACATGAACAACTATGTATTATTATCAACTCATTTATGTTTTATTATTATGGAAAAATAGAAATGATATCAAGTTACAAATGTACCTTCGGCTTGAAAGAAGGTAAGAATACAAGCGTGACGCAAAAGCAAATGCCCAGTCAGCGTGAACAGTACGGGAGCACTGTTCATCTATTTATAGGCACGGAACGCAGCCCATGTAAAATTACATTCATGCCCTTTACATTTGCTAATGACTCTATAGTAATTCATCGAGGTCCAAATAGCCTTTTCCCCTTTAAGTCGGTTTCTTTTTCTGCTATCATGCCGAAGCTCCCCTGCGCATAGCTTCGGCTCTACGCCAACCTTCGTATTCTTTGTGCTTCTTCACACTATGGTTCTAATCCGAGTCTAAAGGTACCTATTCATATATTATACTCCAGAAACATTGTTAAATCATGTTTTTGAGGACCTTCGGAAGACGAAGGCCCCCAACAGTAGCCCCTCGCAAGGTTAATTTGTTAGAATAACGAATTCAGATTGTGATATGGACGAAGGCCCTTAAGCCGAAGGTCCGAAAAACACCTTCCCTTTGCTAGAATAGCAACAATCAATGACAAGCGGGGCCCTCCAATTTGCAACGCACTAGGTGTATAAATAAGAGCACACTACGAGCTCATTTGGCACACTTTTTGCTGTCTGCTCTGCTTGCTCAATTTTTAGCTCTTGCCTACCAACGCTTGCTTGGTTTTTTAGATTTTCTAAGCTTCAGCTTTAAAAGTACATTTTCATCATTTCCGAAGAGATGTCTCAAGATAAGAAAGTTGTTGCTGAGACGAAGCTGAGCGAGGAGGAGAAGCTCTCTAAGGAGAAGACTGCTTGCTTTATTGAATCAATAGCAAAGACAAATACAGAAAGGATTACTAGGGAGATTTTAGAAGGCTTATCTGAAGACACTGGTGACAGCGACAATTATGATGTGGAAAGTGGGGGCGAAGACTCCGAAGATCGACCCTGGCAACCAAGTCATGCAGTTTTCGGAAAATCAACTATTAAACAGAGTCATCTTGATAATATGAGGGGAAGATATTTTCGAGATATGTCTATTGTGAGGGCTGACGACGGAGACAGGACTGCTCCTGCTCCCAAAGAGAATGAAGTTGTGATCTTCCGAAGCTTTTTCAAAGCTGGGCTTCGGTTACCCTTAAATAGATTTGTGGTTGAAGTTTTAAAGATATATCAGATTTACCTTCACCAAATTACTCCCGAAGCAATCATAAGAATGGGAATCTTCGTCTGGGCCGTGAGGAGTCAGGGCTTGGAGCCAAATGCAAAAAGTTTCTGCAGTATGCACGAACTTTTATATGAGACAAAGCCCTAGGGTAAAGAGCAGTATCATAACAATTTTGGTTGCTATAGCTTCATTGCTCGTTCTGGCTCAAGCTGCCCAGTGCCAACTTTTCGGAAGAGATGGCCCGGGGACTGGATGAAAGAATGGTTCTATGTGAAAATTGATTTAAAGGTACGAGAAGACATTAAAGAAATCATCATGCGTCCCATCTGGCAACGCTTTGGCCTCCGGAAACCGAAGGTGGAGATTGACGAGGCAGCCGAAGGATGCCGAAGGGCCTTCGGCACGGTTTGCGCTTTCATCGGGACAAGGGATCTAATCCAGGAGCATATAGCCTTCAGAGTATGGCCGCTTGTAGAGGAGTGGGAAATGCCAAAGGAGACTGTCACCAAGTCTGGCGAAGGTGAGCTGGTTCGGTTGAGATACACCTTCAGATATGAAGGTAAGTTTGATGAGCCGAATGATGACTGGTTGAAATGTATCGAAGCTACAAGTGATGAACTTCTTGGGCCGTATTCCAAAGCAGAAGATAACGCATTATCTGTAGCCTTCGGGAGCCGAAAGAAGAAAAGGCTAAATAGAGTTTTTGATGCTATTGGATTTATGTACCCTAACTACCGCTACCCACCACGGGGGCAGAAGAGAAAAAATGCACCTTCCGGGAAGGATGTTGCCTCAGCCGCCTTAAGCGAGCCCGCGCCGAAGAGGAAAATGATGAAGGTCCTTACTCACCGACCGCGCTACATTGAACCGGCCACAGTGCCTGAATTTGGCGGTGAAACCTCTTCGGCTATTAAAGCCAAAGAGCCTGCCCTAACGCAGAGTATTGAAGAACCAGCTGCAATGCCGAAGGTTGACAAAATTGAAGAACCGAAAACCGAAGAAACAAAAATATCAGAAGTTCGAGAGCACACTAGAGCCATCAAAATTTTCTCTAAGTCCCAAATCAACCCTAGCCTAAAGATTAGATGTGTTCACCCTTGTGCTGGCGCCAAAACCACTTGGTCCAAATAACAAAAAGTGGCCAAACTATCCAAGGCACACCCCTGAACAATTTGAAACCAAACCAGGGTCGTTTGACACGGTTTGGCATCCTTTTTGTCGATGGTGAACAGTGCAGACAGACAAGACTTGGAGCCCCCATATCTTCTAAGCTAGGGCAGATCTTCCCTTGGAACTTACACGAACTAGCTAGCCCTAGGTGCCAGGAAGAAATCTTGCACAAGACCTTTGGCGAGATTCGCACGTTTGTGACCTCTGCAGACGCAAGAACATGGGCAGATGAACACGGCCACGTGTTCGACGCGCCCTGGCAACGCCAGAGCACGCCCTTGGTGCACAGCCCGCGCGCGCAGCCTTGCGCCGTGTCAACCTAGCGCCCACGCCCGCGCCCGCGGCTATAAAGCCCACACCGGTCTCGACCGTATGCCCCTGCTCACTCCTAACCTCGCCCGAGCATGAGTTCGCTGGCGTTTGCCCAGAGAACCCCGTGCCAGCGGCCGCGCAAGCCACGACCACTGTAGATCGGCCAAGCCAACCATCCTCCACCCTGTCTGACCCTTGGGATAGCTTCTCCGGACCTCAGTGAAGCTCCCCGAGCCGAGGATTGAACAATACCTCATCGGATACGCCGGATCGACATCGCCGAACTTCAACCGGCCGCCGTCGCACGTAGACCGAGCCCCACGGTAAGCCATTCGTCGATTCCTTGTACCTATAGCATCCTTAGCATCCCGTGAAGCTCCCTGTGCCATTTGATTGAACCCTACCGCCGTGAGCAGGCCGGAGCACACGCCGCCGACGAGCTCGACCGCCTGCGCACGCGGTCAGCCCTATTCCGGCCATCACTGTTGACGATCTGCACCTCTACGTGACCTTCAGGACCTCTCGGACCTCACCTAGCCCTTCACCGGACCTCCCTCGCCGCCGGTAAGCCGCGCCACCCTTTTTCCTCTCTGCGGTCACTGTTACAATGGGGAAGGAGACCGGGTTGAAAGAATGAAAAGCCAGGGGGGTTTTTGCGAAGTCAGTGACTCAGGGAAACAGTTCCGCAGGGGCACCGTTGAAAGAAATAGTTAAAGGAAACCCAGGGGCCTCGGTGCAAACCTGTTTTCCTTAAACCTTTTAAGTTTTATTCTTTTAAATGAGTACAGAACTTGCAAAATTCATAACTCGAATTTTATCCAACCAAAATTGGTCAAACCAATTTTGCTAGGTCCTAAATATTATAAACTACTTACCAAAAATAACAAACACCCTGAGTACTGCAAGACTTTTAGAGTTTTGATTTAAATAAGTATACTGCCCAAAACTAAATAAATAGAAGAAAAATAGAAATACTTTTGGACCGAGGGTGAGAAAAATCAGAGACATGCTTAACTACTAACTACCATGTTTAAAAATGTTAAACTCCCCAGTATACTTAGCTAAGAAGATATTAACCACAAAAACTTGTTTTGGTCCAAACCTTAAGAAAATGAAAAAGGGAGTTTAAAATAAGAACCAGAGGACAACCACATTTTTCCTAGCTTACTTAAGTAATATAGTTCGCAAGAAAATTTTGTTAAACTCTCTGTTAGTACAAAAGAAATGCACCACATTTTATTTCATAAAAATAATAAGAACTTAGAAAAATCCTAGAAAAATAACGCTAAAGAGAAACCACCCCAATCCTTGGGATGACTAATAATATGCTAATATGAATCTAGGAAAAATATCAATTCTGTTGATTGATATTTTTCAAACAACAAGTTAGTTATAAGTGCTTTTTTGACATTAAAACTTTAGAAAATCACAACAAAATAACCATTAGATCACTTTCTGTGATTTTTGGCACAGACACCTATTATCACCCATAAATCATGGCAAAAATAGATTTTAGTACAGAACCTTCCCCTAAATTAGAGTTGTAGTACAAAGTGACTATCTACCCCTCACTTTTGTTATTTTTGCACAAGGTTTATCTGAATTAATTCTAACCTAAAATTTGTAGAAGAAACTACAGAGACCAATGTTTACCCACTGTAGTTTTTGCAACATTTTTTGGAAAATTCTAAATCACCATGGTAGTTCAAGAGCACTCAAAAATAAGCATAAAGAGAAAGTAAAAGGGGAATTGTGGAAGAAATTAATATTAAACAACTAAATCTCCTTAAGAGTCCAATAAAACATAATGGAGATGATTAAAAGTTTTAAGTTCACTCAAGACCCTAAGATAGGTGTGTATGGAACACTTAAGACACCATCCGATAAAGAAACCCTAGTTTACCCACTTTTATATATATATATTGTTGTACCATACATAGTATTTACTAAATGGGCATATCATTAATAGACATGTATCTTATTCATTACATTCGATAGATCGTAATCTCGCTGACGGAGAGTACGTCCTCATTCCAGAGCAAGGAGTTGCTCACGAGGTAGTCCAGGAGCTAGCACCAGAGCCTGCTACTAAGGACCTACCTGCCCCAGCTTTTGAAGGCAAGCCCCGGTTTTATGCATAACCGTTATATATGCTATTTTACTGCACTTAATGTTTGTAGGTTTGTACTGTGCACTTAAGTGTAGGAGTTGACTGAAACCCTAGTTGCATGAACTCAGGATTCCTTTTGAGATGGATACTAGTATGGTAGGTCGAGTAGCTGCTTTATTAATTAGGGATCTCGGTAGAAGTCGAGTGATTTTTCTAGCACTCGCGCGAGGTCGGGAATTGGTTGTATCCATTTTAATATCGGAATGATGAGGGTCTGTGGACAACGATCCATGGGGATGCATTGTCTACGAGATGGAAATTGGAATAAGGATTAAGGTGTGGTACCGTGTGTCAAGCGTTTGAACGTACTAAACATATGCTGAGAAATATGGTAAATCGGTAAGCCTAGTACCTGAGTGAACCTGGCAACAGACTTTATCCCTCACGCGACCTAAGGCGTAGTCTCCCATTCCGGTTATGGTGGGTACAAGTGCGGTCACTGCACGACGGCAGTCGGGATCAGTGAGGCATTGTACGCCAAGGTGGTGAGCCTTGTTCTGTTGACGGGGAATCGATGGGGACGGTTGATGTTGGGGACTTGTTCTCAAATGCTTTGAATTAAGAACAAGGCAACATAAAATGTTAAATGTTAATGTCCTTTGTCTATGAAACATTATTCTCTTGAGAATAATGGATCTTGGACAAAGGTTGATGAGAGCATAATTACGAAGCTCAAATCTTCGTAATAAAATTTCAGTAAAAATTATAAAATGACATAAAATAAAAGGTATAAAAGGAATAAATACATCATAAATGAATTACATTGTATTTACTTAATATATTGAATCATTGAATACAATAATACCTTTGCCTTGGCAAAGAGTTGGATTCCGAGAGATGCGATTGCAATTAGTCGAATGCGTGAACAGTATCGAAATACTGTTCACTATTTATAGGCACAGGTCGCAGCCTGTGAGGAATTACAAGTATGCCCCTTATAGAAGCTTACAACATTGACTCAGACCTTTATGGACTAAAAGGTCATTCTATCTTTAAGTCGGTTTGAAATGCCGAAGCTTTACGAAGAGGAACCTTCGGCTATCTTATACAAACAGCTTCATCCGAGGACCACTTCTTTCTATAAGACCTTCGGCGACGAAGCATAGACCCAACAGTAGCCCCTTTCGCGGTGCTAGATCGTTTTTCGTAACGAGCTTGATCCGTGAAAAAAGTTTCTTAGGCTTCGGAGCGCCGAAGGTCCCAAAAACACCTTCCCTGAGCTCGTTGTCGAGAAACGATTCAATCTCCCTGCGTGTAGCGGCCCCACCTTACAGAGTTACTGTTCGGTCTCTGCGGTCCACCGTACAGCGAGTGCGAGCGGGTGTCCGCCTGGTGTAAAACTTCTGGCGCTTCGCCTTCTTACCTGCAGCACTATATAAACAGACGAGTAGGTGTGAAGTTACCACAGCATTTACTGCTATTTGCACTGTTTTGCTGCCAAAATTTTTAACCGTCGCCGAAGCTTGTCTGTCGGAATCGAACGAAGCTCCATCTTGAAGCCTGCTTCGGAGGAAAAAAAAGTATTAAAGTTTCACAAGTTCATAGTTAAATGGTCAGAGTCCGTTCTACCGCCAGGGTTGAGCGTGAGGGGGACGAAACTGAAGCTTCGGAGATCGTCCCTATCTCCGAAGCCATGCAACGATCCGGGCTAGTGACTTCGGAAAAGATTCCTAGTGATGATGCGGAACAAGCAATCGCTGAAGCAGAAGGAGAAGATACTGAGGGAACTGACCCCGAAGATGATTATCACCTTGCCATGCCAAGCAAACCCAGCCATTTAGACTTCGGGAAATCTACTGTTTCGAAGGCTGATCTGTCCAAGATGGTAAAGTCAGGCTATTTTACTGAAAATCAAAAGAAGCTATTACGCTTCGGGGGAGAAGAGACTACCCCAAAGCCGGAGAAAGATGAAATTGTTATTTTTAAGAGCTTCCTAAAGGCTGGATTAAGATTCCCCCTACATGGGATTATTGCAGAGGTATTGAGGAGGTTCGGAATCTATTTTCACCAGCTGACCCCTAACGCTATCGTTAGGCTTAGTGTTTATATCTGGGCACTCCGAAGCCAAGCGGTGGAACCGTTTGCGGACAGCTTTTGCCGAGTTCACGAATTGCACTATCAGACAAAGGCTAGAAAGGATGGATTACATGACAATTTTGGTTGCTATAATTTTGCTTATCGGAAAACTACGAAGTTTCCTGTGATCAGCTATCGAAGCAAATGGGCAGCAGGGTGGAAATCGGAATGGTTCTATGTCAAGGTTGATGACGATAAGGAAAAGCTTGTGCAAAGTCCACTTGAACTAATCTTCGGAGAAACCCGCCCCCAGTGCCACATGTTACCAGAGGGTTCGACTCAAAAAGCAATGTATGAATTCAAAATAATTGCAGAGCATATCAGTACAAGGGACCTGGTCCAGGAGTTTTTGGCTTTCAAGGTTTTTCCTAGTGTAAAAGAGTGGGAAATGCCGAAGCTGAAGGGGGAGAAGAAAAAAGGTGAACTTGTACGTTTACCTTACTACTTCAAATTTAAGAAATACTTTAAAACTCCTTGCCAAGAGTGGCTGGATACAATTGAAGTGATGTGCAATGAAATACTTGGCAATTATTCCAAAAAAGAAGATCAATTGATGACCGCAGCCTTCGGCACCCGTCCGAAACGAAGGCTAAATCGAGTGTTGGACGCCTTGGGTTTCGAATACCCTGATTACGAAAATCTGAACAAAGGTGCCGGAGGCCAAAAAAGGAAAAGGATAACTGAAGCCTTAGATGAAGGTGAAAAAGAATCATTAAAGAAGAAAATTCCGAAGAAAAGGAAAGCTCCTTCTCTGAAGCGACAAATACCCGAATCAGAAGAAACCCCCGCATCACCTTCTGCTGCTGTCGTTGAGGAAATCCTGAAGGTAATGACTGAATCCTTACCTGCGAAGCTAAGTCCACTGGGCCCTCAACTGACAAAGTTTTTTCAGAAGGACAAGGAGCCCGAAAAATCGAAGAAGACAATCAAGGCAAAGAAACAAAGAATTATCACTGTGACAGAGGTAATTGACAAGACGCCGCCAAGAGCTTCAGCCCAGAAAACACCGGCGGCTGCAGAGGGGACAGATATTGAAATTGCACCTTCGGAGGCCGCAGCTGCCGAAGCTGCCTCAGCTGAAGATTTGAACCTGGAGAGCACAATTGAACATATTGATCAAATACTGCTAGACATGGCTGCAGAAGAAGCTACCACTGCTGCCGAAGAGGCCGTGACCGCAGCGTCGAAGAAAGGAAAAGAAATTGCTGATGAAGCTTCAGAAAACGAAGCCTTCGTGTTCCAGAACTTAGTTGGAGAACATCTATCAAAAGCTGAAATAGAAGAGCTTAGAGAGTATGCCAAATCCTGTGGATACAAACCTGGGGCACTCCTCTTCGGAGGCGTTGATGATGAGAAATTAGAGTGTATTCGAGATCAAACAGGGGCCAAAGTTATCAGTACTCTGTCCAAGAGTATTGGATTCCCGAAGCTAGAAACAGACATCAGCCGCTACCGACGACAACATGTCGTTCGTAGTTTATTTTACTCCAACTTCAAGGTGAATAACTTGTCCCTTAACTTTTATTGTTTCTAATAATAAAAACATGTCTGACGAAGGTTGTGTTCGTGTAGAGTATGCTGTTGAGCAAAGCCTTGCAAATGCAGCAAGATTTTGAAGATAAAAAGCACGAAGTTATAATTGAAAATTTGGAAAGCAAAATAAAGGAACAATCAGATGCTTTCGAGAAAAAGAACTTTGAGCTCCAGGCAACCGAAGGTTTATTGGCGGAAGCTGAAGCAAAAATAACAGAACTGAACACGAAGCTTCTCCGCCAGTCTGAGCAGTTCGAACGAGAAAAACAAGATTTTAATGCAAAACTTGAAGCCGAAGCTCAACAAAATTCAGATTTGAGAAAACTACTGACAAGTCTTCAAGAAAAATGCTTGGAATTTAGCAACAAATGCATTCAACGATTAAGAAAGATTTTTTACTCAGTTGGAGCCAGCAGTGAAAAATTCACCCCCTCAGCTGAAGATCTACCGAAAACCTTCGAACATATTGAGGGGGAGATTGACGAGCTCGACGAAGTCATAGCTGGGCATGGTGACTTCTGTGCCTGGGTGGCTTCTCGAGGGACTGCTGCAGCCTTCCTGAAGGCTGGCTGTGATCATGGGAAGATTGTCAATAGGCCAAATTTCACTTTATCACCATCAATCCTGGATGACATCCCTGATCTCGCCCGAAGTATCTCGAATCGATTTGTAAAAATGATATGGACAAAAGGTGGGCGAGAGAAGGCTGGAGACGAAGCTCGTAGCCACCTTGATCCAGTAAGAAACCATACCTTGTGCTTACCTTTTCCTGTAAACTTGATTTTGACTTCCAACGACCTTATTCATATAGGATGACGAAGCCGAAGCTGATGATCAAAAATGACTCCGAAGCCGAAGCTCCTTGGAGATTTAGATAGTAGACTGTAGACAGTACTTGAAAAACTTTTGAGATAACTTTTGTAAATGTAGCTAAAACTTGTCTTTAATGAATTCTGTTCATACCTTGTTATATATCCTTATCCTTCCATTGATGTATGAGAAATACTTCGATGTGGACGAAATTTTCTTTTGAGCCGAAGGCGAAAAAACACCTTCCCTTCTTTTCGTACGCAGCGAAGCATAGAAAACAACATTTTCCTTTCTTCTTTGTGCACGAAGCTCTTTTTTCCCTTTCTTTTTTCTCTTTTTGCCGAAGCAACCATTTATGCGATGAAGATGATTATCCTACATATGCCTAGATGAATGTTTATGAATGCAAATGCTATGATGTAATGTGATGTGCAAATGAATGGCCAAACACGTATCCGAAGCCATATTCATAGCCATTATTTTCTTAAAAACAATCACACCTCAGCTCTGCATTCCCTTAGGAACGACTTTGGAGCTTCTTCGCCTTTACTTTTGGCGGAATCAGCGTTGACTTTTCGCTGTAAGCTCTGCATTCCCTTAGGAACGACTTTGGAGCTTCTTCGCCTTTACTTTTGGCGGAATCAGCGTTGACTTTTCGCTGTAAGCTCTGCATTCCCTTAGGAACGACTTTGGAGCTTCTTCGCCTTTACTTTTTGGCACTCGATGGTGCGCTCTCAGCTTTTACATTTACATTCTTTGGGGGATTTTGCTCTTATAGAACTAAAAAAGGAAATTACATATGCTGGCCCCATTAAAAACCTTTCTCCCCCTTTGGAAAGGAAAAGGGTGCCATGAAAGAAAAAATAAAAAATATGAAAAATTACATCGAATTATACATAATATCGCCGAAGCTCATCCGCATTCCAAGACCTAGGAATGTCATTGCCGTCCATATCCTTCAATCTGTATGAACCGGGTCTTGACGAAGATGCTACTAAGAAAGGTCCGTCCCATTTCAACTGCAATTTGCCCACTGTTTCTGGGTTGGCCACTCTCCGAAGCACCAAGTGCCCTGGCTCAATATTTTTTAGCCGAACCTTTCTATCCCGCCATTTGACTGTTTCGGCTTGATATTTATTGATATTCTCCACGGCTTGCAGTCTGATCCCTTCTAAAGCATCTTTTTCTATAGAATAAGCAGCTTCGGAATCTGATTCTGCCGAAGCTACTATCCTTATTGATCCGGTTTTAGCTTCCTCTGGAGTTATTGCTTCGTCACCGAATAACAACTTGAATGGAGTGAAGCCTGTAGACCTTGATATTGTTGTGTTGTGGCTCCACACCACTTTGGTTAGCTGATCTGGCCATTTTCCTCTGGGTTGATTGAAGATTAACTTCATTATTCCTGTCATTATAATGCCGTTGGCTCTTTCAACGAGTCCATTTGACTCCGGGTGCCTAACTGATGCAAAATGGATCTTCGTACCAATTTGGTCACAGAAATCCCTGAAAGCTTCGGAGTCAAACTGTGTCCCATTGTCCACAGTGATAGCCTTTGGCACCCCGAAACGACAAACAATATTCTGCCAGAAAAACTTTTGGACGGTGGCCGAAGTTATTGTGGCTAAAGGCTTCGCCTCAATCCATTTAGAAAAATATTCCACAGCTACTACAACATATCTCAGGTTCCCTTGGGCCGGTGGTAACGGACCTAACAAGTCAAGGCCCCACCTTTGCAATGGCCAAGTGGGTTGTATGAGCTGTGTTAAGGACGAAGGTTGTTTTTGATCTCTTGCACATTTCTGACAACCTTCGCACTTTTGAACCAATTCTGCTGCATCCGAAGTTGCCTTCGGCCAATAAAACCCTTGGCGGAAAATTTTTCCAAGTAACGGCCTAGATCCGATGTGAGATCCACACAGGCCTGCATGTATTTCTTTCATTAACTCTATACCTTCGGTTCTGGATAAACATTTGAGCAACGGAGCACAAACTCCATGTTTGTACAACTCCCCTTCTATTATGACATATGGACGAGCTCTTGCCTCTATCCTCTTGTTATAAGCTTCGTCATCTGAAAGGAATTTACCCTGAAGGTAAGAGATGATCTCGGTTCTCCAATCTTCGCTAAAAACAGGAGATATATTAAGGACTGCTCTTTCAAGAAGTTCCACCGAAGGTGCTTTTATTGTTTCGAAGAACACATCCGAAGGTAAAGGCAGCCCCTGTGCTGCTGACTTAGCTAGCAAATCAGCATGCTCATTTTGTCCTCGAGGGATATTTTTGACAGAAAACCCTTCGAAGGAAGCTTCAACTCTTCGAACCATATCCAGATATTTTTCAAGCTTCGGATCCTTAGCCTTGCAACTCTTGTCAATATGACCCGAAACAACCTGGGAATCAGTTTTAAGTATGGCCCTTCTGATTCCCATTGCTTTTAACTTCCGAAGACCTAGAATCAATGCTTCGTACTCAGCAATGTTATTTGTGCAACTAAAATCAAGCTTTGCCGCATAACAAGTTTTGACTTTGGAAGGTGAAACCAACACAGCAGCCGCTCCTGCTCCGAAGGTTCCTCAAGATCCATCACAAAACACTGTCCAGGCTTCGTTGTCTTTATTCGTTTCCTCCTCCTGAGCCCCTGGCGTCCAGTCAGCAATGAAGTCTGCCAGCGCCTGGGACTGAATCGAAGATCTATGAACATATTCAATACAAAATTCATTGAGCTCTGCAGCCCATTTTCCAATCCTTCCAGTAGCTTCTCGGTTCCTCATAATATCCTTCAGAGGTTGTGATGAAGGAACAATTATGTTGTAAGCTTGGAAATAGTGCCGAAGCTTCCTGGAGGCCATCAAGACAGCATACAGTACCTTCTCCAACTCTGTATAATTTTTCTTTGACAAACTAAGAACCTCGGATACAAAATATATTGGGGCCTGCCTCTTGACTTGACCATCAAGCTTCTCCTGGACAAGCGCTGCACTTACCGCTGAGTGCGAAGCTGCCACATATAATAACAAAGGAGCCCCTGGCATTGGTGGAGTCAATGTTGTTAGATCTATTAAATACTGTTTTAGCTCTTCAAAAGCCTTCTGCTGGATTGGTCCCCATTGAAAGGCTTCGGCTGACTTCAGCACTTCGAAGAATGGTAAGTTTCTCTCTGCTGATCTGGATATGAATCTATTGAGAGATGCCAATCTTCCTGTCAATCTTTGAGCCCCCTTCTTTGTAGTTGGTGGCTCCATCCGAAGTATAGCTTCAATTTTACTTGGATTAGCTTCAATTCCCTTTGTTGAAACCAAGCATCCAAGAAATTTCCCCTTCTTCACTCCGAAGACGCATTTTTCTGGATTTAACTTTAAGCCAGCTTGCCTGAAACTGGCGAAGGTCTCCTGCAGATCAGCAATATGATTCTCCTGCTTCGTGCTTTTGACAATGATGTCATCAACATAAGTTAGCACATTTCTACCTATTTGAGATTGGAGAACCTTCGCAGTCATTCGGCTGAAACTTCCTCCAGCGTTTTTGAGCCCCTCAGGCATCCGAAGATAGCAATATGTGCCACTTGGAGTTATGAAGCTAGTCTTCGGCTCATCTTCCTTCTTCATCCAAATTTGGTGATAGCCTGAATAACAGTCTAACAGACTCATGAGCTCTGAAGAAGCTGCTGCATCAACTAAAGAGTCTATCCTTGGTAGTGGGAATTCATCCTTCGGACAAGCCTTGTTAAGATCTGTAAAATCGATGCACATTCGCCACCTGCCATTGGCCTTTTTTACCATAACAGTGTTAGCTAGCCATTCTGGGTACTTCACTTCTCTGATAACTCCTGCACTGAGGAGTCTTTTGACTTCGTTGCGAGCACCTTCGGCCTTATCATCTGACATTTTCCGAAGCCTTTGCTTTCTGGGTCTGAAGGATGGATCGACATTGAGCGAGTGCTCAATAACATCCCTATTAACTCCGCATAGATCATTGGCTGACCATGCAAAAACATCTTTGTTATTGAACAAAAACCTTATCAAGGTTTTCTCCTGCTCTTCGGATAATTGAGAGTCTAACAGCACCTTCTGCTCTGCTATGTCCTCACATAAGAGCATAGGCTTCGGCTGATCTGCTGAAGCTGCTTTCTCCCTTCTGAATTTGTACTGTTCACAAGCTTCAGCTCCATCTATGTTATGGATTGCTTTTGAGTCAGTCCAATTGCCTTCGGCCCTTCTTGCAGCTTCCTGACTTCCATGGATAGCAATGGGTCCCTGATCCGAAGGTATCTTCATGCAAAGATAGGCAGGATGAAGGATTGCTTCGAAGGCATTGAGAGTACCACGACCAATAATTGCATTGTAAGGGTATTCCATGTCAACAATGTCAAACACAACTTGCTCAGTTCTAGTGTTGTTGATGAACCTGAAGGTCACTGACATGGTGATCTTGCCCAGTGCTACAATCTGTCTTCCTCCGAAGCCACAGAGAGGATGTGTAGCATCATGAATCTTATCTTCTGGCTCTTGCATTTGTCTGAAGGCCTTAGCAAATATGATGTCAGCTGCACTGCCTGTGTCAACCAAGACATTGTGGACCAGAAATCCTTTGATAACACAAGAGATAACCATGGCATCGTTGTGTGGGTAATCTTTGAGCTGAAGGTCCTCTTGGGAGAAGGTAATAGGAATGTGAGACCATCTTGACTTGATGAAGGGTCCTTGCACCCCAACATGCTGTACCCTTCTCTGTGCTTCCTTCTTTTGTTTCTTGTTAGCTGGCTCTGAGGATGAGCCACCTGTGATCGGGAGCACCAGCTTCGGGTCCGAAGCAGCTCCAGCTTGGTCGTTGAACGAAGCCATCAGCTCAAAAAGTGGAAGTGAGTTCACCGGAGGTGGGCGCCAATGTTGGGGACTTGTTCTCAAATGCTTTGAATTAAGAACAAGGCAACATAAAATGTTAAATGTTAATGTCCTTCGTCTATGAAACATTATTCTCTTGAGAATAATGGATCTTGGACGAAGGTTGATGAGAGCATAATTACGAAGCTCAAATCTTCGTAATAAAATTTCAGTAAAAATTATAAAATGACATAAAATAAAAGGTATAAAAGGAATAAATACATCATAAATGAATTACATTGTATTTACTTAATATATTGAATCATTGAATACAATAATACCTTTGCCTTGGCAAAGAGTTGGATTCCGAGAGATGCGATTGCAATTAGTCGAATGCGTGAACAGTATCGAAATATTGTTCACTATTTATAGGCACAGGACGCAGCCTGTGAGGAATTACAAGTATGCCCCTTATAGAAGCTTACAACATTGACTCAGACCTTTATGGACTAAAAGGTCATTCTATCTTTAAGTCGGTTTGAAATGCCGAAGCTTTACGAAGAGGAACCTTCGGCTATCTTATACAAACAGCTTCATCCGAGGACCACTTCTTTCTATAAGACCTTCGGCGACGAAGCATAGACCCAACAGTTGATGTGTGTGGGAACGGAGTGCCTCACCACGTCGTGTGTTTAGGTTTACCTTGCAAGGTTTTAAAACTCGATTCGAATCATCTGCTTCACGCAGCTAATGAGACTGCTTGATCCATGCTGCTACATTGAGTAATAAGTGGAAATGAGTTGATTGGGTAATACTGTGTGTGTGGGTTAGGGGGTTTGGGTATATGGCGCATGGCGCATGTGGGCCCGGAGTGGTCACATGGCATGGCATATGACGACACTAGACACACATACGTGGCTAAGAGGGGAGGTTCCTGGATTGGGGTTGACCGACGAGGACGTCGGTCTTCTAAGGGGGGTGGATTGTGATATCCTGGCCCCTAGGATGGTGATGTCCTGGCCCAAGGCTTAATATAATTAATAGAGTATCTATACAAATAAGGTGCATCTTCTTTTTCGGAAGTCTAGTTCGAAAGAACCTCCAAGTTAAGTGTGCTTGGCTTGGAGCAATTTGGGATGGGTGACCAACCAGGAAGTTTTTCGGGTGCGCATGAGTGAGGACAAAGTGCAAACAAAAGACTCGTGTTGGTCTGTGGGGACAATATATGATCTTAGCGAGCTGCCAGGAGTAAGTACCGTCGGTCCAGAGATTGGACGGGGTGTTACATACATGCTTTAAATGTCGTCCTTTTTCGGTGGTTAATGTCAAAGGGGGAGAAGTTTAGTGATAAAAGTAATGACAATTGTATCAAACACCAAACACCACAAAATTAAAATTTTGATTCTTCAATTGGTTTTGGCTTTTTGGTCTAAAATAGGAAGTAAGTGAATTATGGAGTTAGGGGGGGGCTTAAGTCCATAATGTCACATTGTGGGGTCAAACATGCATCCTAGCAAGTAGATTGCATATTTACATTTAAATGTTTGTAATATTTGCTTGCTTTGGTTGTGTTGTCATCAATCACCAAAAAGGGGGAGATTGTAAGGAAAATGGACCTCGGGCCATTTGGCTAAATAAGTTTTGGTGTTTGATGATCAACATAACCTGTGGACTAAGGAATTTGCTAGTGTTTGTGTTTGTAGTTCACAGGATGCTAAAGTTACTTGGACCAAGGCTTTGAGGAAAAGCAACACCTCAAAAGAAGACATTTTGAAGATCAAGTGAAGTCCAAGAAACAAAGGAAGTGTTGCCTACGGATTGTCTGGTCTAGAGCACGGGACTGTCCGGTGGCACACGGGACTGTCCGGTGCCACAGGCCGGACTGTCCGGTGCACCAGGGAACACCAGCCCAACGGCTAGTTCTAGGTGGCACTGTGGAGAGAAGAACATCGGAGTGTCCGGTGTGAAGTACGGAGTGTCCGGTGTAAAAAGCATGCGTGCCAACGGTTGCGTGCGGTGTCAGACCAACAGCTAGGCGCACCGGACAGTGAACAGTGCATTGTCCGGTGTGTCGCAGAGAGCAGCAGCATTTCTCCAACGGCTAGTTTTGTGTTGGGGTCTATAAATACCACCCCAACCGACCATTTCAAGGTGTGGGAGCCCAAGCAACCTACCAAGGCATAGTATACACATTTCCAAGTGCTCATACACCCAAGTGCTTAATAAAATCACTCGGTAATTAGTGTAGGTGCTTTGCGAAGTGCTTAGGTTAGTTAGACCACTTTAGCACTTGCTCTAGGTGAATCCTAGTTAGTTGAGTGAGTTTAGAAAAACCACACAACCCTCGGCTCTTGCGTGAGCCGTTGTAATTGTACTAAGTGGGGCGAGAGTCTTGCGAGACCATGACAACCGCCTTTTGTGTCACGGCCGCCACCGTGTATCGGAGGGAACGAGGCTCGCGGCGTTTTCGGCCGGAAGCTCGATAGTGGAGACGGCGGGGAGCGTCCGAGAGGAGCCGGAAGCGGAGCACCACTTGCGTGTGGAGAAGGCCGCGGCTCTCTACGGAGTTACTCGACCGAGGTGCTTGGCCCTCGCGTGGGCTTCCCTTTGCGTAGGGGCACCAACGAGGATTAGTCGGGATCTTGCGTGGTTCCGGATACCTCGGTAAAAATACCGGCATCATCCACGAGAGTTTGCATCTCTACCTTGCTCTTTAGCTTCCACATTCATATTAAGCAGTTAAGTTTCAATCTTGTCTTTATACTTATATTGTTATAGATTGAAACTTAGCCATTGCGGTAGAGATAGCAACGCTTAGACAAAAACTAGTTTGCATATTCTACTTTGATTAATTGCATAGGTTTTACTCTAGGGTTTTATTTGTGATCTAGTTTAGTGAAAGTTTTAGAAGTTCTAATTTACCCCCTCTTAGGTGTCATCTGTTTCCTTCAGCGACGACGGATGGGATTGGTGACGGGGTGGAACCATCGAAAGGGATAGGGTCGTTAGGGCCGACATGGTGTGAATCGATCGGGTGGAAAGGTGGATTTATTGGAGTGGAGATGGACACCGATTTGCGTATCGGCTGGACAATAAGGTATCATTAGGCTAGGGCTGTCATGAATCCCAATTATAATTTATTTCTTCGATTTTTTGAAGTGGTGTCTTTAGTAGTTTTGATGATTTACTCATTATATTTTTACTCTTAGTCGTGTTTGTCCTTTCGTTGCTGAAGAGCAAAACTAAACAAAAATCGCGACTAAAGGTAAAAATGCTTTATATGCGTTCCTAGGATGGGAAATCTGATCTTTTTTTCATTTCACTCATCATTCGTTTGTTTTCCAGGTCATGATGGTCTTCTGCAAGAAGCAATTTTGTTCAGTGCAAGTTTTTGCTCGTACGTACATTCGAACACAACACTACCGTAATCACAGATAAACAAATAATATAGATTCAAGACCATGCATGCAATGCATACATGTTGCAACATGCATGGTAATCGAAACAAGAATAAGAAGATAGTGCAAACATAGGCCTGCCGGCCGGCCCGGCCGGATGAAAACCGCAGGGAACACTAGCGGAACTGGCAGCAGCCTTGGATATGATCGATCGGTGAAGCAGCAGCTGGTGCATGGCATGGCGGCTTTGGCGGTGGTGATGTCACCTCCTGCTCCGTCGACGGCAGCAGGTTGAGGTCCAGCTCCAGGTTGATTCTACTCTCCTGCAGCAGCTTGCTACTGCTGTCTTGTTGGTCCTCGGTCCCCGTGGCGGGCGACGAGCTGGTGGTGGTGAGCGGCCGGTGGCGCCTCATGTGCCCGCCGAGCGCTTGGCCGGACGTGAACACGGAGCCGCATGACGAGCACTCGTGCGCGGGCCTCGTCGCCGCTAGGCTAAGCGTGGTGGTGATGGCCATTGCCGCCAGCACCTCCTCTGCTGGCCGTCGCGGATGCTTGTTGTGGCTGGTGCGGTGGCCGCCGAGGGCCTGGAAAGAGGGGAAGCACCTGTTGCACGTCTTGCACTCGTACGACACGCACACACCACCTCTGGCCTCGGCGGCGGCCAAGAACCTGCGGCTCCCCGTGCTCTTTGGCCTGCTACGGGGTGCCGGCATTACTCTAGCTGCCTCAATGGCGGCGGGGCCCTGGGCGAGGAGGATGAGGCATTTGGCCATGTCCTCCTCCTCGTCTTCCAGTTCCTCTTTCTGTGTGGTGCTGCTGCTGTGCGAGGAGGAGGATGAAGCGGCGGGCGGCGACCGGTGGCGCCGTCGCTTGCTGTTGGGGACGATGGCGTCGGAGCAGTCCGGGACCGACGACATGGGCGGCGGCGAGGTGGTCGTCGTCTCCTCCTCCTCCTCCTCCTCCTCCTCCTCCTTTTTGGGAAGAAGAACATCTATCTATATATGTCTACTATGTGTGCTTGCAAAATAAACGTACCAAAAATAGCTCTGTCATGCATGCATACAGATATACTCTTTTTATAGCAACAACTAACACAGATGATGATATTGTGTTGTTGTTGATAGCAATATTTTATTTAAGACTGGTTATCTTGACTATATGTATATATACCCTGCCATTTCATGGAATTGTTGTATGCATGGCCAGAAGAATATATAGAGGATATAGTAAACTAGAACAGCAGGCAGACTGAGAGAGTAGTGAACATAGGTAATTAATACACAGCAAGCAGGGGCAAGTCATGTACGTAGTTGGTAAATGGTAATTACTACGAGGGCGATGTGCACTGCATGCAATCTCAAGAAGGGCGGAGCGAGGATCACATCCTATATATGCATGCAGACTTGGACGATGCACAAGAGTCAGAGACAGAGTATACTACTTCTGAACCAGTGCTTATGTCTTTGTCACAGTCGGATTGGGGTGGATCGGACAGTGGCTGCACCTTGAAGTCTCAGGGCATTTTTCAGAACCAACTAATGCTAATTTTGATGGACAGTGGAAGTTCCCATACTTTCATCGGTGATCAATTCGGTGGCAGACGACTTCAAACAACCCAAGTGGGTGCCTATATTTGTTAGTGTCCGAGTGGCTAATGGCGACGTTCTGCACTGTCAAGAGAAATGGTTGCAAGTACCATGCCAAAGAATAACACCTGGCAGACGACTTCAAACAACCCAGTTCGGCCATATTGCTACCCTCCTCAACTTAAAGACGATGAGATTGAATGCCAAGTTGCTGACAGGCTACAGCAGGGGTGTAATCCAGAAGAGCCATAGTTCATTTGCTTCCCGGATTCTCTTAGTCAAGAAAAAGAATAACACCTGGCGCTTTTGTGTTGACTAACGTTACCTCGATGCTTTGACACTCAAGACTAAGTATCTGGTCCCCGTTTTTGACCAACACTCGTGGACAAGTTGGCAAACACACATTGGTTCAGTAAATTGGACCTCAAGTCGGGGTATCACCAAATCCTTCTGAAACCATGCGAAGAATACAAAACGGCCTTTCAGACCCACATGGGGCACTATGTATTCAAAGTAATGGCTTTTGGTCTGTAACACATTCCTTGCTGCTATAAACGACACATTACAACAAAAGGCGTACTCTAAATGTAACACCCAAATTCTATTTTGGGATTTTATAAGCGTTTCCCTAAAAGATTAAGTTAAAATGACTTTTAATAGATTTCTTTCTCTATGAAAATATATAATTAGAAATACTTTTAAAAAATACTATTTGAATTAAAGTAACTCTTGCTTATATAAACACTCCTAAAATGAATAATTAATGAATACTAAGTTTTTTAGTATACATTTAATTAGAATATATATACATTCAAAAGATTACCTTCTTAGAATGAAATATGTGTGTATTATGTTTTGGAGCATTTTTACCTAAATAATATAATTAATAAATAGATAAATATTATTTGCATCTCATGTTGGGATATTTGTTTGTTGCATTTCAATTGCTAAACTTAGATTTGAATTCGATTTGAAGTAAAATAAAACGAAATAGAAAACAGAAAAGAAAAAGGGAAAGACAAAAAGAGAAAACGTTTGCTGGACTGAATCCTTTGCATCGGCCCATTCCCACGCCTCTGTGCGGCCCAGTATACGAGTCGGTGCCGAGAGGCGGGCCCCACCGACCAATCACTCAGCTGCGCGAATCGACATAAGGCTATCCGCAGCGGTTCCTTCTAAATTTTTCCCCCTATATCACTTTTCTGGGTCACATCATCAATAGTTTATCCCCTACTTTTTCATCTTCCGCAGTGGTTCCCCCTAAATACTCCCCCTATACCCCACTACAATATAAAATATTATTTTCTATACCTACTTTTTATCTACTATTAATTTTTCTTCTACTATTAATTCAAAGCGGGCCCACACGAACAGTGCAAGGGGGAGCTCGCGCGCGCGCTGCAGCTGGCGGGAGAGAGAGGAGTCCCGCCGCGTAGAGCGCCTGCTAGAGGCAGCCGCTGCAGCGCTAGGGAGTACCCTGTAGCCGGCATGCAAGCTACAGGGCAAGGGGAGGGGGAAGCGCGCGGTGTCCGTTGCGGACAGTCTAAGGGCCTGGGTGGCAGTCGTACCCATTCGAAGCGTTAACGAACCCTCTCACACGTGTGTGCCTTCAGGTCACTGTCTGTGGACCCAGCGCGCCAGCTTCACCCTCTTTAACAAACTCGCTCGTGCGCAGCGAGGGGATCGAGGTGGGAATCCTGGAGTCGGTTGTGTTGATCATGCATACCTCTGTCGCCTCTGCCTATATAACCTAGTCGCGCCTCCCATCCCATCTCATCTTCTTGACCACCACCAACAGCGAGAGCACCATAACCGAGCACGAACGTGAGAGAGAAGGAGAGTTGAGTCACCGTCGTCGCCTTGTGCCCACAGCCGTTCGGGGTCCGCGATGTGGCCAGGGTGCTTTGCTGGATTGTGTATGTGGTGCCGCTGTGGTCGAAGATCCACTAGGACGACCGAAATTCGTCGTCGTCGTTCCGCACCGACGCGGAACCCGCGTTTCGCCGTGGTTGGAGCGGTTGTCGGATCTTCTGCTGGTAAGACCCTGTCCCTGTTGTTAGTTTTCATCTCCGCAACGCGTAGCATCCTCCAGAGGTTGGGGTAGAGTACTGCAGCGCCGGGTTGATGTCGCCGGTGGGAACGCTGCGGCGGTGAGGCAGGCCACCGCCGTTGTTGGTCTTCACAGGGAAGGAGAAATCGCGTGGGTCGTTGATCCATAGATGGATGATTCAGATTGAATTTTGGAATTCCGCTTCGTGTCTTAATCTGGGGCCTCGATCTGGAATCCGATGGTCCAGGCTCCATACTGTTTCATTAAATGGATTGATCTAATCATCATCGTGGGTCTAAGATCCAACGGTTGAAGATGGGTGATACCCCTTTGGCATGGACTTTTGCTAAAGAAACCCCAGAAGTTTTCATAATAGAACCCGCCATCCTGTTTTATCTAAAGGAACCATCAGGTTAACTTTTGAAATTATAAACGGGTCTGTTGGTCACTTGTTCTCAAATGCTATGAGTTAAGAACAAGGCAACACAAATGTTAATGATTAAAGACCTTCGTCCTTCGAAGCATTATCTCCCTTAGGATATAATGATCTTTAGACGGAGGTTATGAAGGACAAACCCTCATAATCTCAATATATCATAATAAAAAGCAGGAATATAAGAGACATATAGTGAACATGATCATATCAAGTCATTAGATTATTTATATTCTCTTTATATGATAAAATACAAATATTAATGATATGGAATTACATTTGTAACTTCGGCTTGACAGAAGGTAAGAACCTAAGAGTGACGTGCGAGTGAATACAAGACAGCGTGAACAGTACGGTGTTACTGTCCATCTATTTATAGGCGCAGGACACAGCCTGTGTAAAATTACATCCACGTCCTTGACATTTACTATTGCCTAAGGAGTAATCTGTTGAGGACTAGACAACCTTTTCCCCATTAGGTCGGTTTCATTTTCCACCGCTAAGCCGAAGCTTCTCCATCCATAGCTTCGGAATTGATTCATCCTTCTTCTAGGCCGCGCCTTTCATACCGTGTGCACCTTCATCTTAAGGCCGAAGGTACCTGTGACAATATATTATACTTGGAAAACATGTTAGTCGTGTTTTTGGGGACCTTCGGAAGACGAAGGCCCCCAACAGTAGCTCCTCGCAGTATTAATTTGTTCTTGTATATAACAAATTCAGACTGCGACGTGAACGAAGGCATTTAGCCGAAGGTCCGAAAAAACACCTTCCCTTCGCTAGAATAGCGAAAGTCAATGACAAATGGGGTCCGCCAAGTTGCAATGCACTAGGCATATAAATAGAAACCCATAGCGGCAGCATTTAGCACGCCATTTCTGTTGCTTGCGTTATTTTCTACATTTTTTAACTCTTGCTTATCAGCCCTCGCCTGATTTTCGAGCTTCGTCTTAAAGGCAAGTGCTTGCTCCATGTCTGAAGAGAAGAAGATGCCTGAGGAGAAGAAGATATCCGAGGAGGAGAAGATGTATGAGGAGAAGAAAGTTGCAGACCCTTTTGTTGCTGGGTTTTACGAATCTATGGCAAAAACAAATACAGAGAAGATCACAAAGGAAATAATGGAGGATCTGTCTGAAGATTCTGACGATAGTGAAGACCATAATTAGGGGTACCCCCAAGACTCCTAATCTCAGCTGGTAACCCCCATCAACACAAAGTTGCAAAGGCCTGATGGGTGCGATTAAGTCAAGGCTCGGTCCACTCAAGGGACACGATCTCGCCTCGCCCAAGCCCAGCCTCGGGCAAGGGCAGCCAACCCCAGAGGATTCATGTCTCGCCCGAGGGCCCCCTCAAGCAACGGACACACCTTCGGCTCGCCCGAGGCCCAGTCTTCGCCGAGAAGCAACCTTGACCAGATCGCCACGCCAACCGACCGTATCGCAGGAGCATTTAATGCAAAGGTGGCCTGACACCTTATCCTGACGCACGCCCTTCAGTCGACTGAGCCGAAGTGACCGCAGTCACTTCGCCACTCCACTGACCAGCCTGACAAGAAGACAGCGTCGGCCGCGTCGCTCCAACTGTTGTGCCACTCGACAGAGTGAGGCTGACAGTGGCCAAGTCCGACCTTGGGCGCCATAGGAAGCTCCGCCTCGCCCGACCCCAGTGCTCGGACTCGGGCTCGGCCCCGGAAGACGACGAACTCTGCCTCGCCCGACCCCAGGGCTCGGACTCGGGCTCGGCCCCGGAAGACGACGAACTCCGCCTCGCCTGACCCCAGGGCTCGGACTCGGGCTTGGCCCCGGAAGACGACGAACTCCGCCTCGCCCGACCCTAGGGCCCGGACTCGACCTCGGCCCCGGAAGACGACGAACTCCGCCTCGCCCGACCCCAGGGCTCGAACTCGGCCTCGGCCCCGGAAGACGACGAACTCCGCCTCACCCGACCCTAGGGCTCAGACTCGGGCTCGGCCCCGGAAGGCGACGAACTCCGCCTCGCCCGACCCCAGGGCCCGGACTCGGCCTCGGCCCCGGAAGACGACGAACTCCGCCTCGCCCGACCCCAGGGCTCGTACTCGGCCTCGTCTCCGGAAGACGACGAACTCCGCCTAGTCCGACCCTAGAGCTCGGACTCAGCCCTGGCCTCAGCCGGCGGTCTCTGCCTCGCCCGACCCGGGGCTCTGACTCGACCTCGACCACGGAAGACAGACTCGACCTCGACCTCGGAGGAGCCTCCGCCTCGCCCGACCCAGGGCTTGGACCGACCACGTCATAGGGGGGCCATCATTACCCTACCCCTAGCTAGCTCAGGCTACGAGGAACAAGACCGGCGTCCCATCTGGCTCGCCCCGGTAAACAAGTAATGATGGCGCCCCGGGTGCTCCGTGACGACGGCGGCTCTCAGCCCCTTACGGAAGCAAGGAGACGTCAGCAAGGACTCGACAGCCCTGACAGCTGTCCTTCCGCAAGGCTCCAGCGCTCCTCCGACGGCCACGACATCACATGAACAGGGTGCCAAAACCTCTCCGGCTGCCACGACGGCATGTACTTAGGGCACTAGCTCCTCTCTGCTAGACACGTTAGCACCCTGCTACATCTCCTATTGTACACCTGGGCCCTCTCCTTACACCTATAAAAGGAAGGTCCAGGGCACTCGCACGAGGAGGTTGGCCGCGCGGGGAGGACGGGACGGCGCGTGCAGGCCTCTCGCTCCCTCCCACGTGGACGCTTGTAACCCCCTACTGCAAGCGCACCCGACCTGGGCGCGGGACAACACGAAGGTCGCTGGTTTCCCCTTTACGCCTGTCTCCCTCTGGTTTCCCCCCTTCGCGCTCCGTCTCGCGCTGACCCATCTGGGCTGGGGCACGCGGCGACAATTTACTCGTCGGTCCAGGGACCCCCGGGGTCGAAACGCCGACAGTTGGCGCGCCAGGTAGGGGCCTGCTGCGTGTTGACGAACAACTTCCCGTCAAGCTCCAGATGGGTAGTCTCCAGCAACCTTTCCAGCCCGGGACGATGCTCCGTTTCGGGAGTCTTGAGTTCATGTCCCTCGACGGCAGCTACGACATGATACTCCTTCCCCCGCCGTGCGACAGCGACAATGGCGGCCGACAACCCGCCCACCGGCGGCGGAATCGACGACGTCTTCCCCACGTGGCGGAAGAACAACATTCGGGTTTATCCTGTCACCTCCCCCGCCGACGGAGGAGGAGGCGGAGCAACCAAGGCCAAGTGGGAGGCGGCACCTCGTCGGCTGTCGAGCGAGTCGACAGCGCCGGCGCCCCAACGGGGGACACGTCGAGCGTCGACCTCGCGTCTGAGACGAAGACGAGCGCCGTTTCCCGCAACACGCCAACTCCAAGCGGACGGACGACGCCAGCACGCTCGCAAAGGACTTGCTGGGGGTCACCCTCGTACCCGAGATAACGGTGCAGTCTGCCCCTGACGCGACTCCGTAACTGCCCGTCGACTAGGAGGTACCGACCGAGTCCCATCTCGTGCCTTTTGGATTCCGCCTCGACCCACCAAGCGACTTTGCTTCGGTGGAATCCTTCATAGAGGCGTGTCCAAACCCTCCGGGGTACGGTGTGCGGTCACCCTGGGACCGGCTGACAGCCGTCTCGACCTACGGGCCCTCGGGTTCCGAGGAAGATGACGAGCCCGACTTTTGTTGGGATTTCTCTGGACTTGGTAACCCCAGTGCCATGCGGGACTTCATGACCGCGTGCGACTACTGCCTTTCCGACTGTTCCGACGGTAGCCGCAGCTTCGGCGACGAGGACTGCGGCCCAAGTCGTAAATGTTTCCACGTCGATCTAGGGGGTCCCGGTGAAGGCAACCATCTTGGTATACCGGAAAACGGCGATCCCCCTAGGCCTGCGCTCGCGTTGACATCCTTCGGGAGCTAGCTGTGGTCCCAGTCCCTGCGGGGGGTCAGGATGCACAGCTCGAGCAAATCCGTGAGATGCAGGCAGGCTCGACGAGGGAGCAGGAACACTTGAGCCGTTCCGTCGGGACATCGGGCAGGAATGGGCAGGCCAAGTTCCGGCCGGAGAAGCGCGTCATCTACTGTCGGGGACCATAATTAGGGGTACCCCCAAGACTCCTAATCTCAGCTGGTAACACCCATCAGCACAAAGCTGTAAAGGCCTGATGGGTGCGATTAAGTCAAGGCTCGGTCCACTCAGGGGACACGATCTCGCCTCGCCCGAGCCCAGCCTCAGGCAAGGGCAGCCGACCCCGGAGGATTTACGTCTCGCCAGAGGACCCCCTCCAGCAACGGACACGCCTTCGGCTCACCCGAGGCCCAGTCTTCCCCAAGAAGCAACCTTGGCCAAGTCGCCACGCCGACCGACCGTATCGCAGGAGCAATTAATGCAAAGGTGGCTTGACACCTTATCCTGACGCGCGCCCTTCAGTCGACAGAGCCGAAGTGACCGCAGTCACTTCGCCGCTCCACTGGCCGACCTGACAAGAGGACAGCACCGCCTGCACCGCTCCGACTGCTGTGCCACTCGACAGAGTGAGGCTGACAGCAGCCAAGTCTGGCCTCAGGCGCCATAGGAAACTCCGCACCGCCCGACCCCAGGGCTCGGACTCAGGCTCGGCCCCGGAAGACAACGAACTCCGCCTCGCCTGACCCCAGGGCTCGGACTCGGGCTCGGCCCCGGAAGACGATGAACTCTGCCTCGCCCGACCCCAGGGCTCGGACTCGGGCTCATCCCCGGAAGACGACAAACTCCGCCTCGCCCGACCCCAGGGCTCGGACTCGGGCTCAGCCCCGGAAGACGACGAACTTCGCCTCGCCCGACCCCAGGGCTCGGACTCGGGCTCGGCCCCGGAAGACGACGAACTCCGCCTCGCCCGACCCCAGGGCTCGGACTCAGGCCTGGCCTCAGCCGACGGTCTCCGCCTCGCCCGACCCAGGGGCTCAGACTCGACCTCGGCCTCGGAAGACAGACTCGACCTCGACCTCGGAGGAGCCTCCGCCTCGCCCAACCCAGGGCTCGGACCGACACCGTCACAGGAGGCGCCATCATTACCCTACCCCAAGCTAACTCAGGCTACGGGGAACAAGACCGGCATCCCATCTGGCTCGCCCCGATAAACATGTAATGATGGCGCCCTGCATGCTCCATGACGACGGTGGCTCTCAGCCCCCTTACGGAAGCAAGGAGACGTCAGCAAGGACTCAACAGCCCCGATAGCTGTCCTTCCGCCAGGCTCCAGCGCCCCTCCGACGACCACGACACCACACGAACAGGGTGCCAAAACCTCTCTGGCTGCCACCACGGCATGTACTTAGGGCAGTAGCTCTTCTCTGCTAGACACGTTAGCACACTGCTACACCTCCCATTGTACACCTGGATCCTCTCCTTACGCCTATAAAAGGAAGGTCTAGGGCCCTCTTACAGAGGGTTGGCTGCACGGGGAAGGACGGGACGACGCTTGCGTAAGCCTCACGCTCCCTCCCGCGTGGACGCTTGTAACCCCCTACTGCAAGTGCACCCGACCTGGGCGTGGGACAAACACGAAGGTCGCGGGTTTCCCCTTTTACGTCTGTCTCCCTCCGGCTTCTTCCCCCCTTCGCGCTCCGTCTCACGCCGACCCATCTGGGCTGGGGCACGCGGCGACAATTTACTCGTCGGTCCAGGGACCCCCCGGGGTCAAAACGCCGACAGTTGGCGCGCCAGGTAGGGGCCTGCTGCGTGTTGACGAACAGCTTCCCGTCAAGCTCCAGATGGGTAGTCTCCAGCAACCTTTCCAGCCCGGGACGATGCTCCGTTTCGGGAGTCTCGAGTTCATGTCCCTCGACGGCAGCTACGACATGATACTCCTTCCTCCGTCGCGCGACAGCGACAATGGCGGCCGACAACCCGCTCGCCGGCGGCAGAATCGATGACGTCTTCCCCACGTGACGGAAGAACGACTTTCGGGTTTGTCCCATCGCCTCCCCCGCTGACGGAGGAGGAGGCGGGGCAACCAAGGCCAAGCAGGAGGCGGCACCTCGTCGGCTGTCGAGCGAGTTGACGGCCCCGGCGCCCCAATGGGGGACACGTTGGGCATCGACCTCGCGTCTGAGACGAAGACGAGTGCTGTCTCCCCGCAACACGCCAACTCCAAGCAAACGAACGACGCCAGCACACTCGCGAGGGACTTGCTGGGCGTCACCCTCGTACTTGAGACGACGGTGCAGTATGCCCCTGACGTGACTTCATCACCGCCCGTCGACCAAGAGGTACCGACCAATTCCCACCTCGTGCCTTTTGGATTCAGCCTCGACCCACCAAGCGACTTCGCTTCGGTGGACGCTCTCATAAAGGCAAGTCCCAACCCTCCGGGGTATCGTATGCGGTCACCCTGGGACCGGCTGACGGTCGTCTCGACCTACGGGCCCTCGGGTTCCGAGGAAGATGACGAGCCCGACTTTTGTTGGGATTTCTCTGGACTTGGCAACCCCAGTGCCATGCAGGACTTCATGACCGCATGCGACTACTGCCTTTCCGACTGTTCCGACGGTAGCCGCAGCCTCGGCGACGAGGACTGCGGCCCAAGTCGTGAATGTTTCCACGTCGATCTAGGGGGTCCCGGCGAAGGCAACCATCTTGGTATGCCGGAAAACGGTGATCCCCCTAGGCCTGCGCCTCGCGTTGACATCCTTCGGGAGCTAGCTGTGGTCCCCGTCCCGGCGGGGGGTCATGACCCACAGCTCGAGCAAATCCGCGAGATGCAGGCCAGGCTCGACGAGGGAGTAGGAACACTTGAGTCGTTCCGCCGGGACATCGGGCAGGAATGGGCGGGCCGACCTCCGGCCGGAGAAGCGCGTCATCTACCCCAGGGCATCCAGCACCGCATCGCCGATGACGTCAGGGCAAGGCCGCCACCGACTTCCAGTGGGTCGGCCAGAACCTGGCTGCAGCGGCAATACTCCTCCGCGCGATGCCTGAGCCATCAACCACCGAGGGGCGGCGTATCCAGGGAGAGCTCAAGAATCTCCTGGAGGATGCCGCGGTCCGACGGGCCGAAAGCTCTGCCTCCCGAAGGTAGGGGTACCCCTCGGAACATTGCGCCGCGACTTCCCGATTCATGCGGGAAGCCTCGGTCCACACCGGGCGCACGCGCAACACAGCGCCTGCGGCCCCGGGTCGCCTCGGCAACGAGCACCATCACCGCAACCGTCGAGCCCACCTCGACGAGAAGGTGCGCCGAGGCTACCACCCCAGGCGTGGGGGACGCTACGACAGTGGGGAGGATCGGAGTCCCTCGCCCGAACCACCCGGTCCGCAGGCTTTCAGCCGGGCCATACGACGGGCGCCGTTCCCGACCCGGTTCCGAACCCCGACTACTATCACAAAGTACTCGGGGGAGACGAGGCCGGAACTGTGGCTCGCGGACTACCGGCTGGCCTGCCACCTGGGTGGAACGGACGATGACAACCTCATCATCCGCAACCTCCCCCTGTTCCTCTCCGACACCGCTCGAGCCTGGCTGGAGCACCTGCCTCCGGGGCAGATCTCCAACTGGGACGACCTGGTTCAAGCCTTCGCCGACAACTTCCAGGGCACGTACGTGCACCCTGGGAACTCCTGGGATCTCCGAAGCTGCCGCCAGCAGCCGGGAGAGTCTCTCCGGGACTACATCCGGTGATTCTCGAAGCAGCGCACCGAGCTGCCCAATGTCACCGACTCGGATGTCATCGGCGCGTTCCTCGCCGGCACCACCTGCCGCGACCTGGTGAGCAAGCTGGGTCGCAAGACCCCCACCAGGGCGAGCGAGCTGATGGACATCGCCACCAAGTTCGCCTCTGGTCAGGAGGCGGTTGAGGCCATCTTCTGGAAGGACAAGCAGCCCCAGGGCCGCCCACCGGAAGATGTCCCCGAGGCATCAACTCAGCGCGGCACCAAGAAGAAGGGCAAGAAGAAGTCGCAAGCGAAACGCGACGCCGCCGACGCGGACCTTGTCGCCGCCGCCGAGTACAAGAACCCTCGGAAACCTCCCGGGGGCACCAATCTCTTCGACAAGATGCTCAAGGAGCCGTGCCCCTATCATCAGGGGCCCGTCAAGCACACCCTTGAGGAGTGCGCCATGCTTCGGCGCCACTTTCACAATGCCGGGCCACTTGCGGAGGGTGGCAGGGCCCGTGACGACGATAAGAAGGAAGATCACCAGGCAGGAGAGTTCCCCGAGGTCCGCGACTGCTTCATGATCTACGGTGGGCAAGTGGCGAACGCCTTGGCTCGGCACCACAAGCAAGAACGTCGAGAGGTCTGCTCGGTAAAGGTGGCGGCACCAGTCTACCCAGACTGGTCCGACAAGCCCATCACCTTCGACCAGGGCGACCATCCCGACCGCGTGCCGAGCCCGGGGAAATACCCGCTCGTTGTCGACCCCGTCATCGGCAACGTCAGGCTCACCAAGGTCCTCATGAACAGAGGCAGCAACCTCAACATCATCTGCACCGAGACCCTCGGGCTCCTGAGGATCGATCTGTCCTCGGTCCGGGCAGGCGCTGCGCCTTTTCACGGGATCATCCCCGGGAAGCGCGTCCAACCCCTCGGCCGGAGAAGCCCTCTTGATCTACGTCGCCGCTACCACTCAGGTGGTCAGCGCCGCGATCGTGGTTGAGAGACGAGAAAAGGGGCATGCATTGCCCGTCCAGAGGCCAGTCTACTTCATCAGTGAGGTACTGTCTGAGACCAAGATCCGCTACCCACAAATTCAGAAGCTGCTGTACGCAGTGATCCTGACGCGGCGGAAGTTGCGACACTACTTCGAGTCTCATCCGGTGACTGTGGTGTCATCTTTCCCCCTGGGGGAGATCATCCAGTGCCGAGAGGCCTCGGGTAGAATTGCAAAGTGGGCGGTGGAAATCATGGGCGAGACGATCTCGTTCGCCCCCCCGGAAGGCCATCAAGTCCCAAGTCTTGGCGGACTTTGTGGCTGAATGGGTCGATACCCAGCTCCCAACAGCTCCGATCCAACCGGAACTCTAGACCATATTTTTCGACGGGTCGCTGATGAAGACAGGGGTAGGCGCGGGCCTGCTCTTCTTCTCGCCCCTCGGGAAGCACCTACGCTACGTGCTACGCCTCCACTTCCCGGCGTCCAACAATGTGGCCGAGTACGAGGCTCTGGTCAACGGGTTGCGCATCGCCATCGAGCTAGGGGTTCGATGCCTCGACGCTCGCGGTGACTCGCAGCTCATCATTGACCAAGTCATGAAGAACTCCCACTGCCGCGACCCAAAGATGGAAGCCTACTGCGATGAGGTTCGGCGCCTGGAGGACAAGTTCTACGGGCTCGAGCTCAACCACATCGCCCGACGCTACAACGAGACTGCAGACGAGCTGGCTAAGATAGCTTCGGGGTGAACAACGGTTCCCCCGAACGTCTTCTCCTGAGACCTGCATCAACCCTCCGTCAAGACCGACGACGCGCCCGAGCCCGAGAAGGCCTCGGCTCAGCCCGAGGCACCCTCGGCCCAGCCCGAGGCACCCTCGGTTCGGCCCGAGGCACCCTCGGCCCCCAAAGGTGATGCACTGCGCGTCGAGGAGGAGCGGAGCGGGGTCACGCCTAATCGAAACTGGCAGACCCCGTACCTGCAATATCTCCACTGAGGAGAGTTACCCCTCGACCGAGCCGAAGCTCGACGGTTGGCGCGGCGCGCCAAGTCGTTCGTCTTGCTGGGGGACGGGAAGGAGCTCTACCACCGCAGCCCCTCAGGCATCCTCCAGCGATGCATATCCATCGCCGAAGGCCAGGAGCTCTTACAAGAGATACACTCGGGGGCTTGCGGGCATCACGCGGCGCCCCGAGCCCTTGTTGGAAATGCCTTCCGACAAGGTTTCTACTGGCCGACCGCGGTGGCCGACGCCACTAGAATTGTCCGCACCTGCCAAGGGTGTCAATTCTACGCAAGGCAGACCCACCTGCCCGCTCAGGCTCTGCAAACCATACCCATCACCTGGTCGTTTGTTGTGTGGGGTCTGGACCTCGTTGGCCCCTTGCAGAAGGCACCCGGGGGCTACACGCACCTGCTGGTCGCCATCGACAAATTCTCCAAGTGGATCGAGGTCCGACCCCTGAACAGCGTCAGGTCCGAACAGGCGGTGGCGTTCTTCACCAACATCATCCATCGCTTTGGGGTCCCGAACTCCATCATCACCGACAACGGCACCCAGTTCACCGGCAGAAAGTTCCTGCACTTCTGCGAGGATCTTCACATCCGGGTGGACTGGGCCGCCGTGGCTCACCCCATGACGAATGGGCAAGTAGAGCGTGCCAACGGCATGATCCTGCAAGGGCTCAAGCCGCGGATCTACAACGACCTCAACAAGTTCGGCAAGCGATGGACGAAGGAACTCCCCTCGGTGGTCTGGAGTCTGAGGACAACGCCGAGCCGAGCCACGGGCTTCACACCGTTCTTTCTAGTCTATGGGGTCGAGGCCATCTTGCCCACAGACTTAGAATATGGTTCCCCGAGGACGAGGGCCTACGACGACCAAAGGAATCGAGCTAACCGAGAAGACTTGCTGGACCAGCTGGAAGAGGCTCGGGACATGGCCTTACTACACTCGGCGCGGTACCAGCAGTCCCTGCGATGCTACCACGCCCGAGGGGTTCGGCCCCGAGACCTCCAGGTGGGCGACTTGGTGCTTCGGCTGCGACAAGACGCCCGAGGGCGGCACAAGCTCACGCCTCCCTGGGAAGGGCCGTTCGTCATTACCAAGGTTCTGAAGCCCGGAACGTACAAGCTGGCCAACAGTCAAGGCGAAATCTACAGCAACACTTGGAACATCCGATAGCTACGTCGCTTCTACCCTTAAGATGCTTTCAAGTCGTTCATACACCTCGTTCACATACGAAGTCTAACCATCAAGGAAGGGTCAGCCTTGCCTCGGCAAAGCCCGACCCTCCCTCGGGGGCTACACCCGCCGGGTGTACGCCACACCCGCTGGGTGCCGACGTCCCGGCCCCAGAAACCAACGGCGCCAGCCCGCTCGGGGGCTGGCTTGACGACTCCTGGCCCAGCCTCAGATCCGGGCTGAGGCCAAGGCGAGCAGCCATATCGTCGTATTCGTCATCGTCTTCATCGTCGTCGTCGTCGTCAGGCGTTTCCGGCAACGGCTCCCTCGGGAGCCCATCCCTCTCCTGCCGACGATGGAGCCTTTCCAAGGCGTCCCGAGCCCGCATCCGCTCACGGGCCCGAGCCTTCTTCGCGTCCTTTTTCTCCTTCCTCTTCTCCGCGGCAACCCTCCGCGCAGCTCGGTCCACCGCGTCCTCCGGGACCGGTGGCCGGGAAGGCTTGTGCCACCCTACCTCCTGGAGACAGACGGAAAGTCTCGGCTATGAGAACCAAGGACAATCTGACGCAAGGAGAAAGAAGGAGCGGACACTCACCAGGGACACACACCCGCGGTCGGGACGCATCAAGGGCTGGGAAAGGGCGCCGGCGTCCGGTTTCCCCAACGTAACGGCTACCCGCCTGTGGAGGTCGTCGACGGGAAGGGGATCCGAGGACATCCGCAAACCCTCCAAGTCGGCCTCCGGCGTCATATCCCAAAGCGGCAACCGCCGCTCCGTAAAGGGAAGCACCCTCCAGTGATGAATGGCGGCAACCACTCCCGCAGCGGTGAGCCCTCCTTTCCGCAACACCTCCAGGGCCTTCAGAAGGGGCTGGAGATTTTTCTGTTTGTCGTGCGGGGTCCCATAGCGCCAGGCATCGGCGGCGACGGTCACCACTCGCTGAGAAAACGACGGGAGCCTCCCGTCGTCATTTCGGAGATAGAACCACCGGCGCTGCCACCCTTTGTTCGAGGACGCAAGGATGGCAGGAATATACTGCGGCACCCGCGCCTGCCTCAGCTGGAGGATGCAGCCACCGGCCCGCACTGCCGCGCGGACCCTTCTCTCCCCTGTCGGCGAAGCAAAAAGCTCCACGGAGAAGAAATGAGTCCACAGGTCCCAGTGAGGGTCAATCCCCAAGTATCCTTCGCAAACCGCTGCGAAGATGGCGGCTTGCGAGATGGAGTTGGGGTTGAGGTTGTGCAGCTCCACCCCGTAGACATGCAGAATCGTCTGCATAAAACGGCTTGCCGGCACTCCGAACCCCCGCTCGTGAAAGGAGACGAAGCTCACGACATACCCCGGCGGCGGGGACGGGGCGGCTCCGCTCGGGGGGGGGGGGGCATCCACTCCGGCTACCTCTCATCGGAGAGAGGGCAAAGTAAACCCTCAGCGACGAGGGCCTCTAGGTCATCCGCCGTGACGGTGGAGAAAGGCCACGGGTCGCGCGGCGGAACAATGGTCACCCGGTCGGCCATCACCAAGCAAAGGAGGTGGCGGCAGAAAGGACTGGGTGGGCGGTTTCCTTTTCTCTGGCTATTCCCTCGGGTTGCGAAAACCTAAGAAGGAGGCAAGTAGCAGAGCAAAGAACCGTCACCGGTCCCTCTCCTGAATATATAAAGACCCAGGCGAGACCCGTTCAACGCGTCGCCCAAACCCACCGCGGGATTCAAAACTCAAAGCGAAACGCCCGTTCCTCGAACGGCTCGCGCACGCACAACGGCTGCCCCGCGAACCACTCGTCCCGTCGCATTAACTCTGCGGCGGGACAGACGGCACCTTTGGCAGGAGAAGCGGGCGACGCTTCGCCTTCGCCATAATGACCGCGTCAAAAAAGGTGCGCCACGTCATTCGATTTCATATCCTTTTCCTTTTCCTCTTTCTCTCTCTTACAACAGGGACCGGGAAAGGGGGATACCCCGAAAGGGATCCTTCTCCGCGAAGGAAACGAGCCTCGAGCCCCCCTACTGATCAAAGGTTCGAAGGCTGGCCCCTCGGAGGGGTTCAACAGTCGCCTCAGAGTGCTCGAGCTCCGCGCCCACTACTGTTCAGAGGTTCGAAGGCCGCCCCCCCCGGAAGGGTTCAACGGCCGCCTCAGGCCACTTGGGCTCCGCGCCCACTACTGATCAGGGGTTCGTAGGCTGGCCCTCGAAGGGTTCACAGCCGCCTCAGACGCAGAGCGAGGGATGACCCTGGGTACGTTCGATACATAACCAAGGCTTGAGCTACGCTCCCGAGGTACCCTAGGACATTTCTGAGACCAGCGGGAACGATCTTGTAACGAAATCCCATCAGAGGGAGGCATCGAGCCCTCGGACCCCGTCAGAAGGGGACCGGGTCCGGCAAATCACCCGCAGGTACTTTTGGAGCGCGCCTCCGGGCCTCTAGCCGACCCCTAACAAATGGGGCACGGGCGTCCACTCGGATTACTCGTTAGCAGCTCACTGGAGACACCATGTTCGGCGCCCTCCAAGGGCAACATGGCGCTTTTCCCCCCCTCCTCCTTGCGGAAAGGCGACGCAGGGGCGTATGTAAAAAAGTCGAGTCTGTCCTTGACCGTCCTCTCGCTCTGTGCGGAGGCTCGGGGGCTGCTCTCGCAAACCCAGCTCCGGCCAAACCGTTGACAGCGTCAACATACCAGCCCGAGAACTTGGGACACGACCGTGCACCCGGGCTACAGCCAGCTCGCATAAGGGAACAACCAGACCGGTCGAAGCATCGCAAAACGCATTAAGACCTTGAAGGAGTCAAACCACTCCTCCGAGGCCTTGGGGGCTACACCCGGCGGGTGCGCTCGCGCGCACCCACCGGAACAAAACGCAACCGAGAAAGGCCGGTCCCCTTGCAAAAAAGTGCGACAAAAGCCTCCAAGCGAGTATTAACACTCCCTTCAAGGCTCAGGGGCTACTGTCGGGGACCATAATTAGGGGTACCCCCAAGACTCCTAATCTCAGCTGGTAACCCCCATCAGCACAAAGCTGCAAAGGCCTGATGGGTGCGATTAAGTCAAGCCTCGATCCACTCAGGGGACACGATCTCGCCTCGCCCCAGCCTAGCCTCGGGCAAGGGCAGCCGACCCCGGAGGATTTACGTCTCGCCCGAGGACCCCCTCCAGCAACGGACACGCCTTCGGCTCGCCCGAGGCCCAGTCTTCGCCAAGAAGCAACCTTGGCCAAGTCACCACGCCGACCGACCGTATCGCAGGAGCATTTAATGCAAAGGTGGCCTGACACCTTATCCTGACGCGCGCCCTTCAGTCGACAGAGCCGAAGTGATCGCAGTCACTTCGCCGCTCCACTGACCGGCCTGACAAGAGGACAGCGCCGCCTGCACCGCTCCGACTGCTGTGCCACTCGATAGAGTGAGGCTGATAGCAGCCATGTCCGGCCTCAGGCGCCATAGGAAACTCCGCACCGCCCGACCCCAGGGCTCGGACTCGGGCTCAGCCCCGGAAGACGACGAACTCCGCCTCGCCCGACCCCAGGGCTCGGACTCGGGCTCGGCCCCGGAAGACGACGAACTCCGCCTCGCCCGCCCCTAGGGCTCGGACTCGGGCTCAGCCCCGGAAGACGACGAACTCCGCCTCGCCCAACCCCAGGGCTCGGACTCGGGCTCAGCCCCGGAAGACGACGAACTCTGCCTCGCCCGACCCTAGGGCTTAGACTCGGGCTCAGCCCCGGAAGACGATGAACTCCGCCTTGCCCGACCCTAGGGCTCGGACTCAGGCTCGGCCCCGGAAGACGACGAACTCCGCCTCGCCCGACCCCAGGGCTCGGACTCAGCCCTGGCCTCAGCCGACGGTCTCCGCCTCGCCCGACCCAGGGGCTCGGACTCGACCTCGGCCTCGGAAGACAGACTCGACCTCGACCTCGGAGGAGCCTCCGCCTCGCCCAACCCAGGGCTCGGACAGACCACGTCACAGGAGGCGCCATCATTACCCTACCCCAAGCTAACTCAGGCTACGAGGAACAAGACCGGCGTCCCATCTGGCTCGCCCCGATAAACAAGTAATGATGGCGCCCCGCATGCTCCATGACGACGGCGGCTCTCAGCCCCCTTACAGAAGTAAGGAGATGTCAACAAGGACTCAACAGCCCCGACAGCTGTCCTTCCGCCAGGCTCCAGCGCTCCTCCGACGGCCACGACACCACACAAACAGGGTGCCAAAACCCTTCCGGCTGCCACGACGGCATGTACTTAGGGCACTAGCTCTTCTCTACTAGACACGTTAGCACACTGCTACACCTCCCATTGTACACCTGGATCCTCTCCTTACGCCTATAAAAGGAAGGTCCAGGGCCCTCTTACAGAGGGTTGGCCGCGCGGGGAAGGACGGGACGGCGCTCGCGTAAGCCTCTCGCTCCCTTCCGCGTGGACGCTTGTAACCCCCTACTGCAAGCGCACCCGACCTGGGTGTGGGACAAACACGAAGGCCGCGGGTTTCCCCTTTTACGCCTGTCTCCCTCCGGCTTCTTCCCCCCTTCGCGCTCCGTCTCGCGCCGACCCATCTGGGCTGGGGCACGCGACGACAATTTACTCGTCGGTCTAGGGACCCCCCGGGGTCGAAACGCCGACAGTTAGCGCGCCAGGTAGGGGCCTGCTGCGTGTTGACGAACAGCTTCACGTCAAGCTCCAGATGGGTAGTCTCCAGCAACCTTTCTAGCCCGGGATGGTGCTCCGTTTCAGGAGTCTCGAGTTCATGTCCCTCAACGGCAGCTACGACATGATACTCCTTCCTCCGCCGCGCGACAGCGACAATGGCGGCCGACAACCCGCTCGCCGGCGGCGGAATCGACGACGTCTTCCCCACGTGGCGGAAGAACGACTTTCGGGTTTGTCCCGTCGCCTCCCCCCACCGACGGAGGAGGAGGCGGGGCAACCAAGGCCAAGCAGGAGGCGGCACCTCGTTGGCTGTCGAGCGAGTCAACGGCCCCGGCGCCCCAATGGGGGACACGTCGGGCATCGACCTCACGTCTGAGACGAAAACGAGCGCCGTCTCCCCGCAACACGCCAACTCCAAGCAAACGAACGACGCCAGCACACTCGCGAGGGACTTGCTGGGCGTCACCCTCGTACCTGAGACGACGGTGCAGTCTGCCCCTGACGTGACTTCGTCACCGCCCATCGACCAAGAGGTACCGACCGATTCCCACCTCGTGCCTTTTGGATTCAGCCTCGACCCACCAAGCGACTTCGCTTCGGTGGACGCTCTCATAGAGGCAAGTCCCAACCCTCCGGGGTATCGTATGCGGTCACCCTGGGACCGGCTGACGGCCGTCTCGACCTACGGGCCCTCGGGTTCCGAGGAAGATGACGAGCTCGACTTTTGTTGGGATTTCTCTGGACTTGGCAACCCTAGTGCCATGCGGGACTTCATGACCGCATGCGACTACTGCCTTTCCGACAGTTCCGACGGTAGCCGCAGCCTCGGCGACGAGGACTGCGGCCCAAGTCGTGAATGTTTCCACGTCGATCTAGGGGGTCTCGGCGAAGGCAACCATCTTGGTATGCCGGAAAACGGTGATCCCCCTAGGCCTGCGCCTCGCGTTGACATCCTTCGGGAGCTAGTTGTGGTCCCCGTCCTGGCGGGGGGTCATGACCCACAGCTCGAGCAAATCTGCGAGATGCAGGCCAGGCTCGACGAGGGAGCAGGAACACTTGAGTCGTTCTGCCGGGACATCGGGCAGGAATGAGCGGGCCGACCTCCGGCTGGAGAAGCGCGTCATCTACCCCAGGGCATCCAGCACCGCATCGCCGATGACGTCAGGGCAAGGCCGCCACCGACTTCCAGTGGGGTTGGCCAGAACCTGGCTGCAGCGGCAATACTCCTCCGCGCGATGCCGGAGCCATCAACCACCGAGGGGCGGCGTATCCAGGGAGAGCTCAAGAATCTCCTGGAGGATGCCGCGGTCCGACGGGCCGAAAGCTCTGCCTCCCGAAGGCAGGGGTACCTCTCGGAACATCGCGCCGCGACTTCCCGATTCTTGCGAGAAGCCTCGGTCCACACCGGGCGCACGCGCAACACAGCGTCTGCGGCCCCGGGTCGCCTCGGCAACGAGCACCATCACCGCAACCGTCGAGCCCACCTCGATGAGAAGGTGCGCCGAGGCTACCACCCCAGGCGTGGGGGACGCTACGACAGCGGGGAGGATCGGAGTCCCTCGCCCGAACCACCCGGTCCGCAGGCTTTCAGCCGAACCACCAGCCCCGCATGCTCCATGACGACGGCGGCTCTCAGCCCCCTTACAGAAGCAAGGAGACATCAGCAAGGACTCAACAGCCCCGACAGCTGTCCTTCCGCCAGGCTCCAACGCTCCTCCGACGGCCATGACACCACATGAACAGGGTGCCAAAACCTCTCCGGCTGCCACGACGGCATGTACTTAGGGCACTAGCTCTTCTCTGCTAGACACGTTAGCACACTGCTACACCTCCCATTTTACACCTGGATCCTCTCCTTACGCCTATAAAAGGAAGGTCCAGGGCCCTCTTACAGAGGGTTGGCCACGCGGGGAAGGACGGGACGGCGCTCGCGTAAGCCTCTTGCTCCCTCCCGCGTGGACGCTTGTAACCCCCTACTGCATGCGCACCCGACCTGGGCGCGGGACAAACACGAAGGCCGTGGGTTTCCCCTTTTACGCCTGTCTCCCTCCGACTTCTTCCCCCCTTCGCGCTCCGTCTCACGCCGACCCATCTGGGCTGGGGCACGCAGCGACAATTTACTCGTCGGTCCAGGGACCCCCCCGGGGTTGAAACGCCGACATCTACCCCAGGGCATCCAGCACCGCATCGCCGACGATGTCAGGGCAAGGCCGCCACCGACTTCCAGTGGGGTCGGCCAGAACCTGGCTGCAGCAGCGATACTTCTCCGCGCGATGCCAGAGCCATCAACTACCGAAGGGCGGCGTATCCAGGGAGAGCTCAAAAATCTCCTGGAGGATGTCGCGGTCCGACGGGCCGAAAGCTCTACCTCCCGAAGGCAGGGGTACCCCTCGGAGCATCGCGCCGCGACTTCCCGATTCACGCGGGAAGCCTCGGTCCACACCGGGCGCACGCGCAATACAGCGCCCACTCAGCGCGGCACCAAGAAGAAGAACAAGAAGAAGTCACAAGCGAAACACGACGCCACCGACGTGGACCTTGTCGCCGCCGCTGAGTACAAGAACCCTCGGAAACCTCCCGGAGGCGCCAACCTGTTCGACAAGATGATCAAGGAGTCGTGCCCCTATCATCAGGGACCCATCAAGCACACCCTTGAGGAGTGCGTCATGCTTCGGTGCCACTTTCACAAGGCTGGGCCACCTGCGGAAGGTGGCAGGGCCCACAACAACGACAAGAAGGAGGATCACAAGGAAGAGGAGTTCCCCGAGGTCCACGACTGCTTCATGATCTACGGTGGGCAAGTGGCGAACGCCTCGGCTCGGCACCGCAAGCAAGAGCGTTGGGAGGTCTGCTCGGTAAAGGTGGCGGCGCTAGTCTACCTAGACTGGTCCGACAAGCCCATCACCTTCGACCAGGGCGACCACCCCGACCGCGTGCCGAGCCCGGGGAATTACCCGCTCGTTGTCGACCCCGTCATCGGCAACGTCAGGCTCACCAAGGTCCTCATGGACGGAGGCAGCAGCCTCAACATCATCTACGCCGAGACCCTCGGGCTCCTGCGGATCGATCTGTCCTCGGTCCGGGCAGGCGCGGCGCCTTTTCATGGGATCATTCCCGGGAAGCGCGTCCAGCCCCTCGGACAACTCGATCTGCCCTTCTGCTTCGAGGCTCCCTCCAACTTCCGAAGGGAAACCCTCACGTTCGAGGTGGTCAGGTTCCGAGGAACCTACCACGCAGTGCTGGGGAGGCCATGCTACGCCAAGTTCATGGCCGTCCCCAACTACACCTACCTCAAGCTCAAGATGCCGGGCCCCAACGGGGTCATCACCGTCGACCCCACGTATCAACACGCGTACGAATGCGACGTGGAGTGCGTGGAGTACGCCGAGGCCCTCGCCGAATCCGAGGCCCTCATCGCCGACCTGGAGAGCCTCTCCAAGGAGGCGCCAGACGTGAAGCGCCATGCCGGCAACTTCGAGCCAGCAGAGACGGTTAAGTCCGTCCCTCTCGATCCCAGCAACGACGCCTCCAAGCAGATCCGGATCGGCTCCGAGCTCGACCCTAAATAGGAAGCAGTGCTCGTCGACTTTCTCCGCGCAAACACCGACGTTTCGCGTGGAGTCCCTCGGACATGCCCGACATACCGAGGGGTTTCGCCGAGCACTCGCTGGATATCCGAGCTGGAGCCTGACCCGTGAAGCAGCCTCTACGCCGATTCGACGAAGAAAAGCGCAGAGCCATAGGCGAGGAGATCCACAAGCTAATGGCGGCAGGGTTCATCAAAGAGGTATTCCATCCCGAATGGCTTGCCAACCCTGTGCTTGTGAGAAAGAAAGGAGGGAAATGGCGGATGTGTGTAGATTACACTGGACTAAACAAAGCATGTCCGAAGGTTCCCTACCCTCTGCCTCGCATCGATCAAATCGTGGATTCCACGGCTGGGTGCGAAACCCTATCTTTCCTCGATGCCTACTCAGGGTATCAACAAATCAGGATGAAAGAGTCCGACCAGCTCGCGACTTCTTTCATCACACCTTTCGGCATGTACTGCTATGTTACCATGCCGTTTGGTTTGAGGAATGCGGGTGCGACATACCAAAGGTGCATGAACCACGTGTTCGGCGAACACATTGGTCGAACGGTCGAGGCTTACGTCGATGACATCGTAGTCAAGACGAGGAAAGCCTCCGACCTCCTTTCCGACCTTGAAGCGACATTCCGGTGTCTCAAGCCGAAAGGCGTAAAACTCAATCCTGAGAAGTGCGTCTTCGGAGTCCCCCGAGGCATGCTCTTGGGGTTCATCGTCTCCGAGCGGGGCATCGAGGCCAAACCGGAGAAAATCGCGGCCATCACCAACATGGGGCCCATCAAGGACTTGAAAGGCGTACAGAGGGTCATGGGATGCCTCGCGGCTCTGAGCCGCTTCATCTCGCGCCTCAGCGAAAGAGGCCTACCTCTGTACCGCCTCTTAAGGAAGGCTGAGTGCTTCACTTGGACCCCTGAGGCCGAGGAAGCCCTCGGGAACCTGAAGGCGCTCCTCACGAACGCGCCCATCTTGGTGCCCCCCACTGCCGGAGAAGCCCTCTTGATCTACGTCGTCGCTACCACTTAGGTGGTCAGCGCCGCGATCGTGGTTGAGAGACGAGAAGAGGGGCATGCATTGCCCGTCCAGAGGTCGGTCTACTTTATCAGTGAGGTACTGTCCGAGACCAAGATCCGCTACCCACAAATTCAGAAGCTGCTGTACGCGGTGATCCTGACGCGGCGGACGTTGCGACACTACTTTGAGTCTCATCCGGTGACTGTGGTGTCATCCTTCCCCCTGGGGGAGATCATCCAGTGCTGAGAGGCCTCGGGTAGGATCGCAAAGTGGGCGGTGGAAATCATGGGCGAGACAATCTCGTTCGCCCCTCGGAAGGCCATCAAGTCCCAAGTCTTGGCGGACTTTGTGGCTGAATGGGTCGACACCCAGCTTCCAGCAGCTCCGATCCAACCGGAACTCTGGACCATGTTTTTCGATGGGTCGCTGATGAAGACAGGGGCAGGCGCGGGCCTTCTCTTCATCTCGCCCCTTGGGAAGCACCTACGCTACGTGTTGTGCCTCCATTTCCCGGCGTCCAACAATGTGGCTGAGTACGAGGCTCTGGTCAACGGGTTGCGCATCGCCATCGAGCTAGGGGTCCGATGCCTCAACGCTCGCGGTGACTCGCAGCTCGTCATCGACCAAGTCATGAAGAACTCCCACTGCCGTGACCTGAAGATGGAAGCCTACTGCGATGAGGTTCGACGCCTGCAGGACAAGTTCTACGGGCTCGAGCTCAACCACATCGCCCGACGATACAGCGAGACTGCGAACGAGCTGGCTAAGATAGCCTCAGGGCGAACAACGGTTCCCCCAGACGTCTTCTCCCGAGACCTACATCAACCCTCAGTCAAGACCGACGACACGCCCGAGCCCGAGAAGGCCTTGGCCCAGCCCGAGGCACCCTCGGCCCCCGAGGGCGAGGCACTGCGCGTCGAGGGAGAGCGGAGCAGGGTCGCGCCTAATCGAAACTGGCAAACCCCGTACCTGCAATATCTCCACCGAGGAGAGCTGCCCCTCGACCGAGTCGAAGCTCGGCGATTGGCGCGGCGCGCCAAGTCGTTCGTCTTGCTGGGGGACGGGAAGGAGCTATACCACCGCAGCCCCTCAGGCATCCTCCAGCGATGCATATCCATCGCCGAAGGCCAGGAGCTCTTACAAGAAATACACTCGGGGGCTTGCGATCATCACGCAGCGCCCCGAGCCCTTGTTGGAAATGCCTTCCGACAAGGTTTCTACTGGCCGACCGAGGTGGCTGACGCCACTAGTATTGTCCGCACCTGCCAAGGGTGTCAATTCTACGCAAGGCAGACCCACCTGCCCGCTCAGGCTCTACAGACAATACCCATCACCTGGTCGTTTGCTGTGTGGGGCCTGGACCTCGTCGGTCCCTTGCAGAAGGCACCCGGGGGCTACACGCACCTGCTGGTCGCCATCGACAAATTCTCCAAGTGGATCGAGGTCCGACCCCAACACAGCATCAGGTCCGAACAGGCGGTGGCATTCTTCACCAACATCATCCATCGTTTCGGGGTCCCGAACTCCATCATCACCGACAACGGCACCAAGTTCACCGGCAGAAAGTTCCTGGACTTCTGCGAGGATCACCACATCCGGGTGGACTGGGCCGCCGTGGCTCACCCCATGACGAATGGGCAAGTAGAGCATGTCAACGGCATGATTCTGCAAGGACTCAAGCCACGGATCTACAATGACCTCAACAAGTTCGGCAAGCGATGGATGAAGGAGCTCCCCTCGGTGGTCTGGAGTCTGAGGACAACGCCGAGTCGAGCCACGGGCTTCACACCGTTCTTTCTAGTCTATGGGGTCGAGGCCATCTTGCCCACAGACTTAGAATATGGTTCCCCGAGGGCGAGGGCCTACGACGACCAAAGCAATCGAGCTAACCGAGAAGACTCACTGGACCAGCTGGAAGAGTCTCGGGACATGGCCTTACTACACTCGGCGTGGTATCAGCAGTCCCTGCGACGCTACCACGCCCGAGGGGTTCGGTCCTGAGACCTCCAGGTGGGCGACTTGGTGCTTCGGCTGTGACAAGACGCCCGAGGGCGGCACAAGCTCACGCCTCCCTGGGAAGGGCCGTTCGTCATCGCCAAGGTTCTGAAGCCCGGGACATACAAGCTGGCCAACAGTCAAGGCAAGGTCTACAGCAACGCTTGGAACATCCGACAGCTACGTCGCTTCTACCCTTAAGATGCTTTCAAGTCGTTCGTACACCTCGTTCACGCGCAAAGTCTAACCATCAAGGAAGGGTCAGCCTTGCCTCGGCAAAGCCCGACCCTCCCTCGGGAGCTAGAAGGGGGGAACCCCCTCTGCGTCAAAATTTTCCTCGAAAAAAGTCTTTTCTGCCAGAACGTCTTTCGTGCTTTCGGACTACTTCAAAAGTGGGATACTGAAAACGACGGAGCACACGTAAGCAGCCAAGGCTGACCAAGCCGAGGGACTCCTACGCCTCCGGGATACGGATACCTCACTCGTCACCTTCTACAATAAGTAACTCACGCTCGGATAGGCGATTCCGCTGACCGAACAAGTCTTAATCCTCGGAAACCTTTCTACCGAAACGATTTTTCGGGCCTTCTCGACTACATCGTTAGCAGAATCCTACGGACGAGTAAGAGTGCACGTAAGCGGCAAGGCTGACCGAGCCGAGGGACTCCTACGCCTCCGGGATACGGATACCTCACTCATCACCTTCCGTGAAAAGTAACTCTCGCTCGGACAAACAATTCTGTTACCGACAAATTAGTCCGGATACTCGAAACAAGGGGAAAAGAAACGCAGCTTTACAACACAATGACAGTATGTTTGGGCCTCGGTGGCCGCAGAAAACATACGCGCACTACAAGATAAACCGATCCTGCAGGCTCGGACCTTGACGGAGGGGGAGCAGCAGCACCCTCGGCGTCAACTACACCTTCGGCGAAGTCCGACCGAGCCTCATACGGCAACGCGGTCAGAGGATCTCTGCTCCGAAGGACGACATCAGCACCGCGCCCGGGCCATCGCCGCTAGGGTCTCCTCTAGGAATCCGGCCCGAGCATACGGCTCGGCCGGCCCGAAGCCTCAGCCAGCTGTCCCCTGAGGACATCGGCCCGGCTCATGGCCTCGGCAACTCAACTCCGGCGCCGGCCCCGCTAGTGGACGGCCCGGACAGGCTCTGGCCGACGAAGTCTTCTTTTCGAGCCAACTCAGCCTCGGTCCATGCTAACACCGCAGCCTTCGTCTTCAGCTCATCGAAGAGCGGCCGAGGGTTCCCTTAACTAAGCAAGAGAAGCCTCAGGCGGCAAGGCCGACCGAGCCGAGGGACTCCTACGCCTCCAGGATACGGATACCTCACTCGTCACCTTTGCACGAGGCAACTCACACTTGGTTAAGCGGTTCAGTTAGCCGACAAGCGAGTCCTAGTGCTCGAAATGAGGAAAAAAACACGGCTCCGTGCCGAAAATACATACATGTTCAGGCCCCGATAGCCACAATGAACAGACACCAGCATTCAAGGTGCCATTACAAACGGAACTCTGGTTCCGTCCCCGCGGGTATGAACAACCTCCACACCGGAGGGCCTGCGGGGCGACAAGCTCCGGGCGACTCGCCAGCGACCTCTGCAGCAGCAGCCATGGTCCTAGGACGGACGCAGCCACCGGAAGGCTCTCGTTCGCGTCCCCACTCAAGGTACGCGAACCAGATATTAAAGCCAAAGAGCCGGGGGTCGATCCGTAGGCGGCGCTGACGGCCTCGACGGTGGGGAAGCTTTCTCCAGCTGCCACCATGTCAGCACCGACGTCGGCGTCCGCCTGTCCACCAACGCCGCACCAGCGAGCGCGGGCCTCTCCAAAGCGCACCGGCAGGTCCTCGCTCCCGTCCTCGCCACGAAAGCGAGGACAGAGGACGGAATGTTGCATCCTAGCTGGGCAGCAACAGTTCGCCTTCCCGGGCATGGCTGGAGGACACCTCCTCCACAGAGCTGGAGGATGGTTTCCACCACAAGAAGCTGGAGGAAGAGGTGGCCAGCCGACCCGTGCGGGAGGTAGAGCCCCGGCTCACCTCGCTCGCCGCCCCAGCAAGGATTATGAAGATCCTTGAAGCTGAGGGCGGGGCAGAGATCACAGCCCGGCTTGCTTCTCCCCACCCAGGAGCTGGTGGTCACCGTCTTGGGTGACCACCGGCGAGGGGATGCGGCCGGGCTGCCTGATGAAAATCCTTGAAGCCGAACGATGGCTGAAAGATGCCAACTTCCGCGAAGTTGCGTTCCTCCAACGACGACAAGGCGGAAGAACTGCGGGCGCCCCCATTCGAGGGCTCGGAAGGTGGAAGGACGCGATGCATGAAGGGAGTGCGAAGACATGGTTGCCTTCCGAGGGGGTCACCCTCCTTTTAAAGGCGACTCTCCCCACTTGCGTCCTCAGCCGTCGCGGGCTGAGTCTTCTCCAACGCGCTCCAAGGTCCTCCCCCTACGACACGGGGGCTGGGTCCCACGCGTCACGCAAGCTGACCCAGGGCAGAAGAAGCCAAACCGCCGCGCATGGTGCGCGCAACTGCTCAGCGGTTACGAGCATTCCTCCACTTTCGCCCAGATCAGCGGGTGAAAGGGCGGACCGCCATGCAGGCGGCATGCAACCGCACCAAGGGGGCGCACCCTTTTGACTTCGACGCATCCAGCATGGAGGCCCAGGCCCACATGTCACGCAACCGGCGCGCCGGTTGCTACGTGCAAGAAACTGCACCGCCACTTGCGCCACTACCGTGCCTCCTCGACTGCAGAACCAGTATCGCGACTCGAGGCAACCCTGCGCATGACCCAACAGTGCCAACCAGGCACATCGGTCACGGGCCAGTCAGCCGCGGGAGAAGGCACGACGGTTGATACGGCCAGAAATGGGCCGGCAGTAATGGCAGTGGCAGGCGGGCGGAAGCAGTGGTCAAATCATCAGCCAAGCTCACGTCCCCTCCTGGGACAGCGAGAGAACCCTCTCCCACGGCGTGAAGACGACGCGACCATGTTCCGTTCCTCGAACGGCTCGCGCACGCGCAACGGCTGCCCCGCGAACCACTCGTCCCGTCGCATTAACTCTGCGGCAGGACAGGCGGCACCTTTGGCAGGAGAAGCAGGCGACGCTTCGCTTCTACCATAATGCCCGCGTCAAAAAAGGTGCGCCATGTCATTCGATTTCGTATCCTTTTCCTCTTCCTCTTTCTCTCTCTTACAACCGGGACCGGGAAAGGGGATACCCCAAAAGGGATCCTTCTCCGCGAAGGAAACTGGCCCCGAGCCCCCCTACTGATCAGAGGTTCGAAGGCTGGCCCCTCGGAAGGGTTCAACAGCCGCCTCAGAGCACTGGGGCTCCGCGCCCACTACTGGTCAGAGGTTCGAAGGTCGGCCCCTCGAAAGGGTTCAACGGCCGCCTCAGGCCACTCGGGCTCCGCGCCCATTACTGATCAGGGGTTCGTAGGCTGGCCCCCAAAGGGTTCGACAGCGCCTCAGACGCAGAGCGAGGGATGACCCTGGGTACGTTCGATACATAACCAAGGCTCGGGCTATGCTCCCGAGGTACCCTAGGACATTTCTGAGACCGACGGGAACGATTTTGTAACAGAATCCCACCAGAGGGAGGCATCGAGCCCTCGGACCCCGTCAAAAGGGGACCGAGTCCGGCAAATCACCTGCAGGTACTTTTGGAGCGCGCCTTCGGGCCACTAGCCGACCCCTAACAAATGGGGCACGGGTGTCCACTCGGATTACCCGTTAGCAACTCACTGGAGACACCATGTTAGGCGCCCTCCGAGGGCAACATGGCGCTCCCCCCCCCTCCTCCTTGCGGAAAGGCGACGCAGGGGCGTATGTAAAAAAGTCGAGTCTGTCCTTGACCGTCCTCTCGCTCTGTGCGGGGGCTCGGGGGCTGCTCTCGCAAACCCGGCTCCGGCCAAACCATTGACAATGTTAACATACCAGCCCGAGAACTTGGGACTCGACTGTGCACCCGGGCTACGGCCAGTTCGCATGAGGGAACAACCAGACCGGTAGAAGCATCGCGAAACACATTAAGACCTCGAAGGAGTCAAGCCACTCCTCCGAGGCCTCAGGGGCTACACCCGGCGGGTGCGCTCGCGCGCACCCACCGGAACGAAACGCAACCGAGAAAGGCTGGTCCCCTTGCAAAAAAGTGCGACAAAAGCCTCCAAGCGAGTATTAACACTCCCTTTGAGGCTCGGGGGCTACTGTCGGGGACCATAATTAGGGGTACCCCCAAGACTCCTAATCTCAGCTGGTAACCCCCATCAGCACAAAGCTGCAAAGGCCTGATGGGTGCGATTAAGTCAAGGCTCGGTCCACTCAAGGGACACGATCTTGCCTCGCCCAAGCCCAGCCTCGGGCAAGGGCAGCCGACCCTAGAGGATTCATGTCTCGCCCGAGGGTCCCGTCAAGCAACAGACACACCTTCGGCTCGCCCGAGGCCCAGTCTTCGCCGAGAAGCAACCTTGACCAGATCGCCACGCCAACCGACCGTATCGCAGGAGCATTTAATGCAAAGGTGGCCTGACACCTTATCCTGACGCACGCCCTTCAGTCGACTGAGCCGAAGTGACTGCGGTCACTTCGCTGCTCCACTGACCAGCCTGACAAGAAGACAGCGCCGCCCGTGTCGCTCCGACTGCTATGCCACTCGACAGAGTGAGGCTGACAGCGGCCAAGTCCGGCCTCGGTCGCCATAGGAAGCTCCGCCTCGCCCGACCCCAGGGCTCGGACTCGGGCTTGGCCCTGGAAGACGACGAACTCCGCCTTGCCCGACCCCAGGGCTCGGACTCGGGCTCGGCCCCGGAAGACGACGAACTCTGCCTCGCCCGACCCCAGGGCCCGGACTCGGGCTCGACCCCGGAAGACGACGAACTCCGCCTCGCCCGACCCTAGGGCTCGGACTCGGGCTCGGCCCCGGAAGATGACGAACTCCGCCTCGCCCGACCCCAGGGCCCGGACTCGGCCTCGGCTCCGGAAGACGACGAACTCCGCCTCGCCCGACCCTAGGGCTCGGACTCGGCCTCGGCTCCGGAAGACGACGAACTCCGCCTAGTCTGACCCCAGGGCTCGGACTCAGCCCTGGCCTCAACCGACGGTCTCCGCCTCGCCCGACCTGGGGCTCGGACTCAACCTCGACCACGGAAGACAGACTCGACCTCGACCTCGGAGGAGCCTCCGCCTCGCCCAACCCAGGGCTCGGACCGACCATGTCACAGGGGGCCATCATTACCCTACCCCTAGCTAGCTCAGGCTACAAGGAACAAGACCGGCGTCCCATCTGGCTCGCCCCGGTAAACAAGTAATGATGGCGCCCCACGTGCTCCGTGACGACGACGGCTCTCAGCCCCTTACGGAAGCAAGGAGACGTCAGCAAGGACTCAACAGCCCCGACAGCTGTCCTTCCGCAAGGCTCCAGCGCTCCTCCGACGGCCACGACATCACATGAACAGGGTGCCAAAACCTCTCCGGCTGCCACGACGGCATGTACTTAGGGCACTAGCTCCTCTCTGCTAGACACGTTAGCACCCTGCTACATCTCCTATTGTACACCTAGGCCCTCTCCTTACGCCTATAAAAGGAAGGTCCAGGGCACTCGCACGAGGAGGTTGGTCGCGCGGGGAGGACGGGACGGCGCGTGCAGGCCTCTCGCTCCCTCCCACGCGGACGCTTGTAACCCCCTACTGCAAGCGCACCCGACCTGGGCGCGGGACAACACGAAGGTCGCGGGTTTCCCCTTTACGCCTGTCTCCCTCTGGTTTCCCCCCTTCGCGCTCCGTCTCGCGCCGACCCATCTGGGCTGGGGCACGCGGCGACAATTTACTCGTCGGTCCAGGGACCCCCCGGGGTCGAAACGCCGACAACTATGATGTGGAAAGTGGTGATGAAGATTCTGAGGACCGGCCCTGGCGACCAAGCCATACCATCTTCGAAAAGTCGAGCATTAAGCAAAGTCATATTGACGCCATGAAGGGAAGATACTTTCATGACATGTCTATTGTGAGAGTTGGAGGAGACAGCACCGCCCCTGCTCCTGAAGAAAATGAGGTTGTTATCTACAAAAGCTTTTTGAAGGCGAGTCTTCGGTTCCCATTAAGCAGATTTCTGGTTGAAGTGTTAAAGATATTTCATATCTTTCTTCATCAACTTACTCCCGAAGCAATAATCACAATGGGCTTGTTTGTTTGGGCTGTGAGAAGCCAAGGGCTAGAACCGAGCGCGAAGTGTTTTTGCAGTATGCACGAACTGTTGTACAAGACGAAGGCCACTGGCAAAGAGCAGTATCACAACAACTTCGGTTGTTATGGATTTATTGCTTGTTCTAATGCAAGCTACCCGATTCCAAAATTTCGGAAAAGGTGGCCCGGGGCCTGGAAGGAGGATTGGTTTTATGTCAAAAATGATCTGGTTAAAAGAGAAGATATCAAGGGGATTATCCAACGCCCCATCTGGTCTCGCTTCGGCCTTCAAAGGCCGATCGTTGCGATTGAAAATGATGCCGAAGCATGCAAAAGGCTTTCAGCAATGTCTGTGCTTTAATTGGCACAAGAGACTTGATCCAGGAGCACATAGCTTACAGGGTATGGCCACTTGTGGATAACTGGGAGATGTCGAAGGAGACCGCTGTCGGGTCCAGCGAAGGTGGATTAATTCGTTTGAAGTATACCTTCAGATACAGAGACCGATTTGACGAACCAAATGACGAGTGGCTAAAATGTATTGAAGCTACTAGCGACGAGTTACTTGGGGCATATACCAGAGTCGAAGATGATGCTTTATCCTCAGCCTTCGAGGGTCGGGGCAAGAAAAGATTGAACAGGGTTTTCGATGCAATTGGTTTTATATACCCTAATTACTGCTATCCCTCGCGAAGGCAAGGAAAAAAAAGGAAAGTTGCTGCTTCGGCCATCTCTGCTGCGCCGAAGGGCAAAAAGATCAAGGTTCTGACGCACCGACCACGATATATTGAAACGGCCATAGTGCCTGAATTCGGTGAAGGGGCCTCTTCCGCTGCCGAAGCAGAACAAGCTGCTCCCGCCGTTCGGAGCGCTGAAGGATCGACTGTGTTGGGGGCCTTCGGCTTCCGAAGGTCCTCAAAAACGTGATTTGACAATGTTTTCTAAGTATGCGAGCAGGTATCTTCGGAATCAGGAATCAGGTTGCGGGTATACAGAAGCATGGTCAAGACGAAGCTTGACTGGGACGGCGATCACGACGAAGGATAAGATGATCACGAAGCTATATGCAGAAGAGCTTCGGCATCACGGCGGGAAGGGGAAACCGACTTAAAGATGAAAAGACAAACTAGACCTCGAAGAATTACTATAGGGTTATTGATAAATGTAAAGGGCATTAATGTAATTTTGCATGGGCTGCGACCCGTGCCTATAAATAGGTGAACAGTATTCCCGCACTGTTCACGCTGACTTGGCATTCACTTTTGTGTCACGCCTGTATTTTCTTTCCTTCAAGCTGAAGGTACATTTGTAATTTATCTTTGCATACACAAGTAATACAAATAGAAATAGATTAATAATAATGTTTACAGAAATTATGATACTTTCTGTACTTTGTTTGAATGTTTTCCATTTTTTATCATGATCATGAAGGTACGTCCTTCATAACCTTCGTCCTAAATTCGTTATATCCAAAGGGAAATAATGATTTGAAGGATGAAGGGCTCTTGATATTTAACATTTTATGTTGCCTTGTTCTTGATTCATAGCATTTGAGAACAAGTCCCCAACATTGGCGCCCACCTCCGGTGAACTCACTTCCACTTTTTGAAGTCTTGAACGCTTTCGGCAAGCATCACCTTCGTCATGCCGCCGAAAAAAGCTTCACCGACAGGGGCTGGTACTTTACAGCCACTGGATCCCAATCAGGACGTCCTTTCTCTTAGAGAGGCACGAAGCCAAAGAGGAAGGCTGTTAGTCCAACACCTCCGGAGGATGACTTGGATCAGGAGATCCAAAACCTGGAGATCCTTCAGCAACAGGTGCAGCGCAAGAAGGAGAAGATGGCTCGTTTAGCTGACCTTCAGAGACAGATAGACGAAGCTTCTGAAGAGGTTCGTCATCTTGTTCAGGATGATCAGAGCCGAAGGCCTCCACGCAGAGAGCTTCATCAGGAAGGCTTCCACAATGAGGACGACTGGTACGAAGATTTCCATCATGGAAATTTTGCTTTCGATGATGCTTCTCCTCTCTCAACAGAATTACAGGCTACACCATGGCCCCAGTCTTACAAGCCACCCTAACTCCCCATGTATGACGGTCATACAGACCCGAAGCAATTCCTTATGAGCTATGAAGCAACCATATCTTCGTATGGTGGCAATACTGCAGTCATGGCAAAATCTTTTGTCATGGCCGTCAAGAGCGTTGCTCAGACCTGGTACTCTTCTCTTCGGCCAGGGACAATCACTTCTTGGCAAAAGCTGAAGGATATGTTGATAACCAGCTTCCAAGGATTTCAGACAAAGCCAGTCACCGCCCAGGCTCTATTCCAGTGTACTCAGGATCACGAAGAATACCTTCAGGCGTATGTCCGAAGGTTTCTGTGTCTGAGGGCACAGGCGCCAACAGTGCCCAATGAAATTGTCATTGAGGCCATGATTAAGGGGCTTCGGCCGGGACCTTTAGCACAGTACTTTGCCAGGAAGCCACCACAAACGTTGGAAAAGCTGCTCCAGAAGATGGACGAATACATTCGAGCTGACAATGACTTCCGCCAAAGAAGGGAGGAAGCATTCAGGTTCTCTGAAATGACCAGGGGCTTCGGAGGAAGATTTCACCCGAGGCACGTTAGGTCAATTCATAACTCTACTCAAACTGATGATCGAGGGAGCCAGCAGCAAAGTCCACAATACTCTTCACAAGCTTCGGGGCAGCAGCAAAGTTCTTTTCGGCCGCCAGCGCCGAGGGGCAGAGGCGCCAGGGGCTTCGAGGGAAGGTTTGGAGATCAGCCAAGAAAAATTTACTGCTTATTCTGTGGTGAAGACAAGGGCCATACCACCAGGATGTGCCACGTTACCATCCAGAAGAAGAAGGAGATAGCAGAAGCAGTAGCGCAACAAAGTCAGCCGAAGCAGGTCATGCATACTGCTTCGTATCATTCGCCTTATATTCCAGAATATGTAGGCAATCACCCTGCAACTTCTGTTGCTTCGGCAAGCCAGCCCCAAGCATCTTGGCAGCAGCCTCCACCGCCACCGCCGACGCAGCGAGGACAGCAGCCAGAAGGGAGTCAGCACAATCACCTTCAGAGGGATTTCAGAGAGGAGTCCGAAGCTCGCACAGTCAATAGCACTGTGCCAGAGTCGAAGCACATTTATTGATAAATATCCTACCTCAACAGCAGTTTTTTATCGCATTTTTACATTCAGTATTACCTTTTTGTCAATAAGGAACAATTATGAGGAGTTTAAGTGTCTTTTATCGTTTTTCAATTTTTTGTAACACTTTCGTTTCTTACCATAATAAAAATATGTTTTTTCCATAGGCTTGAGTTGCCGAAGCATACGAATTTATGATGGCTTGAAAGACCTTTGTATTATCAAAATTTTGTTCTAACGGACACAGTACAGATTGTTCGAAACAGTAAAAAGTCGTTCCTAAGGGAGCGCAGTGTAAGTTTTCTAAACATACAGCGAAAAATAAACGTTGATTCCGCTGAAAGTAAAAGGCGAAGAAGCTCCTAAGGGAGGCTTACAGCGAAAAATAAACGTTGATTCCGCTGAAAGTAAAAGACGAAGAAGCTCCTAAGGGAGGCTTACAGCGAAAAATAAACGTTGATTCCGCTGAAAGTAAAAGGCGAAGAAGCTCCTTAGGGAGGCTTACAGCGAAAAGTCAGCGCTGATATAAAAGTGTGTGTGCTCTATTACAGGGATATGTATCTGTGGCACAAATATCATTTTGCATAACATAGCATGATCACATCATTCTGCATAACATAAGCATCATACAACATATTGCATGAGGAACACAAAACTTTTTGGAAAAGAGATACAGTATCGATCTTCGGAGAATATTTTGGAAAAGAGGAAATCGTGCTAAGGCACAAGATAAATCGACACGAAGTGCAGCTTCAATAGAGAGGCAACACAAAACTTTTTTATAGCTTTGGAGAATATTTCACGAAGCTTGGACATTTTTCATCAGAGAAGTAAGCAAATTCTTCTGATATAGAAAGGATTTTCTTCACGAAGCATGAAAAGAAGGGAAGGTGTTTTTTCGCCGAAGGCTCAAAAAATGGTATGTATGCAAAATTTCATGCATCGTAAAGAATTAAACTATAGATTATATATTACATTCCAAGTTACAATATATTACACATGTTACGTTCCAAATGTTTCTACAATAACGTTTAATCCTCCTTAAGCACTATTTCTGCAGCTTCATTAAATAGCTGGTCGACAGCCTTGTCCATAATGGCTTCGGCCATTTTTCTAATTTCATCGTCCCCCTTCGGGTGGGGGCCCGGAGATGCCTCAGCAGGTTCTAAGGGAAGAGAAGATACGGCTATATTACTATTACAAACCGCGAACAAAATCTGGAATTAAAAATTACAGCATAGTAAAAACCACTAATTAATATCTATTTGCCCTTCGGGCTCTGTACTTTTCTCGGCAGCTTCTGCTACTTTTCTAGCATCGTGGATGCCTTTTTCACTCTTTTGAATAATTTCTTGCGCCATTTCTTGGCCGCCGTTGTCCCAGATATCGGTGAAGAATTTCCCGCCGACCATGCTTGCTTCGGGCGAGGGGTCTTTAATGTCTTCAGAGGACAGGGTAGCTTCGGACTGCGCTAAGGATTTTACATGCTCGCAACCTTTCCTCTCCAAAACAGCAGCAATCCCTCTAGCACCCGAAAAAGCGCAGATGTCACCGTGGCTATTCAGGATTTCCTCGAAGGCCTCTGCTTCGTGACTGATCCATTCCATTGGACCTTCAGGATTGCCTCTTGAGAAATTCTCTTCACTAGAGAATGCGCCAACGTTGGCGAAGCTGGATTTTATCTTCTTAACGCACTCTATGGATTTAACATAACATTTTCTCTAGGATGCACGAAGCTCCTTAACACTTATCTCTAAATGATTGGCCAATTGAGCACTAAGCTCTCGTTTTGTCTCTTCAAGTATACGTTCTTCTTTGGCTCTAGCTAGCTGTTTCTGAAGACCTTTAATTTCGCATTTTTGGGCTTCGGCCTGGGCCTTTGAGGCAGCTTCGTCCTTTTTTACCTTGTCCACCAATGTAAGCAAAATTTTATCCTTTTCCAGAGCTTCGTTTCTCAGTTTAATAACTTCTGATCGTAGGTTGTTGAAAGCAATTGCATAGCTCTCGTCTTCGTCATTCTTTTGCGCTCTCAACGCATTGCTTAGTATTAAACCCTATATGTAAAAGAGTTGGTATAAGAATAAAAGAATGGTTTTCAAATCATAAAATTTCCAAACGCGCAGTTCTCGTACCTTCAGGCTATTGTACGCAAGACTATCTGCAAGATCGTCCTTCGTCAAAGCGCATAATCTAGCTTCAAGCTTCGGAAATCCCATACTTCTAGCCATCTCCCGACAGACGGATAATTCTTTGTTGTCTGGGAGGCAGTATAGGAAATCTTCTTCGTTCGTCCCATTGAACACTAGTGCCCCCTTCGGATATTTTAATTCTTTGGCATAGTGATTAGCTTCAAAAACTTCTTCTTCCGATAACTTTTTCCCCGAAGCATGTCGCACAATATAATCGTATATTTTGGAAGATGCTTCGGGGGCAGCGGTATCAATTTCTTCAACCAAAGTTGGCCCTGACATTTTCATTTCTTCGGTTACCTTTGCACTTTTTGTTTCTTCTGCTTCCAAGGGCATTACCTTGGTTGGTCCTGAAGGCCCTGTTTCAACTCCAGTATGTTGCTTCGGAGCTTCAGCAACGGATACTTCAGCAAGCGCCTCAAAAGTTTCAGCAGTCTTCTTTGGGGTTGTGCTTGGAAGTTTAATTGTTTCCAAAACATCTAACACATTAACCATTCTTTTTCTTTTTGGGGTCACTGTTGGCCCCTTTTTAATTTTTGATGCTTCAATTTCTTCTGAAGGACTTAAAATTTCTGATATCTTCACTCCCTCAACTGATGCTTTCGCTTCTTCCGTCTTTGGTTCTTCCATCTTTTCTGTCGCTGGCACTTCGGTCATTTCTTTGACTTCTGGCAGCAGGGTTGGCTCTTCAGCCTCGGTGGCCAAAGAGGTCTCACCGGCGAACTCAGGCACCGTGGCTGGTTCAATGTAGCGTGGCCGGTGTGTGAGAACCTTTACCCTTTTTCTCTTCGGCGCTGGCTCGCTAGGAGCAGTTGCAGCTGTTTCTTTTGCAAAAGTTGTGCCTTTTCTTTTTTTGCCCCCGCACTGGATAGCGATAGTCGGGGTAGACAAACCCGACTGCATCAAACACTCGGTTGAGTCTTTTCTTTTTTCGGCCTCCGAAGGCCGCTGACAATGCAGTGTCTTCGGCCTTCGAATATACCCCAAGCAATTCATCACTTACAGTCTCAATGCTCTTTAACCAATCATCATTTGGTTCAACGAACTTGTCCCCGTACTTGAATGTATACTTCAGCCTGACTAGCCCACCTTCGTCAGTTTCTTTAACAGTTTCTTTCGGCATTTCCCAATTATCAGCAAGAGGCCACACTCTGAAGGCAATGTGTTCTTGTATTAAATCCCTTGTCCCAATAAAAGAGCAGATTACGCCGAAGGCCCGTTGGCATTCTTCGGCTACTTCATCCATTTCTACCTTCGGTTTCCGGAGTCCGAAGCGCTGCCAGATGGGGCACATGATGACATCCTTAATATCTTCTCGAACCTTCAAATAATTATTTACATAGAACCATTCTTTCATCCATTCTCCGGGCCATCTCTTCCGAAAGGTTGGCATGAGACAGCTTGATCCAGAGCGAGCACCGAAGCTGTAGCAACCAAAGTTGTTATGATATTGCTCTTTACCCCAGGGCTTCGTTTCGTATAATAATTCATGTATATTGCAAAAGCTTTTTGCACTTGGCTCTAGGCCCTGGCTCTTTACAGCCCAGACAAAGATTCTCATTCTTATTATTGCTTCAGGGGTAAGTTGATGAAGGTAAACCTGATATATTTTCAGAACTTCTACCACAAACCTGCTTATAGGGAATCATAGCCCAGCTTTAAAAAAGCTTCGGAAGATAACAACTTCATTATCTTCGGGAGTCGGCACAGTTCTCTCTCCGTCATCTGCCCTCACGATGGACATATCTCGAAAATATCTCCCTCTCATGTTTTCAAGGTGACTTTGCCTAATAGTTGATTTTCCGAAGACTGAATGGCTTGGTCGCCATGGTCGATCTTCGGAATCCTCACCCCCACTGTCTGCATCATAACTATCACTTTCACCAGTATCTTCAGATAAGCCTTCCAAAATCTCCCTGGTAATTTTCTCTGTATTTGTTTTTGCTATTGATTCAATGAAGCCCAGATTTTTCTCCTCAGAAAGGCTCAGCTTCATCTCGGCAGCAACCTTCTTCCCCTCAGACATCCCTTCGGAATTCCTGCCTCTCGCTTCCGAAGCTTAAAACTAGGGAGGCAACCAAATATTTGTGGGCAGAAAGTTGTTTGAGCAGGCAAAACAGATGGCAAGAGAGCGTGCCAAATAAATTGTGGCGGACCCCTATTTATACACCCATTATGTCGGAAACTGGAGGGTCCCGCTTGTCAATGACTGTTGCTATTCTAGCAAAAGGAAGGTGTTTTTTCGGACCTTCGGCTCATAGCCTTCATCAATTTCGCAATATAAATTTATCTTTACAGCAAATTAATATTGCGAGGGGCTACTGTTGGGGGCCTTCGGCTTCCGACGGTCCTCAAAAACGTGATTTGACAATGTTTTCTAAGTATGCGAGCAGGTATCTTCGGAATCAGGAATCAGGTTGCGGGTATACAGAAGCATGGTCAAGACGAAGCTTGACTGGGACGGCGTTCACGACGAAGGATAAGATGATCACGAAGCTATATGCAGAAGAGCTTCGGCATCACGGCGGGAAGGGGAAACCGACTTAAAGATGAAAAGCCAAACTAGACCTCGAAGAATTACTATAGGGTTATTGATAAATGTAAAGGGCATTAATGTAATTTTGCATGGGCTGCGACCCGTGCCTATAAATAGGTGAACAGTATTCCCGTACTGTTCACGCTGACTTGGCATTCACTTTTGCGTCACGCCTGTATTTTCTTTCCTTCAAGCCGAAGGTACATTTGTAATTTATCTTTGCATACACAAGTAATACAAATAGAAATAGATTAATAATAATGTTTACAGAAATTATGATACTTTCTGTACTTTGTTTGAATGTTTTCCATTTTTTATCATGATCATGAAGGTACGTCCTTCATAACCTTCGTCCTAAATTCGTTATATCCAAAGGGAAATAATGATTTGAAAGACGAAGGGCTCTTGATATTTAACATTTTATGTTGCCTTGTTCTTGATTCATAGCATTTGAGAACAAGTCCCCAACAGACTGTATCGCCGAAGGTGCCTATAGTCGGGTCAGCCGAAGAAAAAATGGTGTGGCCAAAGAGCCAGAATTGGAAAAAAACAATAGTGTTGCCAAAGAGCCCAGCGGTAGAGGCAGAACTGCCGAAGGTGACAAAAGCTCCCGCCACAACTCCCAAGAGGTGGAGAATAGCCAGCGTGCTAGACGCTGTTATGGAAACCACAAAGGCATTGACTCCTGCCACTACGAAGAAAGTTGTCGAAGCTGCTATAGCCCAGGCCAAAGCCGAAGCTGGACCTTTAGTGCCCATTGAGACGAAGCCTGCCGCGACTGAGAATAAGGCTGAGCAAGAATCTCCAAATGTCGGCATGGCAGCGGGGCAGGACGTGACGGAAAAAGCTAAATCTCCTGCTCCCGAAGCTCCGTCTGAAGATCTTGATTATATTATTCGATATGCTTCAGGGAAAAGATTATCCGAAGAAGAAATTTTAGAAGACAAACACTATGCCTGAAAACTAAAATATCCGAAGGGGGCCTTAGTGTTCAACGGCACGGATGAAGATGATTTCATGTACTGTCTCCTGGACAACATAGAGATATCCGTTTGCTGGGAGATAGCCAAAAGTATGGGATTTCCGAAGCTTGAAACTAGCCTCGCCGCCATGTCGAAGGATGACCTTGTGGACAGCCTCGCATACAACAGTATAAAGGTACAGAAGCTATGAGCTTTAAAGTTTATGGAGTTGGAAATGAAGTCTTTCATTCTCATGCTAATTCTTTCTTTTTCTTGTAGGGCTTAATTCTTAGCAATGCCCTGAGGGCGCAAAAGAACATAGAAGACGAAAGCTGCACTATAGCTCTCGGCAACCTTCGATCAGAGGTAATTGAACTGAGAAACGAAGCTTTGGAGAAGGACAAGATTCTAATTTCATTGGTGAGTATAGTAAAAGAAGATGAAGCGAAATACAACGCTCAGGCCGAAGCTCAAAAAGCCGAGATCGAAGAGCTTCAGAAAAAGCTCGCCGAAGCTAATGAGAACTTTGCACTTGCAAAAGCTAGTAAAGAAATTAGTGAATGGTAAAAAGCTAGGCTAGAGAAAAATGTTGAGGAGCTTAATCCAAGGAAAGGTGCTTTGAAAAATCCTTGGATTGCGTGAAAAATTCGAAAAGCAGCTTTGCAAAAGTAGGTGCTTATTCTTCTGAAGAGAACTTTATTCGAGGCGACCCCGAAGGCATCATTGATTGGATAAGCGGGGAAGCCGAAGCCTTTGAAGAAATCCTGAATGATCGCGGGGATATTTGTGCTTTTTCTGGTGCTCGAGGTATTGTGGCAATTCTGGAGAAGGTTGGTTGCGAACACATTAAAACTATAGCCCAGGCTGAGGCCGCCTTCTCCCTAGATGACACAAAAGACCCTTCGGCTGAAGCTACTTTAGTGGGCGGAAAATTTTATTCTGATGTCTAGGTGAACGGTGGCCGGAAATTGGCCAACGAAATTATAAAGAAAAATGAAAAGGAAACCCATGAAACCCGAGAAGAAGCTAGACGAGCCGAAGAAATTGCTGAACGCGAAAGGCACATAGGTAATGTTTTTGAATTTTAGCTTCGGCTCTTATTCTCTGGCTTCGAACTAACGGTTTGCCTACTACAGCTGAATTGTCACCGCTGCCCGAGCCATATAACCCCCTAGCTGATCCGGTCATGAAAGAAGCACTGGACATAATGAGCATTGCTAACTCCATTATCTACGAAGTTGTCGAGAAGCTGCTGAACGAAGCCGCAGAGAAAATACTTAAGGAAGATTAAACTTTATTGTAATGATACTATGTAACATTTGTTGTTTTGAACAATTGATGAGACATGTAAATAGTTGTAATATATTTCTTTGCGATGCATGAAACTTACGTACATATCGTTTTTGAGCCTTCGGCGAAAAAACACCTTCCCTTCTTTTCATGCTTCGTAAAGAAAGATGCCCCTTCTATGGCCAGTCTGATACAATTGCGTTTCTCGAAGTTTGCCTCGTGTCTCAGCACATTGTCATTTAACAAAGTGTTGCCGAAAATTTACTTCATGTCCAATCCTTTTGCCGTTAATGCAATATGATGTATGTTGTAATGTTGTGCAAAATGATGTTATGATATGATGCAATATGATGATGACGTCAAACACACACACGCACGCACGCCCACACTGAGACATACAAGGCTCTGCATCCCCTTAGGAACGACTTTTGAGTATTTAAGCTCTACATCCCCTTAGGAACGACTTTTGAGCTTCTTCACCTTATATTTCGGTGTCATTTAAGCTCTACATCCCCTTAGGAACGACTTTGGAGCTTCTTCACCTTCTATTTCGGTGGAATTTTTGGCTCTGCATCTGAAAGGGAATTAGGCTTACACCTAGTTCCTAAATAATTTTGGTGGTTGAATTGCCCAACACAAATATTGGACTAACTAGTTTGCTCTAGTGTATAAATTATACAGGTGCAAAAGGTTCACACTTAACCAATAAAAAGACCAAGTATTGGGTTCGACAAAAGGGCAAAGGGTCAACCGAAGGCTCCTCTGGTCTGGCGCACCGGACTGTCCGGTGTGCCACCGGACATGTCCGGTGCACCAGAGAACTCAAACTTCAAACTCGTCACCTTCGGGAATTTACAGAGGCCACTCCGCTATAATTCACCAGACTGTCCGGTGTACACCGGACATGTCCGGTGCTCCAAGGAAGGGCGGCCTCCGGAACTCGCCAGCCTCGGGAATTCACTTCGGCTGCTTCGCTAAAATTCACTGGACTGTCCGGTGTGCACCGGACTGTCTGGTGCAACAACGGGGCAACGGCTATTTCGGCGCCAACGGCTACCTGCGACGCATTAAATGCGCGCAGGTCAGGCACGCCCATACTGGCGCACCGGACAATCTACAGTGCATGTCCGGTGCGCCACCGGACATCCAGGCGGGCCTAGAAGTCAGAACTCCAACGGTCAGATTCCAACGGCACTGGTGACGTGGCTGGGGCACCGGACATGTCCGGTGTGCACCGGACTGTCCGGTGTGCACCGGACTGTCCGGTGCGCCATCGAACAGACAGCCTCCACCAACGGTCAAGTTTGGTGGTTGGGGCTATAAATACCCCAACCACCCCACCATTCATTGTATCCAAGTTTTCCACCTCTCAACTACTTACAAGAGCTCTAGCATTCAATTCTAGACACACCAAAGAGATCAAATCCTCTCCAAATTCCACACAACGCTCTAGTGACTAGAGAGAGAGATTTGCTTGTGTTCTTTCGAGCTCTTGCGCTTGGATTGCTTTCTTCTCTCTTGATTTCTTTCTTGCGATCAAAACTCACTTGTAATTGAGGCAAGAGACACCAAAACTTGTGGTGGTCCTTGTGGGAACTTTGTGTTCCAAGTGATTGAGAAGAGAAAGCTCACTCGGTCCGTGGGACCGTTTGAGAGAGGGTAAGGGTTGAAAGAGACCCGGCCTTTGTGGCCTCCTCAACGGGGAGTAGGTTTGAAAGAACCGAACCTCGGTAAAACAAATCCGCGTGTCTCACTTCATTATTCGTTTGCGATTTGTTTTTGCACCCTCTCTCGTGAACTCTATTATATTTCTAATGCTAACCCGGCTTGTAGTTGTGATTATTTTTTAGAATTTCAGTTTCGCCCTATTCACCCCCCCCTCTAGGCGACTTTCAATTGGTATCAGAGCCCGGTGCTTCATTAGAGCCTAACCGCTCGAAGTGATGTCGGGAGATCACGCCAAGAAGGAGATGGAGACCGGCGAAAAGCCCACTACAAGCCACGGGAGCACTTCATCGGAAGAGTCCCGCACCAAGAGGAAGGAAAAGAAGAAGAGCTCCTCCAACAAAGGGAAGGAGAAGAAATCTTCTTCTCACCACAAAGAGAAGAAGGAGAGATCTTCCTCTCACAAGCCACATCGGAGTGGGGACAAGCACAAGAGGATGAGGAAAGTGCTCTACTACGAGACCGACACTTCATCAACATCGACCTCCGGCTCCGATGCGCCCTCCGTAACTTCTAAACGCCACGAGCGTAAGAAGTTTAGTAAGATCCCCTTACACTATCCTCGTACATCTAGACATACTCCATTACTTTCCGTTCCATTAGGCAAACTGCCAACCTTTGACGGTGAAGATTATGCTAGGTGGAGTGATTTAATGAAATTTCATCTAACCTCACTCCACAAAAGTATATGGAATGTTGTTGAGTTTGGAGCACAGGTACCATCCGTAGGGGATGAGGATTATGATGAGGACGAGGTGGCCCAAATCGAGCACTTCAACTCCCAAGCCACAACCATACTCTTGGCCTCTCTTAATAGAGAGGAATACAACAAGGTGCAAGGGTTGAAGAATGCAAAGGAAATTTGGGACCTCCTCAAGACCGCGCACGAGGGTGATGAACTAACAAAGATCACCAAGCGGGAAACAATCGAGGGGGAGCTCGGTCGCTTTCGACTTCGCCAAGGGGAAGAGCCACAAGACATGTACAACCGGCTCAAGACTTTGGTGAACCAAGTGCGCAACCTCGGGAGCAAGAAGTGGGATGACCATGAGGTGGTTAAGGTTATTCTTAGATCACTCATTTTCCTTAACCCCACTCAAGTTCAATTAATTCGTGGTAATCCTAGATATACTCAAATGACCCCCGAGGAAGTTATCGGGAATTTTGTGAGCTTTGAATGTATGATCAAGGGCTCCAAGAAGATCAACGAGCTTGATGAACCCTCCACGTCCGAGGCACAACCGGTGGCATTTAAGGCGACGGAGGAGAAGAAGGAGGAGTCTACACCGAGTAGACAACCAATTGACGCCTCCAAGCTCGACAATGAGGAGATGGATTTAATCATCAAAAGCTTTCGCCAAATCCTCAAGCAACGGAAGGGGAAGGATTACAAATCCCGTTCCAAGAAGGTTTGCTACAAGTGTGGTAAGCCCGGTCACTTTATCGCTAAATGTCCATTATCAAGTGACAGTGACAGGGATAACGACAAGAAGGGAAAGAGGAAAGAAAAGAAGAGGTACCACAAGAAGAGGGGCGGCGATGCCCACGTGTGCCGCGAGTGGGACTCCGACGAGAGCTCCACCGACTCCTCCTCCGACGAGGACGCCACCAACATCGCCGTCACCAAGGGACTCCTCTTCCCAAACGTCGGCCACAAGTGCCTCATGGCAAAGGACGGCAAAAAGAAGAAGGTTAAATCTAAATCCTCCACTAAATATGAATCCTCTAGTGATGATAATGCTAGTGATGAGGAGAATAATTTGCGTACCCTTTTTGCCGATCTTAACATGCAACAAAAGGAGAAATTAAATGAATTAATTAGTGCCATCCATGAGAAGGATGATCTCTTGGACTCCCAAGAGGACTTCCTAATCAAGGAAAATAAAAAGCATGTTAAGATTAAAAATGCTTATGCTCAACAAGTTGACAAATATGAAAAATTGTCTAGTGAGCTAAGCACTTGCCATGAGACTATAGACAACCTTAGAAATGAAAATGCTAGATTAATTGCTAAGATTGATTCTCATGTTTGTGTTGCTTCAATTCCCAATTTTAGAAATGATAATGATGATTTGCTTGCTAAGATTAAGGAATTGAATGATTCTCTTGCTAGCCTTAGAGTAGAAAATGAAAATTTGATTGCTAAGGCTAAAGATTTTGATGTTTGCAATACTACTATTTCCGACCTTAGAACTAAGAATGATATGTTGCATGCTAAGGTTGTAGAATTAAAATCTTGCAAACCCTCTACATCTACCGTTGAGCACACTTCTATTTGTACTAGATGTAGAGATGTTGATATCAATGCTATTCATGATCACATGGCTTTAATTAAACAACAAAATGATCATATAGCAATATTAGATGCTAAAATTACCGAGCATAACTTAGAAAATGAAAAGTTTAAATTTGCTAGAAGTATGCTCTATAATGGGAGACGCCCTGGCATCAAGGATGGCATTGGCTTCCAAAGGGGAGACAATGTCAAACTTTATGCCCCTCCTAAGAATTTGTCTAACTTTGTTAAGGGCAAGGCTCCCATACCTCAGGATAACAAGGGGTACATTTTGTACCCTGCCGGCTATCCTGAGAACAAAATTAGGAGAACTCATTCTAGAAAGTCTCACTCTGGCCCTAACTATGCTTTTATGTATAAGGGTGAGACATCTAGCTCTAGGCAACCAACCCATGCCAAATTGCCTAGAAAGAAAACTCCTATTGCATCAAATGATCACAACATTTCATTTAAAACTTTTGATGCATCTTATGTTTTGACTAACAAATCCGGCAAAGTAGTTGCCAAGTTTGTTGGGGGCAAACACAAGGGGTCAAAGACTTGTGTTTGGGTACCCAAAGTTCTTGTTTCTAATGCCAAAGGATCCAAAACCGTTTGGGTACCTAAAGTCAAGAACTAAAATTGTTTTGTAGGTTTATGCATCTGGGGGCTCAAGTTGGATACTCGACAGCGGGTGCACAAACCACATGACAGGGGAGAAGAAGATGTTCTCCTCATATGAGAAAAACCAAGATCCCCAACGAGCTATCACATTCGGGGATGGAAATCAAGGTTTGGTCAAAGGATTGGGTAAAATTGCTATATCACCTGACCATACTATTTCAAATGTTTTTCTTGTAGATTCATTAGATTACAATTTGCTTTCAGTATCCCAATTATGTCAAATGGGCTACAACTGTCTATTTACTGATGTAGGTGTTACTGTCTTTAGAAGAAGTGATGATTCAATAGCATTTAAGGGTGTGTTAGAGGGTCAGCTATACTTGGTAGATTTTGATAGAGCTGAACTCGACACATGCTTAATTGCTAAGACTAACATGGGTTGGCTCTGGCATCGCCGACTAGCCCACGTTGGGATGAAGAATCTTCATAAGCTTCTAAAGGGAGAGCACATTTTAGGACTAACAAATGTTCATTTTGAGAAAGACAGGATTTGTAGCGCATGCCAAGCAGGAAAGCAAGTTGGGACTCATCATCCACACAAGAACATCATGACTAGTGACAGGCCACTGGAGTTCCTACACATGGACCTATTCGGCCCGATCGCTTACATAAGCATAGGCGGGAGTAAGTACTGTCTAGTTATTGTGGATGATTATTCTCACTTCACTTGGGTATTCTTTTTACAGGAAAAAACTCAAACCCAAGAGACCTTAAAGGGATTCTTGAGACGGGCTCAAAATGAGTTCGGCTTAAGGATCAAGAAAATAAGAAGCGACAACGGGACGGAGTTCAAGAACTCTCAAATCGAAGGTTTCCTTGAGGAGGAGGGCATCAAGCATGAGTTCTCTTCTCCCTACACACCTCAACAAAATGGTGTAGTGGAGAGGAAGAATCGAACTCTATTGGACATGGCAAGGACCATGCTTGATGAGTACAATACTTCGGATCGGTTTTGGGCCGAGGCGGTCAACACCGCCTGCTACGCCATCAACCGGTTATATCTACACCAAATCCTCAAGAAGACATCCTATGAACTCCTAACCGGTAAAAAGCCCAACATTTCATATTTTAGAGTCTTTGGTAGCAAATGCTTTATTCTTGTTAAAAGAGGTAGAAAATCTAAATTTGCTCCTAAGACTGTAGAAGGTTTTTTACTTGGTTATGACTCAAACACAAGGGCATATAGGGTCTTTAACAAGTCCACTGGACTAGTTGAAGTCTCATGTGACGTTGTGTTTGATGAAACTAACGGCTCTCAAGTAGAGCAAGTTGATCTTGATGAGATAGGTGAAGAACAGGCTCCATGCATAGCACTAAGGAACATGTCCATTGGGGATGTGTGCCCTAAGGAATCCGAAGAGCCTCCAAAAGCACAAGATCAACCATCCTCCTCCACGCAAGCATCTCCACCGACTCAAAATGAGGTTGAAGCTCAAGTTGATGAAGTAGAAGATCAAGCAAATGAGCCACCTCAAGATGATGGCAATGATCAAGGGGGAGATGCAAATGATCAAGAAAAGGAGGATGAGCAAGAACCAAGACCGCCACACCCAAGAGTCCACCAAGCAATACAACGAGATCACCCCGTCGACACCATCCTCGGCGACATTCATAAGGGGGTAACTACTAGATCTCGTGTTGCACATTTTTGTGAACATTACTCGTTTGTTTCCTCTATTGAGCCACACAGGGTAGAGGAAGCACTACAAGATTCGGATTGGGTGGTGGCGATGCAAGAGGAGCTCAACAACTTCACTAGAAATGAGGTATGGCATTTAGTTCCACATCCTAATCAAAATGTTGTAGGAACCAGATGGGTTTTCCGCAACAAGCAAGATGAGCATGGTGTGGTGACAAGGAACAAAGCACGACTTGTGGCCAAGGGATACTCCCAAGTCGAAGGTTTGGATTTCGGTGAAACCTATGCACCTGTAGCTAGGCTTGAGTCAATTCGCATATTATTGGCCTATGCTACTTACCATGGCTTTAAGCTTTATCAAATGGACGTGAAAAGTGCCTTCCTCAATGGACCAATCAAGGAAGAGGTCTATGTTGAGCAACCTCCCGGCTTTGAAGATAGTAAGTACCCTAAACATGTTTATAGGCTCTCTAAGGCGCTTTATGGGCTCAAGCAAGCCCCAAGAGCATGGTATGAATGCCTTAGAGATTTCCTTATTGCTAATGGCTTCAAAGTCGGCAAAGCCGATCCTACTTTATTCACTAAGACCCTTGACAAAGACTTGTTTGTATGCCAAATTTATGTTGATGATATCATATTTGGGTCTACTAACGAATCTACATGTGAAGAATTTAGTAGGATCATGACACAAAAATTCGAGATGTCAATGATGGGGGAGTTGAAGTATTTTCTAGGATTTCAAGTCAAGCAACTCCAAGAGGGCACCTTCATTTGTCAAACAAAGTACACTCAAGACATTATAACCAAGTTTGGAATGAAGGATGCCAAGCCCATCAAGACACCCATGGGAACAAATGGGCATCTCGACCTCGACACGGGAGGTAAGTCCGTGGATCAAAAGGTATACCGGTCGATGATAGGTTCTTTACTCTATTTATGTGCATCTCGACCGGATATTATGCTTTCTGTTTGCATGTGTGCAAGGTTCCAATCCGACCCTAAGGAATCCCACCTTACGGCCGTAAAACGAATCTTGAGATATTTGGCTTTTACTCCTAAGTTTGGGCTTTGGTACCCTCGGGGATCCACATTTGATTTGATTGGTTACTCGGATGCCGATTGGGCGGGGTGCAAAATCAATAGAAAGAGCACATCGGGGACTTGCCAGTTCTTGGGAAGATCCTTGGTGTCTTGGGCTTCAAAGAAGCAAAATTCGGTCGCTCTTTCTACCGCCGAAGCCGAGTATATTGCCGCAGGCCATTGTTGCGCGCAATTGCTATGGATGAGGCAAACCCTGCGGGACTACGGTTACAAACTAACCAAAGTTCCTCTTCTATGTGATAATGAGAGTGCAATCCGCATGGCGGATAATCCCGTTGAGCATAGCCGCACTAAACACATAGCCATTCGGTATCATTTTCTTCGGGATCACCAACAAAAGGGGGATATCGAGATTTCATACATTAACACTAAAGATCAATTAGCCGATATCTTTACCAAGCCTCTTGATGAACAAACTTTTACCAAACTTAGGCATGAGCTCAATATTCTTGATTCTAGGAATTTCTTTTGCTAATTTGCACACATAGCTCATAAATATACCTTTGATCATGTCTATTTGATATATGCTATGACTAATGTGTTCTCAAGTATATTTCCAACCAAGTCATAGGTATATTGAAAGGGAATTGGAGTCTTCGGCGAAAACAAAGGCTTCCACTCCACTCTACTACTCATTCTTCGCCGTCGCTCCGTTTCTCTCTACGTCTTTGGTATAATCTTCACTCATTTATTTATGACCAAAGGGGAAGAAAGTACTTCTAAGGGCTCTAATGATTCCGTTTTTGGCGATTCATGCCAAAGGGGGAGAAAGTATGAGCCCAAAGCAAAAGGACCGCACCACCACCCTAATTTTAAAAAGGACCGCACCACCACCCTAATTTTAAAATTAATGGTTTTCAATTGGAAAATTTCAAATTGGTATCTCTTTGTGTTCTAAAGGGGGAGCAAGTAGTATTTTCAAAACTTGATATCTTAAAATCCTCTTGAACACTAAGAGGAGAATTTATTTGAGGGGGAGTTTTGTTTAGTCAAAGGAAAAGCATTTGAAACAAGGGGAGAAAATTTCAAACTTGAAAATGCTTTGAAAAATCTTATTCATTTACCTTTGATTATCTTGCAAAAGGACTTTGAAAAGAATTTACAAAAGAGTTTGCAAAAACAAAACTTGTGGTGCAAATGTGGTCCAATATGTTAAAAACAAAGAAACAATCCATGCACATCATGTAAGTATTTATATTGGCTCAATTCCAAGCAACCTTTGCACTTACATTATGCAAACTAGTTCATTTATATTTGCTTTGGTTTGTGTTGGCATCAATCACCAAAAAGGGGGAGATTGAAAGGGAATTAGGCTTACACCTAGTTCCTAAATAATTTTGGTGGTTGAATTGCCCAACACAAATATTGGACTAACTAGTTTGCTCTAGTGTATAAATTATACAGGTGCAAAAGGTTCACACTTAACCAATAAAAAGACCAAGTATTGGGTTCGACAAAAGAGCAAAGGGTCAACCAAAGGCTCCTCTGGTCTGGCGCACCGGACTGTCCGGTGTGCCACCGGACATGTCCGGTGCACCAGAGAACTCAAACTTCAAACTTGTCACCTTCGGGAATTTACAGAGGCCACTCCGCTATAATTCACCGGACATGTCCGGTGCTCCAAGGAAGGGCGGCCTCCGGAACTCGCCAGCCTCGGGAATTCACTTCGGCTGCTTCGCTAAAATTCACCGGACTGTCCGGTGTGCACCGGACTGTCCGGTGCAACAGCGGGGCAACGGCTATTTCGGCGCCAACGGCTACCTGCGACGCATTAAATGCGCGCGCTGCGCGCGCAGAGGTCAGGCACGCCCATACTGGCGCACCGGACAATCTACAGTGCATGTCCGGTGCGCCACCGGACATCCAGGCGGGCCCAGAAGTCAGAACTCCAACGGTCAGATTCCAACGGCACTGGTGACGTGGCTGGGGCACCGGACATGCCCGGTGTGCACCGGACTGTCCGGTGCGCCATCGAACAGACAGCCTCCACCAACGGTCAAGTTTGGTGGTTGGGGCTATAAATACCCCAACCACCCCACCATTCATTGTATCCAAGTTTTCCACCTCTCAACTACTTACAAGAGCTCTAGCATTCAATTCTAGACACACCAAAGAGATCAAATCCTCTCCAAATTCCACACAACGCTCTAGTGACTAGAGAGAGAGATTTGCTTGTGTTCTTTCGATCTCTTGCGCTTGGATTGCTTTCTTCTCTCTTGATTTCTTTCTTGTGATCAAAACTCACTTGTAATTGAGGCAAGAGACACCAAAACTTGTGGTGGTCCTTGTGGGAACTTTGTGTTCCAAGTGATTGAGAAGAGAAAGCTCACTCGGTCCGTGGGACCGTTTGAGAGAGGGTAAGGGTTGAAAGAGACCCGGCCTTTGTGGCCTCCTCAACGGGGAGTAGGTTTGAAAGAACCGAACCTCGGTAAAACAAATCCGCGTGTCTCACTTCATTATTCGTTTGCGATTTGTTTTTGCACCCTCTCTCGCAAACTCTATTATATTTCTAACGCTAACCCGGCTTGTAGTTGTGATTATTTTTTAGAATTTCAGTTTCGCCCTATTCACCCCCCCCCCCTCTAGGCGACTTTCAGCATCCCTAGGAACGACTTTTGAGCAGAAAACTTACTCTGCGCTCCCTTAGGAATGACTTTTGTAGCTTCGGAACTTACTCAGTTCCCTTAGGAACGACTTTTGTAGCTTTGGAAGTCCGTGAGGAAGGCATACTTTACTCATCGAAATTTAACCCTTCGTTACTTGTTTCTCTTACAAAAAAATAAAATGGCATAAAAGATAAAGGTACATCAAGAGTAGGATATTATTCAGTAAATATGCTTAGATTCTGGCACAGTGCTATTGACTGTACGAGCTTCGGACTCTTCCTGGAAGTCGCGCTGCTGTTGAACGTGCTGGTGCCCTTCTGGCTGCTGGCTTCGGGTATGAGTGGGTAGTAATGGTGGTGGTAATGGGAGCTGGGCCCAGGAAGGTTGAGAATGACTTGCCGAAGCAACAGAGACCGAAGGTTGTTGGTTGCCTACGTACTCTGGTACATAGGGAGAATAGCATGAAGCAGTATGTAAAACTTGCTTCGGCTGATTCTGTCGCGCTTCAGCTTCGGCAATCTCCTTTTGCTTCTGAATTGTAACTTGGCAAGTTCTTGTAGTGTGTCCCTTGTCTTCTCCACAAAATAAGCAATAGAGTTTTTTGGGTTGATCCTCGTACCTTCCTCCGAAGCCCCTGCCATCTCTGCCCCTTGGGGCTGGTGGCCTGAAAGAGCTTTGTTGTTGCCCTAAAGATTGGGAGCTGTGCTGTGATCTCTGAGGCTGACTTCCTCTGTCATCACTTAGGCTGGAGTTATGGATTGATCTGACATGCCTGGGGTGGATTCTTCCTCCAAAGCTCCTGGTCATTTCAGAAAACCTGTAGGCTTCTTCCCTTCTCTAGCGGAAATCATTATCAGCCCGGATGTATTCATCCATCTTCTAAAGAAGCTTCTCCAGGGTCTATGGAGGTTTCTTGGCAAAGTATTGAGTCATAGGTCCTGGCCGAAGCCCCTTGATCATAGCCTCAATGATAATTTCATTGGGCACCGTAGGCGCTTGTGCTCTCAGATGCAAGAACCTTCGGACATACGCCTGAAGGTACTCCCCATGGTCTTGTGTGCACTGGAACAAGGCTTGAGTAGTGACTAGCTGTTGGGGGCCTTCGGCTTACGAAGGTCCTCAAAAACAGGATTTAACAATATTTCTGGAGTATAATGCGTGAGCAGGTATCTTCGGACTCAAGTCGGTATCACAGCAGGAGAAGACCAGAATAATACGAAGGTTCATACAGCGCCGAAGATGTGAACAGGAAAGCTTCGGCATGGTAGCAGAAAATGAAACCGACTTAAAGATGAAAAGGCTATTCAGACCTCGATAGATTACTATAGAATTATTATCAAATGTAAAGGGCATGAATGTAATTTTGTATGGGCTGCGTCCCACGCCTATAAATAGGTGAACAGTACCCCCGTACTGTTCACGCGGATTTTGACATTCGCTTTTGCGTCACGTTTGTACTTTCATCTCCTTCAAGCTGAAGGTACATTTGTAATTCGATGTTATTTCTGTTTCTACATAATGATAATGCAAAAATAAGTCAATAATAATATACAATTGTCTATGTTATCCTTCATATTCCTTATGATTCATCCTTCGTCAATGTATAGTGTATTTATGAAGGTTTGCCCCTCATAACCTTCGTCCGAAAATCATTATATCCTAAGGGAAATAATGCTTCGAAGGACCAAGGACTTTACCGATTAACATTTTCTATGTTGCCTTGTTCTTAACTCATAGCATTTGAGAACAAGTCCCCAACATTGGCGCCCACTTTCCGGTGAACTCACTTCCACTCTTTGAGTTTTTGAACACCTTCGGCGATCATAAACCTTCGCTATGGCGCCGAAGAAAGCTTCAGCAACTGGCACTGCAGCTCTCCAACCGCTGGACCACAATCAGGAGACTGTCTCTCTTCGGGAGGCCCGAAGCCAGAAAAGGAAGGCTGTTAGCCCGACACCGCCAGAGGATGAGATAGACCAAGAAATCAGAAACATGGAGATGCTTCATCAACAGGTGCAAAGGAAGAAGGAAAAGATGGTCAGGCTAGCTGAACTGCAAAGGCAGATAGACGAAGCCTCTGAGGAAGTTCGTCATCTTACTCAGGATGAGCAACACCGAAGGCCTCAGCACCAAGACCTTCATCAGGAGGGTTTCCTCAATGAAGATGACTGGTATGACAATTTCCATCATGGGAATTTTGTTTTTGATGATGCTTCTCCTCTGTCCGCTGAGCTGCAGGCTACACCTTGGCCTCCGTCCTACAAGCCGCCTCAGCTTCCCATATTTGATGGCCACTCAGACCCGAAGCAGTTTTTGATGAGCTACGAAGCAACAGTATCTTCGTATGGTGGCAATGCTGCGGTCATGGCAAAATCTTTTGTTATGGCTGTCAGGAGTGTTGCTCAAACCTGGTACTCCTCCCTTTGACCAGGAACGATCACTTCGTGGCAAAAGCTGAAGGACTTGTTGTTAACCAGCTTCCAAGGGTTCCAGACGAAGCCGGTCACGGCTCAAGCTCTATTCCAGTGCACCCAGGATCACGAAGAGTACCTTCAGGCGTACGTCCGGAGGTTCTTGCGTTTGAGGGCACAGGCACCAACAGTGCCCAACGAAATTGTCATTGAGGCCATGATCAAGGGGCTTCGGCCAGGACCGTCAGCTCAGTACTTCGCTAGGAAGCCTCCTCAAACTTTGGAGAAGCTGCTCCAGAAGATGGACGAGTACATTCGGGCCGATAATGATTTTCGCCAAAGAAGGGAGGAGGCTTTCAGGTTTTCTGAAATGACCAGGGGCTTCGGAGGGAGGTTCTATCCGAGGCACGTTAGATCAATTCATAACTCTACCCAAAATGATGATAGAGGGAGCCAACAGCAAAGGCCACAGTGTTCCTCACAGGCTTCGGGGCAACAGCAAGGCTCCTTCCGACCACCAGCTCCGAGAGGCAGAAGTGCCAGGGGCTTCGGCGGAAGATTTGGCGATCAGCCAAGAAGAATTTTTTGCTTGTTCTGTGGTGAGAACAAAGGCCATACCACCAGGATGTGCCATGTTACCATCCAGAAGCAAAAGGAAATAGCCGAAGCTGCAGCACAACAGGCTCAGCCGAAGCAGGTCATGCACACTGCTTCGTATCATTCGCCTTACATCCCAGAGTATGTAGGCAATCACCCTGCAGTTTCTGTTGCTTCGGCGAGTCAACCTCAAGCTTCCTGGCAACAGCCTCCGCCTCCACCACCGCTGCAACAAGGCCAGCAGCCAGAAGGGAGCCAATATGCTCCACACCAAAGGGACTTCAGAGAACAGTCCGAAGCTCGCACAGTCAACAGCACTGTGCCATAGTCAAAGCACATCTATTGACAAATATCCTACCTTAATAGCAATCTTTTTCATTCAGTTTTATTTTCTGTGTAATAAAGGACATTGTTTAGGTTTCATGTAAATAGTTTTGTTGATTCTCACAAGGAAAATATATTTTCTTCACAGGCTTAAGTTGTTGAAGTTTAAAGATTTGTGATAACAAAGAGGACCTTCGAATTATCGAAAATTCTTCGAAGCAACAAAAAGTCGTTCTAAGGAACGCAGAGTAAGTTTGCCGAAGTCACAAAAAGCCGTTCCAAAGGGAGCGCAGTGTAAGTTTTCTGCTCCAAAGTCGTTCCAAAGGGAATGCAGAGCATACAGCGAAAAGTCAACGCTGATACCGCCTAAGTAAAAGGCGAAGCGCGAAAAGTCAACGCGAATACCGCTGAAAGTAAAAGGCGAAGAAGCTCCTAAGGGAGGCTTACAGTGAAAAATAAACGCTGATTCCGCTGAAGTAAAAGGCGAAGAAGCTCCTAAGAGAGGCTTATAGTAAAAAGACAACGCTGATTCAAAAAGACTATGTGTTTTATCGCAGGAATGTGTGTGTATCTTCGGAATAAACACCATCTTACACAACATAACATCATAGCATCATTTCGCATAGCATAAGCATCATACATCATGCTGCATATGGCACAAGAAAGGGACGTGACATCGATCTTCGGAAGAATGTTTTGAAAGGGGAAAATCATGCTAAGTTGCAAGCAGATACACTATTGATCTTCGGAAGTGTAGCTTCGGAGAACATCTTCACGAAGCTTGGATATTATTCATCAGAACACTACGAATATTGTTGTGACAAATGAAAATTATTCTTCACGAAGCATAAAAAGAAGGGAAGGTGTTTTTTCGTCAAAGACTCAAAAACGGTACGTATGTAAAGTTTCATGCATCGTAAAGAATTAAACAATAAAAGCAGGTATATTACATTCAGGGCTACAAGATGTCACACATATTACATTTCAGAAGTTTTTTTTACAATAGTATTTAATCTTCTCTCAGAACAACTTCTGCAGCCTCATTCAGGAGCCGATTGACAACTTCGTCCATAATAGCTTCAGCCATCTTTTTAATTTCGTCGTCTCCTTTCGGCTGAGAGCCCGGAGACGCTTTAGCAGGATCTGAAAGAGGACAGGATACGGCTACATTGCTATTACAAATTGCAAACGAAGTTTAAAACCAAAAATTACAACACAATAAAAACCATTAGTTAATACCTAGTTGCCCTTCGGGCTCTGCGCTCTTCTCAGCAGCCTCAGCTACTTCTCTAGCATCGTGAATGCCCTTTTCGCTTTTTCGAATAATTTCTCGAGCCATTTCTCGGCCACCATTATCCCATACGTCGGTGAAAAATTTTCCACCGACCATGCTAGCTTCGGCCGAAGGATCTCTTGCATCTTCGAAGGACAAGGCAGCTTCGGATTGCGCTAAAATCTTTACATGATCGCAGCCCTTTTTCTCTAAAATGGTGGCAATTCCCCTGGCACCCGAGAAAGCACATATGTCTCCGCGGCTATTTAAAATTTCCTCGAAGGCCTCAGCTTCGTGATCGATCCATTCGATGGGACCTTCGGGGTTGCCTCTTGTAAAGTTTTCTTCGCTTGAGAATGCGCCGACGCTGGCGAAGCTAGCTTTTAACTTCTTGACACACTCCATAGATTTGTTGTAGCATCTTTTCTTGGACGAACGAAGCTCTTCAACAGTTCCCTCTAAATGATTTGCCCATTGGTCGCTAAGTTCTCGCTTCGTTTCTTCAAGTATGCGTTCTTCTTTGGCTCTGGCCAGTTGTTTTCGAAGATCTTCAATTTCAAGTTTCTGAGCCTCAGCTTGACCCTTAAAAGTAGCCTCGTCTTCTTTTATTCTATTTATCAATGAATGTAATATTTTATCTTTTTCGAGACCTTCGTTCCTTAGTTCAATTACTTCGGAACGAAGGTTGCTCAGGGCAATAGCGCACCCTTCGTCTTCGGTATCTTTTTGGGCCCTGAGGGCATTGCTAAGTATAAGGCCCTGCGGGGAAGGATATGTGTGCGTCAATAGATTTAAGTAAATGAAACATTTTGGTTTCAAAGAAAAAGTACAAAGATCTCATTTTTTGTACCTTTAAGCTATTGTATGCCAGGCTGTCGGCCAGATCGTTTTTCGACAGCACCGAGAGCCCGTCTTCTAGTGTTGGGAATCCGAAGCTCTTGCTCATCTCCCGACAGACAGAAATCTCCTTGCTGTCAGGGAGACAATACAAAAAGTCTTCTTCTCCACTGCCATTGAATATTAACGCCCCCTTTGGATACTTCAGTTTTTGGGCGTAAAGCTGGGCCTCTTGTTTTTCTTTTTCTGATAATTGTTTCCCCGAAGCATGACGAACAATATAATCAAGGACTTTGGGGGATGCTTCGGGGGCAATGACACTGATTTCTTCAACAAAAGTTGGCTCTGTTATTTTTTCTTCCTCGGTTTCCAAGGATTTTATCTTCGTGGGCTCTGAGGACCCAGCTTCGGCTTCAGTTTCTTGCTCTAGAGCTTTAGTATCAGAAATTTTAGTTTTCGCTTCAGGAATGGCAACAATCTTCTTCGGAGGTGTCCTTGAAGATTTAATTGTTTCCAGAACATCTAGCACATTGACCATTCTCTTTCTTTTCGGAGTCGCTGCTGGCACCTTTTGATTTTTTACTGTCTCAACATTTGCTGCAGGACTCAAAACTTCTGATGTTTTTTACTCAGTTGGTTTTTTCACTTCTTCCATTTTTTCTGTGGATGTGGCTTCGGCCATCTCTTTGGTTTCTGGTATCAAAATCTTCGGTTCTTCCAATTCTATCCTTGTTGGCGCTTCGGCCATTTCTGCGACTTCTGGCAGCAAGGTTGCCTTGATTGGCTTTTCAGCTTCGGTGGCCGAAGAAGTTTCTCCGGTGAACTCAGGCACCGAAGCTGGTTCAATATAGCGTGGCCGATGTGTGAGGACCTTTATCCTCTTTCTTTTCGGTTCTGGCTAGGTTGTGTTTTTTCTTTTCTGCCCTCGAATGGGATAACGATAGTCAGGGTAGACAAACCCGATTGCATCAAACACCCGGTTCAGCCTTTTCTTTTTTCGGCCTCCGAAGGCTGCTGACAGTGCAGTATCTTCGGCCTTCGAATAAGCCCCAAGCAGTTCATCACTTAAATTTTCAATACTCTTTAACCAGTCATCATCTGGCTCAACGAATTTATCTCCGAACTTGAAAGTGTACTTCAGCCTGATAAGTCCACCTTTGTCGGCCTCCTTTATGGTTTCTTGCGGCATTTCCCATTTCTCCGCGAGCGGCCATACTCTGAAGGCAATATGTTCTTGTACCAAATCTCTCGTTCTAATAAAAGAACAAATAACACCGAAGGCTCTCTGGCATTCTTCGTCAGCTTCACTCATTTCAACCTTCGGCCTCCGCAGGCTGAAGCTTTGCCAAATAGGGCGCATAATTATACCTTTAATATCTTCCCGTACTGCCAGGTCATTCTTCACATAAAACCATTCTGTCATCCAGTCGCCGGGCCATCTCTTCCGAAAGGTTGGCACGGGACAGCTTGACCCAGACCGAGAAACGAAACTGTAGCAGCCAAAATTATTGTGATACTGTTCTTTACCCCAAGGTTTTGTTTCGTATGATAATTCGTGTATATTGCAGAAACTTTTCGCATCAGGCTCCAGACCTTGGCTTCTCACGGCCCATACGAAGATATTCAGCCTTATAATTGCTTCGGGGGTAAGTTGATGAAGATAGACTTCAAACATTTTCAGCACCTCTACGACGAAGCTGCTCAGGGGAAATCGTAGTCCAGCTTTCAAAAAGCTTCGGTATACTACGACTTCATTCTCTTCAGGGTGTGGACAAGTCTTTTCCCCTTCGCCGGCCCTCACAACGGACAAATCCCGGAAATACCTTCCTCTCATGTTGACAAGATGATTTTCTTTGATAGTTGATTTGCCGAAAACCGCATGACTTGGTCGCCAAGGGCGATCTTCGGAGTCTTCACCACCACTGTCCACATCATAACTGTCGCTGTCACCAGTATCTTCAGACAAACCTTCCAGAATCTCCTTGGTGATTTTTTCTGTATTGGTCTTCGACATTGCTATAAGAAACCCCAGATTCTTCTCTTCATCGAGACTCAGCTTCATCTCGGTAGCAGCCTTCTTATCTTCAGACATCTTCGGGAATACTAAAAAACTGTTTTCAATGCCGAAGCTTCAAAACTTAAAAGCTCAGCAAATCTTGGTGCGCAAGAGCTAAAAATTGAGTGAGCGGGAGCAGATGGCAAGAAAGTGTGCCAAATGAATTTGCGGTATGATCTTATTTATACGCCCAGTGCGTTGAAAATTGAAAGACCCCGCTTGTCAGTGAATGTTGCTATTCTAGCAAAGGGAAGGTGTTTTTTCGGACCTTCGGCGTAAGGCCTTCGTCCATGTCGCAATCTAAATTTATTATTTTAAAAAACAAATTAATATTGCGAGGGGCTACTGTTGGGGGCCTTCGGCTTACGAAGGTCCTCAAAAACAGGATTTAACAATATTTCTGGAGTATAATGCGTGAGCAGGTATCTTCGGACTCAAGTCGGTATCACAGCAGGAGAAGACCAGAATAATACGAAGGTTCATACAGCGCCGAAGATGTGAACAGGAAAGCTTCGGCATGGTAGCAGAAAATGAAACCGACTTAAATATGAAAATGCTATTCAGACCTCGATAGATTACTATAGAATTATTATCAAATGTAAAGGGCATGAATGTAATTTTGTATGGGCTGCGTCCCACGCCTATAAATAGGTGAACAGTACCCCCGTACTGTTCACGCGGATTTTGACATTCGCTTTTGCGTCACGTTTGTACTTTCATCTCCTTCAAGCTGAAGGTACATTTGTAATTCGATGTTATTTCTGTTTCTACATAATGATAATGCAAAAATAAGTCAATAATAATATACAATTGTCTATGTTATCCTTCATATTCCTTATGATTCATCCTTCGTCAATGTATAGTGTATTTATGAAGGTTTGCCCCTCATAACCTTCGTCCGAAAATCATTATATCCTAAGGGAAATAATGCTTCGAAGGACGAAGGACTTTACCGATTAACATTTTCTATGTTGCCTTGTTCTTAACTCATAGCATTTGAGAACAAGTCCCCAACACTAGCTTCGTCTGAAACCCTTGGAAACTGGTGACCAACATGTCCTTAAGCTTCTACCATGACGTGATTGTCCCTGGCCCGAGAGAAGAGTACCATGTCTGGGCCACACTTTGGACTGCCATGACGAAGGACTTTGCCATGACAGCGGCGTTGCCTCCATATGAGGATATTGTTGCCTCATAGCTCATCAAGAATTGCTTTGGGTCCGAGTGCCCATCGTACATGGGCAACTGGGGTGGCTTGTAGGATTGTGGCCATGGAATAGCCTGCAATTCTGCTGCTAGGGGAGAAGCATCATCAAAAGTAAAGTTACCATGATGAAAATCATCGTACCATTCATCTTCGTTGAATGAGCTCCCTTGACGAAGCTCCCTGTGCTGAGGCCTTCGGTCCTGGTCATCTTGAGTGAGATGACGTATTTCTTCAGCGGCCTCATCAATCTTCTTCTGAAGATCGGTGAGATGAAGCATCTTCTCCTTTTTCCTCTGGACCTGTTGATGAATGGCTTCGAGGTCCCTGATCTCTTGGTCCAACTCTTCCTCCTGAGGTGTCGGACTAGTAGCCTTCCTTTTTTGGCTTCTAGCTTCGCGTGTGTGTCTTGGTTGACGTCCAGTGGCTACAGTGGAGCCCCTAGCCCTGAAGACTTCTTCGGCGGCATGACGAAGGTCATAGCTTTGCCGAAGGTGGTCAAATGAGTTCACCGGAGGTGGGCGCCAATGTTGGTCACTTGTTCTCAAATGCTATGAGTTAAGAACAAGGCAACAGAAATGTTAATGGTTAAAGACCTTCGTCCTTCGAAGCATTATCTCCCTTAGGATATAATGATCTTTAGACGAAGGTTATGAAGGACAAACCCTCATAATCTCAATATATCATAATAAAAAGCAGGAATATAAGAGACATATAGTGAACATGATCGTATCAAGTCATTAGATTATTTATATTCTCTTTATATGACCAAACACAAATATTAATGATATGGAATTACATTTGTACCTTCGGCTTGACAGAAGGTAAGAACCCAAGAGTGACGTGCGAGTGAATACAAGAAAGTGTGAACAGTGCGGTGTTACTGTTCATCTATTTATAGGCGCAGGACACAGCCTGTGTAAAATTACATCCATGTCCTTGACATTTACTATTGCCTAAGGAGTAATCTGTCGAGGACTAGACAGCCTTTTCCCCTTTAGGTCGGTTTCATTTTCCACCGCTAAGCCAAAGCTTCTCCATCCATAGCTTCGGAATTGATTCATCCTTCTTCCAGGTCGCGCCTTTCATACCGTGTCCACCTTCATCGTAAGGCCGAAGGTACCTGTGACAATATATTATACTTGGAAAACATGTTAGTCGTGTTTTTGAGGACCTTCGGAAGACGAAGGCCCCCAACAGGGTCCTAAAAATTTTCAAATAAGTCCTTGGAAGTTGGTTTGGCATCAAAATTTATAATAAAAGCAACTCAAAACTTGTTTATTCCATATCTTGTCTATTTTAACTCTAATTTAATTAGTTCAAGTTGTGTTAGCTCCGTAATAAAATTATCCACATAGTAACAACATTATCTTTATCATATCATACATTTTTATAGTTAGGTATTTATTTACCCTATGTTTAGTAGATTAAATCTTGCTGATTAAAGTTAATTTGTCTATAATTATAAGCTAACTGAAATATAATCTATAATCAAGTTATAACTTAGATTAAAGTTGAGTAAAGTTAGTTATATCTTTTCTCATGTGATTTATATTAACACAAGATATAGTTTTGTTATCTAATCACCTGAAACTTCAGAAAATTATATCTTTTTAACCGTAACTCTGATTTTAGTGGTTCTCAAACCTATGGTTTTGTAGCGATGTGTAGAATATTATTACGATGTTTGTTCTCATGCTTGGTGTAATGTTGTTTTTATATATTCCTTGCCTATCTGTATGTATTGTTACGCATAGAAGCGAGGTGACGAGGAATCTGAAGACCAACTTGGTGGAGTACCTGGTTAGTAAAAGGCAAGTTGTGTCCTTGATCACTTTCTTTGATCTAATAATGTTCTGTTAATCATTGTGGTACTGTTAGGTTAAGGTGATGGGACCTAATAGGTTACCTAGTTTGTTTACCCTACACCTTGCAAACAAATGAACTATTGTGTACTATTGTTATTGCTCTACCAAGTTTTAGGATTAATGCTATATATAATTTATTATCACGTCCCGATACGATTTATTATTGCTAGTTACTCTCTTGCATGATAAGATAACTTTGTTTAATTGGAACATGGAGCGACCATCCAAGAAAATAGTGCTACCACAAAGGTGGAATGGGACTCCCTTGACCAATTAATTAGAAATGTTAGGGAGAGATTACCTTACTCGAAAGGGGCAAGCGGGGAATAAATCACCGCAGAGTAAGGGTGGTTCTTGGGTTGAACTGTGATAGATGTTCGGACGAGGAATTCCTATGCTCCCTTTTTGCCTAAAACTGTAGCTGGTTTTCTTAAACTAGTGGAACTTTTGAAATGCCTCGTAGTGCTACCATGTCTCGTCTCCTTGATAGATATCAATGGGGGTCAAGACCGTTGGAAAATGGGTAACACGACTTATGGGTAAAGATGTGCAACCTCTGAAGAGTGTAAAACTGGTATACCAGCTGTGCTCATGGTCAAGAGCGGATTGGACTCTCACATGAGTAATTTATGGAATTAAATTTAATATTTCATTTGCATTACATTGTGGGATTTATTATTAACTAGGATCAATTATTTAATTGGGTTGGTATTTACTTACACTTAGTAATTACTAATAAAATTTTGACCAACTTATTAAAAGCAATGTTCATCCTTAACTACCCTTGCTATAATCACATCAGGTCAAGAACAGGTACCGCAAAGATAAGAAGCATGAAGGATGCTACGATGAGTTCGAAGAGGTCTAGGTCGTCGTCTCCTAGTCGATTATAGTTGCGGAGAATCGTTGCCATCATATGATGTAATCTATTTAGTTATTTGTGTATTGTACCCCTATTATGTAATAAAGATGTGACATTGACTTCTATACCATGAGTCATCATATGTGTGAGACTTGATCTTAGCACACATTTGAGACGTATCTGGGTTTGCTCTTAAATCTGGGTGTGACACTAAACTTTATGGATTGCAATATCGCATTGTCTGTCGGTTTCTCAGTGCACACCTACTTGGTTACAGGAGGTAGTGCAGGCTATGTTGATAATCTAGTGGCTCAAGAGTTATTCGCCAAACTCGGTCTCAATTCAGGTCACTGGGGACACTATTCTTTGACTAGTAGTGTCATCCGTTACAAAGGGCGTATCTGGTTGGAAGGCAATACCTCTTTACAACACAAAGTTCTTCGGGCACTGCATGATTCAGCTCTCGAGGGGCATTCAGGGGTACCTGTGACGTATCGGCGTCTGAAGCAACGTTTTCATTGGCCTAGTATGAAAGCGGTGGTCCACTCATATGTTCAGTCATGCGCTATCTGTCAGCAGGCTAAGCCAGATCATGCTAAGTGTCATGGACTTATCCAACCACTTCATGTTCCACCTCAAGCATGGCATACAATCTCATTGGATTTCATCAAGGATTTGCCACGCTCTGGACAGGTAACTGCATCTTAGTGGTGGACGATAAGTTCTCTAAATATGGACATTTCCTACCTCTTTACACCCCTTCACATCAGCCAAGGTAGCAAAGGTGTTTTTGGACAATGTCTAGAAACTCCATGGCTTGCCTCACTTCATTGTGTCTAATCGTGATAGAATCTTCACCAGCAATTTTTGGAAGATACTCTTTCAGCTTACAGGCGCTCAACTAAATCTGTCCTCTGCCTACCAATGCTTAGAAACCTTTCTGAGATGCTTTGTGCACACATGTCCTACCAAGTAGTCGCAGTGGACTTTAGTAGCCGAGTACTGGTACAATACCAACTATCAATCAGCACTTGGCCACACTCCCTTTGAAGTACTCTATGGGTATGCACCTAGACACCTTGGTATTGCTATGGATGTTGATATCGTTGTCCCAGATTTGGTTTTGTGGTTACAAGAACGTGAAGTAATGACCAAGGTGATCAAACTCCACCTAAATCAGGCACAAGAGCGCATGAAACGGCAGGCAGACAAGCACTGATCTAACGTTCATTCTTAGTTGGCAATTCAGTCTATCTTAAACTGCAACCATACATCCAGTCAACGGTTGCTTCTCGTTCCAACTACAATCTCTCCTTCAAGTTTTTTGGTTCGTACAAAATTGCGGAGCGTGTGGGAGCATTGGCCTACCGCTTGCAATTACGTGCATCCAGCAATATCCATCCGGTGTTTCATGTGTCTCAGTTGAAACGTGTTGTGGGCCGCGATCAGGTACTGGTACCTCACCTACCACTGGCTAATCATGCTTTACAGGTTTCGCTCAAAATTCTCGAGCGCCAGATGATCACACGTGGAGGCGAACTCATATCTCAAGTGAAGATTCAATGGTCCAATATGGAAGCATTACTCTAGAAGCATCCGCACGACGCTATTCTACCATTACTCTAGAAGCATCCGCACGACGCTAACACTGTGGAAGCGCGCGGCAGCGTCGGGGGAGGAGGTCGGGGACTCGAAGGCGGTGGCCATGCCTAGGGTGGAGGATCTGGGATAGGAGGTGGATGGCAGTTGAGCCGCGCTAGCTTGATTTGAGGTGGCCCGAAGCAAATGGAAGGCAAGCGAGAGGAGAATAGTCTCTCGAAGCGCAGGCGGTGACGGTGACACGACACCATGTGAATATGAATGTATTGTACTACCTTTCCGCCTCCCGCTTTCACGAGGGGCTTTTAGCCCTTGTCACATTGGAAGCTTATATGTGCCTCTTTGGTCGGGTTGTGGCCGTAAAAAAGTTGCTATGATCTATGAGCTGTGAAAAAAAAATGGTTGCGACCTGTGAGCTATTAAAAAACTAAAAATCGTTCGGTGCAAACCACTAAAAGCCGCTAAAAGTTTTTTCATATATATTTTTACAGTTCCATCAGAAAACTATTAAAAGCAGGTACAGAGATGCTTTCAGTTTTACACTGTGAGAAAGTCGACTTTTTAGAGAAAAAAATTTGCTTTCTCGATCAAGCCCTTTGGTTGTCTTTTGGCTTTTAGGGGACAAAAAACAAAGTCAAAGGCCAAACCAAACACACCCATAATCTGCTTTCATGGGGGGCTTTTAGTCCTTATCACATTAAATGCTTATAATCTACTAGCAAAGTGTATTTACATTATTATGATTTCCATTTATGTTTAAGTATAGAATATATACAACACAAAGACAAGTGTGTTCTGTTGGGTAGGTGGGTGTGAATATAAGTTTAGAGATAACAATCATGGTTCAATTCGGTGTTTATACATAATTTTAGCTTTTACTATTTAAATATGGGGAGCACAATAAAGGTGTTTATACATAATTTTTAGCTTTTACTATTTAAATAATGGTTCAATTCAAGGAAAATGGTGTTTTAATATAGTGAAGAATTACAAAAACATTTATATAAATTAAAGACTAAAAATTACATCATCAACAACATCAACGTAGCCTTTTAGTCCCAAGCAAGTTGGGTAGGCTAGATTTGAAACCCAACAAGATGTCACCAAAAGAAGACAGAGAGGGAAAAGGGAAGGAAAAAGTTTTTGACAGCACTAAAAGGAAAAAAGGTCTAATCACGGTTCAGGCACGTGGATAGCTTCTTTCTAAGCACTTCTATCCAAACACAACTTCATTGGGATATTTCATTCCTTCAAGTCCTTTTTTATTGCCTCCTCCCATGTCAAGTTTGATCGACCTCTACCTCTCTTCACATTATTGTCCCATCTTATGATGCCTCTATGAACCGGTGCCTCTGGGTCTCCGGTGGACATGCCCAAACCATCTCAACCGGTGTTGAATAAGTTTTTCTTCAATTGGCGCTACTCCTAGCCGATCGCGTATGTCATCGTTTCTCACTCGGTCTAATCTTGTGTGCACACATATCCAACGCAGCATACGCATCTCTGCGACACTTAGTTGTTGGATATGTCGCGTCTTAGTAGGCCAACACTCAGCCCCATATAACATAGCAGGCCTAATCTCTGTCCTGTAGAACTTGCCTTTCAACATCTATGGCACTCTCTTGTCGCATAGGACTCCCAATCTTGACGCCATTTCATCTACCCCGCTTTGATTCTATAGCTAACATCTTCATCAATATCACCATATCTCTGTAGCATCGATCCCAAATATGGAAGTTGTCCTTCTTTGGTACTACCTGGCCTCCCAAACTTACATCTCCATCCTCACTAATTGTAGTCCAAAGTCACATCTCATATACTCGGTTTTGGTCCTGCTAATTCTAAATCCTTTTGACTCTAGGGTCTGACGCCATAACTCTAGCTTTCTATTTACTCCTTCCCGGCTTTCATTTACTAGAACTACATCGTCAGCAAAACACATACACCAAGGGATATCTCCTTGCATATCCCTCGTAACATCATCTATCACTAAGGCAAATAAATAAGGTCTCAAAGCTGAACCTTGATGTAGTCCTATTTTAATCGAAAAAACATTTGTATCACAACCTTATCATACATATCCTTGGTGAGCATAACATAATTTGTTAGAACTTTATGCTTATCGAATACCCACCACATGAGATTCCAAAAGACTAAAAGTTACAAAGTCTAATTAATTTTTAGTTAGTAAATATTTAATGCAACATCATATAGGCGAATTATAACTAATTAAGCCTAATATGTTCATATTATCGTTTAATTCTCGTCCATTTTATAATTATACTAAATTTAATATTTCTAACTAAATATCTAAACATATCAGACCAAATTAGAGTTTGTTTTGAAAGACTCCTTGGCCAAAGCCTTTCGCTAAAAAACAATTCTCAACGAAGAGCACCTAAAAATCGAAGCCATTTTTTATGGAGAAGCTAGAGAAAAAAAAAACTAGCTCCATTCTCCCCTACTCCTAGACTTCTAGTCTTGCCCCTCTCCTACACCCCGCCCAACATCTCCGACCTCTACCATCCATTGTGGCCTCAAGCCGCCTCCACCACCCATGTGCCTTAGCCAAGGCCAGATTATTATCATTAGTTTTTATAATTTATTATAGTCATAAATTATCTACACTTATAAATGACTACACAAATGCACTATATGCATTTGCTCTATACATCAAAAAAAAATATAGCAAAAATCGTTTTACCAAACGTTTGTTAAAAAAAGTATTGTGCACATGCTCTTGTGGAGGAGCTACTCCTAAGCCATTTTTAAAGGAGTTGGCTACCAAAGATGCCCTTATATTATCTTCAGCATCTTACACATTCTCATATACATATTCAAACTCTATTTAAAATAAATACAGTCTACAATATAAAACAATATTTTAGGTGACTATATAGACGAAAAATAATATTTTAGATGACTATATAGGTGAATTGTTGAACAAGGCAGTACGATTTGTACCAAACCACAGCGTCATCATTTCTTTCCTTAGGCAGCGTCATCATTTCCTTCCTTAGGCTATTTTCAATGAAAATTTTGTAGCACTTTTTTGATCTTTCCAACTCTGCCACATCATGAGAAGTGTTATGAAACTGCGAATGAAACAATACTCTTAATACAATATTTCACTTCACTATTTCATAGGTTAATATACCAATTAAATGTTGCAACCTAATAACCAATAGAAGCTAGTAAAATATGTAAAGATGAAACAAATCACTCTTAATAAATGTTTCACATAGTTTACAAGAACTTAAAAACGACTTGGCACGGTTTCATCCCCATAAAACTAATTTCATCTCATAAAACTCAATCTCCATGAAACTACTTTCATCCTATAAAACTTAATCACCTTAAATGATATGCTATGTCATAAAAAAATCTAATGACACTATTAAATGTGCATGAAACCACCATAAAACCAACTTTGTGAATAGCCTTATATCCATAAGAGGACAAGGCGTGACCACAACACAACCAAAATAACAGCTTCCTACATGGTGCTTCATGCAAGCAAATCCAGTCGAGCCAAGGAACAAAACAAATGTTAAATTTACATTAGGCGGCCTATATCTCCCGCCGGTCCTTAAAACTTGAATTCCTTCTTCTTAGACTTGCCTTCCTTCTCTTGCTTCCGCTTCCTCTTGTGAGCATTCTACAGAGTCATGGTATGCTCACTCATCAATCAGCCCAGCTATTCCAAATCAAAAGTATCATAAAACATACCTCCGCCACCATGTCGCTGAAGTCCTCCTTTTGGTTCCGAAGCTTCTCTTCCTCTCGCGCTTCTTCGTACCTGTTGCATTATCCATTATCGCAAGAGGATCGTTCTGACTTGGAAGAAGGGGAAAAGAAAGAAAGAAAGAAAGAAGCGGACAACTATATCAACTGAACAAAGACATACTTGGCTGCCACAACATCATCCATGGCATCGGGTTGGATGGTGACGTCCACCTTGTCTGACTTTTGATTCTTAAGCAGATCCACCTGCCACCAATTTTTTTTATCAAAAAAGATCAATTATATTAAATATATCAGGGAAACGGCCTATTTCCAAAGAGCACCCAAAGGGGTGGGAGGGGGCAGCTCCAACACTCACTCTTTTCGGAGCTGATGATTTATCTTGTGCTCCCAGCACGTACCTGTAAACCAAGCACACGCAATATGAGATACATCTCTTATTATGCTCCAACTAAATACAAAACCAGGGGAGCATGTAACATGTTTTAAGGTTAGGGAGACATACGTATGGCTTGACCCATATAGTGTCCCAGGGGCGATCCTTTTGTCCTTCTGTTCAAGAACCTTCAGGAGCCAAGGAAGAAACATGGGCAATGAATATTAACAAAGTAACCACAAACCCCACCAATACCACAAACATCTACTCACCTGATACAACGGCCGTTCTGCCTGCTTGTCAGTCTCCTTCCTCTGCAGCTTCCGAAGGTCGATAACATCAGGTGTTTCAACACCAGTCGGAGTACTGGTTGGACGCAGAGAGAGAATTAGGCTACATGTGTACTGCATCACCATTACTAAAGAAAAGGAAAACCAAGTGCCTACAAAACAATACAGAGAAATACGTAAATCACCTTGAAATGGTATCGACGGACTGAATTCCGTCTTCCATTTCCTCGTCTTCCATTGGTTCTTCCTCTTCCTCCTCTTCCTCTTCTTCCTCCTCTTCCTCCAAATCTCCCCAGTGTTTGCTGCGATCAACAGGTTCATCCTGCAGGTTTGAAGAAAACAAATAATTTCTGCTTCTAAATTGGCTCTGAACTCTGCAGTATCTACCCACTAAAACGTGAAGTGAAACATACATCGTAGCTAGGTTCGTCCTGCTGAAGAACACCAAAAACGTCTCCATAGAGTGGGCGTCCATGCTGTTGGCAATAAACAATGCAAGGGCTTAGGAAAGGAATCTTGAGTGCACCTAGACAGTGTAAAAGCAAGGTTTCGATAGAAAACATACCTCATCAACTGGTGGCTTTCCCCACTCTCCTGGTCTATAACCAAAACTGGCACCAGGGGGGATTGGGGCATTAAGACCTGGGATCTTCAGTTGGGGATAAGATGGAGGTGGACCATAGCGCTGAAACATTATAAATTGAATTAAGTTAGCCAGTAAACAAAGGCATTATCAATAGGAGAAGAGCTGAATTCAGGTTAAATGAACAAACCTGCATGTTTATAAGCCATGGGGGAGGGGCACCATCAGGCATACCAAGAGCATCTTTAAGCTCATGAGACAGCATGCCTGGCTTCATTTCCCTCAGTTTAACCTGTCGAACGAAGTGGAAGTTAAGAATATGGTGTTATCACACCAAAACCATACATAGACATCTGGATGGTATTTGCTCTATCTTTGGCTCTTTGCAGTTATAACACAAAAAAGCATACGTACCTCAAACTCTTTGCCTTCATAATACAGATCACCATGACTAGACAACTTGGGTTTTGTCTGATATTTGAAGAACGCATCATGCAAAACCTGCCAAGAACAAATTTATTGTTAGACAATCCATCTGTGTGACAGCCATCTCAAGGCCAGGTAACTAGCAAGTCTAGGGCATAAATATACTTCACAGAACATCACCAGTAATTGCTAGTAATCTGAAAACTACGATGAGACAAGAGATCAGATGTGGAGGCATGACGGCAGTCAAAAACAACCACACAACAAGATATTATGTGAATATATGACAAAAGGAAGAAAGTACAAAGTAGACATGTGTTTGCTCATGGTGCTACTACTATAGATGCACAAGCCAATACAACTTCACATTTCACACTGTGGGTGGAAAAAGGTTTACCTGATAATCTATATCCATTTTGCCCATTTTGGGCTGCATGCGCTCCCGCTGTTTCTGTTTCAACTTCTTGCTATCCTCTTTCTCAATATACGCCTGTGTACACATTTAGAAATCAATTAGGTAGCTCATGATCATGGCACCAAACTGGAATGAATAGTTCCGCAGCGCTCTACAAAGAAAAAAAAATGAATAAGCAGAGAAAGAAGTAAATTACTGAGATACAAGAAGCAAGTTACCTGTCTTATCTTTTCTATTCCAGTTGCAGCTATAAAGTCAGGAAGCTGGAAAGGCTGCTTCTCAATACCTCTCTTCCCCTGAAACAAGGTAACATTGTAAATTTGACTACATACAAACAAGGGCAGACCCAGTGCCCAAGGAATCTGGGGAAGGGATAAACCGAGCCGCGACATGGTGACTCAGTGAGACACCTCTCACCACTAAACCAAGCCTGCCATTCTACTATATATAAACAAGAAACAGTTATAACTAACAGATGAATAAGAATTTGGTGTCTTAAATACGTACACTTCAGTAAAATTTCCCAAAAAAAACAGAAATAACACGTGTACGGTGCCAACTAATATTTAAGGTGCATCCAGGGCCGTTCCTGACTTTTCAGGGGCCCAGTGCGAAATCCGATATTGAGGCCCATCCACACACACACACATATATATATTTTAATTTTAAAAAGCTTCTCTCTGCCAAAGCAACCATCATATGTATAGTTTATAATACTCTCCCAGTCTCCCTATATCAAAATAGAATTTGTTTTGCTTCTTTAGTGGATTCATCATCATCAATATAAACATAAAAATCAAGAACTAAAACAAATACTATTTTGAAATGGATGGAGTATTCGATAAGTAATTGAGACAGTTTAAGAATATGAACAAGACTAGTCGATAACTCAATAACGCATCGCTCTTTACGTATTTGTGTCTATAATAGATAGGTTTAATAGGAAAAAATGCTACCGTACAGTGGCTAGGGGGCCCTCTATTTTTGGGGGCCCGGTGCGGCCGCACCCTTGCACCCCCCACAGGGACGGCCCTGATGGGATGGGATGGCATGGCAAGCATGGTGTCGTAATCGTGCAAGTAGTGGTAGTCTTTAGCTTCCTGTAACTGATACACACACTACTCTATTAAGAACCTAATGTGGGCACCTGGTGCTACCACGGTTTCACCCTCCGTGCCCCGACTGGTGCTCCCACCCAGCGCCCGCAAAAATTAGTGTAGAGCGAGCACTCAAACCCACGCCCCCTGCTCCAGAAATTTGGGGCTAACCACCAGACCACATGTATCTTAGTGTTTAGAAATAAACAATAATTATATTTGTAGCCTAGGCGCCACTCCCCCTGGTCCCCCGCCTCATGGCAACGCACGGGCACATACCTAGTGTGTGTATCCACAGTTCAATACATTGAAAAGGCTGTTGAGTCACAACACCAAAAATACTCGACCACATCTGTTCTTCTCTAAACCATACTCTGTATTCACTATTCAGAGACAGAGAGTGAGCTGTTCTTGAGGCTCGCCAGTGAGGACAGCATTTGGCATCAGAGTCGTGTTCGTACTTCGGGAGGGAGATGTCACTGTCACCGCAACGACGAGGGCGCTCACCACCACGACGGCCACGGAACAGGGAGGTCGTCGTCGAGCGCATCGTCGAGCAGGTTGCGACGGCAGGACCGACAACCTACCCGATGCTCACGAGGACGAACTACAGCGACTGGGTGTTGCTGATGAAGGTCAAGATGCAGGCATGTGAGCTCTGGGAAGCCATCAACCCCGGCGAGGTTGACGAGCCTCTGGACCGGTTGGCGCTCGATGTGATCTATAGCGCAGCGCCGCCGGAGATGATCTTCACGCTGACCAACAAGCCGTCGACGAGGGAAGCATGGGAGGCGTTGAAGACGATGCGGGTCTAAAGACCGCCGCACAGAGATTGAGACGCGAGTACGAGAATCTCTCGTTCAAGGACGATGAGTCCGTGGAGAACTTCGCCCTCAGGCTCACTAGCATCGTCGCCCAACTGGACACGTTGCGCGACCCCGAGCCGGCTGAAAAAGTGGTGGCCATCTTCTTGTTGCTCGTCCACGGTACAAGCAGCTTGTTATCTCCATCGTGACACTCCTCGACGTGTCGACGCTTACCATCGAGGAGGTGACTGGGCATCTCAAGGCGGCCGAGGAAGATGATGACCCCCACCCATGATCAGCGCTGGAGGCAAGATGTACCTTACTGAGAAACAGTGGGAGGCGCGGATGAAGGAGCGGAAGGGAGGCGATGGCGATCGAAGAATGAAGAGAGGCGACAGAAGCCACGGCACCCGGCATCGAACGTCCAGGGCGGCGGTGGCCATGAACACGCCGGCAACAGACCTAGCTGGGTGGACCGTGATCAATGTCGGAGGTGCGACAAGACGAGCCACTGGGCCAGGGAGTGTCCCACGAAGCCCAAAAAAGGTGAGGCGCGTGCTGCACAAGCAGAGAGGAGGGAACCCTTCTGCTGGCCCGACTCCACTCGATCCACACCTCCGGCAGCGATGGTGTGTCGCCGCCTACGCCGTTCGCGAGAACACGGGGTGTGACAACCCTGCTTCAGCCACCCGAGGCGACGCATCAGGACCCGATGGATCTAACTCCGCCCGGTCCAGAGCAGTTGTCGTCGACCCCGATCTCGGCACTGGAGGAGCCGCCGACCGAGCTGGTGGAGCAGGAGGCCTCGACCTCGGTGAATAAGGGGTGGGTGGCCCCGGTCCCTACCCCAACCTCGATGTTGGAACACTACCTGCTCCACGGATGGTGTCGCGCGCCACAAAGGGACGAGGTCCGGCATCGCTGGCAAAGGGCCGGGCCAGTGCGAGCGGGCTGTCGGGCCTGCTGCCAGTGCTGGAGAAGCTACGCACCGCGACGGAGCAGCCATGTGTGCACCTGGTCGAGGCACGTGCCCACGCGCAGTTCGACGGCAGGCCACCCCAATGACGCACTCTGTCATGTCGACACGGGTGCGACCAACCACATGACAGGGTTGTCCGTCGTCTTCTCCGACATTGACGAACGCGTCACCAGCACCGTCAGGTTTGGCGATGGATCTCTAGTCAACATTGAAGGGCGCGACACAGTGTTGTTCTCTTGCAAGTCTGGTGAGAATCGCCAACTCGTCGGTGTGTACCTTATTCCACGCCTCGGCATCAACCTCGTCAGCGTCGGACATCTAGACAATGATGGCTACATCATCCATGTCAACAAAGGATTGATGTGGATCCAAGACGAGCGACGACGCCTTCTCTCTCGTGTGCGACGCTCCCCCAACCGCCTGTACTACATCCGACTCGACAACGCACGACCGGTGTGCCTCACCGCCCGGGGCATGGACACAGCGTGGCTGTGGCACGGACGTTTCGGACACATAAGCTTCGAGGCGCTCCGGAAGCTCTCCAACGGCGACATGGTGCGGGGACTTCCACACATCAACACATCGATCAGGTGTGTGAAGGCTGCCTGGCTGAAAAGCAGCGGCGACATTCATTCCCATCGCAGGGGCGATGGCGTGCGAGTGACGGCCTCGACCTGGTGCATGGGGATATCTGCGGGCCGGCCGCGCCGACGACACTAAGCGGGAGCCGCTACTTCCTGCTGCTGGTAGATGACATGAGCCGCTTCATGTGGCTTTGTCTTCTCGCAAGCAAGGACCAAGTATCAGCAGTGATCCGGCGGTTCAAGATGGCTGCAGAGGTTGAGTCGGGGAGGAAGTTGAAGCTGCTGCACACAGATCGTGGAGGCAAATTTACATCATTGGAGTTTGGAGCTTACTGCACTGAGGAAGGGGTGCAGCGCCAACTCACAGCCCCCTACTCGCCACAACAGAACGATGTCGTGGAGCGGAGGAATCAGACTGTGGTCGGGATGAAGCGCAATATGCTGCTAGCAAAGGGCCTGCCCGGGATGTTCTGGGGTGAGGCTGTCACCACTGCAATGTTCATCCTCAATAGCTCCCCAACACAGCCTCAATGGGAAGACACCATTTGAGGTATGGCATGGCAAGCGCCCAGCTATAAGTTTCTTTCATGGGAAGACACCAAAAATACTTGACCACATCTGCTCTTGAGGCTCGCCGGTGAGGACAACATATCTCATAAAATTTATTTAATCACAAAAATCCACATGAAACCAAACACGGTCTTAAATAAGTTAAGAGACAAACAAACGGTACATATTATTAATATCTAGATTATGATAATCCATAAGCTGATCATTACGTGTTTATATAATCCATAAGCTGACTTATATAATCCTAGAAGTAGACAAACAGGGCTTTAGGCTCGCTCATCGACCGACGGGTTGAAGAAACGCTTCGTTAATCCAAATACCTCGGTCGCTGCTGCGGCAGCGTCCTTAGGGCATGTACAACCTAGATACAGCTGCACGGTACTCCAAGTATAAGACACAGCTAAAACATAATATAATACAGTGGTCATGTCTAAAACATGTGTCTTACCATATTCATTGTACCAATCAGAACATTCAATAAATTAAAGTGACCAATCAGATAGTCTTCTGTCTCGAATATAGAGCTAAGACACTGTGTCTTCGTCAAGATACATGTCTTGAGATTTTTTACATTCACCTCCTTAGGCACACTTTAAGACACAACTTAAGACACTCATTGTGCATGCCCTTAAAGGTGAACTTTTCGAAGATGGTCTTGAAGTCATCGAGGAGAGGATCGTCCAGCTCGGCCTTCTCCAGTACATACTCTATCTCCACCTCCACCTGCAGCGAATCCAAATCCAGCACGTTCAGAACCCTAGGTTTTGGGGCCCGTGCCGTGCGTGCCTAACTTCCAGGCGGGCGATGAACTTCGCTCACCATGGGCTCGGGGTTAGGATCTGCGTTCTCCTTGGCGTCGGAGCTAGAAGCTCCCCCGCCCTCGTTCTGGGCACCGGCCTCAGCGGCGGACTTGTTCTTCTTGACCTTGCGGCGGCGGCGGCGCCGGTCGGACTCTCGCGACTTGGTTTTACTTCCGTTGGGGAGGTCGGAAGCCATGGTAGGAGGCGGGTTGGGGCGAGGCTCCACCCCGGCGGCGGCCATAGTCGGCGGCGGCGCGCAAGCGAGGAGGGCCGAAACGAGGAGAGGCTCGATATCCTGTTCGCCTGGGTAGGTTCTGTGCGTACCCAGCCCAGTGGGACAAACTGGGCTTTATCTTGGCCCACTTGAAAGCTAGGTTCTCAACTCTCAAGAGAAGAAGGCTCGATATTCTTTACAAAGAGAGAAAAGAAAAAGGCTCCAGGTATAGATTAATAGATGACAATATACACCCAATTACCGAAAAAAATTTACTTGATATAAAAATTGATATGAAACTGCATGATTCTATACACGCGAGCGGATATGGGTAACCCGACGAGTATGTTTTTTTTGTTATGGGTACGGATATGGAATGGTACTACCTGACGGGTATATATCCATTGTTATCCCTAGCTCCATGCCTGCAAGATGTTTATGGTCATGTTTGGATCAACTTCTTTGTCGATTCTATTGGCCAGAAGCGGCTTTTGCTGCCTAAAAGTCGCCTAGAGGGGGTGAATAAGTGAAACCTAAAAATTATTAACTTTAAACATGAACTTCACCCAAGGTTAGCATTAGAACGAGTATAAATGAAATCGAAGTGTGGAATATGGTTTTTCTTACCACGAGTTGCTCAATCAATGCGAATGACTTTTGTGAGCTAACTCTAAATGATAAGCAAGAGAACTTAGAAATAGAGAGATTGGAAAGGAAGAATCAAATCGCAATGCAAGATTAACACAAAGACACGGGCAATTTGTTTTTCGATAAGAAGAACCTCCTCCCTGTTCAGGAGGCCACGTAGGTCGGGTCTCTTTCAACTCTTTCCCTCTCTCAAACGGTCACTTAAACCGATTGAGTGCTTCTCCTTAATCTCGAGGATCACCACACAATTAGGTGTCTCTTGCTAGTTTTACAAGTCACTAAAAGTTAGAAGGAAATGAAGAAAGCACGATCAAGAAAACCAAGCAACAAATGAAACACTACCACACACTTGCTAGAATCTCTCACAAGGCACTTAATCACTAATTAACACAAATCACAGTTGTTGCACTTGGAGGATCTTTGATGCCTGTGTGAGGCTTTGGAGTGAACTCTAGGTCGTTCCAATGAATGTGGGAGTTGGAATGTTTGGATGTATATAATGGAGCTGGTTGGGGTTGTATTTGTAGACACCAACCACTTGCTAGTCGTTGCCCACTTTCTGTCACCCGCGGACGGTCCACCCTCCTGGCCTAGATGGTCAGCCCCTACACATCAACAGCTGAAATTGCAACGGTCAGCAGTAATGTCTGTGGCGGAACCGCCCAAATTATTCCAGCTTAAGTGCCCGAGTCACGCCTTGGAGGCAGCAACACACTTAAATCGGAATAATTCGTCAGTCCCTCGGATCTAGTCCGATAAAGCCACTTACCGAGGATCGAATACCACTAGCTCACTCGAAGATGAGGCACAGAGAAATATAATAAAGCATAATACCATAAATTAAGAAAGTATTAGTAGTGATTACGTTATCAGAGTTTTAGAAATGGCAACCATAGTTTTTAATGCAGCGGAAATAACTAACGGAGAAAACCGAGTAACATGGCGAAGCCTGGCCACGCTACTTGTTGGGACCATGCTTCGTCGTCGAAGGTCCTGCGGGAAGAAACAGCTTCGGTTGAAGCTGTCTGTACGTGATGCCGAAGGGTGCCGTTCATGAAGCTTCGGAACTATGAACCGACTTAAAGATAGAATGACCTTTTAGTCCATAAGAGTTTGAGTCGTTGTTGTAAACTTTTATGAGGGGTATGATTGTAATTGCTCACAGGCTGTGTCCTGTGCCTATAAATAGTGAACAGTATTCCTTTACTGTTCACGCATTCTTGTAATTGCTAACACATCACTCGGAAATTATTCCTTGCCAAGGCAAAGGTATAAATGTACTTAAACATTATATTTGAATATCTTAAGTTTATATAATATGTAAATGATGTTGTTTACTTCTAATTTACTTGTCTTTAATGCTTTATGACTCGTGTTATTTTACATTATCTTTGAGAGTTCAATTACGAAAATTTAACCCTCGTAATTGTGTCTTTATAACCTTCGTCCGAAGTTCATTAAATCCTTAGGGAAATAATGTTTCAGCGGACGAAGGACATTAATATTTAACATTTTATGTTGCCTTGTCCTTAATTCATAGCATTTGAGAACAAGTCCCCAACATTGGCGCCCACCTCCGGTGAACTCACTTCCACTTTTTTGAGCTGATGGCTTTGTTCAACATTCAAGCTGGAGCTGCTTCGGCTCCGAAGCTTGTACTCCCGATAACAGGCGGTTCATGCTCAGAGCCAGCCAACAAGAAGTAGAAGAAGGAGGCACAGAGAAGGGTACAGCACGTCAGGGTGCAAGGACCCTTCATCAAGTCAAGATGGTCTCACATTCCTATTACCTTCTCCCAAGAGGATCTTCAACTCAAGGATTACCCACACAACGATGCTATGGTTATCTCTTGTGTTATCAAAGGATTTCTGGTCCACAATGTTTTGGTTGATACAGGCAATGCAGCTGATATCATATTTGCTAAGGCCTTCAGACAGATGCAAGAGCCCGAAGATAAAATTCTTGATGCCACACATCCCCTTTGCGGCTTCGGAGGAAGACAGATTGTCGCACTCGGCAAAATTTCAATGCACCTTCGGATTTATCAACAACACTCGCTCAATGTTGATCCATCCTTCAGACCCAGAAAGCAGAGGTTTCGGAAGATGTCTGATGACAAGGCCGAAGGTGCTCGGAATGAAGTGAAAAGACTCCTCAGTGCCGGAGTTATTAGAGAGGTAAAATACCCAGAATGGTTGGCTAACACTGTTATGGTGAAGAAGGCCAATGGTAAATGGAGAATGTGTATCGATTTTACTGATCTCAATAAGGCCTGTCCGAAGGACGAGTTTCCATTGCCAAGGATAGATTCCTTAGTCGATGCAGCAGCTTCATCAGAGCTTATGAGTTTGCTGGATTGCTATTCAGGCTATCATCAAATCTGGATGAAGAAGGAGGATGAACCGAAAACCAGCTTCATAACCCCTAGTGGGACATATTGTTACCTTCGGATGCCTGAGGGGCTTAAAAATGCTGGAGGAAGCTTCAGCAGAATGACAGCGAAGGTTCTCCATTCTCAGATAGGCAGGAATGTGCTAACTTATGTTGATGATATCATTGTAAAAAGCACGAAGCAAGATAACCACATTGCTGATCTGCAGGAGACCTTCGCTAATTTTAGACAGGCTGGCTTAAAGCTGAATCCAGAAAAATGTGTCTTCGGAGTAAAGAAGGGGAAATTTCTTGGTTGTTTAGTTTCAACAAAGGGAATTGAGGCTAATCCAAGCAAAATCGAAGCTATACTTCGAATGGAACCACCAAGTACAAAGAAGGGGCCCAAAGATTGACAGGAAGGCTGGCATCTCTCAACAGATTCATATCTAGACAGCAGAGAGAAATTTACCATTTTTCGAAGTATTGAAGTCAGCCGAAGTTTTTCAATGGGGACCAGTCCAGCAGAGAGCCTTCGAAGAACTGAAGCAATATTTGATAGATTTAACAACATTAAGTCCACCAACGCCAGGGGCTCCTTTGTTATTATATGTGGCAGCTTCGCACTCAGCGGTAAGTGCAGCACTTGTCCTGGAGAAGCTTGAAGGCCAAGTCAAGAAACAGGCTCCAATATATTTTGTATCCGAAGTTCTTAGTTTTTCAAAGAAAAATTATACAGAATTGGAGAAAGTACTGTATGCTGTTTTGATGGCTTCCAGGAAGCTTCGGCATTATTTTCAAGCATATAACATAATTGTTCCTTCTTCACAACCGTTGAAGGATATTATGAGAAATCGAGAAGCTACTGGAAGGATTGTAAAATGGGCTGCAGAGCTCAATGAATTTTGTATTGATTATGTTCATAGATCTTCGATTCAGTCTCAAGCGTTGGCAGACTTCATTGCTGACTGGACGCCAGGGGCTCAGGAGGAAGAAACGAATAAAGATGCCGAAACATGGACAGTGTTTTGCGATGGGTCTTGGGGAACCTTCGAAGCAGGAGCAGCTGCTGTGTTGGTTTCACCTTCTAAAGTTAAAACCTGTTATGCGGCAAGACTCAATTTCAGCTGCACAAATAATATTGCTGAGTACAAAGCTCTGCTCTTGGGTCTTCAGAAGTTAAAGGCAATGGGAATCAGAAGGGCCATTCTTAAAACTGATTCTCAAGTTATTTCTGGTCATGTTGACAAGAGCTATAAAGCAAGAGACCCGAAGCTTGAAAAATATCTAGATACAGTCCGAAGGATTGAGGCTTCCTTCGAAGGTTTCTCTGTCAAAAATATTCCTCGTGGAGAAAATGAATATGCTGATCTATTGGCCAAGTCAGCAGCCCAGGGGCTGCCTATACCTTCGGAAGTATTTTTCGAAACAATAAAAGCACCTTCGGTCAAGCTTCTTGAAAGAGCAATCCTTAACATATCCCCTGTTTATAGCGAAGATTGGAGAACTGAGATCATCTCTTTCCTTCAGGGTAATTTCCTTTCAGACGACGAAGCTTACAACAGGAGAATAGAAGCAAGATCTCGACCATATGTCATAATAGAAGGGGAGTTATACAAGCGTGGGGTCTGTTCCCCATTGCTCAAATGTTTATCCAGATCCGAAGGTATAGAATTAATGAAGGAAATACATGCAGGCCTGTGTGGATCTCACATTGGATCTAGGCCCTTGCTTGGGAAAGTTTTTCGCCAAGGATTTTATTGGCCAAAGGCAGCTTCGGATGCAGCGGATCTGGTCCAAAAGTGCGAAGGTTGTCAGAAATGTGCAAAAGATCAAAAGCAACCTTTGTCTTTAACCCAATTAATACAACCCACTTGGCCGTTGCAAAGGTGGGGCCTCGATTTACTAGGCCCATTACCATCAGCACAGGGGAACCTAAGATATGTAGTAGTGGCAGTGGAATATTTTTCCAAGTGGATTGAGGCAAAGCCCTTAGCCACAATAACTTCATTTGCTATTCAAAAGTTTTTCTGGCAAAACATTGTTTGTCGCTTCGGAGTGCCGAAGGCTATTACTGTGGACAATGGGACACAGTTTGATTCTAAAGCCTTCAGAGAATTTTGTGATCAAATTGGCACGAAGATCCATTTTGCATCAGTCCGACACCCAGAGTCAAATGGACTTGTCGAAAGAGCTAATGGGATCATAATGACAGGAATAATGAAGTCAATCTTCAATCAGCCCAGGGGAAAGTGGCCAGACGAGTTAATCAAAGTGGTGTGGAGCCATAATACAACCATGTCAAGGTCAACAGGCTTTACGCCCTTTAAACTATTGTTCGGTGACGAAGCAATAACCCCAGAAGAGGCCAAAGCAGGATCAATAAGGACAGTAGCTTCGGCAGAAGGCGAAGACGAAGCTGATTGCTCTGTAGAAAAAGATGCTATTGAAGGGATCAGACTTCAAGCTGTGGAAAACATCAATAAATATGAAGCTGAAACAATAAAATGGCGTGACAGAAAGGTCAAGCTGAAGAACATTGAACCAGGACACTTGGTACTTCGAAGGGTAGCCAACCCTGAGACAGTAGGCAAGTTACATCTGAAGTGGGAAGGCCCCTTTTTGGTAGTATCTTTGTCAAGACCTGGTTCCTACAGATTGAAGGATATGGACGGCAACGACGTTCCTAGATCATGGAATGCGGATGAGCTTCGGCGATATTATGTTTAGCTTGATGTAATTTTTTATATTCTTTTTTGTGGCACCCTTTTCCTTTCCAAAGGGAGAGAAAGGTTTTTAATGGGGCCACAATATGTAATTTTCTTTATTTCAATTTTATGAGAGTGATATCCCCCAAAAAATGTAAATGTAAATGCAAAGGGAAAAGGAAAAGGAAATAGGGAGAAGCTCAAAAGTCGTTCCTAAGGGAATGCAGAGCTTACAGCGAAAAATAAACGTTGATTCTGCCGAAAGTAAAAGGCGAAGAAGCTCCTAAGGGAGGCTTACAGCGAAAAATAAACGCTGATTCCGCTGAAAGTAAAAGGCGAAGAAGCTCCCAAGGGAGGCTTACAGCGAAAAATCAACGCTGATACACCGAAAAGTAAACGGTGAAGCCGAAAAGTAAACGACAAAAAGATTTGAATCATTCCTAAGGGGATGAAGGGCTGTGCTTATGGTTTTTGAACATGTGTCCCAATATTCATTTGCACAGTACATTTCATCATGTCATTTGCATTCATAAACATTCATTTAGACATATATAGAATCATCATCATACCACACAAAAAAGACAGGTGCTACAGCAATGAGGAAGAACTTCGAAGGAAAATTTTTATGCTTCGTTGTGTACGAAAAGAAGGGAAGGTGTTTTTCGCCTTCGGCTCAAAAGAGAAGTTTCGTCCACAGCAAAGCAGGTTGTACACAGATAGCAGAAACAAAATATATTACAAGGTATGTACAAATTTACATAAGTTGTTCCATAACTATATTACAAAAGTTTCTCCAGAATTTTTGCAGGAAAGTATATTGTAAACAACTATCAAGCTTCAGGCTAGGCTTCGTCAAGCTTCAGCTTCGTCATTCTTCAGCTTCGTCATCCTGCGTGTATCAAACAGCAGAATAAGAAAGGTGCAAATTTCAAGGAGAAGGTAAAAGTAACAAGTATAAGTTTCTTACCGGCTTAAGATGACTTCGAGCTTCGTCACCCGCCATTTTTCGCCCGCCACTTACCCAGATTTGGGTCATGAATCTATTTCCAATGCTTCGGGCTAGGCTTGGGATATCTATCAGATCTGATGCTGATAAGCTGAAGTTTGGTCTATTAACAATATTTCCATGCGTACAACCAGCCTTCAGAAAAGCGATGGCTGTGCCCCGAGAAGCTACCAGGGCGCAGAAGTCTGCATGCCCACCAATAACTTCGTCAAGGGCATCAACCTCGCCTTCAATATATTCTAATGTGCTGGGCAGATTTTCAGCTGAAGGTGTAAATTTTGCAGAGCTGGCTCCGACATAATGAAACACATCCTTCAGCCGATGCACGCATCGGCTGCCGAAGCTTAGGCATTTCTCTTGAAGTTCTTTAAAGGATTTCTGCAAATTTGAATTTTTATCCACCTCAGTTTTCAGGCTTGCTTAAAGATATTTCTTTTCTTGCTCAAATTTTTCTGACTGTTGGAGCAATTCATTCTTTAAACTGTTATTCTCAGTTTGGACTTCAGCCAAAGAACCCTCCATAGTCTGAATAACAAAATCTTTCTTTTCTAATGCACCCTCGTGCTCTTTAACCATGATTTCAAGGTCCTGGATGATGAAGTCTTTCTTTTTCAGATTAGCTTCGTAATTTTCAACTTTTTCAGCCAGATCTTGGATGACGACTTTATTCTTCTCTTCTTCGAGATCTTGTTGCATTTTTAGAACCTTACTTAATAATATGCTCTGTCGAAACGATCTTCGTTGGAAAACGACCCAAAAGATAATAATAATAATAATAATAATAATAATAATAATAATAATAATAATAATAATAATAATATTTGTTACCTTGAAGTTAGCATAAAGCAAGCTTCCGGCGATATGGTGTCGTTGGTAACGGCAGAGGTCCGTTTCTAGCTTTGGCAGGCCAATGTTTTTGCAGAGAGTTCTAACAATTTTAGCTTCGCTGCGGTTTCGAAGGCACCTCAGCTTTCCTTCGTTAACCCCACCGAACAGTGTAGCCCCTGGCTTATATCCGCAGGCTATGGCACATTTTTTAAGCTCTGCTTTTTCAGCGTCTGTCAGTTCTTGCCCAAGTAAATCTTGAAATTCAAAATCTTCTTCCCCCAAAATGTCTTCAGCTTGTTTTTCCCCTTTTCAGTAGCTGTGCTCGCCGCGGCCACAACAGATTCTTCCTCAGTCATTTTTAGGAGTATGTTATCAATAACTTCAAGTGTCTCTTCTAGGTTCGGATCTTCTGTGGCCCCGGTTTCAACCCCGGCAGCTTCGGCTGAGCCAGTTTCAGCTTCGAAGGTTTCCGCTCTGGTGGCTTCGGCTGCGGCGCTTTTAGCTTCGGCGGTTTCGGCAGTCTGGTCAATAGCAATTCTTGATGCCGGTGTCGGTGACGGTGTCCCATGAATCACATCTGCTATTTGAATAATCCTTTGTTTTTTCGGCAGTGCAGGACCTTCTTCTGCCGAAGCTGCCTTGTCCTTCTGAAAAAACTTCGTCAGTTCCAGCGCCAGCGGACTTAGCTTGACAGGCAAGGGTTCAGTCATTACCTTCATAATCTCTTCTACTTCAACAGCAGAAGGCGTTGCAGGAGTATCTTCTTCTTGAACCAACGTTTTTGGTTCTGGAGATGCAGTTTTCCTCTTTCTTGCAGTGGCCACCTTCGGCTCAGGGTTCAACTCTTCAGGGCTAGGTTTTTCAGAATCTTCCCTTTTCTTTTTGGCTACCTTGGCGACCTCTTCGTCAGCAGCGCTGGCAATTCTTTTTCGCTTCGGGCCTCCAGCATCTCCGCTCAGTCGACCATAATCAGCATATTCAAATCCTATAACATCAAGCACCCTGTTCAGCCTTCGCTTCGGCCGAGTGCCGAAGGCTGCTGTCATCAGTTGGTCTTCTTTTTTGAAGTAATTTCCAAGAATTTCATTACTCATTACTTCGATTGTATCGAGCCATTCTTGGCAGGGTGCTTTAAAATATTTCTTAAACTTATAATAATAGGGTAGTCGGACAAGCTCCCCCTCTTTCTTTTCTCCTTTAAGCTTCGGCATAGTCCACTCCTTCATAGTTGGAAATACTCTGAAGGCCAGAAATTCCTGCACTAAATCTCTAGTGCCAATGTGTTCTGCAATAATTTTGAATTCAGCCAGTGCGGTCCAAGTTGGACCTTCTGCTGCCATATTGCATCGGGGTCTGGTTTCTCCGAAGATCAGTTCAAGAGGGCTCTGTACCAGCTTCTCTTTGTCATCGTCAACTTTGACATAAAACCATTCTGACTTCTAGCCTGCCGGCCATTTGCTTCGGTAGCTAATCACAAGAAATTTTGTGGTCTTCCGATAGGCAAAATTATAACAACCAAAATTTTCATGCAACCCATCCTTTCTGGCTTTAGTCTGGTAATGCAGCTCATGTACTCGACAGAAGCTGTCAGCAAGCGGCTCCACCGCCTGGCTTCGGAGAGCCCAGATATAAACGCTAAGCCTGACAATGGCGTTAGGAGTCAGTTGGTGAAAATAAATCCCAAACTTTTGCAGCACATCAGAAATCATTCTATTTAAAGGAAATCTCAACCCAGCTTTTAGAAAACTCTTGAAAATAACTATTTCATCCTTTTCTGGCTTCGGGGTAGTTTCTTCTCCCCCGAAGCGAATCAGCTTCTTCTCATCTTCACTGAAATAGCCCGACTTCACCATTTTGGAAAAATCAGCCTTGGAGATAGTCGACTTTCCGAAGTCCAAATGGCTAGGCTTGCTCGGTACTGCGATATGGTAATCACCGTCAGAATCAGCTTCCTCAATATCTCCTTGTTCCGCTTCGGCAGCAGCTTGTTCTGTTTCGGCAGTGGGGATTCTTTCCGAGGTCACTAATCTGGATCGCTGCATTGCTTCGGAGATAGGAACAGCCTCCGCACCTTCGGCTTCGTCTCCCTCACGCTCAACTCTAGCAGTAGAGCGCACTCTGGCCATTTAATTTTGAATTTCTTGAAAGATCTCTTGGGAATTAAATAACCTTTTCTCCCGAAGCTTTTCTTCTGACGAAGTAGGCACCAAACTGGAGCTTCGTCTGAATGCGAGAGTCAAGCTTCGGCTATGGTTAAAATTTTTGGCAGCAAAACAGTGCAATAGCAATGAATGCTGTGGTAACTTCACACCTACCTGTCTGTTTATATAGTGCTGCAGGTAAGAAGGTGAATCGTCAGGATTTTTACACAAGGCAAACAGCTGCTCGCACCCGCTGCGCGGTGGGCCGTAAAGACCAAAATAGTGAACCTGCATGGTGGGACCGCTACGCGCTCGGAAACTGTATCGTTTCTCGACAACGAGCTCAGGGAAGGTGTTTTTCGAACCTTCGGCTTCCTGAAGCCTAAGAGACTTTTTTCACGGATCAAGCTCGTTACGAAAAACGATCTAGCACCGCGAAGGGGCTACTGTTGGGACCATGCTTCGTTGCCGAAGGTCCTGCGGGAAGAAATAGCTTCGGTTGAAGCTGTCTGTACGTGATGCCGAAGGGTGCCGTTCATGAAGCTTCGGAACTATGAACCGACTTAAAGATAGAATGACCTTTTAGTCCATAAGTGTTTGAGTCGTTGTTGTAAACTTTTATGAGGGGTATGATTGTAATTGCTCACAGGCTGTGTCCTGTGCCTATAAATAGTGAACAGTATTCCTTTACTGTTCACGCATTCTTGTAATTGCTAACACATCACTCGGAAATTATTCCTTGCCAAGGCAAAGGTATAGATGTACTTAAACATTATATTTGAATATCTTAAGTTTATATAATATGTAAATGATGTTGTTTACTTCTAATTTACTTGTCTTTAATGCTTTATGACTCGTGTTATTTTACATTATCTTTGAGAGTTCAATTACTGTCGGGGACCATAATTAGGGGTACCCTCAAGACTCCTAATTCTCAGCTGGTAACCCCCATCAACATAAAGCTGCAAAGGCCTGATGGGTGCGATTAAGTCAGGGATCAGTCCATTCGAGCGACTCGATCACGCCTCGCCCGAGCCTAGCATCGGACAAGGGCAGCCGACCCCAGAGGGTTTCCATCTCGCCCGAGGGCCCCCTCCAACGGCAGACACATCTCCGGCTCGCCCGAGGCCCTGCCTTCGCTAAGAAGCAACCCTGACTAAATCGCCGCACCGACCGACCGAATCGCAGGAGCATTTAATGCAAAGGTGGCCTGACATCTTTATCCTGACGCGCGCCCTCCGGCAGAGCCGAAGTGACCGCCGTCACTTCGCCGCTCCACTGACCGGTCTGACAGAAGGACAGCGCCGCCTGCGCCACTCCGACTACAGTGCCACTCGATAGAGTGAGACTGACAGGCAGTCAGGCCCTGCCGAAGGCACCATAGGAAGCTCCGCTCCGCCCGACCCAGGGCTCGGACTCGGGCTAAGTCCCGAAAGACGGTGAACTCCGCTCCGCCCGACCCAGGGCTCGGACTCGGGCTAAGTCCTGGAAGACGGCGAACTCCGCTCCGCCCGACCCAGGGCTCGGACTCGGGCTAAGACCCGGAAGACGGCGAACTCCGCTCCGCTCGACCCAGGGCTCGGACTCGGGCTAAGACCCGGAAGACGGCGAACTCTGCTCCGCCCGACCCAGGGCTCGGACTCGGGCTCAGCCCCAGAAGACGACGAACTTCGCTCCGCCCGACCCCAGGGCTCGGACTCCGCCCTGGCCTCTGCCGACGACCTTCGCCTCGCCCGACCCAGGGGCTCGGACTCGGCCTCGGCCATGGAAGACAGACTCGACCTCGGCTTCGGAGGAGCCTCCACATCGCCCAGCCTAGGGCGCAGGCCAGCCACGTCAACGGGAAGCGCCATCATCACCCTACCCCAAGCTGACTCGGGCCGCAGGGAACAAGACCGGTGTCCCATCTGGCCAGCTCTGCCAGATAGGCAATGATGGCGCCCCGCACGCTCTGTGACGACGGCGGCTCCCAGCTCTCTTACGGAAGCAGGTGGACGTCAGCAAGGACTCGACCGCTCCAACAGTTGTCCCTCCGCCAGGCACCGTCGCTCCTCCGACGGCCACGACATCACACCAGCAGGGTGCCAAGATCTCTCCGGCTGCCACATTGGCATGTACTTAGGGCGTCAGCTCTCCCCCGCTAGACACGTAGCACTCTGCTACACCCCCATTGTACACCTGGATCCTCTCCTTACGCCTATAAAAGGAAGGACCAGGGCCCTCCTAGAAAAGGTTGGTCGCGCGGGGACGAGGACGGGACAGGCGCTCTCTTGGGGCCGCTCGCTTCCCTCTCCCGCGTGGACGCTTGTAACCCCCTACTGCAAGTGCACCCGACCTGGGCGCGGGACGAACACGAAGGCCACGGGATTCCCACCTCTCTCACGCCGGACTCCGGCCGCCTCGCTCTCTCCCCCCTTTGTGCTCGCCCACACGCTCGACCCATCTGGGCTGGGGCACGCGGCACTCACTCGTCGGCCTGAGGGACCCCCGGTCTCGAAACGCCGACAGTTGGCGCGCCAGGTAGGGGCCTGCTGCGTGTTGACGAACAACTTCCCGTCAAGCTCCAGATGGGCAGTCTCCAGCAACCTCTCCAACCTGGGACGGTGCTCTGTTTCGAGAGCCTTGAGTTCATGTCCCTCGACGACAGCTACGACATGATACTCCTTCCACCGCCGCACGACAACGACAATGGCGGCCGACAGCCCGCCCTCCGGCGGCGGAATCGACGACGTCTTCCCCGCGTGGTGGAAGAACGACTTTCGAGCTCGCCCCGTCCTCTCCCCCGCCAACGGAGGAGGAGGCGGGGCAACCAAGGCCAAGCAGGAGGCCGCGCCTCGTCGGCTGTCGAGCGAGTCGACGTCCCTAGCGCCCCAACGGGGGGCGCGTCGGGCGTCAACCTCGCGTTTGAGACGAAGGCGAGCGCCGTCTCCCCGCGACACGCCAAACCCGAGCAAGTGGACGACGCCAGCGCGCTTGCGAAAAGCTTGCAGGCTATCGCCCTCGTACCTGAGGTGACGGTGCAGTCAGTCCTCGACGTGACTTCATCGCCGCTTGACGACCAAAAGGTACCGACCGATTCCCATCCTACGTCATTTGGACTCAGCCTCAACCCGCCTAGCGACCTTGCTTTGGCGGGCGCTCTCGTAGAGGCGAGTTCAAACCCTCTGGGGTTTCGCATGCGGTCGCCTTGGGACCGGTTGACGGACGTCTCGATCTACGGGCCCTCTGGGTCCGAGGAAGACGACGATCCCAACATCTGTTGGGATTTCTCTGGATTTGGCAACCCCAGGGCCATGCGGAACTTCATGACCGCATGCGACTACTGCCTCTCCGACTGTTCCGACGGTAGCCGCAGCCTCGACGACGAGGACTGCGGCCCAAGCCGCGAATGTTTCCACGTCGAGCTAGGGGTCCCTCCGAAGGCAATCATCTCGGCATGCCGGAGGATGGCGATCTCCCTAGGCCGGTGCCTCGCGCTGACATCCCGCGGGAGCTAGCTGTGGTCCCCGTTCCGGCGGGGGGTTACGACCCACAGCTCGAGCAAGTCCGCGGGGCGCAGGCCAGGCTCGACGAGGGAGCAGGAGCGCTTGAGCCGATCCGCCGGGACGTCGGGCAGGTATGGGCGGGCCAACCCCCGGCCGGAGAAATACGTCACCTGCCCCAGGGTCTCCAGCACCGCGTCGCCGATGACGTCAGGGTCAGGCCACCACCCGCATCCAGTGGGGTCGGTCAGAACCTGGCCGCAGCAGCGATGCTCCTCCGCGCGATGCCGGAGCCATCGACCACCGAGGGTCGGCGAATCCAGGGGGAGCTCAAGAATCTCCTGGAAGGCGCCGCGGTCCGACGGGCCGAGAGCACTGCCTCCCGAAGGCAAGGATACCCCTCGGAACCTCATGCCGCGACTTCCCGATTCATGCGGGAAGCCTCGGTCTATACCGGGCGCACGCGCAACACCGCGCCTGCGGCCCCGGGCCGCCTCGGCAACGAGCACCATCATCGCGACCGTCGGGCCCACCTCGACGAGAGGGTGCGCCGAGGCTATCACCCCAGGCGTGGGGGACGCTATGACAGCGGGGAGGGTCGGAGTCCCTCGCCCGAACCACCCGGTCTGCAGGCCTTCAGTCGGGCCATCCGACGGGCGCCGTTCCCGACCCGGTTCCGACCCCCGACTACTATCACAAAGTACTCGGGGGAGACGAGACCAGAACTGTGGCTCGCGGACTACCGCCTGGCCTGCCAACTGGGTGGAACGGACGACGACAACCTCATCATCCGCAACCTCCCCCTGTTCCTCTCCGACACCGCTCGCGCCTGGTTGGAGCACCTGCCTCCGGGGCAGATCTCCAACTGGGATGACTTGGTTCAAGCCTTCGCCGGAAATTTCCAGGGCACGTACTTGCGCCCCGGGAATTCCTGGGACCTCCGAAGCTGCCGGCAGCAGCCGGGAGAGTCTCTCCGGGACTACATCCGGCGATTCTCGAAGCAGCGCACCGAGCTGCCCAACATCACCGACTCAGATGTCATCGGCGCGTTCCTTGCCGGCACCACCTGCCGCGACCTGGTGAGCAAGTTGGGTCGCAAGACCCCCACTAGGGCGAGCGAGCTGATGGACATCGCCACCAAGTTCGCCTCCGGCCAGGAGGCGGTCGAGGCTATCTTCCGAAAGGACAAGTAGCCCCAGGGCCGTCCATCGGAAGATGCTCCCGAGGCGTCTACTCCGCGCGGCGCCAAGAAGAAAGGCAAGAAGAAGTCGCAAGCGAAACGCGACGCCGCCGACGCGGACTTTGTCGCCGCCGCCGAGTACAAGAACCCTCGGGAGCCCCCCGGAGGTGCCAACCTCTTCGACAAGATGCTCAAAGAGCCGTGCCCCTATCATCAGGGGCCCGTCAAGCACACCCTGGAGGAGTGCATCATGCTTCGGCGCCACTTCCACAGGGCCGGGCCACCCGCGGAGGGTGGCAGGGCCCGCGACGACGACAAGAAGGAAGATCACCAAGCAGGAGAGTTCCCCGAGGTCCGCGACTGCTTCATGATCTATGGCGGGCATGCGGCGAATGCCTCGGCTCGGCATCGCAAGCAAGAGCGCCGGGAGGTCTGCTCGGTGAAGGTGGCGGCGCCAGTCTACCTAGACTGGTCCGACAAGCCCATCACCTTTGACCAAGCCGACCACCCCGACCACGTGCCGAGCCCGGGGAAATACCCGCTCGTCGTCGACCCCGTCGGCGGCGACGTCAGGCTCACCAAGGTCCTTATGGTTGGGGGCAGCAGCCTCAACATCATCTACGCCGAGACCCTCGGGCTCCTGCGCGTCGATCTGTCCTCCGTCCGAGCAGGCGCTGCGCCCTTCCACGGGATCATTCCCGGGAAGCGCGTCCAGCCCCTCGGACGACTCGACCTCCCCATCTGCTTCGGAACTCCCTCCAACTTCTGAAGGGAGACCCTGACGTTCGAGGTGGTCGGGTTCCGAGGAACCTACCACGCGGTACTGGGGAGGCCATGCTACGCGAAGTTCATGGCCGTCCCCAACTACACCTACTTGAAGCTCAAGATGCCGGGCCCCAACGGGGTCATCACCGTCGGCCCCACGTACAAACACGCGTTCGAATGCGACGTGGAGTGCGTGGAGTACGCCGAGGCCCTCGCCGAGTCCGAGGCCCTCATCGCCGATCTGGAAAGCCTCTCCAGAGAGGTGCCAGACGTGAAGCGTCACGCCGGCAACTTCGAGCCAGCGAAGACGGTTAAGGCCGTCCCCCTCGACCCCAGTGGCGACACCTCCAAGCAGATCCGGATCGGTTCCGGGCTCGACCCCAAATAGGAAGCAGTGCTCGTCGACTTTCTCCGCGCGAATGCCGACGTCTTCGCGTGGAGTCCCTCGGACATGCCCGGCATACCGAGGGATGTCGCCGAGCACTCGCTGGATATTCGGGCCGGAGCCCGACCCGTCAAGCAGCCTCTGCGCCGATTCGACGAGGAGAAGCGCAGAGCGATAGGCGAGGAGATCCACAAGCTAATGGCGGCAGGGTTCATCAAAGAGGTATTCCATCCCGAATGGCTTGCCAACCCTGTGCTTGTGAGAAAGAAAGGGGGGAAATGGCGGATGTGTGTAGACTACACTGGTCTCAACAAAGCATGTCCGAAGGTTCACTACCCTCTGCCTCGCATCGATCAAATCGTGGATTCCACTGCTGGGTGCGAAACCCTGTCTTTCCTCGATGCCTACTCAGGGTATCATCAAATCAGGATGAAAGAGTCCGACCAGCTCGCGACTTCTTTCATCACACCCTTCGGCATGTACTGCTATGTCACCATGCCGTTCGGTTTGAGGAATGCGTGTGCGACGTACCCGTGGTGCATGAACCATGTGTTCGGCGAACACATTGGCCGCACGGTCGAGGCCTACGTCGATGACATCGTAGTCAAGATGAGGAAGGCCTCCGACCTCCTTTCCGACCTTGAAGTGACATTCCGATGTCTCAAGGCGAAAGGCGTCAAGCTCAATCCCGAGAAGTGTGTCTTCGGAGTGCCCCGGGGCATGCTCTTGGGGTTCATCGTCTCCGAGCGGGGCATCGAAGCCAACCCGGAGAAGATCGCAGCCATCACCAGCATGGTGCCCATCAAGGACTTAAAGGGCGTACAGAGGGTCATGGGATGTCTCGCGGCCCTGAGCCGCTTCATCTCACGCCTCGGCGAAAGAGGTCTGCCTCTGTACCGCCTCTTAAGGAAGGCCGAGTGCTTCGCTTGGACCCCTGAGGCCGAGGAAGCTCTCGGGAACCTGAAGGCGCTCCTCACAAAGGCGCCTATCTTGGTGCCTCCAGCTGACGGAGAAGCCCTCTTGGTCTACGTCGCCGCGACCACCCAGGTGGTTAGCGCCGCGATTGTGGTCGAGAGGCAAGAAGAGGGGCATGCATTGCCCGTTCAGAGGCCAGTATACTTCATCAGCGAGGTACTGTCCGAAACCAAGATCCGCTACCCACAAGTTCAGAAGCTGTTGTATGCTGTGATCCTGACGAGGCAGAAGTTGCGACACTACTTCGAGTCTCATCCGGTAACTGTGGTGTCATCCTTCCCCCTGGGGGAGATCATCCAGTGCCGAGAGGCCTCAGGAAGGATCGCAAAGTGGGCAGTGGAAATCATGGGCGAGACAATCTCGTTCGCCCCTCGGAAGGCCATCAAGTCCCAGGTCTTGGCGGACTTCGTAGCCGAATGGGTCGACACCCAGCTACCGACGGCTCCGATCCAACCGGAGCTCTGGACCATGTTTTTCGATGGGTCGCTGATGAAGACGGGAGCCGGCGTGGGCCTCCTCTTCATCTCGCCCCTCGGGAAGCACCTACGCTACGTGCTACGCCTCCATTTCCCGGCGTCCAACAATGTGGCTGAGTACGAGGCTCTGGTCAACGGGTTGCGGATCGCCATCGAGCTAGGGGTCCGACGCCTCGACGCTCGCGGTGACTCGCAGCTCGTCATCGACCAAGTCATGAAGAACTCCCACTGCCGCGACCCGAAGATGGAGGCCTACTGCGATGAGGTTCGGCGCCTGGAAGACAAGTTCTACGGGCTCGAGCTCAACCACATCGCTCGGCGCTACAACGAGACTGCGGACGAGCTGGCAAAAATAGCCTCGGGGCGAACAACGGTTCCCCCGGACGTCTTCTCCCGGGATCTGCATCAGCCCTCCGTCAAGATCGACGACTCGCCCGAGCCCGAGGCGCCCTCGGTCCAGCCCGAGGCGCCCTCGGTCCAGCCCGAGGTACCCTCGGCACAGCCCGGGGCACCCTCGGCTCGGCCCGAGGCGCCCTCGGTTCAGCCCGAGGTACCCTCGGCCTCCGAGATCGAGGCACTGCGCATCGAGGAGGAGCGGAGCGGGGCCACGCCTGATCGAAATTGGCAGACCCTGTACCTGCAATATCTCCGCCAAGGAGAGCTACCCCTCGACCGAGCTGAGGCTCGGCGGGTGGCACGACGCGCCAAGTCATTCGTCTTGCTGGGCGACGAGAAGGAGTTCTACCACCGCAGTCCCTCAGGCATCCTCCAGCGATGCATCTCCGTCGCCGAAGGTCAGGAACTCCTCCAAGAGATACACTTGGGGGCTTGCGGCCATCACGCAGCGCCTCGAGCCCTTGTCGGGAATGCTTTCCGGCAAGGCTTCTACTGGCCAACGGCGGTGGTGGACGCCACTAGAATTGTCCGCACCTACGAAGGGTGTCAATTCTATGCGAAGCAGACCCACCTGCCTGCTCAGGCTCTGCAGACGATACCCATCACCTGGCCCTTTGCTGTGTGGGGTCTGGACCTCGTCGGCCCCTTGCAGAAGGCGCCCGGGGGCTACACGCACCTGCTGGTCGCCATCGACAAATTCTCCAAGTGGGTCGAGGTCCGACCTCTGAACGGCATCAGGTCCGAGCAGGCGGTGGCGTTCTTCACCAACAACATCCATCGCTTCGGGGTCCCGAACTCCATCATCACCGACAACGGTACCCAGTTCACCGGCAGAAAATTCTTGGATTTCTGCGAGGATCACCACATCCGGGTGGACTGGGCTGCCGTGGCTCATCCCATGTCGAATGGGCAAGTAGAGCGTGCCAACGGCATGATTCTACAAGGGCTCAAGCCTCGGATCTACAACGATCTCAACAAGTTCGGCAAGCGGTGGATGAAGGAACTCCCCTCGGTGGTCTGGAGCCTGAGGACAACGCCGAGCCGAGCCACGGGTTTCACGTCGTTCTTCCTGGTCTACGGGGCCGAGGCCGTCTTGCCCACTGACCTGGAATACGGCTCCCCGAGGACGAGGGCCTACGACGATCAAAGCAACCAAGCTAGCCGAGAAGACTCGCTGGACCAGCTGGAAGAGGCTCGGGACAAGGCCTTACTACACTCGGCGCGGTACCAGCAGTCCCTGCGACGCTACCACGCCCGAGGGGTCCGGCCCCGAGACCTCCAGGTGGGCGACCTGGTGCTTCGACTGCGGCAAGACGCCCAAGGGAGGCACAAGCTCACGCCCCCCTAGGAGGGGCCATTCGTCATCGCCAAAGTTCTGAAGCCCGGAACGTACAAGCTGGCCAACAGCCAAGGCGAGGTCTACGGCAACGCTTGGAACATCCAACAGCTACGTCGCTTCTACCCTTAAGATGTTTTCAAGTTATTCATATACCTCGCACCCACGCAAAGTTTAGTCATCAAGGAAGGGTCGGCCTCGCCTCGGCAAAGCCCGACCCTCCCTCGGGGGCTAAAAGGGGGGGAACCCCCTCTGTGTTGAAATTTTCCTCGAAAAAAAAGATCTCTTCTGCCAGAATATCTTTCGTGCTTTTTGACTACTTCGAAAAGTGGATCCTGAAAACGACGGAGTACACGTAAGCAGCCAAGGCTGACCGAGCCGAGGGACTCCTACGCCTCCGGGATACGGATACCTCACTCATCACCTTCTGCGAGAAGTAACTCGCGTTCGGATAAAGTGACTCCGTGGACCGAACAAGTCTTTACGTTCGGAAGCTCTTCTGCCGAAGAGATCCTTCGAGCCTTCTCGACTGAGTCGGTGATAGGGCCTCATGGACGGGTAAAGGTGCGCGTAAGCGGCAAGGCCGACCGAGCCGAGGGACTCCTAGGCCTCCGGGATACGGATACCTCACTTGTCACCTTCCGCGAGAAGCAACTCTCGCCCGCACAAACATCCCTGTTACCGACAAAAAAGTCCAGATACTCGAAACAAGAGGAAAGGAGACGCAGCTTTACAACACAGCGAGGGTGTGTATTCTGGCCTCGGCGGCCGCAGAAGGCACGCGCTACAAGACACTCTGATCCTGCAGGCTCGGGTCTTGGCGCTGGAAGGGGGCAGCAGCACCCTCGGCATCGACGACACCTTCGGCGAGATCCGACCTAGCCTCGGACGGCGACGCGGTCTGAGGATCTCCGCTCTGGAGGACGACGTCATCATCACGCCTGGGCAACCGATGCCAGGGACTTCTCCGGGAACCCGGCCCGAGCAGGCGGCTCGGCCGGTTACCCCTGAGGCCTCGGCCAACCATCTTCCAAGGGCGCCAGCCCGACCCGAGGTCTCGGCTGATCGACTCCGGCGTCGGTCCCGCTGACGGACGACCCAGCTAGGCTCCGGCCAACCAGGTTTCATTTTCGAGCCAACTCCGCCTCTGTTCATGCTGATACCTGTAACACCCTGAATTTGGGGGTATAAAATTTCTTTTCCAATATCCACCAAATTCAGGTGTTACCCTCTCCTTTCCTTGTTTTCATCTTTTTTTAAAATAATGGGAGAGTTATTTCGTTATATATATACAAGTTTTTAGTGCAGTAAAATGAAACCCTAAAAGAGTTTTGATTATTGCATCATGCTGGAGCACCCATTTTTTTTATGATGATTGTGCTTTGTTATGCATTAGTCTAGATTCATAAGGCATGGTATATTTTCAATTCAAAACTAAAAGCAATTTTAAATAGAAAGGGAAGAAGAGAAATGGACAAAGAAAAGAAGAGGAACATAAAAGAAAAAGCCCAGAATTCTTTCCCCTTCATTTCTCCCTTCCTGGGCCGCTCGGCCACCCTGGCCCACGCGCCTTCGCCTCCCCCCCGCACCCTGCTCGCGCTCCTGGGCCGCTGCGCGCGCCCACGGCCCAGCTGGACCGCGCCCCTGGCTCGCTCCCACAGCGCGCGTTGCCGGCCCACCCCGCGCGGCCCAGCGCGCAGGCACCCACACCCAGGTCGCCAGGCCAGCGCCCCCTCCCTGGCCCAGCAACCGCGGCCCACCCAGCACGCTCGCGAGGACGCGCCCGGCCATCGTGCCTCGCTCCCGCACGGGCGAACGTTGCCCCTGCCCTCGCGCCGCCGGGCCCACCGGCCACCCTAAGCAACTATTCATCTTCTTTAGGCACTCTTTGTGATTTGCGCTCCCATTCCGCCAAGAACCGCCCAGCTACTCGTGCTCCTGTCGATCCCCCACCCCTCCACTCCCCGACGGTTGGTGGTCGTCTCGCCGAAGTGGCCCAGCCGGTGCAGCCGAGATGGCGAAGGGCGATGGGCGCAGAGGAGGACCGCGGGGGCTTCGACCGGCCATGCGGCGACATCATCCATGGTGCCGACAATTGGGGCATGGAGCTCTGGCGGTGCTGCTCCGCCCAGGCATCGTCCGACGTGCTCAACGCTATCGACACGTGCGCTACGGTGCTGCAGACCGTGTGGCTCGTCTCCAAGACATGCGACAACGTCTCTAGGAAAGAGAAGCATGAGATGATCGTGTCTTGCCCCTTCCTGCTGTACCTCGTCTCGTCACAGGATAAGGCTGTGCAGGTGCGCTCAATAAGCAAACCCCTGAAGCCTCTTAGATTCATTCCGTGAGCTTGCATCCTGGCGCACCCATTGAACACCAGATCTTTGGTCTGAAAACTTGTGAGCGGGAGTTTCTTATTGCTACCCCCAAGAGGCTTCTTAATCTTGTTTCGTTAAAGGCGATTGACATATCAGGTGTATCAATGCTGGTTATTGATGGACTGAAATGTTTAATAGACCACAATATTAATGACAAAATATTTTCTGATTAGAGATGCCATACCACACGATCTCCAGATTACTATCTTCATTGATCCATCTGATAAAAATATTGCAACAATGGCTAAAAGTCTACTCCGTGGAAGGATTACAGAGTTTTATATCAATGATTCTGTTTCTTCACTAAGTGCATTTACAGTCCAGCATGTACACTTCTGTCCATCGGAGGAGCTAAAGACATCATTTTGTCATGACGCATGTTTTCGTCAATTAGTTAATTAATTGTTTACTCGATGACTATTAAAATAGTAATCTAGTTAAGACTAATTCATAGTTTAAATTTGTGTTCTCATAAGTACATGTTAATGTGATTAATGTCAACCCACATGTTTAGAATTAATACTTGTGTAGCATAAATATGTTATCTGTTAGTGATTCTCGTGTGTCGCCCGTTCAGTCGCACATCAATAATCTATTTCAACATGGAATAATCCATGTTAATTAAGCCTACGTATTTTAACGACCACGATTCGAGTAGAGAACTAATCGGAACCATGTAATGATTTAACCCCACCACTGACTTAGACTTGATTAGTGGATAATGAATCATTTTGTATATTCACCTACCCTAGACCTAGGGCACACCAGATTGTCAATCCTTTTTCATTGTGAACCTGTGATCTCTCTGTTGCACATGTTTGGTATATTGCTTTTGTTTGTTATTTCCTAAGTGCATAGAATGAATGATTACTTTACGTAGACAACGAGCAGTCTGTGTTTCCCGAGGAAGTTGCAGAGGAAGTCCCTGATCAGCAGTTTGGTGAAGGCAAGTGTCCTCTGACCCATTATGTCCCATTTACTTTATAATACACTGTCCCGCATACTATGAACAACCTAAGGATTTACTAGCTTTCTATTTACCTTGTCCTTGATTTACCTTTTGGGTTACTATGGTTAGCTTCATGCTAGCGCTTTACTTTAATCAATGAACATGATGAGATACAATGATGATACTATGATTTTACTCTGGATATGATGATATACTTGTGGCATTTAGGGGACTCGAGCGGTTTCTCGAGTGCCTCTCCGTAAGGACCTGTTCGTTGAGAGACCACCCGGGATAACAGTGCAACCATGAGGGTGGAATGGGGTGCCCTTAGCTAATTAATTAGAGGAACTAGAGGTGTAGTTGCTTCGCCGTCGTGCCGTCAATGGGGTCCAGGCACAGTGCTTGCTCTGCCGAGGCTGGGTGCCGAGGTCCTTTCGTTTTGCTTTTGTTAGTCACCCTCCTGCGGGGAGGAGTACTGTGTTTATCAAACTGGAGAAACCTAACGGGCGGCTATGACCTCTAGGGAATCTTTGTAAAAGCTACGTAGTGATACCCTGCCGGACCACCTAGGAAGTGATCAATGGGGAGTCATGATCCCCGGGCAAAACGGGAATCACGGCTCATGGGTAAAGTGTGCGACCTCTGCAGAGGGAATGAAACTGATATGTCAGCCGTGCTCACGGTTATGAGCGGCCTTGGGATCCTCTTTGATTAGAGATACAGCTGGTTCGAGACACAATGGTTTGATTTATGGTTTTGGTTCGATGATGATATTGATGTTTCCTCGAGGAGGAAATGGTTCATGGGTTGGTTATATGATAAAACTTGGCTTACACTAATAATAAATACTTGACCAACTAAAAGCAACTGCTTGAGCTTAACTCCACATAAAGCTAGTCCACCTCAGCCAAACGGGACATTTGCTGAGTACGTTGATGTGTACTCACCCTTGCTTTCACAAAACACCAGGTTGCCTTTGGTGCAATCTATGCTCAGGTAAAGAAGAAGTCGCCGAGGCGGATCTCCAGGAGTTCTAGGACTTCGACGAGTTCGAGGATTAGGCTAGCGACCTCCCCCAGTCAGCTGCCTGTGGTGGGTTGTTTACGTTTGCTACGTTTCGATTCTGTGTACTTTGATTTATATTATGTAAATGGCTCTAGTCTGTAATATTATTACTTACTCTTTATTGTAATTCGAAGCATTGTGCTATGATGAGTCATTTATGTAATCGCCGTGTACGTGAATTACTGATCCTGGCACGTACATGGTTCGCATTCGGTTTACCTTCAAAACCGGGTGTGACATAAGTGGTATCAAAGCCTTGCTGACTGTAGGACCGCTGACCTAGAGTAGCATTGGCCGTTTTAAGGACTTATTGACTATTACTTCACCTCATCCTTGATTCTGCTTCAAAATATTAGTCAACTCGACTAATTCTATGTTGTGCTCCTATATACCCCTTGCCAAAAGTATTTTATTCTATTATGGTCTAATCTTTCTCAATCTACTAGATCTGATCTTACTCTTGTGCTTGCGACATCTTTGTAGATGCCCCTTGACCATAACCTTCTTGTCTTTTGGGATTCTTTTCTCTTTCATAATTAAATTGCTACCATTTGACCATCTCTATTCCATTTTGTTATTGACATGCTCGTATCCTTGCATTTTTAATACCCATACCCCTTAATCTAAAGTACTTACCCTTGTACCTCTATGGCCTATTTAAACATTTCAGTTATATGTCCATGATCTTCCTGTCTTTTGAGACCCTCTCCTCTTCTGTTGTTAAGTCGGTATCTTTCGGTGATTTCTTGTCTCTTGGTATTGGTATGCTGATCTCTATGAAACCTTACATACTCTCATCTTTTTATATGCTTACCTTTATATCCGATGTCTATTTAAAACATTTCAGTTTACATGTCCTTGACCACCCCTGTTTTTTTAATGATCCATGAGCGGTCATTTTACTTTGCACATCTTTGGCAATCTCGTTAATTCCTTGTAACTTCGCTCGGTAATGAATTTTTTTTTTACTTCAACTCTTCTGTCAGAACCTCACTTATCCTGTCCTTGTTTGTTTTCTCCACTTTGTCACTTTCGATTTTTGCCTTAACTCTGTCCATGGATTATGTTTTTCACCATTAGCACCTTCATCCTTATCACCTTTATATCTTACCTTGATGTTTATCTTATACTGGTCTTTAAAATATCCTCTTTTCTATCTCAATCTGAGCATTGTACTTTACCTACTTTTCCCTTGGTCTATCCTCTTCCTTGTCGCTTGCAAGTTTTCAACTCCATCCTTTGTTGTGCTCTGGTTGGTATTATCTTTACCTTTCTCATCTCTCGATCTTACCTTGGTAATTACACTATGTCCGTTCTCTAAAATCTCTAATATCCTATCCTAGTTTGAGAGCGGTGTCTTACTTATCCAACTCTTGGCTATATCCTCTTCTTTACTGCGTGTAAGCTTGGGCGCAACTCCATTCTTTGTTGTACTCATACCACTGGCTCTCCAATGCCTTCATCTTTCCTCACATACCCTTGTCTGTTATCGCCTTTGAACCTTGCGATATTGATGTCTTCTACCTAAATGCTTACCTTGAACTTATCCTTTAAAAGTCGCCCCTTTCTTTCAACCCAGTTTGAGAGCTGTGAGTTGCCTACCTCACCCTTGACTTCTTTTTACTCCTTGTCACCTTACAAGTTTTGTCTTAATTCCATCATTTTCTATGTTTTTATTTGCTAGCACCATCACCTTGTCATCCATCGATCTTGCCTTGGTAGTCATCTTTATTCCTACTCTTAAAAAAAATCTCCTCTCTTCTACCTCAAGTTGAGAGTGGCAATTTACCCATCTGGCCCTTGGACGTATCCTCTTCTTTTCCATTTGCAGGTCTCGTCTTAACTCCATCCTTTATGGTACTTATATCCTTTGTTCTTATGCTTATTTACCTTCTCTTTTACATCCTTGCCCATTATTACCTTTAAAACCCTCGTGATACCTATGCCCTTGCCCACATGCTTACTTTGAACCTACCTTTTAAAGCCTCCCCCTTTTCATCGCTGTTTGAGGATAATGTCTCACCTACTTCACCATTGTTTGCTTCCCCTTCTTTGATGCCTCGCAAGTTTTGTCTAAAATACATTCTTGGTTGTGTTTGTCTATTATCACCTTAACCCTTGTCATCCCTTGATCTTTACCATGATGCTTATCTTGCACCTGCATTTTAAAGCCGCCTATCCCATTTAATTTCAGGAGCGATGTCTTACCCATCCCACTCTTGTTCGGTCCTTTTTTTTCCTCTGTCACGTTGCAAGTCTTGTCCTAACTCTATCTTTTGGTGTGCTTTTGCCTTTCACCTCCCTTACCTTTGTAATCCCTAGATCTTTCCATGATGTTATCTTATGCCTACCTTTTGTAATATCATCTTTTCCATCTCAATTTGAGAATGGTGTTTACCTACCTCGCCCTTGGTTGCATTTTCTCCCTTGTCGATTACAATCCTTGCTTAAATTCCATCCTTTATTGTGCTCGTGTCCCTATCCTACACGTCTTATTCTTCTCCTCGTCCTTTGACAACCTTAGAGATTAGTTATTCCCTTTTTAGAAAAGACCACCATCTAGTTAGCAATAACGTGTAGCAACGAGATGTTTGTTGTTGAATGCTTGTGATGTTTGTCTTTGTGTTATGACTGATTTGCTTCTTTGTGATGAGTGTTGATGTGTTGTGGCCCTTGGTCCGCAATAACATCAGTTCACTAGCTGAATACCATAGAGTTAAGTAGTTGGGTTCTCCCCCTGCTCTCTCTAATCCGTTTATACTTACCTTTTCTCGCTATTCTATCCTCTTACACCAGTCCATTTGGCAACCTCCAACTCCTCCAAATTAGTCAAGATCAGAGTCGGCAGCATCTTCACCAAGTGCATATCAACACTCCTGTTAAGGGGGTTAGCCGCTAACCCCAATGAAGACAATGCGGTCAGCATCAACCAACAAGATCAAAGTGGCGCAGTGGAAGCGTGGTGGGTCTTAACCCACAGGTCCTAGGATTCTCAAGGATCGTCTTAGTTGGTCGTGAAAGCCTGAAGGTCAAATCAGCCAGTCCACAAGTTAAGCTGGAAGAATCAAAGTCGCATCGAAAAGCGGTGAAAACCAAGGAACCACTCTTGTTCTCTAGCTAGCCTCTTCTTGAATCTCGAGGGCGAGATTCTGTTAAGGGGGTTAGATTTGTAACACCCTGAATTTGGGGGTATAAAATTTCTTTTCCAATATCCACCAAATTCAGGTGTTACCCTCTCCTTTCCTTGTTTTCATCTTTTTTTAAAATAATGGGAGAGTTATTTCGTTATATATATACAAGTTTTTAGTGCAGTAAAATGAAACCCTAAAAGAGTTTTGATTATTGCATCATGCTGGAGCACCCATTTTTTTTATGATGATTGTGCTTTGTTATGCATTAGTCTAGATTCATAAGGCATGGTATATTTTCAATTCAAAACTAAAAGCAATTTTAAATAGAAAGGGAAGAAGAGAAATGGACAAAGAAAAGAAGAGGAACATAAAAGAAAAAGCCCAGAATTCTTTCCCCTTCATTTCTCCCTTCCTGGGCCGCTCGGCCACCCTGGCCCACGCGCCTTCGCCTCCCCCCCGCACCCTGCTCGCGCTCCTGGGCCGCTGCGCGCGCCCACGGCCCAGCTGGACCGCGCCCCTGGCTCGCTCCCACAGCGCGCGTTGCCGGCCCACCCCGCGCGGCCCAGCGCGCAGGCACCCACACCCAGGTCGCCAGGCCAGCGCCCCCTCCCTGGCCCAGCAACCGCGGCCCACCCAGCACGCTCGCGAGGACGCGCCCGGCCATCGTGCCTCGCTCCCGCACGGGCGAACGTTGCCCCTGCCCTCGCGCCGCCGGGCCCACCGGCCACCCTAAGCAACTATTCATCTTCTTTAGGCACTCTTTGTGATTTGCGCTCCCATTCCGCCAAGAACCGCCCAGCTACTCGTGCTCCTGTCGATCCCCCACCCCTCCACTCCCCGACGGTTGGTGGCCGTCTCGCCGAAGTGGCCCAGCCGGTGCAGCCGAGATGGCGAAGGGCGATGGGCGCAGAGGAGGACCGCGGGGGCTTCGACCGGCCATGCGGCGACATCATCCATGGTGCCGACAATTGGGGCATGGAGCTCTGGCGGTGCTGCTCCGCCCAGGCATCGTCCGACGTGCTCAACGCTATCGACACGTGCGCTACGGTGCTGCAGACCGTGTGGCTCGTCTCCAAGACATGCGACAACGTCTCTAGGAAAGAGAAGCATGAGATGATCGTGTCTTGCCCCTTCCTGCTGTACCTCGTCTCGTCACAGGATAAGGCTGTGCAGGTGCGCTCAATAAGCAAACCCCTGAAGCCTCTTAGATTCATTCCGTGAGCTTGCATCCTGGCGCACCCATTGAACACCAGATCTTTGGTCTGAAAACTTGTGAGCGGGAGTTTCTTATTGCTACCCCCAAGAGGCTTCTTAATCTTGTTTCGTTAAAGGCGATTGACATATCAGGTGTATCAATGCTGGTTATTGATGGACTGAAATGTTTAATAGACCACAATATTAATGACAAAATATTTTCTGATTAGAGATGCCATACCACACGATCTCCAGATTACTATCTTCACTGATCCATCTGATAAAAATATTGCAACAATGGCTAAAAGTCTACTCCGTGGAAGGATTACAGAGTTTTATATCAATGATTCTGTTTCTTCACTAAGTGCATTTACAGTCCAGCATGTACACTTCTGTCCATCGGAGGAGCTAAAGACATCATTTTGTCATGACGCATGTTTTCGTCAATTAGTTAATTAATTGTTTACTCGATGACTATTAAAATAGTAATCTAGTTAAGACTAATTCATAGTTTAAATTTGTGTTCTCATAAGTACATGTTAATGTGATTAATGTCAACCCACATGTTTAGAATTAATACTTGTGTAGCATAAATATGTTATCTGTTAGTGATTCTCGTGTGTCGCCCGTTCAGTCGCACATCAATAATCTATTTCAACATGGAATAATCCATGTTAATTAAGCCTACGTATTTTAACGACCACGATTCGAGTAGAGAACTAATCGGAACCATGTAATGATTTAACCCCACCACTGACTTAGACTTGATTAGTGGATAATGAATCATTTTGTATATTCACCTACCCTAGACCTAGGGCACACCAGATTGTCAATCCTTTTTCATTGTGAACCTGTGATCTCTCTGTTGCACATGTTTGGTATATTGCTTTTGTTTGTTATTTCCTAAGTGCATAGAATGAATGATTACTTTACGTAGACAACGAGCAGTCTGTGTTTCCCGAGGAAGTTGCAGAGGAAGTCCCTGATCAGCAGTTTGGTGAAGGCAAGTGTCCTCTGACCCATTATGTCCCATTTACTTTATAATACACTGTCCCGCATACTATGAACAACCTAAGGATTTACTAGCTTTCTATTTACCTTGTCCTTGATTTACCTTTTGGGTTACTATGGTTAGCTTCATGCTAGCGCTTTACTTTAATCAATGAACATGATGAGATACAATGATGATACTATGATTTTACTCTGGATATGATGATATACTTGTGGCATTTAGGGGACTCGAGCGGTTTCTCGAGTGCCTCTCCGTAAGGACCTGTTCGTTGAGAGACCACCCGGGATAACAGTGCAACCATGAGGGTGGAATGGGGTGCCCTTAGCTAATTAATTAGAGGAACTAGAGGTGTAGTTGCTTCGCCGTCGTGCCGTCAATGGGGTCCAGGCACAGTGCTTGCTCTGCCGAGGCTGGGTGCCGAGGTCCTTTCGTTTTGCTTTTGTTAGTCACCCTCCTGCGGGGAGGAGTACTGTGTTTATCAAACTGGAGAAACCTAACGGGCGGCTATGACCTCTAGGGAATCTTTGTAAAAGCTACGTAGTGATACCCTGCCGGACCACCTAGGAAGTGATCAATGGGGAGTCATGATCCCCGGGCAAAACGGGAATCACGGCTCATGGGTAAAGTGTGCGACCTCTGCAGAGGGAATGAAACTGATATGTCAGCCGTGCTCACGGTTATGAGCGGCCTTGGGATCCTCTTTGATTAGAGATACAGCTGGTTCGAGACACAATGGTTTGATTTATGGTTTTGGTTCGATGATGATATTGATGTTTCCTCGAGGAGGAAATGGTTCATGGGTTGGTTATATGATAAAACTTGGCTTACACTAATAATAAATACTTGACCAACTAAAAGCAACTGCTTGAGCTTAACTCCACATAAAGCTAGTCCACCTCAGCCAAACGGGACATTTGCTGAGTACGTTGATGTGTACTCACCCTTGCTTTCACAAAACACCAGGTTGCCTTTGGTGCAATCTATGCTCAGGTAAAGAAGAAGTCGCCGAGGCGGATCTCCAGGAGTTCTAGGACTTCGACGAGTTCGAGGATTAGGCTAGCGACCTCCCCCAGTCAGCTGCCTGTGGTGGGTTGTTTACGTTTGCTACGTTTCGATTCTGTGTACTTTGATTTATATTATGTAAATGGCTCTAGTCTGTAATATTATTACTTACTCTTTATTGTAATTCGAAGCATTGTGCTATGATGAGTCATTTATGTAATCGCCGTGTACGTGAATTACTGATCCTGGCACGTACATGGTTCGCATTCGGTTTACCTTCAAAACCGGGTGTGACAATACCGCTACCCCTGGCCTCGGCTCGTCGAAGAGCGGCCAAGGGGTCCCTTTAACTAAGCTAGAGGAGCCTTAGACAACAAGGTCGACCGAGCCAAGGGACTCCTACGCCTCCGGGATACGGATACCTCACTCGTCACCTTGACACGGGGCGACTCATGCTTGGTGAAGCGGTTCGGATAATCAACAGGCGAGTCTTAGTGCTCGAAAATGAGGAAAAAACACGGCCCCGTGCCAAAATTACATACATGTTCAGGCCCCGAAAGCCATAATGAACAAAACACTGGCATTCAAGATGCCATCACAAACAGAACACTGGTTCCGTCCCCGCGGGTACGGACAACCTCTGCACCGGGGAGCCTACGGAGCGACGAGCTCTGGGCGAATCACCAGCAAACGTGGGTCGCTCCAAAGCGCACCGGCAGATCCTCGCTGCCGTCCTCGCCGCGAATGCGAGGAAGAGGGCGGAATGTTGCATCCTAGCCGGGCAGCAACAGTTCGCCTTCCCCGGCATGGCTGGAGGACGTCTCTGCCGCAGGGCTGGAGGGCGATTGCCACCACCAGAAGCTGGAAGAAGAGGTGGCCCGCCGGCCCGCGCAGGAGGTAGAGCCCCGGCTTGCCTCGCTCCCCGCCCCAGCGAAGATGGCGAACTCCCTCAACACCGAGGGCGGGATTGGGATCACAGCCCGGTTTGCCTCCCCCCATCCAGGAGCTGGAGGTCACCGTCTTGGGCGACCACCAGCGGAGGGGAGCAACCGGGCTGCGTGATGAAAATCCTTGAAGCCGAACGATGGCTGAAAGGTACCAACTCCCATGGAGTTGCGTTCCTCCAACGATAAGGCGAAAAGACGGCGGACATCCTCCATCCAGGGGCTTGGAAGGTGGAAAGACGCGATGCATAAGGAAGGGAGAAGACATGGTCGCCTTCCGAAAGGGATCGCCCTCCTTTTAAAGGCCACTCTCCCTGCTTGCGCCTCCAACCGTCACGGGCTGAGTCTTCTCCAACACGCTCCAAGGTCCTCCCCTGCGGCGCGGGGGCTGGGTCCCACATGTCATGCAAACCGGCTCGGAGCAGAAGAAGCCAAACCGCCGCGCGTGGTGCACACAACTGCCCAGCGGTTACAAGTGACCCTCCACTTTTGCCCAAACCAACGGGCGAAAGAGGCGGGCAGCCATGCAGGCGGCATGCAACCGCGCCAAGTGGACGCGCTTCTCCGACCCCCGACACGCCAGCGTGGAGGCCCAGGCCCACGCGTCACGCAACCGGCGCGCCGGATGCTGCATGCAAGCAACTGCACCGCCACTTGCGCCACCACCGCGCCTCCTCGATTGCGGAACCAGTACCGCGACTCGAGGCGACCCAGCGCACGACCCAGCGGCGCCAGCCTGACGCGGCGGTCAAACGCGGCCAAAAGTGGGCCGGCAGTAATGGCGGTGGCAGGCGGGCGGGAGCAGCGGTCACGTCGTCAGCCAGGCTCACATCCCATCCGGGGCAGCAAGAGAACCCCCTCTCACGGCATGAAGACGACGCGCCCGTGATCCGTTCCTCGAGCGGCTCGCGCACGCGCAACGGCCGCCCCGCCAACCACTCGCCCTGTCGCATTAACTCCGCGGCAGGACAGGCGGCGCTTCTGGCAGGAGAAGCGGGCGACGCTTCGCCTTCGCCGAAATAACCACGCCAAAAAAGGTACGCCGCGTCGTTCGATTTCGTATCCTTTTCGTTTTTTCCTCTTTCTCTCTCTTGCAATAGGGACCGGGAAAGAGGGATACCCCGAAAAGGATCCTTCCCCGTGAAGGAACCAGGCTCCGAGCCTCCTTACTGATCAGAGGTTCGAAGGCTGGCCCCCCGAAGGGTTCAACAGCCGCCTCAAATCGCGTGGGCTCTACACCCACTACTGGTCAGAGGTTCGAAGGCCGGCCCCCCGAAGGGTTCCACGGCCGCCTCAGGCTACCCGGGCTCCGCGCCCATTACTGATCAGGGGTTCGAAGGCTGGCCCCCGAAGGGTTCACAGTCGCCTCAGACACCGAGCAAGGGATGACCAGGGGTACGTTCGATACATAACCAAGGCTCGGGCTGCGCTCCCGAGGTACCCTAGGACATTTCCGAGACCAGCAGGAGCGATCTTGTAACGGAATCCCATCGGAGGGAGGCATCGAGCCCTCGGACCCCGTCGCCAGGGGACCGGGTCCGGCAGATCACCCGCAGGTACTTTTGGGCGTGCCTCTGGGCCCCTAGCCGACCCCTAACGAACGGGGCACGGACGTCCACTCGGATTACACGCTTGCAGCTCACCGGAGACACCATGTTCGGTGCCCATCGAGGGTAACATGGCGCTTTCCCCCTCCTCCTTGCGGAAAGGCGACGTAGGGGCGTATGTAAAAAAGCCGAGTCTGTCCCTGATCGCCCTCTCGCCCTGTGCAGAGGCTCGGGGGCTGCTCTCGCAAACCCGGCTCCGGCCAAACCGTTGACAGCGTCAACATACCAGCCCGAGAACTTGGGCACCGACCGTACACCCGGGCTACGGCCAGTTCGCATGAGGGAACAACCAGACCAGCCGAAGCGTTACGCAAGGCAATAAGACCTCGAAGGAGTGAAACCACTCCTCCGAGGCCTCGGGGGCTACACCCGGTGGGTGCGCTCGCGCGCACCCACCGGAACAAAATGCAACCGAGAAAGGCTGGTCCCCTTGCAAAAAAGTGCGACGAAAGCCTCCAAGCGAGTGTTAACACTCCCTTCGAGGCTCGGGGGCTACTGCCAGGGACCATAATTAGGGGTACCCTCAAGACTCCTAATTCTCAGCTGGTAACCCCCATCAGCATAAAGCTGCAAAGGCCTGATGGGTGCAATTAAGTCAGGGATCAGTCCATTCGAGCGACTCGATCACGCCTCGCCCGAGCCTAGCCTCGGACAAGGGCAGCCGACCCCAGAGGGTTTCCGTCTCGCCCGAGGCCCCCCTCCAATGGCAGACACATCTCCGGCTCGCCCGAGGCCCTGCCTTCGCTAAGAAGCAACCCTGACTAAATCACCGCACCGACCGACCGAATCGCAGGAGCATTTAATGCAAAGGTGGCCTGACATCTTTATCCTGACGCGCGCCCTCCGGCAGAGCCGAAGTGACCGCCGTCACTTCGCCGCTCCACTGACCGGTCTGACAGAAGGACAGCGCCGCCTGCGCCACTCCGACTACAGTGCCACTCGACAGAGTGAGACTGACAGGCAGTCAGGCCCTGCCGAAGGCACCATAGGAAGCTCCGCTCCGCCTGACCCAGGGCTCGGACTCGGGCTAAGTCTTGGAAGACGGCGAACTCCGCTCCGCCCGACCCAGGGCTCGGACTCGGGCTAAGTCCCGGAAGACGGCGAACTCCGCTCCGCCCGACCCAGGGCTCGGACTCGGGCTAAGACCCGGAAGACGGCGAACTCCGCTCCGCCCGACCCAGGGCTCGAACTCAGGCTAAGACCCGGAAGACGGCGAACTCTGCTCCGCCCGACCCAGGGCTCGGACTCGGGCTCAGCCCCAGAAGACGACGAACTTCGCTCCGCCCGACCCCAGGGCTCGGACTCCGCCCTGGCCTCTGCCGACGACCTCCGCCTCGCCCGACCCAGGGGCTCGGACTCGGCCTCGGCCATGGAAGACAGACTCGACCTCGGCTTCGGAGGAGCCTCCACATCGCCCAGCCTAGGGCGCAGGCCAGCCACGTCAACGGGAAGCGCCATCATCACCCTACCCCAAGCTGACTCGGGCCGCAGGGAACAAGACCGGTGTCCCATCTGGCTAGCTCCGCCAGATAGGCAATGATGGCGCCCCGCACGCTCTGTGACGACGGCGGCTCCCAGCTCTCTTACGGAAGCAGGTGGACGTCAGCAAGGACTCGACCGCTCCAACAGTTGTCCCTCCGCCAGGCACCGTCGCTCCTCCGACGGCCACGACATCACACCAGCAGGGTGCCAAGATCTCTCTGGCTGCCACATTGGCATGTACTTAGGGCGTCAGCTCTCCCCCGCTAGACACGTAGCACTCTGCTACACCCCCATTGTACACCCGGATCCTCTCCTTACGCCTATAAAAGGAAGGACCAGGGCCCTCCTAGAAAAGGTTGGCCGCGCGGGGACGAGGACGGGACAGGCGCTCTCTTGGGGCCGCTCGCTTCCCTCTCCCGCGTGGACGCTTGTAACCCCCTACTGCAAGCGCACCCGACCTGGGCGCGGGACGAACACGAAGGCCGCGGGATTCCCACCTCTCTCACGCTGGACTCCGGCCACCTCGCTCTCTCCCCCCTTTGTGCTCGCCCACGCGCTCGACCCATCTGGGCTGGGGCACGCGGCACTCACTCGTCGGCCTGAGGGACCCCCGGTCTCGAAACACCGACAATTACGAAAATTTAACCTTCGTAATTGTGTCTTTATAACCTTCGTCCGAAGTTCATTAAATCCTTGGGGAAATAATGTTTCAGCGGACGAAGGACATTAATATTTAACATTTTATGTTGCCTTGTCCTTAATTCATAGCATTTGAGAACAAGTCCCCAACACTACTCCTCCTGGTCCTCTCCTGCGGAAGTACCAACCCACTCGACCGTCTATCCCGGTGGCAGGGATGGAGGTCAATTTACACCATCAACCAAATCAAGGAGGCACCTGCAAAAATTATGCCACAAGCAAGGCTGAGTATACTAATACTCAGCTAGACTTACCCGATGTGAGGAGTCTACTCCTCTACCTCTAGACCATGAAGTTGTTTGGCTGAGGGGTTTGGTTTGCCAAAAGCACTAGCTGAGTCTAAAACAAGTTTTAGCTTTTCAAGTTCTAGAATAATAATTTAGACTAGATGAGCACCTAATTATCCATACATGGTATCAAACATTATGTCAACCAACATCTTTTGCCAGTATCCTCATTTCCACTTATTACTCAATGTAGTACAATGGATCAAGCAGTCTCATTAGTTGCGAGAAGCAGACGATTCGAATCGAGTTTTTAACCTTGCAAGGTAAACCTAAACACACGACATGTCAGGGCACTCTGTCCCCACACACGTCAACCGTCCCCATCGATTTCCTAGCAATAGAACAGGGCTCACGACCTTGGCGTACAATGCTCAAATTGTCCCCGTCCGCCGCCGTGCAACGTCTGCACTTGTACCCACCATAATCCGGCATGGGAGACTCCGTCTCAGGTCCAGTGAGGAGTAAAGTCTGCGGGCAGGTTCAATCAGGTACTAGGCTTATCGGTTACTGAAAGGGAATTAGGCTTACACCTATTTCCTAATTGATTTTGGTGGTAGAATTGCCCAACACAAATAATTGGACTAACTAGTTTGCTCTAGTCCATAAGTTATACAGGTGCTAAAGGTTCACACTAAGCCAATAAAAAGACCAAGAAAAGGGTTCAACAAAAAGAGCAAGGGATAACCGAAGTGTACCCTGGTCTGGCGCACCGGACTGTCCGGTGTGCCACCGGACAGTGTCCGATGCACCAGGGGACTCCAAGCCAAACTTCGCACCTTCGGGAATTCTCAGAGGCGCTTCGCTATAATTCACCGGACTGTCCGGTGTACCACCGGACAGTGTCCGGTGCTCCAGAGGAAAGCGACTCTGAACTCGCCAGCTTCGGGAATCCGCTCCACTATAATTCACCGGACATGTCCGGTGCACACCGGACTGTCCGGTGAGCCAGCAGAGCAACGACTACTACGCGCCAACGGTCGACTGCAACACATTAAATGCGCGCCTGCGCGCGCAGAGGAGTAGTGCACGCGCGGGTGGCACACCGGACAGTCTACAGGACTTGTCCGGTGCACCACCGGACAGCCAGGCGGGCCCACAAGATAGAGCTCCAACGGTCGGAACCCAACGGCCTGGTGACGTGGCTGGCGCACCGGACACTGTCCGGTGGCGCACCAGACCGACACCAGCCTCCACCAAACGACTAGTTTGGTGGTTGGGGCTATAAATACCCCAACCACCTCACATTCAAGTCATCCAAGTTTTCTACTTTCCAACTACTTACAAGAGCTCTAGCATTCAATTCTAGACACACCCAAGTGATCAAATCCTCTCCCAATTCCACAAAAGCTTTAGTGTTAAGTGAGAGAGATTTGTTGTGTTCTTTTGAGCTCTTGCGCTTGGATTGCTTCTTTCTTTCATTCTTTCTTGCGATCATCTCATTTGTAAGCAAGGCAAGAGACACCAATTGTGTGGTGGTCCTTGCGGGAAGTTTGATTCCCAATTGATTTGAGAAGAGAAGCTCACTCGGTTCGAGGGACCGTTTGAGAGAGGGAAAGGGTTGAAAGAGACTCGGTCTTTGTGACCACCTCAACGGGGAGTAGGTTTTCAAGAACCGAACCTCGGTAAAACAAATCCGCGTGTCACACTCTTTATTCGCTTGCGTTTTGTTTTGCACCCTCTCTCTCGGACTCGATTATATTTCTAACGCTAATTTGGCTTGTAGTTGTGATTAAGTTTGTAAATTTCAGATTCGCCCTATTCACCCCCCCTCTAGGCGACTTTCAATTGGTATCAGAGCCCGGTGCTTCATTAGAGCCTAACCGCTCAAAGTGATGTCGGGAGATCATGCCAAGAAGGAGATGGAGACCGGCGACAAGCCCACTACAAGCCACAGGAAAGCTTCATCGGAAGAGTCCCGCAACAAGGGGAAGGAGAAGGAGAAGAAAGCCTCTTCCCACAAGTCGCATCGGAGTGGCGACAAGAAAAAGAAGATGAGGAAGGTGGTCTACTACAAGACCGACACTTCATCACCTTCCACCTCCAGCTCCGCCGCGCCATCCATTACTTCTAAGCGCCATGAGCGCAAGAAGTTTAGTAAGATCCCCCTACGCTATCCTCGCATTCCTAAACATACGCCTTTACTTTCCGTCCCATTAGGCAAACCACCAACGTTTGATGGTGAAGATTATGCTAGGTGGAGTGATTTAATGCGATTTCATCTAACCTCACTCCACAAGAGTATATAAGATGTCGTTGAGTTTGGTGTACAGGTACCATCCGTAGGGGATGAAGATTATGATGAGGACGAAGTGGCCCAAATCGAGCACTTCAACTCCCAAGCCACAACTATACTCATCGCCTCTCTAAGTCGAGAGGAGTATAACAAGGTGCAAGGACTAAAGAGCGCCAAGGAAGTTTGGGACGTGCTCAAGACCGCACACGAAGGAGATGAGCTAACCAAGATCACCAAGCGGGAGACGATCGAGGGGGAACTCGGTCGCTTCCGTCTTCGCCAAGAGGAGGAGCCACAAGACATGTACAACCGGCTTAAAACCTTGGTGAATCAAGTGCGCAACCTCGGGAGCAAAAAATGGGATGACCCCGAAATGGTTAAGGTTATTCTAAGATCACTTATTTTTCTTAACCCTACACAAGTTCAATTGATTCGTGGCAATCCTAGATATACACTAATGACTCCCGAGGAAGTGATCGGGAATTTTGTGAGCTTTGAGTTCATGATCAAAGGCTCAAGGAAGATCAACGAGCTTGATGGTCCCTCCACGTCCGAAGCACAACCGGTCGCATTTAAGGCGACGGAGGAGAAGAAGGAGGAGTCTACATCGAGTAGAACACCCATCGACGCCTCCAAGCTCGACAACGAGGAAATGGCGCTCGTCATCAAGAGCTTCCGCCAAATCCTCAAGCAAAGGAGGGGGAAAGATTACAAGCCCCTCTCCAAGAAAGTTTGCTACAAATGTGGTAAGCCCGGTCATTTTATTGCAAAATGTCCACTATCTAGTGACAGTGACAGGGGCGAAGACAAGAAGGGGAGAAGAAAAGAGAAGAAGAGGTACTACAAGAAGGGCGGCGATGCCCATGTTTGTCGCGAGTGGGACTCCGACGAAAGCTCTAGCGACTCCTCCTCCGACGAGGACGCCGCCAACATCGCCGTCACCAAGGGACTTCTCTTCCCCAACGTCGGCCACAAGTGCCTCATGGCAAAGGACGGCAAAAAGAAGAAGGTTAAATCCAAATCCTCCACTAAATATGAGTCCTCTAGTGATGATAATGCTAGTGATGAGGAGGATAATTTGCGTACCCTTTTTGCCAACCTAAACATGCAATAAAAGGAAAAATTAAATGAATTGATTAGTGCTATCCATGAAAAGGATGATCTCTTGGACTCCCAAGAGGACTTCCTTATTAAAGAAAACAAGAAGCATGTTAAGGTTAAAAATGCTTACGCTCTAGAAGTAGAAAAATGTGAAAAACTATCTAGTGAGCTAAGCACTTGCCATGAAACTATTGACAACCTTAGAAATGAGAATGCTAATTTGTTAGCTAAGGTTGATTCAAAAGTTTGTGATGTTTTAATTCCCAATCTTAGAAATGATAATGATGATTTGCTTGCTAAGATTGAAGAATTAAACATTTCTCTTGCTAGCCTTAGGATTGAAAATGAAAAATTGCTTGCTAAGGCTAAAGAACTAGATGTTTGCAATGTTACAATTTCCGACCTTAGAAGTAAAAATGATATATTGCATGCTAAGGTTGTAGAATTAAAATCATGCAAACCCTCTACATCTATCGTTGAACATACTTCTATTTGCCCTAGATGTAGAGATGTTGATATTGATGCTATTCATGATCATATGGTATTAATTAAGCAACAAAATGATCATATAGCTAAATTAGATGCTAAAATTGCCGAGCATGAACTAGAAAATGAAAAATTTAAGTTTGCTCGTAGTATGCTTTATAATGGGAGACACTCTGGCATTAAGGATGGCATTGGGTTCCAACAGGGAGGCAATGTCAAACTTAATGCCCCTCCTAAGAAATTGTGCAACTTTGTTAAGGGCAAGGCTCCCATGCCTCAGGATAACGAGGGTTACATTTTGTACCCTACCGGTTATCCCGAGAGCAAAATTAAGAAAATTCATTCTAGGAAGTCTCACTCTGGCCCTAACCATGCTTTTATGTATAAGGGTGAGACATCTAGTTCTAGGCAACCAACCTGTGCTAAGTTGCCTAAGAAGAAAACTCCTGGTGCATCAAATGATCATAGCATTTCATTCAAAACTTTTGATGCCTCTTATGTTTTAACTAACAGAACCGGCAAAGTAGTTGCCAAATATGTTGGGGGCAAGCACAAAGGGTCAAAGAATTGTGTTTGGGTACCCAAAGTTCTTGTATCTAATGCCAAAGGACCCAAAACCATTTGGGTACCTACAGTCAAGAACTAAACTTGTTTTGTAGGTTTATGCATCCGGGGGCTCAAGTTGGATCATCGACAGCGGGTGCACAAACCACATGACAGGGGGAGAAGAAGATGTTCTCCTCCTATGAGAAAAACCAAGATCCCCAACGAGCTATCACATTCGGGGATGGAAACCAAGGTTTGGTCAAAGGTTTGGGCAAAATAGCTATATCTCCTGACCATTCCATTTCCAATGTTTTTCTTGTTGATTCATTAGATTACAATTTGCTTTCCGTTTCGTAATTATGTCAAATGGGCTACAACTGTCTATTTACTGATGTAGGTGTCACTGTCTTTAGAAGAAGTGATGATTCAGTAGCATTTAAGGGAGTGTTAGAGGGTCAGCTATACTTGGTAGATTTTGGTAGAGCTGAACTCGACACTTGCTTAATTGCTAAGACTAACATGGGTTGGCTCTAGCACCGCCGACTAGCCCATGTTGGGATGAAGAATCTTCATAAGCTTCTAAAGGGAGAGCACATTTTAGGATTAACAAATGTTCATTTTGAGAAAGACAGGATTTGTAGCGCATGCCAAGCAGGGAAGCAAGTTGGTGCTCATCATCCACACAAGAACATCATGACGACTGACAGGCCGCTGGAGCTCCTACACACGGATCTATTCGGCCCGATAGCTTACATAAGCATCGGCGGGAGTAAGTATTGTCTAGTTATTGTGGATGATTATTCTCGCTTCACTTGGGTATTCTTTTGGCAGGATAAATCTCATACCCAAGAGACCTTAAAGGGATTCTTGAGACGGGCTCAAAATGAGTTCGGACTAAGGATCAAGAAGATGAGCCACCTCAAAATGACGGCAATGATCAAGGGGGAGATGTAAATGATCAAGACAAGGAGGATGAAGAACCAAGGCCGCCACACCCAAGAGTCCACCAAGTAATCCAACGAGATCACCCCGTCGACACCATCCTTGGCGACATTCATAAGGGGGTAACCACTAGATCTCGTGTTGCACATTTTTGTGAGCATTACTCTTTTGTTTCCTCTATTGAGCCACACAGGGTAGAGGAAGCACTACAAGATTCGGATTGGGTGGTGGTGATGCAAGAGGAGCTCAACAACTTCACTAGGAATGAGGTATGACATTTAGTTCCACGTCCTAATCAAAATGTTGTAGGAACCAAGTGGGTTTTCCGCAACAAGCAAGACGAGCATGGTGCGGTGACAAGGAACAAAGCCCGACTTGTGGCCAAGGGATATTCACAAGTCGAAGGTTTGGATTTCGGTGAAACCTATGCACCCGTAGCTAGGCTTGAGTCAATTCGTATATTATTAGCCTATGCTACTTACCATGGCTTCAAGCTTTATCAAATGGACGTGAAGAGTGCCTTCCTCAATGGACCAATCAAGGAAGAGGTCTATGGTGAGCAACCTCCCGGCTTTGAAGATAGTGAGTACCCTAATCATGTCTATAAACTCTCTAAGGCGCTTTATGGGCTCAAGCAAGCCCCAAGAGCATGGTATGAATGCCTTAGAGATTTTCTTATCACTAATGGATTCAAAGTCGGAAAGCCCGATCCTACACTCTTTACCAAAACACTTGAAAATGATTTGTTTGTATGCCAAATTTATGTTAATGATATTATATTTGGGTCTACTAACGAATCTACATGTGAAGAGTTTAGTAGGATCATGACACAAAAATTCGAGATGTCTATGATGGGAGAGTTGAAGTACTTCTTGGGATTTCAAGTGAAGCAACTCCAAGAGGGCACCTTCATCAGCCAAACAAAGTATACTCAAGATATTCTAAGCAAGTTTGGGATGAAGGATGCCAAGCCCATCAAGACACCCATGGGAACCAATGGGCATCTCGACCTCAACACGGAAGGTAAATCCGTCGATCAAAAGGTATACCGGTCGATGATAGGCTCTTTGCTCTATTTATGTGCATCTCGACCGGATATTATGCTTTCCATATGCATGTGTGCAAGATTCCAAGCCGACCCTAAGGAAGCTCACCTTACGGCGTAAAACAAATCTTGAGATATTTAGTTTATACTCCTAAGTTTGGGCTTTGGTATCCTAGGGGATCCACATTCGATTTGATTGGTTATTCGGATGCCGATTGGGCGGGGTGTAAAATTAATAGAAAGAGCACATCGGGGACTTGCCAGTTCTTGGGAAGATCCTTGGTGTCTTGGGCTTCAAAGAAGCAAAATTCTGTAGCTCTTTCTACCGCCGAAGCCGAGTACATTGCCGTAGGCCATTGTTGCGCGCAACTACTTTGTATGAGGCAAACCCTTAGGGACTACGGTTACAAATTAACCAAAGTTCCTCTTCTATGTGATAATGAGAGTGCAATCCGCATGGCGGATAATCCCGTTGAGCATAGCCGCACTAAACACATAGCCATTCGGTATCATTTTCTAAGGGATCACCAACAAAAGGGAGATATCAAGATTGCATATATTAACACTAAAGATCAATTAGCCGATATCTTTACCAAGCCACTTGATGAACAAACCTTTAACAAACTTAGGCATGAGCTAAATATTCTTGATTCTAAGAATTTCTTTTGATGTCTTGCACACATAGCTCATAAGTATACCTTTGATCATATATCTTTCATGTGCTATGACTAATGTGTTTTCAAGTGAATTTCAAACCAAGTCATAGGTGTATTGAAAGGGAATTGGAGTCTTCGACGAAGACAAAGGCTTCCACTCCATAACTCATCCTTCGCCGTCGCTCCGAGCTACTCTCCGTCTTTGGTATAATCTTCACTCATATTTTATTTGCCAAAGGGGAGAAAGTAGTTATGAAAGGGCTCTAATGATTCCGTTTTTGGCGATTTATGCCAAAGGGAGAGAGAGCATGAGCCCAAAGCAAAAGGACCGCACCACCACTAATTTCAAAAAGAGTTTTTTCAATTGGTATGATTTTCAAATTGGTATCTCATTGTGTTCAAAAGGGGGAGAGAGTAGTATTTTCAAAATTGATATCTTAAAACCCTCTTGAACACTAAGAGGAGGATTTCATTAAGGGGGAGTTTTGTTTAGTCAAAGGAAAAGCATTTGAATCAAGGGGAGAAAAATTTCAAATCTTGAAAATGCTTCGCAAAATCTTATTTATTTACCTTTGAATATTTGCAAAAGGACTTTGAAAAGAATTTACAAAAGAATTTGCAAAAACAAAACATGTGGTGCAAGCGTGGTCCAAAATGTCAAAAATCAAAGAAACAATCCATGCATATCTTATAAATATTTATATTGGCTCAATTCTAAGTAACCTTTGCACTTACATTATGCAAACTAGTTCAACTATGCACTTCTATACTTGCTTTGGTTTGTGTTGGCATCAATCACCAAAAAGGGGGAGATTGAAAGGGAATTAGGCTTACACCTATTTCCTAATTGATTTTGGTGGTTGAATTGCCCAACACAAATAATTGGACTAACTAGTTTGCTCTAGTCCATAAGTTATACAGGTGCCAAAGGTTCACACTAAGCCAATAAAAAGACCAAGAAAAGGGTTCAACAAAAAGAGCAAGGGATAACCGAAGTGTACCCTGGTCTGGCGCACCGGACTGTCCGGTGTGCCACCGGACAGTGTCCGGTGCACCAGGGGACTCCAAGCCAAACTTCGCACCTTCGGGAATTCTCAGAGGCGCTTCGCTATAATTCACCGGACTGTCCAGTGTACCACCGGACAGTGTCCGGTGCTCCAGAGGAAAACGACTCTGAACTCGCCAGCTTCGGGAATCCGCTCCGCTATAATTCACCGGACATGTCCGGTGCACACCGGACTGTCCGGTGAGCCAGCGGAGCAACGGCTACTTCGCGCCAACGGTCGACTGCAACGCATTAAATGCGCGCCTGCGCGTGCAGAGGAGCAGTGCACGCGCGGGTGGCACACCGGACAGTCTACAGGACTTGTCCGGTGCACCACCGGACAGCCAGGCGGGCCCACAAGACAGAGCTCCAACGGTCAGAACCTAACGGCCTGGTGACGTGGCTGGCGCACCGAACACTGTCCGGTGGCGCAACGGACTTTCCGGTGCGCCATGCGACAGCAGCCTCCACCAAACGGCTAGTTTAGTAGTTGGGGCTATAAATACCCCAACCACCTCACATTCAAGTCATCAACGTTTTCTACTTTCCAACTACTTACAAGAGCTCTAGCATTCAATTGTAGACACACCCAAGTGATCAAATCCTCTCCCAATTCCACAAAAGCTTTAGTGTTAAGTGAGAGAGATTTGTTGTGTTCTTTTGAGCTCTTGCGCTTGGATTGCTTCTTTCTTTCATTCTTTCTTGCGATCATCTCATTTGTAAGCAAGGCAAGAGACACCAATTGTGTGGTGGTCCTTGCGGGAAGTTTGATTCCCAATTTATTTGAGAAGAGAAGCTCACTCGATCCGAGAGACCGTTTGAGAGAGGGAAAGGGTTGAAAGAGACCCGGTCTTTGTGACCACCTCAACGGGGAGTAGGTTTGCAAGAACCGAACCTCGGTAAAACAAATCCGCGTGTCACACTCTTTATTCGCTTGCGTTTTGTTTTGCACCCTCTCTCTCGGACTCGATTATATTTCTAACGCTAACCCGGCTTGTAGTTGTGATTAAGTTTGTAAATTTCAGATTCGCCCTATTCACCCCCCTCTAGGCGACTTTCAGTTACCATATTTCCCGACATGTGTTTAGTATGTTCAAACGCTTGACATAGGTATCCGCACGTTAATCCTTATTCCAATTTCGTCTCGTGGACAACGCATCCCCATGGATCCGTGTCCACAAACTATAATCATTATGTTATCAAAATGGATACAACCAATTCCTAACCTCGCGTGAGTGCTAGAAAAATCACTTGACTTATACCAAGATCCCTAATTAGCAAAGCAGCTACTCGACCTAGCACATTGTATCCATCTCAAAAAGGAATCCTGAGTTTATGCAACTAGGGTTTCAGGCAACTACTACACTTAAGTGCACGGTACAAGCCTACAAACATTAAGTGAAGTAAAATAGCATATATAACAGTTATGCATAAAATCGGGGCTTGCCTAGAATCCAACACTAGATAGTGTTTGCTATATGACACTCGTTTGGTGAGCATCCACTGGCTAAGTTCATCCTTCTTCAGGTCGTCCATCAGCTGCATCTTGTGGTTGGCACCACATCACTTGCACGATCATCATCTCTCGGTCCTAAATGAGATGCAGGATGCATATGTATGAATATGATGAAAGTAGCACAAGATACTCCAAGTACACGGTAGTGAACTAACATTAACTAGTAAGACACATACACATCCATACGTTAACGCTAGCTATATATACGTCATTGGGCACAACAAGTCAACATTACTGGAAAGACGACGAACAATTCCTATATTTAACCAACACAAACACGACATCATGAGTACAAGCATTTATTTAATTTTGCTATGGCTTTTCATTAGTTCTTCTATTGATCACACAAAAACATTCCAGACAACACAAGTTTAACAGAGGACATAGGCATCAACGTCTATGAAACTCCTATATCACAATCAACTAGAGAAAGAAACATATAAAACTTGGCACATATACTATCTTAAGCTTAGCCATGGCAAGTCTACATTAACTAAGCGCTAACCAAACATTTTTAGCTAAAAGGGTGAACTAAACAATTAAATGAGCACTTGCAGATTTTTGGACAGCAGCACAACAATCACTTGTTTTAATCATAACTCTTTAGATATTAATCTAAAAATAGCAAACTAGGACTTTCTGGAAAGCTTAAAAAGTGCTCTACAACTTTGGTATTTTTACCTCAACACAATTCAACACTTAGCAAGGTCAAAAAGTGCTAACACGATATCTCTATCCAGATTTGGACAGATTCAGACTTGCGACTTCAAAAATCCACAACTAGAGATTCATGCACCCAAATCAGGTGATCCCAGATTTTCTAGAAATATAATGAAATTGCCAACGAAACATTTATAAACATCTCAAGATGATTCAATATGCAATTAAGGATAAAAGACACTAGAAGGCTTTGCTGTCCAGATTTTGACAGATTCAGACTTCACACTTCAAACGCCTGTGACTTAATCTTCAGACCACCAAAAAGAGTGATCCAAGGCTTTTTGGAAAGCTTAGCAAAAGTACTATATAACTTTTATAATCACCAAGAAGTGATTCTATGTTTAACTAAATCAAGCAATACAGTTTTCGAAATCTGTTCTGACAGTGGACAAAATACAACAATCATCTTATAAAATTTATAACTCTCAAACTATCAGGTTTGTTGTCATGCAAATTTAACACAAGTAATACAAGGAAGTTATCTACAACTTTCTTATAGTTGACAAGGACTGATTCTAAGCTGAACTTAAGAAAACAATGCGATCTTTGAAATCTGTACAAAAATTGGACATATTCAGTTACTGAACTTGTGAAAAGCATAGCTTCTAAACGATCAGACTTATGGCTGTCAAATTTTAACACAAGCATGATAAGAAAGTCATCTACAACTTTATTATGACACCAAGAACTGATTCTAATATTAACTTAAGCAAATATTGCGATCTCTGAAATCTGTATAGAAATTGGACAGATTCAGATACTAAATTTGTGAGAAACATAACTTCTAAACCATTAATCCTTAGCTCATAAATTTTTAGGACGAGCTAGATATTGAAGTTAAATAAATCTTTTGTATAAAGCACATCTAAATAAAATACAATTTGCTTTACTAAATCATGATCACAATCAGAGAACATGCATGCAGAAATTTTAGTTTATGGACAAACCTAATTAACTTAACTATCAAGCAATATTATGATGAAGCTCCACAAATACTTTGCTCTAAACTATCATAACACAACCATTTGTCCTCTAATTGGTATTAAGGTATAATTCAGTCATTCCAAGAAACATGCAAGCTTTTGTTTACTTCTAATTTTCATTAACTCTTCTTATAATTATAAAATTGGTGTTATTTTAGCATCATATGAAACTATCTAATTTGGGTTGTAATTTTTATGAGGCATAGGTAATGACAAATCATGAGTAATGTATAAATTTCACACGTTCAGGTTTTATATATTTATTTACTACAAAAATAATAAATTGTTAATGCAATAAAGCATGTGAGAGCAAGTTAAATTTAAAACTAATTATTTTCTATGGATGCATGACCATATTAAGTTTCCTTAGGCTACTATAATATCATGCAAGGACAGTGTCACACCATTTTTTATTTTTACATCTATATATTATTTGTAAATCATTTAAAACTACTTAATATGCATTAAACAAGTTAAATCACTAACTTAATCATACATGCACCTCAATTCATGAAATGTTTACCTATCACACCAAGCATTACACCAAGAGTCTACTGTAAAAATTTGAATCCATTTGGAATACTAGAGCTACAGATCCAAAAATAACAAGAAAATCAATCTTCTTTTCCCTATTTAACATGTTTTAATTAACACAAAAAATAGTGAACAACATATAAGTTTTATATTTTTTCTTAGTTAGAGTATGACAACATCTAACTAACAAAACAAGTTTCATCATTTTTGGATTTTTATAATTAAAACTATGGAGAGAAGCAAGTTCATTTATTTTCTAAACCAGTTTTAAATACGAATTTCTACAACCAAATATTTCTACTAAAACATGCCAACTTATAGATCTAACAGATAGATAATTTCATAAGGAAGGCAAAAAAACAAGTTTCAAAATTTTAGAAGCTACCAAACTCAAGATATGAATTTTAAAACATAATGCAAAAATCTATGATTTTGTGCACTTACACTAGCCACTGGGGCCCACGTGTCATAGACTCGAGATGACTTCTTCTTCCTTGGTTTCACGGAGCGAGGAAACAGGTGGTTGCAGCCGGCAAGGGAAAGGGAGGGGATGGCTGAGAGGTGCTTGAAGGAGGGGGATGAGGAGTCCCGCTGGGGACAGCGCCTACTCACATTGCTGGGATCCGAGGGAAGTAGGGAACCGGCCCGGAGGGGAGCTCGCAGGGGTGCCATGGGAGGAGGCAAGCTCCAGTAGGACCTGGGGCAAGAGTGTCGAGCGCCACAGAAGTGAGGGGAGGAAGGGTGTCGAGCAGCTGGAGCAAGGGGAAAAGTCGTGCAGAGTACCAGCCGCCAAGGAACAAGGGGAACGTCGATCTCCATGGAAGATGGTCGGCCATGGGCGACGACGAGCTCACCTGCTCTAACTCTGCGTTTTCTGGACAGAGAGGACATGGCTCCCATGCGCCAGCACTTGGAGAAGATGGCGACCGGCAAGCTCACAGACGAAGACCAGGGGCTCGAGAGGGAGGAAGGCAGGAAAGCCTGCATGATAGTCGACACCGGAGGGAGGTGTGGGGGCGCTGGCTTGCTGCTGCCATGAGGGAGAAGGAGGACGGCGTGGGGAGACTGCAGGGGAGCTCGAGAGTTTTTAAAGGGGCGCGGATTGCCACGACTATTGGCTCACATGGGCGGTGTGGCGCATTGGCCTAGAGGCGTGGTGGCCGTGGAGTGGCTGGCCATGGCCAGTGGCCACTGCCACACGACTGGCTGCTTGGTGTTCATGCTTCCACACTGCAGCAAACTGTCGAACATGTGGTGAACGTCAAAGTGGCTGCATTGGACGACATGAAATGACATTTTCTGCTTGGAATCGGACCATGGTCACGGTAGCAAAGTTTCTTCCCGCTCAATGCACTACAAATTTGGTTGAGGGTGCTCGGGCATTTAGTGAAAGGGTTAGCGGGTAATTAAGCTCAAAGTTACTAGTGTCAGGGTGCTGATCAGGGTTAGAAACTGCCATCAAAACCTTGTCAAACGGGGTCGGATGAACGCTATCTTTTGATATGTTGTGCCTCTATTAGTTATTAACAACTTTTATATTTGGGGAAACTCGAGTTTTTCAACAAAAATTTGGTAACGCGAGACGCCAACCCGATCGACACTAATTCCAGACTTAGAAGGATTCGAATCCTGAAATCAGATTTTTATTTTGTCTTGAACACACTGTTTGAGATACTTAGAGATTAAATCAAAGCTAGGTGTAATTATAAAATTTGTTGTATAACATAGGTTCTACAACTTTTATTAAAGGTCAAACCTCGTATCTTGAATATAAATCGAAGTTTCACTTTGGTCAAAGTAGTATCATTATAAAGCTTCAAATTATAGTTTTAAGGTAATCGGAGTATTTTCTCGATATTTTCTTGGCATGGACCCTTAATAACTTTTGTTGTAGAGTTCATATAGAGTTGTTTGAGAAAGATTACAAGGTTTGGTTGAATTTCAAAGTTTGTATGTGAAAGGGAATTAGGCTTACACCTATTTCCTAAATGATTTTGGTGGTTGAATTGCCCAACACAAATAATTGAACTAACTAGTTTGCTCTAGTCTATAAGTTGCACAGGTGCCAAAGGTTCACACTAAGCCAATAAAAAGACCAAGAAAAGGGTTCAAACAAAGAGAGCAAGGGACAACCGAAGTGTACCCTGGTCTGGCGCACCGGACTGTCCGGTGTGCCACCGAACAATGTTCAGTGCACCACCGGACAGTGTCCGGTGCACCAGGGGACTCCAAGCTGAACTCTTCACCTTCGGGAATTCTCAGAGGCGCTTCGCTATAATTCACCGGACTGTCCGGTGCCCTAGAGGAGAGCGACTCTGAACTCGCCAGCTTCGGGAATCCGCTCCGCTATAATTCACCGGACATGTCCAGTGCACATCGGACTATCCGGTGAGCCAGTGGAGCAACGACTACTTCGCGCCAACGGTCGACTGCAACGCATTAAATGCGCGCCTGCACACGCAGAGGAGCAGTGCACGCGCGGGTGGCGCACCGGACAGTCTACAGGACTTGTCCGGTGCACCACCGGACAGCCAGGCGGGCCCACAAGACAGAGCTCCAACGGTCGGAACCCAACGGCCAGGTGACGTGGCTGGCGCACCGGACTGTCCGGTGCGCCATGCGACAGCAGCCTCCACCAAACGGCTAGTTTGGTGGTTGGGGCTATAAATACCCCCAACCACCCCACATTCAAGTCATCCAAGTTTTCCACCTTCCAACTACTTACAAGAGCTCTAGCATTTAATTCTAGACACACCCAAGTGATCAAATCCTCTCCCAATTCCACACAAAGCTTTAGTGACTAGTGAGAGAGATTTGCTTGTGTTCTTTTGAGCTCTTGCACTTGGATTGCTTCTTTCTTTCGTTCTTACTTGCGAACAACTCAATTGTAACCGAGGCAAGAGACACCAATTATGTGGTGGTCCTTGCGGGAAAGTTTGTTCCCGTTTGATTGAGAAGAAGAAGCTCACTCGGTCCGAGGGACCGTTTGAGAGAGGGAAAGGGTTGAAAGAGACCCGGTCTTTGTGACCACCTCAACGGGGAGTAGGTTTGCGAGAACTGAACCTCGGTAAAACAAATCCTCGTGTCACACTCTTTATTCGCTTACGATTTGTTTTGCACCCTCTCTCTCGGACTCATTTATATTTCTAACGCTAACCCAGCTTGTAGTTTGTGTTTAAGTTTGTAAATTTCAGTTTCGCCCTATTCACCCCCCCCCCCCTCTAGGCGACTTTCAATTGGTATCAAAGCCCAGTGCTTCATTAGAGCCTAACCGCTCGAAGTGATGTCGGGAGATCACGCCAAGAAGGAGATGGAGACCGGCGACAAGCCCACTACAAGCCACGGGAAAGCTTCATCGGAAGAGTCCCGCAACAAGGGGAAGGGGAAAGAGAAGAAATCCTCTTATCACAAGTCGCATCGGAGTGGCGACAAGAAAAAGAAGATGAGGAAGGTGGTCTACTACGAAACCGATACTTCATCACCTTCCACCTCCGGCTCTGACGCGCCATCCATTACTTCTAAGCGCCATGAGCGCAAGAAGTTTAGTAAGATCCCCCTACGCTACCCTCGCATCCCTAGACATACTCCATTACTTTCCGTTCCATTAGGCAAACCGCCAACGTTTGACGGTGAAGATTATGCTAGGTGGAGTGATTTGATGCGATTCCATCTAACCTCACTCCACAAAAGTATATGGGATGTCGTTGAGTTTGGTGTACAGGTACCATCCGTAGGGGATGAGGATTATGATGAGGACGAAGTGGCCCAAATCCAACACTTCAACTCCCAAGCCTCAACTATACTCCTCGCCTCTCTAAGTCGAGAGGAGTATAATAAGGTACAAGGGTTGAAAAATGCTAAGGAGATTTGGGACATATTAAAGACCGCGCACGAAGGAGATGAGGTGACCAAAATCACCAAGCGGGAAACGATCGAGGGGGAGCTCGGTCGCTTCCGACTTCGCCAAGGGGAGGAGCCACAAGATATGTACAACCGGCTCAAAACCTTGGTGAACCAAGTGCGCAACCTCGGGAGCAAGAAATGGGATGACCACGAAATGGTTAAGGTTATTTTAAGATCACTTGTTTTCCTTAACCCTACTCAAGTTCAATTAATTCGTGGCAATCCTAGATATACACTAATGACTCCCGAGGAAGTAATCGGGAATTTTGTGAGCTTTGAATTGATGATCAAAGGCTCAAAGAAGATCAACGAGCTTGACGACCCCTCCACGTCCGACGCACAAACGGTCGCATTCAAAGCGACGGAGGAGAAGAAGGAGGAGTCTACATCAAGTAGACAACCAATCGACGCCTCAAAGCTCGACAATGAGGAAATGGCGCTCGTCATCAAGAGCTTCCGCCAAATCCTCAAGCAAAGGAGGGGGAAAGACTACAAGCCCCGCTCCAAGAAAGTTTGCTACAAGTGTGGTAAGCTCGGTCACTCTATAGCAAAATGTCCTATTTCTAGTGACAGGGGCGACGACAAGAAGGGGAGAAGAAAGGAAAAGAAGAAATACTACAAGAAGAAGGGTGGCGACGCTCATGTATGCCGCGAGTGGGACTCGGACGAGAGCTCCTCCGACTCCTCCTCCGACGAGGACGCCGCAAACATCGCCATCAACAAGGGCCTTCTCTTCCCCAACGTCGGCCACAAGTGCCTCATGGCAAAGGACGACAAAAAGAAGAAGGTTAAATCCAAATCCTCCAATAGATATGATTCCTCTAGCGATGATAATGCTAGTGATGAGGAAGATAATTTGCGTACTTTTTTTGCCAACCTAAACATGCAACAAAAAGAAAAATTAAATGAATTGATTAGTGCCATTCATGAGAAGGATGATCTCTTGGACACTCAAGAGGACTTCCTTATTAAAGAAAACAAAAAGCATGTTAAGGTGAAAAATGCTTATGCTCTAGAAGTAGAAAAGTGCGAAAAATTATCTAGTGAGCTAAGCACTTGCCATGAGACCATTGACAACCTTAGAAATGAAAATGCTAGTTTAAGTGCTAAGGTTGATTCAAATGTTTGTGATGTTTCAATTCCCAATCTTAGAAATGATAATGATGATTTGCTTACTAAGATTGAAGAATTAAACATTTCTCTTGCTAGCCTTAGGATTGAGAATGAAAAATTGCTTGCTAAGGCTAAAGAACTAGATGTTTGCAATGTTACAATTTCCAATCTTAGAGATAAAAATGATATATTGCATGCTAAGATTGTTGAACTTAATTCTTGCAAACCCTCTACATCTACCACTGAGCATGTCACTATTTGCACTAGATGTAGAGATGTTGATGTTAATTCTATACATGATCACCTTTCCATGATTAAACAACAAAATGATCATATAGTTAAATTAGATGCTAAAATTGCTGAGCATGAACTAGAAAATGAAAAAATTAAGTTTGCTCGTAGTATGCTTTATAATGGGAGACACCCTGGCATTAAGGATGGCATTGGCTTCCAACAGGGAGGCAATGTCAAACTTAATGCCCCTCCTAAGAAATTATCCAACTTTGTTAAGGGCAAGGCTCCCATGCCTCAGGATAACGAGGGTTACATTTTGTACCCTGCCGGTTATCCCGAGAGCAAAATTAGGAGAATTCACTCTAGGAAGTCTCACTCTGGCCCTAATCATGCTTTTATGTATAAGGGTGAGACATCTAGTTCTAGGCAATCAACACATGCTAAATTGCCTAAGAAGAAAACTCCTAGTGCATCAAATGATCATGACATTTCCTTTAAAACTTTTGATGCATCCTATGTTTTAACTAACAAATCCGGCAAGGTAGTTGCCAAGTATGTTGGGGGCAAGCACAAGGGGTCAAAGACTTGTGTTTGGGTACCCAAAGTTCTTGTGTCTAATGCCAAAGGACCCAAAACCATTTGGGTACCTAAAGTCAAGAACTAAACTTGTTTTGTAGGTTTATGCATCCGGGGGCTCAAGTTGGATCATCGACAGCGGGTGCACAAACCACATGACAGGGGAGAAGAAGATGTTCTCCTCCTATGAGAAAAACCAAGATCCCCAACGAGCTATCACATTCGGGGATGGAAACCAAGGTTTGGTGAAAGGATTGGGTAAAATTGCTATTTCATCTGACCATTCCATTTCCAATGTTTTTCTTGTAGACTCTTTAGATTACAATTTGCTTTCCGTTTCTCAATTATGCAAAATGGGCTACAACTGTCTATTTACTGATGTAGGTGTCACTGTCTTTAGAAGAAGTGATGATTCAATAGCATTTAAGGGAGTGTTAGAGGGTCAGCTATACTTAGTAGATTTTGATAGAGCTGAACTCGACACTTGCTTAATTGCTAAGACTAACATGGGTTGGCTCTGTCACCGCCGACTAGCCCATGTTGGGATGAAGAATCTTCATAAGTTTCTAAAGGGAGAGCACACTTTAGGATTAACAAATGTTCATTTTGAGAAAGACAGTATTTGTAGCGCATGCCAAGCAGGAAAGCAAGTTGGTGCTCATCATCCACACAAGAACATCATGACGACTGACAGGCCACTGGAGCTCCTACACATGGACCTATTCGGCCTGATAGCTTATATAAGCATCGGCGGGAGTAAGTACTGTCTAGTTATTGTGGATGATTATTCTCGCTTCACTTGGGTGTTCTTTTTGCAGGAAAAATCTCATACCCAAGAAACCTTAAAGGGATTCTTAAGAAGGGCTCAAAATGAGTTCGGCTTAAGGATCAAGAAAATAAGAAGCGACAACGGGACGGAGTTCAAGAACTCACAAATCGAAGGCTTCCTTGAGGAGGAGGGCATCAAGCATGAGTTCTCCTCTCCCTACACGCCACAACAAAATGGTGTAGTGGAGAGGAAGAATAGAACTCTATTGGACATGGCAAAAACCATGCTTGATGAGTACAAAACTTCGGATCGGTTTTGGGCCGAGGCGGTCAACACCGCATGCTACGCCATCAACCGGTTGTATCTACACCGAATCCTCAAGAAGACATCATATGAACTCCTAACCGGTAAAAAGCCCAATATTTCATATTTTAGAGTCTTCGGTAGCAAATGTTTTATTCTTGTTAAAAGAGGTAGAAAATCTAAATTTGCTCCTAAAACTGTAGAAGGTTTTTTACTAGGATATGACTCAAACACAAGGGCATACAGAGTCTTTAACAAGTCCACTGGACAAGTTGAAGTTTCTTGTGATGTTGTGTTTGATGAGACTAACGGCTCTCAAGTAGAGCAAGTTGATCTTGATGAGATAGGTGATGAAGAGGCTCCGTGCATCGCTCTAAGGAACATGTCCATTGGGGATGTGTGTCCTAAGGAATCCGAAGAGCCTCCAAATGCATAAGATCAACCATCCTCCTCCACGCAAGCATCTCCACCAACTCAAAATGAGGATGAGGCTCAAGTTGATGAAGGAGAAGATCAAGAAAATGAGCCACCTCAAGATGACGGCAACGATCGAGGGGGAGATGCAAATGATCAAGACAAGGAGGATGAAGAACCAAGACCGCCACACCCAAGAGTCCACCAAGTAATCCAACGAGATCACCCCGTCAATACCATCCTCGGCGACATTCATAAGGGGGTAACCACTAGATCTCGTGTTGCACATTTTTGTGAGCATTACTCTTTTGTTTCCTCTATAGAGCCACACAGAGTAGAAGAAGCACTACAAGATTCGGATTGGGTGGTGGCGATGCAAGAAGAGCTCAACAACTTCACTAGGAACGAGGTATGTCATTTAGTTCCACGTCCTAATCAAAATGTTGTAGGAACCAAGTGGGTATTTCGCAACAAGCAAGCCGAGCATGGTGTGGTGACAAGAAACAAAGCCTGACTTGTGGCCAAAGGATACTCACAAGTCGAAGGTTTGGATTTCGGTGAAACCTATGCACCCGTAGCTAGGCTTGAGTCAATTCGTATATTATTGGCCTATGCTACTTACCATGGCTTCAAGCTTTATCAAATGGACGTGAAGAGTGCCTTCCTCAACGGACCAATCAAGGAAGAGGTCTATGTTGAGCAACCTCCCGGCTTTGAAGATAGTGAGTACCCTAACTATGTTTATAAACTCTCTAAGGCGCTTTATGGGCTCAAGCAAGCCTCAAGAGCATGGTATGAATGCCTTAGAGATTTCCTTATCACTAATGGATTCAAAGTCGGAAAGGCTGATCCTACACTCTTTACCAAAACACTTGAAAATGATTTGTTTGTATGCCAAATTTATGTTGATGATATTATATTTGGGTCTACTAACGAATCTACATGTGAAGAGTTTAGTAGGATCATGACACAAAAATTCGAGATGTCAATGATGGGGAAGTTGAAGTACTTCTTGGGATTTCAAGTGAAGCAACTCCAAGAGGGCACCTTCATTAGCCAAACAAAGTATACTCAAGATATTCTAAGCAAGTTTGGGATGAAGGATGCCAAACCCATCAAGACACCCATGGGAACCAATGGACATCTCGACCTCGACACGGAAGGTAAATCCGTCGATCAAAAGGTATACCGGTCGATGATAGGTTCCTTACTCTATTTATGTGCATCTCGACCGGATATTATGCTTTTTGTATGCATGTGTGCAAGATTCCAAGCCGACCCTAAGGAAGCTCACCTTACGGCCGTAAAACGAATCTTGAGATATTTAGTTTATACTCCTAAGTTTGGGCTTTGGTATCCTAGGGGATCCACATTTGATTTGATTGGGTATTCGAATGCCGATTGGGCAGGGTGTAAAATTAATATAAAGAGCACATCGGGGACTTGCCAGTTCTTGGGAAGATCCTTGGTGTCTTGGGCTTCAAAGAAGCTAAATTCTGTAGCTCTTTCTACAGCCGAAGCCGAGTACATTGCCGCAGGCCATTGTTGCGCACAACTACTTTGGATGAGGCAAACCCTTAGGGACTACGGTTACAAATTAACCAAAGTTCCTCTTCTATGTGATAATGAGAGTGCAATCCGCATGGCGGATAATCCCGTTGAACATAGCCGCACTAAACACATAGCCATTCGGTATCACTTCTTAAGGGATCACCAACAAAAGGGAGATATCGAGATTGCATATATTAACACTAAGGAACAATTAGCCGATATCTTTACCAAGCCACTTGATGAAAAAACTTTTAACAAACTTAGGCATGAGCTAAATATTCTTGATTCTAGAAATTTCTTTTGATGTCTTGCACATATAGCTCATAAGTATACGTTTGATCGTGTCTCTTTTATATATGCTATGACTAATGTGTTTTCAAGTGAATTTCAAACCAAGTCATAGGTATATTGAAAGGGAATTGGAGTCTTCGGCAAAGACAAAGGCTTCCACTCCACTCCATAACTCATCCTTCACCGTCGCTCCGAGCAACTCTCCGTCTTTGGTATAATCTTCACTCATGATTTATTTGCCAAAGGGGAGAAAATAGTTAGGAAAGGGCTCTAATGATTCCGTTTTTGGCTATTTATGCCAAAGGGGGAGAGAGCATGAGCCCAAAGTAAAAGGACCGCACCACCACTAATTTTAACAAGAGTCTTTCAATTGGTATGATTTTCAAATTGGTATCTCATTGTGTTTAAAAGGGGGAGAGAGTAGTATTTTCAAAGGTAGTATCTTAAAACCCTCTTGAACACTAAGAGGAGGATTTCATTGAGAGGGTGTTTTGTTTAGTCAAAGGAAAAGCATTTGAAACAGGGGGAGAAAATTTTAAATCTTGAAAATGCTTCTCAAAATCTTATTCATTTACCTTTTGACTATTTGCAAAAGGACTTTGAAAAGGATTTACAAAAGAATTTGCAAAAACAAAACAAGTGGTGCAAGCGTTGTCCAAAATGTTAAAAATAAAAGAAACAAGTATTTATATTGGCTCAATTCCAAGTAACCTTTGCACTTACATTATGCAATCTAGTTCAATTATGCACTTCTATATTTGCTTTGGTTTGTGTTAGCATCAATCACCAAAAAGGGGGAGATTGAAAGGGAATTAGGCTTACACCTATTTCCTAAATGATTTTGGTGGTTGAATTGCCCAACACAAATAATTGAACTAACTAGTTTGCTCTAGTCTATAAGTTACACAGGTGTCAAAGGTTCACACTAAGCCAATAAAAAGACCAAGAAAAGGGTTCAAACAAAGAGAGCAAGGGACAACCGAAGTGTACCCTGGTCTGGCGCACCGGACTGTCCGGTGCACCAGGGGACTCCAAGCTGAACTCTTCACCTTCGGGAATTCTCAGAGGCGCTTCGCTATAATTCACCGGACTGTCCGGTGCCCCAGAGGAGAGCGACTCTGAACTCGCCAGCTTCGGGAATCCGCTCCGCTATAATTCACCGGACATGTCTGGTGAGCCAGCGGAGCAACGACTACTTCGCGCCAACGATCTACTGCAACGCATTAAATGCGCGCCTGCGCGCGCAGAGGAGCAGTGCACGCGCGGGTGGCACACCGGACAGTCTACAGGACTTGTCCGGTGCACCACCGGACAGCCAGGCGGGCCCACAAGACAGAGCTCCAACGGTCGGAACCCAACGGCCAGGTGACATGGCTGGCGCACCGGACACTGTCCGGTGCGCCATGCGACAGCAGCCTCCACCAAACGGCTAGTTTGGTGGTTGGGGCTATAAATACCCCCAACCACCCCATATTCAAGTCATCCAAGTTTTCCACCTTCCAACTACTTACAAGAGCTCTAGCATTTAATTCTAGACACACCCAAGTGATCAAATCCTCTCCCAATTCCACACAAAGCTTTAGTGACTAGTGAGAGAGATTTGCTTGTGTTCTTTCGAGCTCTTGCGCTTGGATTGCTTCTTTCTTTCATTCTTACTTGCGAACAACTCAATTGTAACCGAGGCAAGAGACACCAATTGTGTGGTGGTCCTTGCGGGGAAGTTTGTTCCCGTTTGATTGAGAAGAAGAAGCTCACTCGGTCCAAGGGACCGTTTGAGAGAGGGAAAGGGTTGAAAGAGACCCGGTCTTTGTGACCACCTCAACGGGGAGTAGGTTTGCAAGAACCGAACCTCGGTAAAACAAATCCTCGTGTCACACTCTTTATTCGCTTACGATTTATTTTGCACCCTCTCTCCCGGACTCGTTTATATTTCTAACGTTAACCCGGCTTGTAGTTTGTGTTTAAGTTTGTAAATTTCAGTTTCGCCCTATTCACCCCTCCTCTAGGCGACTTTCAGTATGTGTTCAAACGAGCAATTTCAAGAAAGCATAGGGTTTATAATTTCATACGAATATTTGGTTCAAATTTTGAGAAATCTTTAAAATACACTTGATAGATAGAGATGAATAATCTTTCGCCGCCTAAGAGTGTGCTGATGGAGGAGCTCGTGGAGGTCCTAATGCGCTTCCCACCTGCCAACCCCCGAGCCTCGTTTGGACCACGCTCGTATACATACGTTGGCACCGAATCGTTACGGGCCTATGATTCCATCGACGTTACTGCGACCTCCACCTCAACCATGGCGTGTGGGGGTTCGCAGGTTCGATGATGGTGTTCATTGCCAACGCCGGTGCTAGGATTCACTTCGTACTCACCTCCACCTTCTCGGCTTCCCGCCCTCAACAGCTGGCGCGCACTCGATGTCCACCACGTCTGTGTCCTCCTACGTTGGGACATCGACCGTGTCGCGCCCGTTGACTGCTAGCTCACTGTTTGGGACCCGCCACGAGCAGAAGCACGGAATAGGCCTGCTTCATCCAAACCTTATTTCCTCTTTGCTAATATAAAGCTTTGGGTGCTTCTTGTTCTCATTTGGAGGAAGATATTTTTATATGTGGATACTAGGATTTTTTAGGGGAAAACGTTGTTGAGAACTGATATACGAGGAGGAATTTTACAGATGTGGCAAGATATTAAGATATAGAGGGAAAATTTAGAGGGAACCATTGAGGATGGCCTTAGGCCTTATTTATTTGAGCTACAGCTTTTGGAGATTTTCTAAAAAGGTGTTGTAGGACTTTTGATAATGAGAAGCAATGACAACTTTTCGATGGTATTAATAGCTTTATAAACTAGGAAGTTACGGAAAACTACAAAATTAGGTCTTTTAGCTTAGGGCCCCTTTGGCAGGGCTTCTCGTCACCGGCTTCTGCTCTGGTTTTATGCTTTTTTCTAATAAGCCATGCCAAACAATAGTTTGGGAAATAACTTTTGGCAAAAAAAACACTTATCTTTTTTGTATTAGAATAGTGAAGCCAAAAAGTGGCTCACTCTGCTTTGGCTTTTGTTATTTTTACGAAAAACCGTCCCACCAAAGTACCAAACCAATCAAGATCTAAACATGTTGTTACTTTCCTCTCTATTTGCACTGCTCCTGTTCATCTCGTTTCTCACCGGTGATGGCTGACCGATGGCGCGTCCAGGGTCCTGGCGGCGCCGGTTGCAGTGGATTTCGACTGTCGTTGCTAAGAGATACCCAAGTTGCTGCTGCATCATATGTGGCTCGGCCACTCGGGGTACTCGTCTTCGTATTGCTGTGGTCATAGCACATGCAAAAATGTCCGGGTCAGAGAATCATACCACTTGTTGTGGTCATAGAACATGCAGAAATGTCAGGGTCGAAGAAACAGACAACTGGTGCAACATTGCTTTGGATCGTCCAAGCAATTATTGGCTATGGCCTAGAAAATGAACAGTCAAACATGGAAGTTGTGGATGACCGGCAAACAAGGGGATGCGAGTGCATATTGAATAAAAAAATAAAGTTAGAAGGTTTATTTTGCAAAACAATATAAAAGTCATATTGCTAAATTTCTACTACTTATTAAGGCAGTAAGGGGTAGACTGTCATTTCGTGTTCTGTCGTTCCCATTCTCTATTGTGTCTTTCCGATTCCCCCCTCCCCTCACAGTCCATTCTCATGTTCGGTCACCCTTCTCTGTTTCCTTTCTCATTCCCTCCTCCCCACAATTCCCATTCTCATTCCCACTTATATCCCATCGAACCTGCAACCCCTCAAGCAAAGGTGCTCGTAGCTACCACTATACCACACATGTGTTTATGTCTACATCTATTATAGTAAAAATATATACTACATCTCTCCCAAAGCCCACCTGCTACCCTTGCACAATGTATAGTAGTAGATAAGTATCACCGAGATTATTAAATTATATTTTTGGATTGAGGGAGTAGTATTTAAAGAAGAGCCTTGCATGTAATTTCTTTTGTTTGAATAATGTTTTCAACTTAAATTTCTTTTTTTGCATGTGTGACATTTATTCTCCATAATATTTTTTCATGGATCTGACTTATGAGTCATTTTCATAAACCAATGTCAAAGATGAATCCATGTTTCTTACTTGAAAAACCCGAACAAACACCACTAGCACGAGGCGCTCGCGTTGGCGTCGCTCATCGACGACGAGAAGAAGCTTGGCGACTGCTAGTTCGACCTCTGGAAGCAGTCCTACGTGGCTGCATGCTCCGCTGTGTACGGCAAGCTCCGGCGCAGCCGTCGCTTGGACGCGGTCCAGAGTGGCTGCACCCCGCTGTCCATCGTCAAACAGGGGGACCTCATGGTCGTTGCCAATGCCGATGACTCTCGGGTTGTTCTGGGCACCACAACCGACGACGGCGCCATCACGCCGTCCAGCTCATCATCCACCTGAAGCCCGACCTGCCATGTAAGCCGCTACTGACCGGCCATGAATTCTTGTGCGCTGGGATGACGGTCATTGCTGCTGTTGTGTGAGTGTCCTCGAACAAGATGTATGTAGAGGAGTAGCACATCCGGTGGTGCAACGACCAGGTGTACTTGAAAGTCGCCTAGAGGCGGGTGAAAACAAATCAACAAAGAAATAGAGCGGATGACATGGTGATTTGTTTTACCGAGGTTCGGTTCTTGCGAACTTAGTCCCCGTTGAGGTGGTCACAAAGACCGGGTCTCTTTCAATCCTTTCCCTCTCTCAAACGGTCACTTAGACCGAGTGAGCTTTCTCCTTAATCAACGGGTCACTTAGACCCCTCACAAGGACCACCACAACTTGGTGTCTCTTGCTTTGATTACAAGTTGCTTGAGAACAAGAATAGAGGAAGAAGAAAGTGATCCAAGAACAAGAACTCAATTGAACACGAAAATCTCTCTCTCACAAGTCACCAAGTGTTTGAAGTGGTTTTGGACTTTGGAGAGGATTTGATCTCTTGTTTGTGTCTTGGAGTGAAGTCTAGAGCTCTTGTATTGAATGCAATATGCTGGAAACTTGGATACCTTGAATGGTGGTGGTTGGGGGTATTTATAGCCCCATCCACCAAAACAGTCGTTGGGGAGGGCTGTTGTCGATGGGCGCACCGGACAGTCCGGTGCGCCAGCCACGTCACCCAACTGTTAGGGTTCTGACGGTTTCGATCGTTGGAGCTCTGACAGCTTGGGGCACCGGACAGTCCGGTGCCGCACTGGACAGTCTGGTGCCGCACCAGACAGGTACTGTTCACTGTCCGGTGCGCCTTCTGGCGCTACTCTGACTCTGCACGAACTGTCCGCGCACTGTTTACTTGTCAGTCGAACGTTGGAGTCGACCGTTATGCTGGCGACCGTTGCTCCGCTTGGCACAATGGACAGTCCAGTGAATTATAGCGGAGCGGCTGCGCAGAAACCCGAAGGTGAAGAGTTGGAGTCGATCGCCCCTGGTGCACCGGACACTGTCCGGTGCGCCAGACCAGGGTTCTCTTCGGTTTCTTTTGCTCCTTTCTTTTGAACCCTAACTTAGATCTTTTTATTGGTTTGTGTTGAACCTTTGGCACCTGTAGAATACATAGTCTAGAGCAAACTAGTTAGTCTAATTATTTGTGTTGAGCATTTCAACCACCAAAATCATTTAGGAAAAGGTTTGACCCTATTTCCCTTTAAATTCCCCCTTTTTGGTGATTGATGCCAACACAAACCAAAGCAAATATATAAGTGCAGAATTGAACTAGTTTGCATCAGGGAAGTGCAAAGGTTGCTTGGAACTAAACCAATTTTTATTTCTACTTGATATGCATGGATGCTTTCTTTTATTTAATATTTTGGACCATGCTTGCACCACTTGTTTTGTTTTTGCAAATTATTTTGGAAAATCTTTTCAAAGTCTTTTTGCAAATAGTCAAAGGTATATGAATAGAATTTGTAAGAAGCATTTTCAATATTTGATATTTTCTCCCCCTGTCTCAAATGTTTTTCCTTTGACTTAAACAAAACTCCCTCTCAATGAAATTCTCCTCTTAGTGTTCAAGAGGGTTTTAGATACTAATTTTGAAAGAGGTCATACCAATTTGAAATGTATCAAAAATAAGATACCGGTTGACAGCTTATTTAAAAACTTTTTGAAATTGGTGGTGGTGCGGTCCTTTTGCTTTAGGCTATATTCTCTCCCCCTTTGGCATTAATCGCCAAAAACTGAGTCTTTTGAGAGCCCTTTTTACTTTCTCCCCAATGGTACAAATGAATATGAGTGAAGATTATACCAAAGTGAGAGTGGAGTGATGGCGAAGGGTAAATGATACCGGTAGAGTTGAGTGGAAGCCTTGTCTTCGCCGAAGACTCCATTTCCCTTTCAGTCTATGACTTATCATGAAAATACACTTGAAAACATATGAGTCATAGTAAATGAAAGAGATATGATCAAAGGTATATAAATGAGCTATGTGTGCAAGGTTTCAATCAAAGTTCCGAGAATCAAGAATGTTTAGCTCATGCCTAAGTTTGGTAAATGTTTTCTCATCTAATGGTTTGGTAAAGATATCGGCTAATTGTTCTTTGGTGCTAACATAGGCTATCTCGATATCCCCCTTTGTTGGTGATCCCTCAGAAAGTGATACCGAATGGATATGTGTTTAGTGTGGCTGTGTTCAACGGGATTATCCGCCATACGGATTGCACTCTCATCGTCACATAGGAGAGGGACTTTGCTTAATTTGTAGCCATAGTCCCTGAGGGTTTGCCTCATCCAAAGCAATTGCGCGCAACAATGGCCTGCGGCAATATACTCGGCTTCGGCGGTAGGAAGAGCTACTGAATATTGTTTCTTCGAAGCCCAAGACACCAAGGATCTTCCCAGAAACTGACAAGTCCCAGATGTGCTCTTCCTATCAATTTTACACCCTGCTCAATCAGCATCTGAATATCCTATTAAATCAAAGGTGGATCCCTTGGGGTGCCAAAGACCAAACTTAGGTGTATGAACTAAATATCTCATGATTCTTTTCATGGCCCTAAGGTGAACTTCCTTAGGATCGGCTTGGAACCGTGCACACATGCATACAGAAAGCATAATATCCGGTCGAGATGCACATAAATAGAGTAAAGATCCTATCATCGACCGGTATACCTTTTGATCTACGGATTTACCTCCCGTGTGGAGGTCGAGATGCCCATTAGTCCCCATGGGTGTCTTGATGGGCTTGGCATCCTTCATTCCAAACTTGTTAAGAATGTCTTGAATGTACTTTGTTTGGCTGATGAAGGTGCCCTCTTGGAGTTGTTGACTTAAAATCCTAGGAAATACTTCAACTCCCCCATCATAGACATCTCGAATTTTTGAATCATTATCCTACTAAACTCTTCACAAGTAGATTTGTTAGTAGACCCAAATATAATATCATCAACATAAATTTGGCATACAAACAAATCATTTGCAATGGTTTTAGTAAAGAGTGTAGGATCGGCTTTACCGACTTTGAAGCCATTAGTGATAAGAAAATTTCTTAAGCATTCATACCATGCTCTTGGGGCTTGCTTGAGCCCATAAAGCGCCTTAGAGAGTTTATATACATGGTTAGGATACTCACTATCTTCAAAGCCGAGAGGTTGCTCAACATAGACCTCTTTCTTGATTGGTCCATTGAGGAAGGCACTTTTCACGTCCATTTGGTAAATCTTAAAGCCATGGTAAGTAGCATAGGCAAGTAATATACGAATTGACTCAAGCCTAGCTACGGGTGCATAGGTTTCACCGAAATCCAAACCTTCGACTTGTGAATATCCTTTGGCTACAAGTCGGGCTTTGTTCCTTGTCACCACACCATGCTCATCTTGCTTGTTGCGGAAGACCCACTTGGTTCCTACAACATTTTGGTTAGGACGTGGAACTAAATGCCATACCTCATTCCTCGTGAAGTTGTTGAGCTCCTCTTGCATTGCCAACACCCAATCCGAGTCTCTTAGTGCATCCTCTACCCTGTATGGCTCAATAGAGGAAACAAAAGAGTAATGTTCACAAAAATGAGCGACTCGAGATCGAGTTGTTACCCCCTTATGAATATCGCCGAGGATGGAGTTCACGGGGTGATCTCTTTGAATCGCTTGGTGGACTCTTGGATGTGGCGGTTTTTGACCCTGTTCTTCTTGATCATCTTCCTTGTCTTGGTCATGATCATCTCCCCCTTGATCATTGTCCTCCTCTTGAGGTGGCTCATCTTCTTGATATTCTTCTTCATTGTCTTGAGCTTGATCCGCATTTTGAGTTGGTGGAGATGCTTGATTTGAAGATGATGGTTGATCTTGTACTTGTGGAGGCTCTACGGATTCCTTAGGACACACATCCCCAATGGACATGTTCCTTAACACGACGCACAGAGCCTCTTCATCATCTAGCTCATCAAGATCAACTTGCTCCACTTGGGAACCATTAGTCTCATCAAACACAATGTCACAAGAAACCTCAACTAATCTAGTGGATTTGTTGAAGACTCTATATGCCCTTGTGTTTGAGTCATAACCAAGTAAAAAGCCTTCTACAGCCTTAGGAGCAAATTTAGATTTTCTACCTCTTTTAACAAGAATAAAACATTTGCTACCAAAGACTCTAAAATATGAAACATTGGGCTTTTTACTGGTAAGGAGTTTGTATGATGTCTTCTTGAGGATTCGGTGAAGGTAGAGCCGGTTGATGGAGTAGCAGGCGGTGTTAATCGCCTCAGCCCAAAACCGGGCTGGAGTCTTGTACTCATCAAGCATGGTCCTCGCCATGTCAAGTAGAGTTCTATTCTTCCTCTCTACTACACCATTTTGTTGTGGTGTGTAGGGAGAAGAGAACTCATGCTTGATGCCCTCGTCCTCAAGAAAGCCTTCTATTTGTGAGTTCTTGAACTCCGTCCCATTGTCGCTTCTTATTTTCTTGATCCTTAATCCGAACTCATTTTGAGCCTATCTCAAGAATCCATTTAAGGTCTCTTAGGTTTGTGATTTTTCCTGCAAAAAGAATACCCAAGTGAAGCGAGAATAGTCATCCACAATTACAAGACAATACTTACTCTTGCCGATGCTTATGTAAGCGATCAGACCGAATAGATCCATGTGGAGTAGCTCAAGCGGTCTATCGGTCGCCATGATGTTCTTGTGTGGATGGTGGGTACCAACTTGCTTTCTTGCTTGACATGCGCTAAAAACTCTATCTTTCTCAAAATGAACATTTGTTAGTCCTAAAATGTGCTCTCCCTTTAGAAGCTTGTGAAGATTCTTCATTCCAACATGGGCTAGTCGGCGATGCCAGAGCCAACCCATATTAGTCTTAGCAATTAAGCAAGTGTTGAGTTCAGCTCTATTGAAATCAACTAAGTACAACTGACCCTCTAACACTCCCTTAAATGCTACTGAATCATCACTTCTTCTAAAGACAGTAACACCTATATCAGTAAATAGACAGTTGTAGCCCATTTTGCATAATTGAGAAACAGAAAGCAAATTGTAATCTAAAGAATCTACAAGAAAAACATTGGAAATAGAATGGTCAGGTGACATAGCAATTTTACCAAGTCCTTTGACTAAACCTTGATTTCCATCCCCAAATGTGATAGCTCTTTGGGGATCTTCGTTTTTCTCATAGGAGGAGAACATCCTTTTCTCCCCTGTCATGTGGTTTGTGCATCCGCTATCAATTATCCAACTTGAGCCCCCGGATGCATAAACCTACAAAACAAATTTAGGCCTTGTTCTTAGGTACCCAAACGGTCTTGGGTCCTTTCACATTAGAAACAAGCACATTGGGTACCCAAACACAAATCTTGGAGCCCTTGTGTTTGCCCCCAACATATTTGGCAACTACTTTGCCTGATTTGTTAGTGAGCACATAAGCAGCATCAAAAGTCTTAAATGAAACAATGGGTTCATTTGATGCAACAGGAGATTTGTTTTTAGGCATTTTAACATGAGTAGAATGCCTAGAGCTAGATGTCTCATTCTTGTACATAAGAGCATGATGGGAAACAGAATGAGACTTCTTAGCATGAATTCTCCTAATTTTATGCTCAGGATAACTAGCAGGATATAAAATGTAACCCTCGTTATCCTGTGCCATGGGAGCCTTGCTCTTAACAAAGTTGGACAATCTCTTAGGGGCATTAAGCTTGACATTGTCTCCCTGTTGGAAGCCAATGCCATCCTTAATGTCAGGGTGTCTCCCATTATAAAGCATGCTACGAGCAAATTTAAAATTTTCATTTTCTATTTCATGCTCGGCAATTTTAGCATCTAGTTTAGCTATATGATCATTTTTTGTTTAATCATAGCAATGTGATCATGGATAACATCAATATTAACATCTCTACATCTAGTGCAAATAGAGACATGACTAACAGTAGATGTAGAGGGTTTGCACGCATTTAATTCATCAATCTTAGCATGTAACATGGCATTCTCATCTCTAAGATTGGAAATAGAAGCATTGCAAACATTTAAATCTTTAGCCTTAGAAATTAGTTTATCATTTTCAATCTTAAGGCTAGAAAGTGATTCATTCAACTTATCAATCTTAGCAATTAAACTAGCATTATCATTTTTAAGATTAACAAAAGAATCATCACAACCATTTATTTTCTCAACCTTAGCAATTAAACTAACATTCTCAGTTCTAAGGTTGGAAATAGTGTCATGGCAAATGCTAAGCTCACTAGTTAATTTTTCACATTTTGCTATCTCCTGAGCATAGGCATTTTTAACTTTAACATGCTTCTTATTTCCCTTAATAAGGAATTCCTCTTGGCTATCCAAAAGTTCTTGGCTATCCAAAAGTTCATCGTTCTCATGAATAGCACTAATCAATTCATTTAGTTTTTCTTTTTGTTGCATGTTTAAGTTGGCAAAAAGACTAAGCAAGTTATCCTCATCATCACTAGAGCTATCCTCATCACTAGATGTCGCATATTTAGTGGAGGCTCTAGATTTTACCTTCTTCTTTTTTGTCGTCCTTTGCCATGAGGAACTTGTGGCCGACGTTGGGGAAGAGGAGGCCCTTGTTGAGGCGATGTTGGCGGCGTCCTCGTCGGAGGAGTCGGTGGAGCTCTCATCGGAGTCCCATTCCTAACACACGTGGGCATCGCTGCCCTTCTTCTTGTAGTACTTCTTCTTTTTCTTTCCTCCTTTCCTTCTTGTCGTCGCCCCTGTCACTATCACTTGATAATGGATATTTAGCAATAAAATGACCGGGCTTACCACATTTGTAGCAAACTTTCTTGGAGCGGGGTTTGTAATCCTTCCCCCTCCTTTGCTTGAGGATTTGGTGGAAGCTCTTGATGATGAGCGTCATTTCCTCATTGTCGAGCTTGGAGGCGTCGATGGGGAGCCTACTTGATGTAGACTCTTCTTTCTTTTCTTCAGTCGCTTTGAATGCGACAGGTTGCACTTCGGGTGTGGAGGTGCCGCCTTGCTCGACGATTTGTTTGGAGCCTTTGATCACCAACTCAAAGCTCACAAACTTTCCTATAACTTCCTCGGGAGACATTAACTTATATCGAGGATCACCACGAATTAATTGAACTTGAGTGGGATTACGAAAAACAAGTGATCTAAGAATAACCTTGACCATTTCATGGTCATCCCACTTGGTGCTTTCGAGGTTGCGCACTTGATTGACCAAGGTCTTGAGCCGGTTGTACATTGCTTGTGGCTCCTCTCCTTGGTTGAGGATGAATTGATCGAACTCCCCCTCGATTGTCTCCCTCTTGGTGATCTTGGTCACCTCATCTCCTTTGTGTGCGGTCTTTAGCACGTCCCAAATCTCTTTGGCACTCTTAAGCCCTTGCACCTTGTTATACTCCTCTCGACATAGAGAGGCGAGGAGTATAGTGGTGGCTTGGGAGTCAAAGTGCCGGATTTGGGCGACCTCGTCCGAGTCGTAGCCTTCATCCCCCACGGATGGTACCTGCGCTCCAAACTCAACAATGTCCCAAATGCTAGCGTGGAGTGAGGTTAGATGGTGCCTCATTTTATCACTCCACATACAATAATCTTCACCATCAAACACCGGTGGTTTGCCTAGTGGGACGGAAAGTAATGAAGTACGTTGAGAAATGCGAGGATAGTGTAAAGGGATCTTACTAAACTTCTTGCGCTCATGGCGCTTAGAAGTGACGGACAGAGTGTCGGAGCCGGAGGTGGATGGCGACGAAGAATCAGTCTCGTAGTAGACCACCTTCTTCATTTTCTTCTTCTTGTCGCCACTCCGGTGCGACTTGACGTGGGGAGGTGAGTCCTCCCTTCCTTTAGCGTCGGACTCCTTTGATGGAGCCTTCCCGCGGCTTGTGTCCGTTTCCATTTCCCTCTTGGCGTGATCTCCCGACACACTTCGAGTTGTTAAACTCTAATGAAGTACCGGGCTTTGATACCAATTGAAAGTCGCCTAGAGGGAGTGAATAGGCAAATCTAAAACTTACAAACTTTAAGCACAACTACAAACTGGGGTTAGCGTTAGAAATAAATCGAGTCCGAAAGAGAGGGCGAAAACAAATCAACAAAGAAATAGAGCAGATGACACGGTGATTTGTTTTACCGAGGTTCGGTTCTTGCGAACTTAGTCCCCGTTGAGGTGGTCACAAAGACTGGGTCTCTTTCAACCCTTTCCCTCTCTCAAACTGTCACTTAGACCGAGTGATCTTTCTCCTTAATCAATGGGTCACTTAGACCCCTCACAAGAACCACCACAACTTGGTATCTCTTACTTTGATTACAAGTTGCTTGAGAACAATAATAGAGGAAGAAGAAAGCGGTCCAAGAACAAGAACTCAATTGAACACGAAAATCTCTCTCTCACAAGTCACTAAGTGTTTGAAGTGGTTTTGGACTTTGGAGAGGATTTGATCTCTTGTTTGTGTCTTGGAGTGAAGTCTAGAGCTCTTGTATTGAATGCAATATGCTGGAAACTTGGATGCCTTGAATGGTGGTGGTTGGGGGGTATTTATAGCCCCAACCACCAAAACAGCCGTTGGGGAGGGCTACTGTCGATGGGCGCACCGGACAGTCCGGTGCGCCAGCCACGTCACCCAACAGTTAGGGTTCTGACGGTTTCGACCGTTGGAGCTCTGACAGCTTGGGGCACTGGACAGTCTGGTGTCGCACCGGACAGGTACTGTTCACTGTCCAGTGCGCTTTCTGGCGCTGCTCTGACTCTGCACGAACTGTCCGCGCACTATTTACTTGTCAGTCGAACGTTGGAGTCGATCGTTGCTCCGCTTGGCACACCGGACAGTCCGGTGAATTATAGCGGAGCGGCTGCACAGAAACCCGAAGGTGAAGAGTTTGAGTCGATCGCCCCTGGTGCACCGGACAATGTCCGGTGGCACACCGGACACTGTCTGGTGGCACACCGGACAGTCTGGTGCGCCAGACCAGGGTTCTCTTCGGTTTATTTTACTCCTTTCTTTGGAACCCTAACTTAGATCTTTTTATTGGTTTGTGTTGAACCTTTGGCACCTATAGAATACATAGTCTAGAGCAAACTAGTTAGTCCAATTATTTGTGTTGGGCATTTCAACCACCAAAATCATTTAGGAAAAGGTTTGACCCTATTTCCCTTTCAGTACTACCTCGCTGATGAGCCTGGGGTGCACTTCATTTGGCAGCCCAACCAAGAGTCATCGGTACTCACCATGTCGCGCGCGTTCGACGACTACTATATCAAGGATTATGGCGTCATCTCAGTGCCGGAGGTGACGTAGAGGAGGACTGACAACTAGGGGTGGGTGTTCGGGTTACCCGAAATTTTCGGGTCGGGTAATTCGAGTTTTTAAAATTTCGGGTTTTGAGAATCGATATCCGAAATTACAACAGGTTTTTCAATACCTGAAAATTCGGGTACCCGGAATTTCGGGTTCGGGTTCGGGTATTCCCGAACTACCCGAACTATTGTGTTGGCTTCATAAAAACATATACACCATATTAAATTAGTATAAAAATATAGTTTGAATAATGATATACATGGACATATAAAACACAAGCAATCTACAATCACAAGTTATGCACACTTACACTTAATTATAGATGTACAAATTAATAATTAAACATGACATGAGTACATGACACATGAAAGTTCGGGTAATTCGGGTACCCGATTGTGATACCCGAATTACCCGAAATAATTTCGGGTTTTGCAAGTTGTTACCCGAAATTCCCAAACAAAATTCGGGTTTCGGGTATTTCGGGTTTGGGTTCGGGTATTCCGGGTTCAGGTTTTGGGTTTTGGATTTTTTGCCCAGACCTACTGACAACAATGACCACTCGTCATCGTCGGGGTAGCTTTTGTGCCGACCTGCCTTTAATTCTCTTCGTAAACACACACTTGCATTTTTGTTTAAGCAAGCGTGTATGGTGGTGCGTGCCTGATGACTAACGATGTACAACGGAACTTCTACCGGCAGGTGTGGCACATGCTCTCCAATGATGAGACTATGCAAATCGTGACATATATCGAAGTCTGCATGACACTGATGGTTGCAATGTAGTAGTGAAACGGCTAAATTAAAATAACAAAATTTATGTATGGCTAGGATAACAAATAGATTATGAAACATTTTTCTTATAACAATATAAGACACATTTTGTATATAAGTTATCATGGTATTATGTGTTTCCGTTGCAACGCACGGGTACTCACCTAGTAATTTATATAATAGCTTTGACTCTGTCAGAAAAGCTACTCAGAGCATCTCCAAGATACTTTTATTTTTGACTCTCTATTTGACTATTTATTTGTCTCTCCATAAAGATTAAACTGTATATATAATATCTCATTCCAACAGACTCTTCAACATGCAAGTTAGCTTGGCTAGCGAGAGTTGCTAGCCAAATTTGGCTAGTGAAGGAGTCAATTTAGGGAGCCGGATAGGTTGGCAAGTTAAATGGCTAGTCTGTTGGAGAACTATTTTACTATTAAGTAGCTAAAATTTACCTTGACAAGCTATTTAGCTAGTCTCTTAGATGCTCTCACACCAATAAGCCAAATCCAAAGCTATTTTTTAATAGGCAAAGCCATATTAAAGGGTCTTTAGACCCTATTTGTAAGTCCCCAATTCTTAAAAAACTGGTTTATAGAAATTAAGATGCTTTCAAACATATCGGGGTACTCGTCTTCGTATTGATGTGGTCATAGCACATACAAAAATGTCCGGGTCAGAGAAACATACCACTAAACATGCAGAAATGTCAGGGTCGGAGAAACAGACAACTGGTGCAACATTGCTTTGGATCGTCCAAGCAATTATTAGCTATGGCCTAGAAAATGAACAGTCAAACATGGAAGCTGTGGATGACCGGCAAAACAGAGGATGTCATATTGAATAAAAAAAATAAAGTTAGAAGGTTTATTTTGCAAAATAATATAGAAGTCATATTGCTAAATAATTTACATTATAGCTTTGACTCTGTCAGAAAAGCTACTCACACCAATAAGCCAAAGCCAAAGCTATTTTTTAAAAGGTAAAGTCATATTAAAGGGTCCTTAGACCCCATTTGAAAGCCCCCAATTCTTAAGAAATTGGTTTATAAAAATTAAGATGCTTTCAAACATATCAATTTATGACTTAGTTTATAGAAATTAGATTTTTAGTTTGTTAGCTAAAAAATAAAAACTAGTTTATTAGAAATTGGAGTAGCTGTTTGTTTCAGCTTTTGGCACTGAGAAAGCTCAAAGAAAAGAGCCGGAAGCGAGAAAAAAATCAATAAGGGAGGCGATGCTCCGGCTGGCCGGATCCTTCCCTCGTCTGCCCCCTCCCGTGCGCCCTATCTCCCCAGCCCCCGCCCCGTCCCAGCTCTCACTCCGCCGCGTTCTCCTCCTCCTCTCCTCCGCCGGCTTCAGCCCCCCTTCCTGTTACAGCAGCCCTTCCTTCGCAGCGATGGCGGCGGCGGCGCCGCCGGTGGCCAAGAAGGTCCCGCGGCAGCTCGTTGAGCACGGCGACGTCCGCGTCGACAACTACTACTGGCTCCGCGACGACTCTCGATCCGACCCGGACGTCCTCGCGCACCTCCGCGCCGAGAACGACTACACCGCCGCCGTCATGTCCGGTCAGTCGGGGACTTGGGATCTACTCACATGCGAGATGCCTTTAGCGTGCTATTAGGCATTAGCTTGAGATCTACCCACATGCGATCTATTGTTTTGACATGACAATTGACAATCACTTGCCAGTGTTTCCAACTTACCAGATTGTGCTATTGATATTATATATCACTTAGAAATTGGAATGTAGTTGTATAGCGTCTGTTCAGACTTCAGTGTGGTTGCTAGCTCTCTACTCGGGAACGTAGTACTCTATAATGTAGTAGTAGACAGTACTACTACTACACGGGTTGTTTCCAGTGGATTGGTAGTGCAGATGATTCTGTGCTGTCGTGAGTAGCCTCAGTCCTCTTCTGCTAACCCTGGTAACTCTCTTGGAGATGTCAAGCAACTTGAGGATGAAATATATGCTGAAATCAGAGGAAGAATAAAGGAAGATGATATAGATGCGCCTCTTCGCAAAGGGCGGTACTACTACTATGAAAGGACATTGACTGGCAAGGAGTATGTGCAACACTGTAGGCGTCCCGTATCGACTGATGCTCCTATTACAGTCCACGATGTGATGCCCACAGGACCTGATGCCCCTGATGAGCATATTATCCTGGATGAGAATGTTAAGGCTGAGGGCCACGACTACTACAGCATCGGAGCTTTCAAGGTGTGATTTTGGCCCACCTACAGCTTCTGTCAGTCTCTATGGTTCTGCTCCTCATGCCTGTGCCTATCAGATATCTCTTATATGTATCTAACATAATCTAAATTTAAATGTTTGTTTCAGGTCAGTCCCAACAACAAGCTAGTTGCTTACGCTGAAGACACTAAAGGTGATGAAATCTACACGGTCTATGTCATTGACACGGAGAGTGGAGAATACGTTGGGCAACCACTTAAAGGAATTACTTCTGACATTGAGTGGGCTGGTGACGACCACCTCGTTTACATTACAATGGATAGTATACTTCGGCCAGATAAAGTAGGTCGCTTGTTCCTCCGCTTCTTCTAACTCCTACATGGCATACCTCTAGTTTTGCGAGTTCAGTTGAAACTTCTGGTGATTTTTTTTTCAGATTCTTTAGTTATGGTTGTTGTGACTGTATATGCTATGTTATATTGTTATTGAATCTTTTTCTTTAATTTTTTTGTAGTGTTTTATACTTTTACATTTATCTTACCTTTGTAATGGCTTTTGCAGGTATGGCTACATAAGTTAGGGTCTGACCAATCAAGTGATGCTTGTTTGTATCATGAGAAAGATGATACATTTTCTCTAGGCCTTCAAGCTTCTGAAAGCAAGAGATATTTATTTGTTGAATCTGGAAGCAAAAACACAAGCTTTATATTCTACCTGGACATACCCAAACAGAACAAGGAACTTGCTGTTTTGACACCTCGTGTGTATGGCATTGATACAACAGCTAGTCATCGTGGAAATCATTTCTTTATTAAGAGGCGAAGTGATGAATTCTACAATTCTGAATTGGTTGCTTGTCCACTGGATAATGTAGCTGAGACCACTATACTGCTACCACATAGAGAAAGGTACTTACATTATTGTCATACAAATTTCAGAAGATATTTTTGTGGTTTATACGTAATGTACACATATCACACTTTTGGGGGAACATATTTAGACTAACTGAATTGAAATACTCAAACACTAAGGGGCCATTTGGATCAGTGTTATTAAAACTACGTTTAAACGATGTTTAAAGTACGTTTAAACGTCAAAACTCTAATTAGAGGTTGAAACCACGTTTTAGCGTTTTGGCGCTCTAAACTGTAAAACACAGTGTTTTATGCATTTTAGACCATTAGCTACTTTTGGGTCCAGTCTATTAGTTACTTTTGAGGTTCAATCTAGCTCATGGGTGAAGTTTTGGTAGGCCACTAACCTCTCTATTTTGGTATTTAACTTCATATTATTGTCTGAAATTATGATGTATTGGTATTTTTCCTGTGTTGTTTAAAACTACGTTTAAACAAAGTTTAAACGTTTACAAGTCAAAATTTGACCCATGAGCGTTCCAACGTTTTACCATTTTAATAACCTTGATTTGGATCACTTGATTTTGAAGGAATTGGAATTTACTTAATAGAGTAGGTTATTTAGTTTGGAATTTGACATTCCACCACTTTCCCAAGTTTAGATATAAGCCTATCCTAAATTCATAGGACGAGGTGTGGAAATTGACTTTAGTATCACTAGGCTATGATTCTACTTCACAATTTATAACGCGATCCCTGGCAAGCTCCATTATAGTAAAATGTAGCATATAAATATTCTCACATATGGCCAACAATAGTATACAAATAAATTTTGTATAAAACCATATTAGCTTAATCGATTTATGTTTAGATTAGGATTATTAGAATGGAATTCAGTCCCAAGGATCCAAACAAGGCCTAAGAGTTTTCATGCCTTTTGCTTGTTCCACCACCTACGCACAATGACAATCATGCTGCCACAACAAATAATAAAATCACAAGTCACAAGAACACGGAGACAGTTCGGCCACACCACAAAGTTGTGTGTACGTCTCCATTGTTGAGGTGACCACAAAGGTCTTTAGAGTCTCTTTCAACTCCCCTCTTTCCCAAGCGACCACAAAGATCAAATTGGGGTTTCCACTAGGACAAATGGTTAACTTCCTGGTCGCCCTTAGGAAGCATGAATCAAGGGTGTCACCATGCATCACCTAGTCGGCTAGGGTACCAAGAACCCAAGAGTAATAGAACGAAAAACGAATTGTTGATGGGTGCCACAAGTGCTCAAGAGATGGATCTTATTCTTGAAGTTGAGATCCAACGAAGAACTCACTCCAATCTCACATGATGGGAATCTATGCGAGTGAGAGGAAGTGTGAGAGAGTTAAAGAGAGAGCAAACCTTTGTCTCAAAGTGGGTGAGTGAATTGAATGGACAAGAGAGAGAGAGAAAGAGAGTGAGTGAAATAAATTCGCTCAGCTTGGCCAGAGAGTCGATACTGCATAGGAGAGCTCCCCCTCGGAAATTCTAGCCAAGGTGACTATGTATTTCTGAGGCGGAAGGAGAAATGCACGCGGGCACAGCCGGTCAAAGGGGTTTGATCTCGGGAGCATCTCGCACTGGAATTTCCGAGGGGGGTTTGGAGTCTAACATGACATCATGTCTGACAATTCAAAGTGATATTAGGAAATTCTAGGAAGTGAGAAAAATAGAGGAAGAAAAAGAAAAGAAGGCTTTCTCTTTTTTAGGGATTTTCAAGGAATCCTTTTGGAGTAATTTTGGGAGTGCCAAGGGCTGATGAGTATAAATATTTCTTAGCACATTTTGACACATGCAAGTAATGAATTTTCGATCCCTCTTCCTCTTTATAGTACAACATCCTATACTCGAGAAGATAAAACAAATTTAAAATGGAACTAAAACTTCTCTCAAGTTGAACCATGGTGCCACATCTTTCACGAAGTTAGAATTGTGGGATCTCATGTTTTATTTGCACTTTTCACAATTATATGTAAATGTAAATCTCATGAAATACCGCTAGCTCTTTATATGCATCGTCATCTATTCACCAAAACCCACAAATAGGATTGATGCACTTACACATATCAAACTGAAACTCTCTTCAGTGTGAAAATACAAGACTTCCAGCTCTTTGACAACCATATTGCTGTATATGAGCGTGAGAATGGCCTTCCCAAAGTGATCGTATATCGGCTACCTGCTATTGGAGAGTCAATTGGACAACTCCAGGGAGGTCGAGCGATTGATTTTATTGATCCAACATATGCTGTGGACCCTGAGGAGTCTCAGTTTCATTCATCTGTTCTACGATTTCATTATAGCTCAATGCGGACTCCACCCTCTGTTTATGACTATGATATGGATTCAGGGGTGTCTGTGCTGAAGAAGATCCATACTGTAAGCTATCAATTGCAATATTATTTATTTATGGTTTTCTAGCCAGTGATTTCTTTTTATTTTTTTACAAACCCATGGAGAATTGATCTTCTCAATGTTGTTTAGATTTTAGGCGGATTCAATGCATCAAATTATGTAACAGAAAGAAAATGGGCTGCTGCTGCTGATGGCACTCAGGTCCCCATGTCCATTCTATACAGAAATGATCTTGTGAAGCTTGATGGCTCAGACCCTATGCTACTCTATGGCTATGGCTCCTATGAGGTACGTTCTGTTTGTTTATTTTCTTTTTTGCTATTTGGTAAACTGTAATAAGGAATCTTTCTGCAATTTTTAACACTTCGAAGTTTGAACAAATTTCAAGATTGGCATGTACACTGCGCTAGCTGCAGTTATAAATGCAGGCTTGTACTGTAGCATGGCTTGCTGCAGCTGCAACCGCAGCAAGCACTGCTGAGCAGGCTGATAGTGATAGTTTATGTCAACTTCCTTTGGTTCGTTTGAAAGTTTGTGTTCTTCTTTATATGTGCATCATGTACAGACTATACTTATTTGCTAATGTGCTATCATGCATTCATTAGCTGTTTTATTCATCATTGTTTTCAAATGACAACAATTCTTTAGCATTCAGTTATTCTAGTGTTTCCTCGCTGAGAAAGATTCCTTGGCAGGAACCAGCAATGTCTAACTAGTAGTAACTGCATGTGACAACTTGGCATCGAGACTATGAGATGGTTCCAGGTTTCAGGAATAAATATAATAGAAGTTATTGTGATAAAACCGTGCTCTTGTTTTCTTTGTTCTTATGGCTACAGATATGCATAGATCCGAGTTTTAGAGGGTCACGATTCTCTCTGGTAGATAGGGGCTTTATATATGTGATAGCTCATATCCGCGGTGGTGGTGAAATGGGCCGGAAGTGGTACGAGGATGGGAAACTGTTGAAGAAGAAAAACACTTTCACTGATTTCATTGATTGTGCTGAGCACTTGATAAAAAGCAAGTACTGCTCCAGGGAAAAGCTTTGCATTAATGGCAGAAGCGCAGGTGGCTTATTGATGGGTGCTGTCCTAAATATGAGGCCTGACTTATTCAGGGCAGCTGTTGCTGGAGTGCCTTTTGTTGATGTTGTCACAACTATGCTTGATCCAACTATCCCACTGACAACAGCTGAATGGGAGGTATCTATTTCCTCAAAATTATTCCATGTTCGGTGTCGTATCGCAATTTTTATTCTTGCCGGTTCTTATGAATCCATGTGTCGCTGTCCTTGGTTCAGGAGTGGGGTGATCCAAGAAAAGAAGAATTCTATTATTACATGAAATCGTATTCTCCTGTTGACAATGCAAGTGCAGATCTTTATTTGTAAATTGAAATATTGCATCACCCTGTGTCATTTGTTTGTGGACGCCACAGGTGATGGCGCAAGAGTATCCCAACATTCTTGTCACTGCAGGCTTAAACGGTATCTGAAGGCTTAAACGGCATTTGTGGTTGGTCTGTGGTAGCTAGCTGAGTATCTGACTCGGTGTTGTTGGTGATAACAAACCAGATCCACGCGTGATGTACTCTGAGCCTGCGAAATACGTGGCGAAGCTGAGGGAGCTGAAGAGAGATGACAATCTTGTGCTGTTCAAGTGCGAGCTGGGAGCTGGACACTTCTCCAAATCGGGAAGGTAAACCGGCGGTTCTTACTTAGAGCTAGTGTGGTGCAATATATATTAGTTAGGCGTCTTAATTTGGCTGGGGTTATGATTGCAGGTTCGAGAAATTACAGGAGGATGCGTTTACTTATGCGTTCATCCTAAAGGCGCTGGGCATGACTCGGAAGCTGGCATCACTGTGAATTCGATTGGTGTGAGGCACCTGGACTGGATTTGTATCATGGCCTGCCCTCTTGGTTGGGGGATGGATGGATTCTGATGGAATATGCATTTAGATTTGAATAGGGACACAGATGTTATGCAAAAGAGATTGTTTGAAACTTTGAATTCTGATTTGCATTTGGATATCTGTCCTAGAATAATTGTGCTTCTATTATTCAATATTTGCCCCATTTTTAACCTATGGACCATATAAATTTTGCTATTTTCTCCTTTCAAAGTACTACAATCATTACATGTTGGTACTAGTATTATTTTACAGGAGCATGTATGTAATTTTATAGTGACTGGTTTATGCACATCATATAAATACGTTTATTTTGGAACAGAGGGGATTAAATATGATAAATATAGGATTTGTCCCACAGCCCAATAAAAATACTTATAAATATTGAATGTACAACATGGCAGAAGAAAAAGGCAAAGAAAGCTGTGTGCTCTGTAGTGGTTTCTACTAATTCTATAGTGTTTTGTCTCTATGAATTGCAATTATAGTGTAAATGCTGCACTCACTTTTTGACAGCGGCCTAGCAGCCTATTTGCTTCGAATTAAAGCCTGCTGCTGACATGATGCACTGTTCACTCCAGATGAGAGCCATAGTATAGCAGCATGGGCAGGTCCAGCTCCAGATGAGAGCCATAGCATAGCAGCATGGGCAGGTCCAGCAGCGAGCGAGAGCAGCACATTCCACCAACCCCTCATGTGACCACGGACACCATGGCCATCCATCAACGGTCTTCTGCACCCTTGCTAGTAGATGTCACGTCAGTTCTAACTAAAACTTTTCAAAAACACTCTTCAACACCCTAGCCAACTCGTCCTTGGACCCTGACCCAAACTCCTTCCACGCCTTGCAACGTCCTTGGATTACGAGTCTCCATCAACCTTATAAGTTGACTAATTGATTTTGCTGTTTGATGATCAACATAACTTATGAACTAACACGCCTACTAGTATTTTATGTTTGTAGTTCACATGATGCAAAGTATGTTGAACTGAGGCAGTGAGGAAATGACACCTCAAAGAAGACACTTAAATCCTTAAGGTTTTTCCAAATCTCATGTGTAAATCCCAAGTCTTCGATACTCTAAGACTTTTGGATCAAGAGTCCCACAAATCATATTGAAAGTTTGATCATTTAATTATAGGTTTTCTTCCTCGCTTTTGTTGGATCCACAAAGGACTCCTTCAAAATACCCCATATCTAGCTCATAGCCATTACATGTAAACGTATTCTCTTCTTCCAATAGTCATCATTTGTCCCATTGAAGTGAGGTGGCTTGCCAATATGATTAGCTGTCAGCTTTTACATTGTAGGTTGTCAAGCCTTGAAATTTATTGTGACTTTAGCTCTGATACAACTTGAAAGAACCTAGATGACTAAAAGAGGGGTAAATGGTCTATAAAAACAATCATACAAATTCACAAACCACTAGAGCAAAGTTTGGTTAGTGCAAAAATGGTGTTAAAGCTACTACTTGCACTAGCACTAATTGACCATGTGAAAGCCTCTAAATAGTTCTAGTAGCTTGTATTTTAGTCTATGTTGATAAAAATGGGCTACTAATCAACAAGGTAAAATACAACTAACAAGAGTTATCAATCAAATGCAATTGCCACTACTTACAATCTACACAAGGCTAGTTAAGCAAATATCATTCAACAAAATAAGTGTAGCGAGCAAACCATAAGGGGCAAGACATGGCACACAATATATCCCTAAGGTTTTGTTTGCTTTTCGCAACCTACTCCTTATTTTGGCGAGCCTATTCTAGGTGGTTCACATGTTAATTGACATCACATGCTAAGCCTCAATTAGGGTGTCATAAGAACCACACTAGTTAGGCGCTCCAACAAGCCACAATTTTATCGGAGTTGCTCTTCACAAATCTTTCTTAGGGAATGGACAAAGAGCCCCTCATAATTGTTGATCAAAGCTAACAACAATCTCTAATAGCCACTCAATGACCCCACAAACTTTGGGTCGTCTATGTAACGACAATCACCAATAGTAACCATAGTATAACTAGCCCTAGTCGCTCAACTAATCCCATAACATCCAAGAACTATATGCACTAGAAGCTCTCTAATCTCACCCAAATGTTGATCTACAAGATGTGAGTGGAGTGTGTTTCCCTAGCCTCAAGAGGTGTTCACAAGTATCTTAACTAAGATCGACCAAGAGGTATATTTATATAGACCCATAATAAAATCCAACTATTATCTCTTGGTGACTAGTATGGTGCACCGTTGGTTCCTGTCCCTGACATATTCAATTTCTTTCCAACAACTATAGTTCCAAAGGTTACAAACTAGATGTTGCCATCTGTCACATATATGGTACTTATATCAGACACGACATTAGACACATCTAGTGTGTGTTAGAGCTAGAGTACATATTTACAAGCTCTTCGAGTTCTCTACCTGGTGTGACATCAGATGCCGCATCGGACACGACCGATGAGTGTTAGAGTGAATGTGCCATTTTACATGTTCTATGAATCCCTGTTCGGTGTGCCATTCAATGTTGCACCAGACATTTAGATAAGGGAGACCTAGTGCACACTGGACTTCACTATGATCGGCTAAAACTAAGGAGCGTGTGTGAGCTTGCCTTGTCGGGTGCATATAGAAAAGCTACACTGAGAGCACTTTCTCGTCTCTTAAACATACTAGAGCACATTTAATTTTTTCTAAGTATTTTCCACAAACACATTAACTTGCACTTCGCATGTGTCATTGAGCCTATATGCAATGCACATAATTTCAATATCTAGTGGCACTAGATGGCTGAATTATCCAATTAAGCTTCCTTCGTAATAGTATGATCATCTATCCTAGATCATGATCATGTGTTCCATTGCATCTTGATTGACAAAACAAAATGTAGTTATATCTTTGTCTTGAGCCATTGCATTTTTATACCCAATCTTTCTATGTTGGGCACTTGATTATCCTTCGTGGCCATCACCATTCTTTTCAAGGTTGCTAATATTGCTTAAATTTAGATGTGGACCTAACCTATTCATGATACTAGAGTAAATGTTACTCCAGTAGTTTTCTCAATTACCAAAACCTCATTTCGAACATTCACCAAGCCATGTCTCTTGATTTTATCTACCTAGTCATATGACACCATACAACTTCTTATGCAATGAGCTCCTTTACCACACCACCATAGCAACAGGATCTTTTCTTTTTGTTTCGAGTCCTGATTGCCCCCAGAAAAACACTGCAGGACATTGCTCGGTCTGTGCTGCTGCTTTTTTTTGCCTCAACGCTGGCGAGCCGGTCATCACTGTTGAAGGACCACATGTCTGCCTAAACTAATAGGATTATGAAATCGCTCCGCATGGGCACCACAGTTATTCCAATCTCGTACCATCCTGTCCTGCTCCAGTTTTTCTTTTCTGTTGACTGCTCGTTATATAATACATATACCAAAATCAGTATTTGCCCATTTTTACTATCCAATATACATGCCATGCCATGCCATTCTTACAGACAGATATATATTTTTTTTTAGAAATTCGGAGGGGGAATACCCCACCTTTTCATTGCTAACATAGAGGCTCATACATGAGCTAGTTACATGTCGGTTAAATTGTTACAGAGGGGATTAACGAAGAGAATATCGAAACCCATGCAAGGATTACATAACGATCATTAGAGGGGAGCCTACAAGACCATAATTCTACATCATCACGACAACCAGCCATAAGACGCTCATAGCTCGGAGAGAGAGAGCGAAAAACGATATCGTGGCTAGGGCTGGAAACGAGTCGAGCCGAGCCAGGCTCGGCTCAGTGGAATAGCGAGCCGAGCCAGGCTCGGCTCGGTGACTTCGCGAGCTCGGTAATGAGGCTCGGCTCGATATAGGCTCGCGAGCCTGTACACTCAAGTACTCAACAACAGTAATTATAGTCATTAGCTTAAATTTGAAGCACAATATGTTCTATATAATAAAAAATTATGTCCCTGCACTCTAGTTCTTTGTGAGTTGTGACCAAAACAACACACTGGTCATTGGATCTAGATAACCGGACACTAATAAACAAACTGACAAGTGATAGCTGCAGTAGTTTGGACCGAGCCTCGAGCCGGCTCGGCTCGGCTCGTTAGTGTAGCGAGTCGTGGAATTAGGCTCGGCTCGGGCTCGTTTAGGCTCGCGAGCTGAGCCGAGCCTGATCGAGCCCGAGCCGGCTCGCGAGCCTTGAGCTTTTTTTTCAGCCCTAATTGTGGCGGTGTTTCCAGAGACGCCAGCAGCACAAGAGGAGAAAAACATTAAAGTGTGCAGCGGGCAAGTGACCCGGGGACCAGGGGCGGACCTATGTGTAACCCAGTGAGGGCACATGCCCTCGCTCATTTCTCGATTACAAGTAATACAGTCTAAATTTTCACTATTAGGTCCTCTGCTCGGTCTAATTTAAATGCCCTCGCTCTGACATTTTAGTGTTGGTTGTTGTAAATGTGCCCTCACTCCTATTTCATCCTGGGTGTGACCCGGGGGCAGATAATTCTTTTTTATGCTCGTTCTGCCCTTATTACTACGTTACTCAATTTCTTTGCTCCTTTCAGGAAATTTTTCGCCAACTCAATGAATGAGTTTTGGTCAGCTTGGGACCCAACAAAGAATAATAGAATTCCAGTCCCAGGGTAAAGTAGCAGAGTGGTGACAACAAGCGCTTGACGCACCATGCTTGAGGATTTCTTCACTCTCACTGAGATGAAGGATGGCATCTCGACGGTTGCAAGGATCTCAGAGCTCATATCTAAGATGCGCAGGCTGGAGAGCTCCACCCACATCAACACGGCCGATGTGATAAGGCAGTGCTCCACGGCTGCCAACACACTAGCATCCACGAAAAGTGAAGCGTGTCTTCAGCATTTCGTTCAGCTAAACGGTGTTTCCTTTCTCAACCGTTGGCTTCAGGATGCTCAAAATTGTGGTGGGGCTGTTTGTTAGCAGGTCAGCAGAGGATCTTATAGTTGCGATATTGACTGCGTTGGAGTGTCTTCGATCAGCAATGAGCAGTCAGCCTCCTGTAGAGTTATTCCTACTGTTGATCATCTGTTTGCTCATTGAAATGCCTTGATCAACCAAAAGGCGAGAGCACTCTGTCACAAGTGGAGCGCTGTACCAAAACATGGTACAAATGGAGAGCATTTTCACACAGAGGATAACAAAGCAACCACCAGGGATAACATCACCGAATTTAACAACTGGAAATGCAACATTAGGGGATGCGAAAAACTTGGTCGCATCCCCTACGTGTGCAGGTCATGTGGGTTTAGAAGGTGGGCAGTCCATCACCAATGAAACTTCTTCCAATGATGTAGAACTGCCCACCAATGGCATACTCCGGTCAAACTTTATTAATGCAAAGAGTGGTACTGCACAAGATGCACCGGTGGAATCAACTCCAGCGGCCATGTCTGTAGATCATAATAAACCTGACAAGCTGGTCGCTAGAAGCAAAACAGCTCTGGAGGATAGTACTATTTCAGCTAGCTCTAGTATCAAGGAGTCTGAACCATTTGCAGCTGGCAGATTACATTTGGAGAAGGATACAGCTGAAACTTCGAACCATCTTGCAGTTGTAACCTGTGATTTGCAAGATTTGTCTGAGGAGAGTACAGGCAAAGAAGATGAGCCTACATCATCATCTAGTACAGATGATATGGACATGAGTCATGAGTAGTGACTATATATTGCAAAGATGTATGTCGAGCTTTGGGAACTCCTCCAAGGCAATAAATAAAAATTCCACTACATTGGAAGGGAAGAAATCAACACGACTGACAGATTATGATGATACAGATGCACTAGAAGTAGCACGTCTGGTAGCTATTGAGGTGTGGACCGGGAAGTCATTGACTACAGAGGACCCTTTTGTAGTTCTCTTGATACTAATTCTAGGCATGCTGACAGTCCTGACTTGAAAGCACCACGACAGCCTGTAGCCGTTGCCAGTGAATTGAATGATAATAAAATCTTCCAGTACAAAGGCTAAGGCCATGTTTGGTTTCAATTAGTCTTAGAACTAAACTTTAGTCCTAGGACTAAACTTTAGTCCCTACTTGTTTGGTTCTAGGGACTAAATAGACTCAAATGCTCTTGGAATACACTCATGTGGGCTTTTAGTCTCTTTTAGCACCTATGTGAAGGACTAAAGACTAAATCATTTTAGTCCATATTTTAGTCCTAGTGTTTGACAAAAAATGGACTAAATGAGACTAAAAACTAGAGACTAATCTTTAGTCCCTCTAACCAAACACCCCCTAAGTCAGGAAGTTCCTCGTCTCATAAGGAGGATGGATCAGGCATCACAGATGGCAGTGGTCCGTTGAGTAGTAGAAAACATACACGGAGTGTGGATCTGGGGAACTTAGACCTTAATGAAAATCAGTGTGCTGAGGAAACTGACTGTAATCCAAAGTAGTAATTCTGTTAATTTGTCAATGCCTATAGCTGTGGCTGCTTCAAGAGGCTCGTCTTTGTTTCCAGCTCGGCTCGACTTTGATGAAGGCAGACTTGGATGGAAAAGGCTCTGCTGCAACCAGTGCCTTCCAAAGCAGTTGGTGTGAGCAGAGGACTGAAGCTTGACCTTAATTTCTCGTGTGGTGATGAGTAAGATGCTATCGCTGCAAGCAATGTGCCACCATTGTGGAATCTCCAGCAATTTAATGGCAACTGGAGTCAGCCTTCTTCCTCCAAATCTTCAAGGCAACTTCCAGTCAGAAACTTTGGCTTGAATGACAACATGTCAATCGCTGATGGTTCTGTGCGAAGAATGGATGCATCTTGTGTCAAGACTCCTCCAAATGATATGTCGGACCATTCTGCTGTCACGATTATGGGTAAGAGGATAGTTGTAGGACACAAAGATCATGTGCAGCAATACGAGCATAACTTTCTGGGACCAATTGCTGAATCAAGAGTTCTTGGTTGATGCTAAGGGTGCACCAGTCATACCACCACTGTCAGGCCTAAGCCTTGGCATTTCTCATCCATCTCTCAGCACCAGAGCAACACCACCCTCATCTGATGAATTGAGTTACTTTCATCCTAGCATGGATTTCAATTATGGAGTGCCTTCTGAAGGCGCACGTAGGGAAGCAGGGAGCTACTGGCCCATGTCCTACCAGGTCCAGGGCCAGACAATGTTTGTGGATGAACGCATGAGGAATGTGTCACAGGGTGGTAGTTCTGGGTTGGCGCGGAAGCTAAAAGAGCCAGAGTCAGGTTGGGATATGTACTCACTTCGGTGACCCCCGAAGGTTTGTTGCAGGCGTAAATGATTTTGTACTTCTTTGGACATTGTATTCTAGGGTATTTCTTTGGCACCTGAAAATGGGTCCACTTCTATTAGTATTAGGTCTGAAGACATACACATAGAGAACTGAATAAGAGATTAGCTGCAGGCAGATTTGAGAGATGTCGACATGTTAGCTGCTGGAAAACCACCCTCTGTAGATCTGGTTCTTTGTGAATGTGTTAGCTTTGTTTTAGCTGACGTAATATAGCCAAATTGCTCCCTACGGAGAGCTGAAATCATGTAAATCATCATCGTATAACTCAGAGATGAAATGCATCCCTTTTTATCCATCTTCCCATTTATATCATTGTTTTAAGCTGCGCATTCAGGTTTTCGTGTAATGCTGCATGCAGATTGCAGCTTTAAACTAGGTGATCTAAACGCCTTCTAGTTTTTTCTAAAAGCCAGTTTCTAGAAACTGGATCTATAAACCGGTTTTTAAAAAACTAGAGTGGATCCAAACACAACCTAAATCATGTGGACGGAGGGAGTAAGATATACCAAGACGGTGTCGGTGAGATTCCGATTGGGACCGGAACTGCTGCAATCGGAATCCATCACAAATTCACTGTGCACATCATTCAATCATTCCATACAGGTCCAAATTCACTGTGCACATCATTCCATACAGGTCGAGTAACATAATCAAAATGTAATTCAGGCTATCAGTCAGTCTCAGTGGATAAAAAAAAAAGAATTTCCTCTCCTTTCATTTGGTTATTTCTCCTCACACGTTTTTACAATTGTGCGCCCAGACTCCAACCACAAAGACAAGAGTTACAAGAGGGGGAAAAAAAAGTCACCCACAAAGACCGTTAAAACAAGGAGAGAACAAAATCATGTATAACCCACGTATGTCAGTGTCCCTGGTGCATTCCAATTCAAGACCAGGAACAAATAAAAGAGACAATCATGATGTGCAAGCACCCTCACAGCGCTTGGCAAGCACACAATCCTCCAAGAAGTTGGCCAGCTGAGAGCTATACAGCCCAGGATTGCTCCGGTAATGGTCCACATGGGGCGATGACACGAAGTCGCAGGCCCTCACCTCATGCCCGGCTTTCCGCTGGCCGTCGATGAATGCCTCCACTGATTTCGCTGGGATCACCCTGTCGGCGGAGCTGTATATGTACAATTGGGGGCACTTGGGTTGCTTCCAGGACAAGAGCTCCATCACGTCACACAACCTCCTGTTAAAAAGGACATTTATGTTGCTTCATCAACCACAAAGCATGCATACTTTACTCTTGATGCAATGTCAACTACCATCAGATATACAGCCATTCAAGAAAAAAATTATTATTATTATTATTTTAACTTTTATGAGGTGAGCAGTTAGTTCAAAATGTCAATTGAAAATGGCTTAAAGACAAGAACTTGAAACCCAATGGTTTGCTGCAGATATATGTGTACCTATTGATCTTTGGATAGTTCAAAACAACGTCAAAGAAACTCTCTAACGCTGACAGTATAACCGCCTCTGTTGCCCCCAGCTTGAGCTCCTTGTTGGACTCCACAACTAGGACATCAGACCTTGAATCATCTGAACCTAGTCCCTTCGTGGTGACACTGCGTTTTTTCATGAGGGCAGCCGAGAAGCCCAAAGCCCAAACCTGGATTCAGAAAACAGCAGACAGATTTGTTAATGTGCAGCAAACATGATAAAAAGAAGCAAATGACTAAAAGCTAGCACAAGCAAAAGAATGAAGAAGAAAAAAATACAAATTCAAATTCAAATCCAAATGGGAACTGAAGAATGACAAGTTCTGAATAATAGCGGATAGCTCCTGTTGATCACTAAATCTGTACCTGAGGATCAGGTGCAGCAACAGGTGCTGAGTCTACTACACAAGCTTTAATTTTGTCCACTGCTGAAGGATCATGCTGTTGCAAGTTCTCCAGAATTACGCCATAACTACAATGAAGAAATTAATAAGAACCATGATGAGAGCTCATTATTCACTCAAGAACGAAATCCAGGAGAGAACGTGTACCGTACCAAAGCCAACCAGTATTACTGAAGGTGTGGAAAATAATCTTCTTCCCACTCTCCTCCCTGACCCAGTCAGCAATATGTTCAGATAGCATCTCAACGTTCTTCTCAGCCTTCCCTCCAAGGTTATAACTGAGAATGTCAGACATCGGGAGGGTGAAAGTGACGACATGGAAGCCCCTGGAGGTGTACCAATCGGCATATCTCTTGAGGTGCTTCTGCCTTGAGCCCAACCAACCAAGAAGGACCACGACCGTCTGAGACTTGTCAGGGAAGTCGGCATAGACCCTGGGGTCTGGCAGGTGCCAGCGGTACAGCACATCGGACGGCGAGGAAGGAATTGCAGGCATCGCATCGGCCTGTCCCGAGGTTTTGGCAAAGTTGGCGTACTGGTACACCGTCTGCATGACCGGCACAGACGCGAAGGGCGCCTTCAGCAGACGCAAGCTGTGGAGGTCCCGTGGCAATAGCTGCGCGCCAGAAAGGGCAGATGCCGAAGGCGCTGCGGGAACATCTGACCTGGTCAATGGAAGCGAGGCGAGCGCGTCCGTGCCTGTGCTGGCATCAGGAAGCCTGTGGTGGGACAGCTTGTCGGGAAGCTCGTGGGAGGAGACGGCGGCGAAGGCGGCCACGGCCATGGCGGACAGGGGGCGGTGGAGATGTCCCGAGAAGGAAGCCATTTTATTCGGGGTGGAGTGGAGCCGAGCCGATCAGCAGGAATGATGCTCTTTTCTTGTGCAGCCTGCCCTGATTCACAGGAACAACAAGGGTTAGTTGCATAAACTGAATTTTTTTTATTTGTTTCTTTTTGAAGAAAAGAAGAAGAATCATGTGGTGTGTAGCCAAACTGGGACTTGGAACAAAGTGTTGTCTGCCACATTATTTATGTGTTTCACATTTGACCCCAAGAGTGGGACCGAAGAATCATGTGTCTTTGTCATGGTCAACAATACGGCAGAGCAGAAGATGGTTTACCTCCCTGCTCCTGCTGTCGATGGTTTACCACCGGTGGAGTTGGAATTGGACACGGGCTGGCTGCCAGATAGAGAATTTGACAGCCGAGCCCGGTAGTTGGCAGCAACTCCAAGTGGTGTCGGCTTCCTTACTCCTGCATATGTATGTAGGAAAAAAACAAACTAGAATTTAGAAGAAGTTAAAGAAAACATTGAGCAAGCCATTAGAATTCAGAAGGAGAAGAAACATTGAGCAAGTCTATCATAGTAAAGAAAAAGAAGAAATCAGACTATGCATACGGCAATTTGCAGAGGCGTAGGAGAAGGGGAAAAGCGAGAAGAAAAAAAGAAAGGGAAAACGAAAGTAGGCACGGGAGGGCGGTGGGGAATTGAAAGCGAGGCGGCGGGCGGAAAAAGGACGGCGCTTTCTCTTTTGCTTTCGTCTCCCACCATCGTCGGGAGACGAACCGGCAAGCAAGGATTTGCTTGTTCCAGGAAAGCAGGAACCCCACCACCTCCCTCACGGGAGGGAGATTGCAGAGCAGAGGGGGCCGGGAAGAGATTGGATTGGTTGAATGAAAACGCGTGGGGGTAGGTACGGATATGGGGATGTGGCGATTCACGGCGCGCGCGTGCAAGCAAGAAACGAGGAGAGGGGAGGGACGCGTACCAGGGCAGGGCAGGGCAGCAGCAGCCGTGAGGAAGGAGGGAGGAGGAATCTAGCTAATGTTATATAGGGCCTGTGAACGCAAGGGGAGGGAGGAGGACCAAAATAGGGGAAGGGAGGTGAGGCCGGTCCGCGCCCGCACGCCCCAGCCCCACCGCTCCGAACTCCGAAGGCTACTCAGAATCCCCGCGGAATCTCTCCTCTTGGAAAGGGTATCTATCTCGGATATTCTCCTCTCCTGCTTCCGATCTGATCTGACTCCAAAACAAGAAGATCAGAAACACGCGTAATGAAGAGAGAGGGGTTTCAAGTCGAAACCAATCTGATACCATGATACAGTCTGCAATACAAAGAGCCACATCAGAATGTGCTGAAGAAAAAAAAGGACTATGGGTCTGAATTAAAGGATCAGCGAAACGCAGTGTGTTCTTTGCCCCTGGCTGGAGAAATGACCACCATCAGAAACACAACAGGTGTGAGCCACACAAAGGAACAGTCGAACAGAGTACAGACAGATGAATGGGAATGGCTAGTCCAAGTATGCAACCCCATCACAACCTCGGGTGTGTGTGTTCCTAGTTCCTAACTACAAACAAACCCGCTTCTGACTAACTAATGTTTCATCAACCAACGTTTCATGGACTCAGCTTGACAACAGATCAGGATATTCCATATTCTAGATCCGTCGTCAGACATGACCAGCCAAACCAGTCCATGAAAACAGGCAGTTTCTGTGCCATCCCCCAATCCATCCTTCTCTTCAGCCGCACATCAATTATGCATATGCTTCCCCAACGGCCCAACCTATCCGTCGTCTGTACCATCGCATTATTCGGCCCAGTCCTCGTCACTATCATCATCTGCGTCGTTATCCTGTACCATTTGCAATCACATAGATAAGCACACACAGCCTTTGTTTGTGCTCAAAATATCAGGCACCATGATGCGCGGTTTCTTGTAAGGAAACCCGCTGCTAAAATGCCTACAAGTAACAAACAACACGATGCGTATCTAGCAACAAACCTGGGAGGAACTTGAGAGCTCTTCGATTTCATCTTCTCCCACCTGTAACACGATGAAATGACCGAAGGTCCTCAATCAAATACGCATTTATACAGAGTAAGCAAACAATGACCGACACTTCAAATCCATCTACCAAGGGAAAGCAACATAGAATCACATAAAATGGTACCTTTGGTTTTTTCTTTCCCCGAGTTCCGCTAACTGCATTCGGAAAACACACTGGTCAGTGCCCCCAGCCTATACAAATGAAACTGAAAGCTTATCTCGCAAACAACCCTAAGAGTTCTTCACTTGTACTAGCACACATCTTCCCAAACGAAATTGGTCAGATGTCTTTGGATGCTTACACCAAATGATAGCACACTAATGTTAGTAGATGTCTACTACAGAAGATGCATGTCACTTCAGTGAACTTACCCTTCTTGATCCCTGCTGGCTGTTTTGCCATTGGACTTGCTCGCTGCTTCTTAGCAGCAGCACCTAAAGATAATTGGCAATACCAAATTTTTTTAAAAAAAGCTTCTTTTCATGATGTATCAATTGATAAGGAACATAGAGAGGTGATAGAATACCGAACCTTTGGTTGCAGGGGACCCTTTAGGACTCCTTGTAGATCTCTGGAACAGGAATTAAGTATGTGTTAAATTTCTTGACAACAAATGTAAATAGACATGTTTAACACAGAAACATCCTTGTAGAATGTGGTATTGCTTCAGCGCAATCGAGTTAGGTTAAAGCTATAGACATGCTGGTTGTCTGTTAGTGATAGATAGAGGTAGATGGTTTTGCACTCTCGCCTTTTTTTCTTCTGCCCTTATAAACATGCTAGACAAAGTAGCCTGAACAAGAGGCTCCTTCTTGCTAGAGAGGGAAATTGCTGAAGAATCTGCGGGTTTGACATCTTCGCTTTCAATCTCGTCCTTAATTTCTGGACTCTCCACCTCCTTCACACATAGCAAGCAAAATAAGCCACAGCGTGACAAAATTTTAACATTAAAAACCTTGAACCTATAGAATAGTAAAAAACAGATGTACCTTATCATCCAAGTCCTCAGATATATCAGTTTCATTATTATTGTCAGACGATTCACCTCCAGAAGATAAGTCTGTGTACCTGTAAAGACAGCAAAGAGGAGTTTGTTAATTCCTTGACTTCATAAGACAGCAAGGATGAGTTTGTTAATTCCTTGACTTCACAAGACAGCAAGGATGACTGGATGAGTTTGTTAATTCCTTGACTTCACAAGACAATGAGTAAACTAATTAACATATGAAGCTGTCCGCAGCCAAAGAGAGTGCAAGGGTCTTACCTTTTCAAGGTTTTCCCTGCATTCCTAGCAGACTGTCTAACTGGTGTTCCACTCATAGTCTGTGTGTTATTCTCATCCTTATGATTTGAATCCTCAGGAGCATCGTCATCAGATGCAAACTTTGGGGAACGAGGTTCTGCAATTTCCTTTCCAGCTTTGCTTCCAGTTGCTTCATCGATGGCACCACCTGCACCACCTCTGAAATCACAGTCTGCTGTCGTGCCATCCTATCGGTTGAAAATGGAGAGGCATATATGATAGGCACATGACACAGAGAACTGAAAGTTGAAGAAAACAAATGGGCTGGTTTGAAAAGAGCACAAACATTTTGGAATTCTTTTGGAAACTCAAGTTTGAGCTCTTCCGGATTATCTTCTTTTGTTCCCACCCACCAGGCTTCAGAAAACACAATCTGCATATCCGATGACAAGGTAGCATATCTGGTGAGATTTCAGTGGCTTCAGGTGAATTTGGCAGCATAGTGATAGTTGCATTAATTGATAGTTTAACATGCAATAGATCTAATAAGCAGTAGAAAAATGCGAGTTTCGGACAGCTCCTGCATTCAGCAAGTGGAGATCATCGTGAAATGAGGAACTGAGGGGACTGGAGGAGGAATTGCAGACAACACTGACCAGGCTCTCAAAGACGTCCTCACAGACGACGCCCTTGGCCGACCTGGTCATCTGCAGCGTGAGGTACTTGTTCTTGGGGTAAACGTGCGTCCCGAAGAGCTTCATCCTTCCCTGCAGGTGCAACGCAACCGCCACTCATCCTCCTCAGAATTCAGAACTGGAAAGGTGGAATCTTGGCGAGTCCCGACCCGACCCTTACCTGTGGGAACTCGAGGTACAGCAGGGGGTTCTTGGTCCCGAGGTCGGCGAGCTCTCCGACCCGGCCACCCGAGGCTGCTGGCGCGAGGAGGCCAGGGAAGGAGAAGAGGTAGCGGCTCTTTCGCTGGCCGCCACGGCGGACGACGTCGCGGCCCTGTAGGCGCGTGACGGCAGCCGCCGGCGCGAGCGGCGCCCGCGGCGCCGCGGGGTCGCCTCGCTGGAGCAGGCCGTTGGAGAAGGCGAGCGAGCGGAGGCGGCGGCGCTCGTCGGCCTCGGCGTCTGCTGGCGCGGTGGAGACGGCTTTCTTGACCATCCCTCTCCCTCCGGTGTAGGGTTTTGGGTACAAGTTTGAGCTGGTGATTGATTGGAAAAGACTGATGAGACGGGAGGAGGAGATCTCGGAGCAAAAGTTAGGTGGTACGATACGGGTGTCGGCGTGTCGCGTTCGCGTGTTTGGGACGAGACGAGACGAGACGAAGACGAAGACTCTACCGGCCACACGGAAAGCGGATTCATCCGAGACCGCCTTCGACGCTGAAAAAACGGCCATGCGAGGGACTGGGAGGGGGCAAATAACTGAAGTGTGCATTGACGTAGCAGTCTAGCAGAGGCAGCAAATATGAGAGTATACAAGTGGAAAAGAAATCTGACACTTTCCAGTTGGTAGTGACGAACAAGACCATAACAATAAAACAGTTTAACAAAGAGGCAAAAAAATAAGGTCCTTTGCATCTACCAAAAGGAGCTCGAGCTCGACGCGTCGCAGGATCGGAGAAGAGAGAGCTCGCCTTTGAGCTACAAACCCATCCTTTGAGCGCTCTATGGGCAGGTTTGGAAGTGAGTTTTAATGTTTCGATATCATGGTATACAGTATAGTTTTAACAAAACCAAAACCAAAATAGAATTTAAAGTATTTTTTTATACATAGCATCGAGTAACACATTTGTTAGCTTATATCCTATTTAAATGCACTAGGAGGTGTTTTAATACACTAAAACTAATAGTTAGTGGCTAAAATAAGCTAGAGACATCAAACACCCTAGCTAATATTTCAGGTATTAGCTATTTTTAGTAAATTAGCTATTAGTTAGCTAGCTAATTCTACTAGTAAATTTTTAGTCAACTAACTATTAGATCTAATGCATTCAAACACCCCCTAAAGATAATAGTTAGCTGATAAAATTATTTACAAATATCTAAACAACCTCATTAATAATTCATGTATTACCTACTTTTTAGGTAATTAGGTACTAGTTATCTAACAAATAATTCTACTGGTAACTTTTTATCAACTAACTATTATCTCTAATATATTTAAACATGACCTTATATATAAATTAAGAGACAAATAACACTGTCCGGTAGCGCAACGATAGAAAAGTGCATGTCTTGCGGAGCAAAACTTTGGTCTTAAGATGTTTGTCAAATACTCGAAAATTACCACAGTTTGGATTAAACCATGATATTGAAAGCTCTATTTTGCAACGGTGTCTGAAACAGCTTTTGGTCTATATTCTATAATATTACTATAGTAACAACATATACATTGTACGGAGTATTTCTTAAAACCCACGGGAAAAAACTCCACTCCTATGGCAAGAAGGAAAAGGTCTCGTCTTTGACGGTTCAGATCCTCAGGGACGCGCCGGCAGTGCGGAGGTGGCGGCGGTCTGGCCCCGGCTCCGGCTCCGGCCCAAGGAGTGGACGTCGGAGGCAGAGTCGATGCCACCGTCGGACTCCTCGGCGATGGGGTCGAGGCAGAGGGCCGCGGCGCGGCGTAGGAGCTGGCGCTGCCGGCGCACCACGTCCAGCGTGTCCGGCGGCGCGGGGTCGTCTGCCAAGGCGAGGGCGGTGCGGGCGGAGGTGGTGCAGGCGGCGATCCTAGCGGCGGCCATCGCCCTTCCTCTGGACTGGATTGATTGGCGTTGTTTTCCTGAATACGGATGGATCGACACAGCCTCAGCTCAGCCCGTGGCGGCTTGCAGTTGCAGCTGTCAGCGGGCTTCTCCCTGGCTGATGTGAATTCCGCAACACTTTGCTCCGAGGGAATATATAATCTCACGGTCCGAGCACTCTTATATTTATAGAAGATATACAGGGGAGAGGAGCCAGGCAAGGCAAGGCAAAGCAAAATGAGTTGGAGAAGCAAGGAAGGAGAAAGGAAACTTCTTGAGGATTTCATTTCCTTTCCCTTTCCTTGTTGCTTGGACTGCCATGTGTACGTTGGCTTGCTGCTCAAGGACAGTGATACATACATATGGACAGGGGAGGCCGTTGAATCTAGGTACGCTACTTGTTGCAGGTGTTGCCATTGCACACCACACGCTAGCTTGAGCTTCAACGTCACCACCACCAGTCTTTCGTGTGTGGCTAACATATCTACACATATCCTCCATCTTTATGCCCTCTAATCTAGCTTGAAAATTACTACCAAACTTTCTCTTTTCAAAGGTACTTCTCTTTGAAAATCGAAACTGATGATCCGTCCAAAAACAATCATTGGAGATCAATTGCTTAGATCTCCCCCCCCCCCCCCCCCCCCCTCTCTCTAATCAGTACCACAACAGTCTCACTTATAGTTGAATAAGCTTTCAACATGACCTTGACAGCCTGGTGAGACTTCTTATCTTTTAGCAATGACCATCAACCTATCATATATGTCTTGTGACCTCTCTCCTTTCGTAATCACAAACAAACCAGTCGACCTTTACCATCAAAAAAATAATTTTGGATCACCTAACTTTGTCAACACCTTCACTAGCAATATACAAGGTGTTCCTGATTTATTTTGCTTGTTTTGTATCCTACAGGTGCGTGGAAATGAAGCTGAACTTACAGCAAGAGATTGTGTTCGGTCCTAAGTCTGAGGATAAGTTCTAATCGTTGGATTTAAATTAGATAGATGTTGGTTAAATCTGAAAATAAAACAAAAAGAAATCATACATCTGTGATTTAGCCAAAAAAAAAATCTGTTGCTATTTCCCGACCAATCATCATGTTGTATTCATGTATACTCAAGTCATTTAGCAAGAGACCAATGGTTTGAGCATTAAGATGAATTTGTTGGTACTCATTTGGCGTTAGCTTTCAAGGGCTCACCAGCTCATGTACTCCTTTCTCGGTGTGAGATTGTGTGTGGGCTAACATCACTGTTGGGCTGTCGGTCCATTAGGGTTAGGATTTTGTGTCTATGTGTATATATATATAACCACCACCTCTATGCAATATCAATCAAGAGTTCTATTCTCCAACTTGGTATCACATGACTAGGTTAGGGTTTCTAACCCACCTCACTACCGCCACCACCAGCTGCTACAAGCAGCCGCTAGGCCCTCCGGAGCCGTCGTCCCCGGGAGGTTCGTCGTTCCCTCCAAGGGACGATCATCCTCCAGCCGCTGGAGCTCCCCTTCCTCCCCTGGTCGGCCCTTCCACACCCTCCCACCGCTGTCGGTGCCCATGGATCAGGCGCTCCAACGCCGGCGACCTCTTCCCCTTCGTCCCTGCCAACACAAATGTTTTCCCCGGAAGCGCGCTCCCCATCTTCCCTACGTAGTCGGCGGCCGACCCTGGCCCTTCCCTGCTCCACCGGCGAGCATGCGGGCCCAAGCCACGCCACCACTGCGAGCGGCCGCTGGTTTCGGCCGCCGTCACTTCCCACCCTACCCCCTCCTCTTTGGCGACCTTCAGCCCAAATCCGCGCCGCCACTGCCATCCGGCCACGGATCCATGCCATCGTCGACCTTATCTTCATGGGCGCGAACTCCCTCCCTCCCAGCGACGCGCCTGGCCCCGCGACGGCTTCCCCTGCTGCGACCGGCGCGACCCCGCCCCGGGCAACAGCCGCCGTGGACTCGCGGGCGCACATGCTGGCAGCCGCCGCGAGCTCGCCCTGGCCCGGCCGGGGATCCCCTGCGAGCCCCCTCCTTACCGATGCTCTACGACGCAATCTAGGACACGCCCGCCATCTTCAACCGCGCGGTCGCGGCCTAGATCCGACGCACGCGCTTCCTGCGCCCGGTCGGCGAGCCTCCCCTGGCAGCGGCACGGATCGAGCCATCAATCTTCGATGCTCCTCGCTCCCCTCCCCAATGTCAGCGCCGGCGGGGTCATGGCTATTGCCCTTCGAGCTCCTTCCTCCCAGGTCCGCGCCACTCCTTCCCTATGCTGTCGGTCGCCCGATCCGCCTTCACAACGCCTCCCGGATCCACCATCGGAGGCGAGCTGACCCTCGGGCTGTGCGACGACCATGATGATCAGGCTCCTCTGGCTGCACCTTCACACTTCTTCTATTATCGGCGTCACCCATCCCACCACGCCCCGCGCTGGCCCCTGTCCGACTGGACCTGCCCTGCCACCCTTCCGTTCATCGCCTTCGTTGGATCTGTCGCTGCCACGACATTCCCAGCTAGATTCACTGTTGTTGCGACCTTCCCAACTAGATCTGTCGTCCCTTTGGCCGGATCGCCGTCTTCTTGGTTGGATTTGTCAGTGTCGTGGCCTTGCCGGGCGGATCCGCTGTTACCCCTTCTATTCTGCCGCGGGAGCGACCACCATGACCGGCGCAGACGCGTGCGCTGCCACTGGCCTCCCTGGCGGTGCTCCTCGACGTCCAAACGATCGAAGAAGTAAGAAGGTCGGCCTGCTGGTGATCTTTTGTTGTGTCGCCCTGCCGATCGTTGACACTCAAACGTCGACCTTCCTGAAGAACATGCTACTGTTGCGTGTCTCCTGACATGGCCACCTTGACTTCGACTACCTCGACATCCAGGGGCTATCGTTTTCTCGGAGTCCACACCGGTTTCTACTCCAACCCTTAGTAACCGGGAACTGGGAACTTGGCCACGTTCCTCGTTCCGGGAACGTGGGAACAATCTTATTCCAGTAGTGTTAAATCCTAGTTTTTGTAGCTTTCCGCGTACCACGTTCCCGTTCCTCGATCCCATCGATCCGGGAACCTGGTTACTAAGCTCCAGCCGCAACATTCACACTCTCACGATACTGCGACTGCGAGGGATATCAACCCGTCGGCTCATACATTCGGCTTCTACTCTAGTGTTATCGTGTGTGGTGCCCTTGTTGCGCCTGCGGGGATGTTCTGTGTGTGTGGACCAGCATCACTGTTGGGCTGCCGGCCCATTAGAGTTAAGGTTCTGTGTCTATATATGTAACCACCACCTCTATACAATATCAATCATGAATCACTCTCCAACTCTTGTATTTTTCCTGAGCTCCGATTAAAGTCTTACCAATTCATTGTAGTGAGATAACTTGCTTGCGGGCACATTGATGAGAGTCAAGAGCCAAGCTTAGACATAGAGGAGTGATCAAAGAATACACTCCCATTTATCACCCTAGGCGAATAGTAGCATCTCTCTCTCTCGTTTGCCAGACATGGCATGTGCTATAATCTCTACTACCTATTAAGACGGTAAGGGGTAGGCTGCCTCATTCCAAAGCTCATTCCCATTCCCAGCAAAGCCCATTCACATTTCCATTCCCGGCTATCACGTGTCTTTCTCATTCCCCCTCCCACAAAGCCTATTCCCATTCCCACGTGCATCCCACGCCTAGCTAAAATTAAATTAAAAAAACAGGCTCCAAGGGGATTCGAACCCGCGACCTCTCAAATAAATGTGTTTGTAGCTACCACTACACCACATGTGTGTTTATGTCTACATCTATTATAGTAAAAAGATATAATACATCTCTCCCGAAGCCCACCTGCTACCCTTGCACAATGTGTAGTAGTAGATAAGTATCACTGAGATTATTAAATTATATTTTTGGATTGAGGGAGTAGTATTTAAAGAAGAGCCTTGCATACAATTTCTTTTGTTTGAATAATGTTTTCAACTTAAATATTTTTTTTGCATGTGTAACATTTATTCTCCATAATATTTTTCTCTACTACCTATTAAGACGGTAAGGGGTAGGCTGCCCCATTCTGTGTTCTGCCATTCTCATTCCGTCCTCACTGCAAAGCCCATTCCCATTCCCAGCAAAGCCCATTCACATTTCCATTCCCGGCTATCACGTGTCTTTCTCATTCCCCCTCCCACAAAGCCTATTCCCATTCCCACGTGCATCCCACGCCTAGCTAAAATTAAATTAAAAAAACAGGCTCCAGGGGGATTCGAACCCGCGACCTCTCAAATAAATGTGTTTGTAGCTACCACTACACCACATGTGTGTTTATGTCTACATCTATTATAGTAAAAACATATAATACATCTCTCCCGAAGCCCACCTGCTACCCTTGCACAATGTGTAGTAGTAGATAAGTATCACTGAGATTATTAAATTATATTTTTAGATTGAGGGAGTAGTATTTAAAGAAGAGCCTTGCATACAATTTCTTTTGTTTGAATAATGTTTTCAACTTAAATACTTTTTTTTGCATGTGTAACATTTATTCTCCATAATATTTTTCCATGGATCTAACTTATAAATCATTTTCATAAACCAATGCCAAAGATGAATCCATGTTTCTTGGAAACCTCGAACAAACACCACTAGCATGAGGCGCTCGCGTTGGCGTCGCTCACCGACGACGAGAAGAAACTTGGCGACTACCAGTTCGAACTCTGGAAGCAGTCCTACATGGCCCATGCGCCGCTGTGTACGACAAGCTCCGGCGCAGCCGCCGCTTGGACGTGGTCTAGAGCGGCTGCACCGCGCTGTCCATCGTCAAACATGGGGACCTCATGGTCGTCGCTAATGTCGACGACTCTCGGGTTGTTCTGGGCATCGCAACCTACGACGACGCCATCACGCCGTCTAGCTCATCATCCACCTGAAGCCTAACCTGCCACGTAAGTCGCTACTGGCCGACCATGAATTCTTGTGCGCTGGAATGATGACCATTGTTGTTGTTGTGTGAGTGTCCTCAAACAAGATGTATGTAGAGGAGTAACATATCCGGTGGTGCAACGACCAGGTGTACTACCTCGCTGATGAGCCCGGGGTGCACTTCATTTGGCAGCCCAGCCAAGAGTGATCGGTACTCACCATATCGCGCGCGTTCGACGACTATTATATCAAGGATTGTGGCGTCATCTCGACACCAGAGGTGAGCAGAGGTGGACCGACAACAATGACCACTCGCCATTGTCGGGGTACCTTCTGTGCCGGCCTGCCTTTAATTCTCTTCGCAAACACACACTTGCATTTTTTGTTTAAGCAAGCGTGTATGGTGGTGCGTACCTGATGACTAACGATGTACGACGGAACTTCTACCGGCAGGTGTGGCACGTGCTCTCCAATAATGAGACCATGCAAATCATGACATATATCGAAGTCCGCATGATACTGATGGTTGCAATGTAGTAGTGAAATAACTAAATTAAAATAACAAAATTTATGTATGGCTAGGATCACAAATGAATTATGAAATATTTTCTTATAACAATATAAGACACATTTTGTATATAAGTTATCATGGTATTATATGTTCCCGTTGCAACGCACGGGTACTGACCTAGTATAATAATAATAACGAAAACCAAACCACAGTGGGAAAAAAAAAAGAAGAACTTCCATTTGATTTAGGGAGTAACTGAAACCAAATTCACCCCATCACACAGCAGACAGAATATCTGTGTGTAGCACTGCCTGGGATGGGATACAATACAATTCATTCCATCAACACATGCATGTATGCATGTTGTATACATTACATGTAGCTAGGCTCCATCGTAACTCTTCTCTTTTGTAGGAGTTGTACAAGCCAATCAATTGTGCTAACACCAGAGCTGCAGACAGATATGCTCTGCTGCCAAGTCAGTCGCCTAGTCACGCCACAGCTCGTCGTTCATCAAAGGAGACGCTCAAACATGTGTGTATTCAGTTCAGTTTCAGTCCAACGCGGTTTTGGTTGGTCCTCCGAGCTGACGCTGGTTTGGGCAGGCCATCAAGCAACGGTCGGGTGAAGGAGTCATGGCTGAACGTCCACTTGGAACTTGACCACATAGAGACTCCATTGTCAGCATCCGCAAAGCTGGGCGCGCTCGGGGACTTCCTCACAGTCACAGATCTGAAGCCGCTCTTCTGGCTGGAACCTGGGCTGCCTGCATACGTGTCTAGACGGACGCTGGAAATCAACAGACTCTTGATCGCCTTCACTAGAAAATCACCCTGGGCGTTAGACTCTGCTTCCACTTTCTGTCGCCGCCGCATAGAACCATCTTGCTCTGGTTTCGGTGCCCCGCCATCGCCCTCGGTCGCTGAAAAGCCTAGCGCTTCAAAATTCCAGCTGCTGTCGGTGCCTGGAGCTGCGGAAGGATTGAGCAATGTTTCGCTGAGGTTACTCTGGAAGCCGCCGCCCTTATGGTACACAGACAGTTCAGTGCTGCTATCCATGGTATTTCCTCCTTTCTGAGGTGGTGTTAGGCCATAGTATCTCTGCAAGGTATTCATTGCAGATGACGCACCCTGCTGACGAGACTTGGGCGCGTCTCTCTTTTGCCGATGGTTTGGAGCACACGTTCTACAGAAAAAAAAATGAGTATAAATGTCCCAGTCTGATATGATATGGCAATATACAGTTGATCCAGTTATCTCTGCAGCTAATTCAAAACTAACACAAGTTAACAGATTCTGGGCATGGTTTCTCCAATAAGATTGAGAGAGATGTACCTTATCGTTCTTTGACCACAAGCATTCAGGGATGGCATGGGCATTCCTGGTAGAGGTATGAGCAGCGATTTGTGTGCAAACATCTGGCTGTCAGTTACCAAACTGTTTGCCCTTTTGATGTCAGATATCTACAGGTAATAATAAAAGAAGTAGATCTTTAACACAACAACTCAAAGAAGAAGTTTTTCACAGTTGTTTACGTTTGCGGATTTATGTAGTAAGAAATAAAACAGATGACGCAAAGAGCTGGAGATTCTTTTGACATATGGTTGCCAAGAAACGAGGAAAAGTTGGAGTTTTTGGCGAACAGCATGAGATCTCCTCTTCCATCTCGCGGGCGAGGGGGGGGTGTAGAGGCTTTTACCCACCACCACCAACCAACCAACCAAAGCGGAGAAGGCGACTATTGCTGGATGAATGATGAATACCTCGACGCCGTACTTGATGGCGATGCCGGCGAGCGTGTCCATCCTAGTAACCTCGTGCTCCAGGAGGTGGCGGTGGGCGAGCGGCGATGAGGGAGGCGTCGTATCCGGCGAGAGGACGGCGCCGCGGAGGGCGTCGTACTCGTCGGAGAGAGGGTGGGAGATTCCCATGGCGAGGTGAGCAGCAAGTTAAGTCAGGGCCGGGGATGCGCTGGATGATGGGCAGAGCAGATCAGAGGTGTGGGGTTCTGCCTTCCTGGGATGGCAAATTGACGCGCGTGGAGGAGAAGGGGAAGGAGAACGAAGGTTGGTGCGGGTGAGGCCTGCGTCGCCGTCGGTGGAACGAGAGGAGAAAAGGCGCGCCTTTTCTTTTCTTGTGTTGCAGGTGCAGCCTGCCGTTTGCCGAAATGCTTTTGTTTTGTTACGCGGTTCGGGTTGCTGAGCTTATAATAGCCACGTGCTTCCCGGCAATCCGACCCCACTCCTCCTTTGACCACCGCGTTGTCCAACCAGAATTTCACCAAGCCACTTGTAACATGGTTATTGAAAAAAAAACATAGCGTTAGTTTAACGGTTAAGGCACTGTTTATTTCGGATTATAATCATTATATAATCCAGCGTAAATAATCCAATAGGTAAACAAACAACTAGATTATGAGTTCAGATTATATAAACTAAAGTCCAGATTATAATAATCTTATAATCTCCTAAGAGTAGCTTATTTGTGATTTTTTTGGTAAAAGACCCACTATACATGGTTATGTAAATAGAAATTATAATATATGTCATCTTTCTTTCTTCACCTCAAATAAACAAACAAGGATACTGTTGTCTTTGTGAATAATCTACATTGCGGCCGTTGGAACGTCTTCTTCATCTACATCATTAAGATCAACAGCTTGCTCTCTTGGAGAGCCATTAGTCTCATCAAATACAACGTCGCTAGAGACTTCAACCAAACCCGATGATTTGTTGAAGACCCTATACGCCTTTGTATTTGAATCATAACCTAATAAAAAACCCTTCTACAGCTTTGGGAGCAAATTTAGAGGTTCTACCTTTCTTCACAAGAATATAACACTTGCTCCCAAATACACGAAAATAAGACACATTGGGTTTGTTACCAGTTAGCAGCTCGTATGAAGTCTTCTTGAGGAGGCGGTGAAGGTAGACCCTGTTGATGGCGTGGCAAGCCGTGTTCACGGCTTCCGACCAAAAACGCTCGGGGGTCTTGAATTCTCCAAGCATAGTCCTCGCCATATCGATGAGCGTCCTGTTCTTCCTCTCTACCACACCATTTTGCTGAGGTGTGTAGGGAGCGGAGAACTCGTGCTTGATCCCTTCCTCCTCAAGGAACTCCTCCACTTGAAGGTTCTTGAACTCGGACCCATTGTCGCTCCTTATCGTCTTCACCTTGAGCTCAAACTCATTTTGAGCTCTCCTGAGGAAGCGCTTGAGGGTCCCTTGGGTTTCAGTTTTGTCCTGCAAAAAGAATACCCAAGTGAAGCAGGAAAAATCAACTATAACAAGACCATACTTCCTCCTATACTCAGATAGGCGACGGGTCCGAATAGGTCCATATGAAGCATCTCCAAGGGTCTTGATGTCGTCATCACATTTTTGGTGTGATGAGAGCCTCCCACCTGTTTCCCTGCTTGACAAGCTACACAAGGTCTATCTTTTTCGAAGTGTACATTGGTTAGACCTATCACGTGTTCTCCCTTTAGAAGCTTGTGGAGGTTCTTCATCCCCACATGTGCTAAGCGGCGATGCCACAACCAGCCCATGCAAGTCTTAGCCATTAAGCATGCATCTAGACCGACCTCTTCTTTTGCAAAATCAACCAAATACAGTTTGCCGTCTAGTACACCCTTAAAAGCTAGTGAATCATCACATCTTCTAAAGACAGACACATCTACATTTGTAAATAGACAATTATATCCCATATTACATAATTGACTAACAGATAGTAAATTATATCCAAGAGACTCAACTAAAAACACATTAGAGATAGAGTGCTCATTTGATATTGCAATCTTGCCTAAACCTTTCACCTTGCCTTGGTTCCCATCACCGAATATGATTGAATCTTGGGAATCCTTATTCTTGACGTAGGAGGTGAACATCTTCTTCTCCCCCGTCATATGGTTTGTGCATCCGCTGTTGATAATCCAGCTTGATCCCCCAGATGCATAAACCTGCAAGGCAAATTTAGGCTTGGGTCTTAGGTACCCAACTCTTGTTGGGTCCTACAAGGTTAGTCACAATTGTCTTAGGGACCCAAATGCAAGTTTTATCACCCTTGCATTTTGCCCCTAATTTCCTAGCAACTATCTTCCTATCCTTTCTACAAATAGCAAAGGAAACATTTAAAGCATGATAAATTGTAGAGGGTCCATTCATAACTTTCCTAGGAGCATGAACAATATTCTTTCTAGGCACATGATAAATATTTTTCCTAGGCATATCTCTACCATGCATATAGGAATAACTGGGAGCAGACATAGCATAAGAATCATAGGCATGTGAATCAAAAGCATTACAACTCCTATGAGACTGTCTTCTATCATTGTACATAAAAGCATGGTTCTTTTTAGTACTACTTGCCATAGGAGCCTTCCCTTTCTCCTTGGTGGAGATGGGAGCCTTATGGCTTGTTAAGTTCTTGGCTTCCCTCTTGAAGCCAAGCCCATCCTTAATTGAGGGGTGTCTACCAATCGTGTAGGCATCCCTAGCAAATTTTAGTTTATCCAAATTACTTTTGCTAGCCTTAAGTTGGGCATTAAGACTAGCCATTTCATCATTTAACTTTGCAATAGAAGCTATGTGTTCACTACAAGCATCAATATCAAAATCTTTACATCTATTGCAAATAACAACATTTTCTACACAAGTTGTTGATTTACTAGCTATTTCTAACTTAGCATTCCGATCATCATTAATACTTATTAAGCTAGAAATTGTCTCATGGCAAGAAGATAATTCACAAGAAAGCATTTCATTTCTCTTAACTTCTAAGGCATGAGATTTTTGTGCTTCTACAAATTTGTCATGTTCTTCATACAACAAGTCCTCTTGTTTTTCTAAAAGCCTATTCTTATCATTCAAGGCATCAATCAATTCATTAATTTTATCTACCTTGGTTCTATCTAGGCCCTTAAATAAACATGAATAATCTATTTCATCCTCATCACTAGATTCGTCCTCACTTGAAGAAGCATAAGTAGAGTTTTGAGTACATACCTTCTTCTCCCTTGCCATAAGGCATGTGTGACGCTCGTTGGGGAAGAGGGATGACTTGTTGAAGGCGGTGGCGGCGAGTCCTTCATTGTCGGAGTCGAACGAGGAGCAATCTGAATCCCACTCCTTGCCAAGATGTGCCTCGCCCTTTGCCTTCTTATAGTTCTTCTTCTCCCTCTTGTTCCCTTGATCCTGATCACTATCATTGTCGGGACAGTTAGCAATAAAATGACCAAGCTTACCACATTTGAAGCATGAGCGCTTCCCTTTTGTCTTGGTCTTGCTTGGCTGCCCCTTGCGACCCTTTAGCGCCGTCTTGAATCTTTTGATGATGAGGGCCATCTCTTCATCATTAAGTCCGGCCGCCTCAATTTGTGCTACCTTGCTGGGTAACGCCTCCTTGCTCCTTGTTGCCTTAAGAGCATCTGGTTGAGGCTCATTGATTGGACCGTTTAGAGCGTCGTCCACGTACCTCGCCTCCTTGATCATCATTCGCCCGCTTACGAATTTTCCAAGGACTTCTTCGGGCGACATTTTGGTGTACCTGGGATTCTCACGAATATTATTCACCAAATGAGGATCAAGAACGGTAAAGGACCTTAGCATCAGTCCGACGACGTCGTGGTCCGTCCATCGCGTGCTTCCGTAGCTCCTTATTTTGTTGATAAGGGTCTTGAGCCGGTTATATGTTTGTGTCGGCTCCTCGCCCCTTATCATCGCGAATCGTCCAAGCTCGCCCTCCACCAACTCCATTTTGGTGAGCAAGGTGACGTCGTTCCCCTCATGAGAAATCTTGAGGGTGTCCCAGATCTGCTTGGCATTGTCCAAGCCGCTCACTTTATGGTACTCGTCCCTGCACAAGGAGGCTAACAACACAGTAGTAGCTTGTGCATTTCTATGAATTTGTTCATTAATAAAAATGGGACTATCCGAGCTATCAAACTTCATTCCATTCTCAACAATCTCCCATATGCTTGGATGGAGAGAGAATAGGTGACTACACATTTTGTGGCTCCAAAATCCGTAGTCCTCCCCATCAAAGTGTGGAGGCTTGCCGAGAGGAATGGAGAGCAAATGTGAATTTGAACTTTGAGGAATACGCGAATAATCGAAAGAAAAGTTCGAGTTAATCGTCTTTCGTTTGTCGTAGTCGTTGTCGTCGTTGTCCTTGTGGGAAGAAGTGGACTCATCACTGTCGTCGTATTAGACGATCTCCTTAATGCGCCTTGTCTTCTTCTTCTTCCCATCTTTTCGTCTATGACCCGAGCCCGAGTCGGTAGGCTTGTCATCCTTTGGCTCGTTGACGAAAGACTCCTTCTCTTTATCGTTGATCACGATACCCTTCCCCTTAGGATCCATCTCTTCGGGCGGTTAGTCCCTTTGTGAAGATAACGGCTCTGATACCAATTGAGAGCACCTAGAGGGGGGGTGAATAGGTGATCCTGTAAAACTTGAAAACTTAAGCCACAAAAACTTTGTTAGGTGTTAGCACAGTAAATGCCAAGTGGCTAGAGAGGAATCTCAACAAAACACAATAACCACATGAAATCAATCACAGAGATGGCACGGTGGTTATCCCGTGGTTCGGCCAAGACCAACGCTTGCCTACTCCACGTTGTGGCGTCCCAACGGACGAGGGTTGCAATCAACCCCTCTCAAGCGGTCCAAAGACCCACTTGAATACCACGGTGTTTTGCTTGCTTTTCTCAATCCCGTTTGCGAGGAATCTCCACAACTTGGAGCCTCTCGCCCTTACACTTGAAGTTCACAAAGAAGCATGGAGCAAGGGAGGGATTAGCAACACACTCAAGACAAGAAATCACAGCAACACCACGCACGCAAGTCGCAACGAGAGCTCACAACACAACTCAATGAGTTCACCACTCAACTAGAGCTCTAATTGCTATAGCAAAGAATCAAAGGCGCGGAATCGATGTCTTGGTGCTTAGGAATGTTGTAGGAATCTTGGTGTCCTCCTCCATGCGCCTAGGGGACCCTTTTATAGCCCCAAGGCAGCTAGGAGCCGTTGAGAGCAATCTAGGAAGGCTGATCTTGCCTTCTGTCGAGTGGCGCACCGGACACTGTCCGGTGCACACCGGACACTGTCCGGTGCCCGATTTCCTTCCTTAAATAGCGAAGCCGACCGTTGCGGATTTGGGAGCCGTTGGCGCACCGGACATGTCCGGTGCACACCAGACAGTCCGGTGCCCCCTTCTAGCCGTTGGCTCGGCCACGTGTCCCGCGCAGATTGCGCGGCCGACCGTTGGCTCACCGGACAGTCCGGTGCACACCGGACAGTCCGGTGAATTATAGTCGTACGTCGCCAGTGAATTCCCGAGAGCGGCCACTTCGCTCGATCCAGCCTGGCGCACCGGACACTGTCCGGTGCACCACCGGACACTGTCCGGTGCACCCAGACTGAGCAGAGTCTTGGCTGCCCGAGCCAAGACATTTCCAATTGGATTTTTCCTGTTTCCAGCACTTAGACACAATACATTAGTCTCTAAAACAATGTACTAAGTCTGAGAAACATACCTTTATCCTTGATTTGTACTTTGTCCACCATTTTACACTTAGGCACTTGTGTTGAACACTAAATCACCAAAATACTTAGAAATAGCCCAATGGCACATTTCCCTTTCAATAATTCGGATTATATAATCTATACCGAAACAAATAGGTCATTAGTCTTAGATGTATATATTCGACATTACAAGCCTTACAAGTGTGGTGTTGTCACGACTTAGGGGGTGTTTGGTTTATAGGAACTAATTTTTAGCCTCTCTATTTTATTTTATTTTAGTCTCTAAATTGTCAATACGGAAACTAAAATAGAGTTTTAATTTCCGTATTTAGCAATTTATGGATTAAAATGGAATAAAATGGACAGACTAAAAATTAGTCCCTAGAAACCAAACATACCTTAGGATACTGGAGATCATTATGTGCTACTCGAGATCATTATGTGCTGCGTGCATTGTTAGGTTACAGAATACTGGAGATCATTATGTGCTACTCGAGTTCATTATGTGCTACGTGCATTGATCCTGTGCCCACACGTGCACAAGCAAAATATACATAAAATATAATTAAGTATAAAAGTCTACTATATTGTACCGGACGGCACAGGCTCTAGTGTTCGTTGATGGCATATCATACATATCCCTGTTATAAGTATGATAACCGTCTCAGAAAAAGACATCTTTGATATTATGCCAATAACGACGAGGTAGTTGGATCGGTGGAATTTGAGTTTAATTTAACGTCTCTCCTCTCTTGCACCGTAAACAGGAGAGATTGTATAACGTTTTAGGATAGGCTGAGCAAGCAGTTTTGCTCCCTGCTATTGTATATATAGGAATCTATCGTCTCCACCATCAAGTTCAGTTCAGGGGAATATGAATCTGACACGGTGCATGCAATTCCAGCCCTAAACCCCAATGGATGGCATGACTTGTACATAATCGAATAACAATATGGTTGGTATTCTGCCACTATCTCCACCAAAACTGAAAGCAGCAGATTTCTTCACTAGTTAGGTGCAGATGCAGCCACAGCCACACCATTACGCCATTCCAGATCTACCAAACCATTCATCACATTCCTGCCTAATCATAAGCCACAGCAATAGCTTTTTCCCTTATTTTATTTAAAGAGAAAAACAGAAAGATGCTGAACCCATTATGGGGCCAGCGATATGAAAACTAAAGAACTAGACAAAGACGACTTCATACATCGTTTTGTACGAGCCGTTGACTTACATTCATGCTAAACAATGTTATTATATATTATTCAGTATTCAATAAGTTTTCATACTTGGCAGCAACCTGCAGAAGGCTGCAATTTACCCTTCACAACCGACACACACAGTTGTCCAGTTGACTATCTGCACAACATCTTCAGATAAACATTTTTTTATTTCAAAGAAAATTATGAGTCAAATTAAATACGAATTCAGAAGTGACTGCCACCAATGTTGTTATGCTGAGGTGTATCAGCCTTCGAAACAGAAAACTGCGACCTTCTAAAAAAAGTACTACAAACATAACTACAATTTGTTGCCAAGAGCCACACATTCTACATGTTGTACATATAGGAGTCAAAGGTCGCTACACCTAACTACATATCAGAATACTAAATCAAGTTTAAGTGGAGAAACGGTAAATTGGCTGGTAATGTGTTAGGTTCGTCGATAGTGTTATGTGTATCAAGTATCAAACATACCAAAGTGATGGATGCCTTGACCAACCGTGCTTACTAGTTGATGGAAAACAACACTTTCTGTTCAGGTTTTGCAAATGAAATTTGCTAGTCAAAAGATAAGAGCGCAAGAAAATATACCTGATTAATTTGGCCTCCCATCTCTTCTGTAACCACTGCAGACCAAATAACCAAACTTGTACTGTCTTCGACTGTTTAAAAAGCATACCAGATATTGGCAGAGGTTGACGGCAGATAATACCCATGACAGAAAACATGAATAGTTGCGATGCACTACTGCAGAATCGCAAATACTGAGCATTCATGGTACAGTTCACATGAAAAGAGGTCCTCAACACACCTCAGCTTAATTCTGCACGAATCACACTTCAAGATTAAGATATTACAAAATCAGGTACTACTATTTACGTAAAGCTCAAAGAGGGAGATGCCCAAAGAAGAAACCTGCCTTAAGAAAACAGGAACCGAGCTTCTTACAAAGCTCAAAATGGAGAGATGTCAAAGGAGAAACCTGACTTTTCGTTCCATTGTGGCACTTTGAAAAGGCATTTTCACTATGATAGAAAACAGAATAAAAACCTATAAACTAAATTCATGTGTTATTTGCGTCTTGATCTACTAAACTCCTGTCCTAATTGGTCAACACCAAAAAGCTAGACAATTTCCATGTTTGAAAAAAACATGATAAGGGAGTAGATCTATATTTCATTTGCTCTGTGTTCTCCTGATCCAATTCAAAACGTGAGAGCAGTCATCACCCCCAAGAAACACCCTGTTCATTGAGCGATAGGTTTTGAGATCACGGCTTTTGAGCACGCAATTTTCCCTTTTCATTTCAAGTGATTCAGGAACCATCCTTGCACTGCAGCCATGGTAAGCATCACAGACAAATTGAACAAGTGCCTCAAATGGTTTCGAGCCATCGACCCAGTGGTAAATCTTCTCATTGCGGAACCAGGTAAGTTGCCTCTTTGCGAAGTTCCTAGATGTCCTCTGAAACTTGGCAAGGAAGTCAAGGAACTCTTGTGGGGTGCTTTCGCCTCCGTTCTGCCTACAGTGCAGCAGGTACTCCATGGCTTGCTTGTAACCGATGGCACTACTTGCAGAGTTCATACGTGGCTGCAACCCGATATCAAGCAGCCATGAGGCTTCCGAAAGTAAGCCGCCTGTGTCAACCAGCATTTCTTCACACCTCAGATCAATTGACCGGTACAGTTCAATGCGTGGACTTGCGAGGAAAATGCAGAAGAAGTCATACTCCATCTCCCTGGCCTCGTAGTTTCCAGCGGATGAGGGAGCCTCAGTTAGGTCAGTGTCATGCTGTTCACAGAATGCATCGTACGGTAAGGCGAAGGCAGAAGGAGGGGAGCCTGATGACCTGATAATCTCGAGGCTGCGGCTCAATCTGTTCCAGTTATTGACAGACAAGTCCCGGGCTCTGGGGTCACCAGCCTGCACCACCAGCTCTACCGCTTCCTCCCACTGGCCGTTCTCCCGAAAATCAGCGAGCTCAGACCACACGGCCAAAGTGGACTCCATGGATGACTGTGGAACGTTCGGCTTGCCATAGATGTACCATCTCAGGTACAGCCCAGTCCCTCCTGCGATAACGGGCACGCAGCCTCTGTCAAGAACATCCTGCGTCGCCCTCCGGGCATCGCGGAAAAAGGCTCCAGCCGAGTAATCGTCGGACGTGTCCAGTATGTCGATCAAGTGATGCGGCACTAGGCTCATCTCCGCCGCGGACGGTTTGGCAGAACCAACGTCAAGGCCACGGTAGACTTGCACGGAGTCCGCACTGATGATCTCCCCTCCGAGCCTCCTGGCCACCTCCAGCGCCAGCCTGCTCTTTCCAGCACCAGTAGGACCAGAGATGACGATGACCGTGTCCTTCTTCTTATGATGAGTTGGTGGTGGCAGAGACGAGGCGGCCATCGTGGCGGCCTTGGTTGAGGCACAGAAAGATGGTAGAAGCCTGTGCTGTGACTGCAAGCACAGGATAGGCCAGCTCCTCCAGATGGCACGCCGCATCGCCCCCAGCTGCTGTGGCCTCATCTCGCCGGACATGATAAAGGAAGAGTATCTGCCAAAGACGCAGACAGAAATTCAGGGTAGGCTACGTGATTTGCTGAGATGAAAATGCTGCTTGACAGCGTTTGAAGTCCTGCAGGCATTTCATCATACACCTAGGTAGGACTCAGTCGAGAGCCATTGCTCCTGGCTTGGCTCGGAGTCATAGAGTGGTAGCCTTATTTAGCCATCGTTAGCAACAAGGAAGTGGTGAGTGTGAATGTGCAGGAAGAAGTACCCATGGAGAACTGTATGTGAATTCAAACGGAGGATGCGTACTTGTGGCTGTGGCTGCGGCGGCGAGCTCCGACAAGGTTGCTCTCGCAAGCTACAAGGAGGGGAGGAGTGGGGGAACGGAAGCCATTCCGCTTACCTTGAGCCAGCAACTTCCGGCCTCTCCTCCGTCCCACCGCCGGCGTGGCGTGGTGCGCCTCAGCGCCTGGCCGCCGCGCTTCCGAGGACGGCCAGGGAGCAGCCGTCGGCGCCTCGGGCGTTAGGCTATCCGCACTCATATAACTCTAAATTTCTACTCTAAAAGAAATATTCTGACCTAGTCAGCAAAATTTTTTACTCTATACTACAATTCTCCGCAGTCATATCTACTTCATATCTCAACTCTATACCAACTACCATATATTATATGATTTCTTTCTACCACGCTACCACACACGTACAGCCACATCGCCTCACGCTGTCAGCGCACAAGTTTCCATGACGGGAGGAGGGAGATTTGGAGTAGCTCTAGAAGTAGCGTTTTTCATGTCTTCCTTTAATTTAAGATGGGCGGTAAGGTGCAACGTTGCAGCAGATTTTTACGCACTCATACTACTCTAAATTCGTACTCTAAAAGAAATATTTTATCCTAGTCAGCAAGATTCTCTACTCTATACCACAATTCTTCGCGGTCATATTTACTCTATAATCCAACTCTATATCAACTATCATATATTATATTATTTTTTTCCACTTTATATTCTCTTGCTGCAAAAATCTGCTGCGCTGGCTACTTGCTCGCATGCTTTCCGTACAGCCGAACCGAGAGAAGGATGTTTGGAGTGAGAAGAGTAGGTACGCTGTAAATAGAGTTCCTCAGGGTCTCTCTACGTTTACAGTCCCGTGTGCAGTGCCCCGCTGCGGATGTTTTTTTAACTGTATGTCGGGTAGAGTTTGGTTTACAGCATGTCACTGCGGACAGCCTTAGCTACTGGGAAGGGATGGAGATTTTTCAGTCTATCCACTTGCATTTAGCCACTTGGCCCATGAAGCCCACAGCACGCTACTCAGAAATGACTCGGCCTATGAAGCCCACGGTACTCAAAAAAGAAAGAAGGGAAAAAGAAAAAAAACAAATATTTTACCTCCCTCGACTATAACAAAAAAACAGTTTTTCTCGTTTTTTTTCTTTTTATGTTTGGTTTGATTTAATCTTTAAAAATTACATTAAAACACAGGAAAATCATAAAATAAAAAATACTAAACTTCACATAAGTAGATATATACATTAAACATAGTATATGATATATTTTATTATACTTTTGTATAACTTTAGATTTATATTTTTTATAATTAATTCACAACTACCAAAATTTGATGTTTGATTTATATCTACATAAAATTAGATAAGTCATACATAATTCAATAAGAATACTTCGTATGGTTTTTAGTTTTTTTCTGCCCTACATGTTTATTTTTAACTAACTAAAGATGATGGACACTTTATGTGACAGCGTATGCTAACGGATCCGGCGGGCCCTGCAACGGCGCGGCAGCAGGATAAGAGGACGCGGCGCGCGCATCCACAAGCAGCGGAGGAGCCCGACCACGCCAGTGAGCCCGCCCGATTCGCCGTCGCGGCGGCCACGTTTCCCCTCCAATGGCCACCAGCTCCACCGCCTTGCTGCACCTTGTCATACCGGCCTCCCGCCGCCGCCGGCACTTGGTGCCTCGGGCCGCACACTCCGAGTCCGCCCCGCCCGCCGCCTCCGTCGACCGCCGCCGCTTCATCGCCCACACCGCCGCCGCGGCCGCCGTCTCCCCTCTCGTCTTGCCCCGCTGGACCCCCGCGGCTCGCGCGGACGAAGCGCCGGCGCTCTCCGAGTGGGAGCGCATCTTCCTGCCCATCGACTCCGGCGTCGTCCTCCTCGACATCGCCTTCGTCCCAGACGACCCCTCCCATGGTATGACGGCGCTCTTCATTAATTCTCCTGTCTCGGGAAGGGCAGGGCATGCTTCAAATGTAGGCTGACTGACTGACACGGACAGAGGTGATTCAGGTTTTCTCCTTGGAACAAGACAGACAATACTGGAGACGAAAGACGGCGGCAACACCTGGTTCCCTCGCTCCATCCCTTCCGCAGAGGACGAAGATTTCAACTACAGGTTCAACTCGGTAAGCTTCAAGGGCAGAGAGGGATGGATTATCGGCAAGCCTGCAATTCTACTGCACACCTCAGATGCTGGCGAGAGCTGGGAAAGAATACCCCTGAGTGCCCAACTTCCTGGGAACATGGTAATCGGGTTTTTTTCCCATCTTTGTTTGCATTCGATCGAACAAAGGCTTGCTTAATAATCCGAGATGTACTCAGGTTTACATAAAAGCTACTGGGGAGCAGAGCGCAGAGATGGTTACCGATGAGGGAGCAATCTATGTTACCTCTAACCGTGGATACAACTGGAAGGCTGCCGTGCAGGAGACCGTTTCAGCTACTCTGAACAGGTACTGCTCATCAGTTAGCAGTGCATAGACAGACATGAGACACCTCCTCTCCTCTCCTCTCCTCAAGTGCAATACCTTGTTCCTGTTTGTGATGCAGAACAGTTTCAAGTGGCATTAGCGGTGCAAGCTACTACACTGGGACTTTCAACACGGTGAACAGATCGGCCGACGGGCGCTACGTGGCTGTGTCCAGCCGAGGGAACTTCTATCTGACGTGGGAGCCCGGGCAGCCGTTCTGGCAACCCCACAACAGGGCGGTGGCACGGAGGATTCAGAACATGGGGTGGAGAGCGGACGGTGGACTTTGGCTGCTGGTGCGCGGTGGTGGCCTCTTCCTCAGCAGAGGAACCGGGATAACTGAAGATTTTGAGGAGGTGCAGGTGCAGAGCCGGGGGTTTGGGATCCTGGACGTGGGCTACCGCTCGCAGGTATAATAAATCTCCCTCCTTCTTGCCAATGCACCTCTCGATCTCTTTCTTCTTTGAATTCCTATGCACTGCATTGTACCGCACTCCTCCAGGAGGAGGCCTGGGCTGCTGGTGGCAGCGGCGTGCTGCTCAAGACCACAAACGGAGGGAAGAGCTGGATGCGCGACAAGGCTGCCGACAACATCGCCGCCAATCTCTACTCCGTCAAGTAACCATACTCTGCTGCTGCTGCTGCGCTCTCTTGCTTGTCACAAACACTTTGTACGTAATTGTGACGCTGGCTGCTGCCACAGGTTCCTTGATGACAGGAAAGGCTTCGTGCTGGGCAACGACGGCGTGTTGCTTCGGTATCTTGGCTGACATTCTATGTATATGTGTGTACAGCGAACGGCATGTGCTGCTGCTACTACTACTGTAAAAGGCTGCTTACTGTGCTTGCGTTCTCTCTTCTGCAACCCAAATTGAGTGTAAAGATGCATGTGCTGCTTGCTAGGAACTTGAAAACCTTGTATACCCGTATCTACTATCTATATATATGCTACCTTGTTGCAAACAACCCTCAAACCATTGAGAAGCTCTCCATTCTCAATGCCTGGGACAAATCATTCTACTCAATCTATTTGCATTTTTCTACGAAGACCCATATTAACAAAGGCCATCTTTCAGAGCCAATAAAATTCCCTGCATATTGCAATCTTGACTTATTTTCTAAATCTTCACTCAATCTTTCGGGGCACCAAAAAACACAAACTAGATGCTCTCGATCCAACAACAGTGGTGACCACGAACATAAGGGAGCACTTGAACCGTAGCTAGTTATTCGACGCTTGTCCTTCACCGCTCTCGGTCCATCAGCATGAACATATATGACCTTCATCTTTATCGTCAACCACAACACCCATATTTTATGCATGCACACCATAAGCCAAAAGACATGTTACACATGCTCATGTCCTGGTTAGTCCACCCGACCTAACCCCTAAGGCACTACTTCGCTGGCAATCACTCATCACAAACTCGAACCATATGTCACATCCCTTGATGAGTATATTGTCAACGTCACCACACAAACACAAAGAGCAAAAGAAAAAGAGGAATGAAAAACAAGAACTCTCTCGAATGATTAAAGAGCTAAACAAAAGCTAAAACAAGGTTATTTGAAATACATGTAGAACTCAAATGGTCAAAGTTAGGTCATGCCCCAAATAAATGTAAAATACCTTAAAGGTGTCCTCCACCTTGGGTGCCACCTTTGGAGGTCAACAAGGACGTCAAAACTAAGTGTGAGGCTCAATTTATATCAAGTTCAAGTACTACTTAAAATCTAGGATTAGCATGTAGATGTAGTAAGATAGGCGCCACAAACTAATACGAACTCCATTTTCTATGATCCACATATGGATGAAAAGATAGTTTCATAAGCTGACTGGTGGCTCTGGTTTGACATTAAAACTCTATTAGAGTCGATATGAATCAGCGAAACAAGGCAATGTCCAGAATATGTCCTGATGTTGTGTCACCATCTTTTGGACCACTAGGCCATGTAATGTGTAGGCCCATTAGGTGACACAAATATGGATCCTTGACTACCCCTTCGGCTATATAATCAACAATAGCAACCCATGTTAGGGTCAGGGATTTGCTTTACATCAATCTATCATTCAATGGTTGTCATTATCGGTCATGGAACCTAACTTTCAGTTATTTGTCGTTCTCACTTTAATTCAGTCGCATATTATCTTGTTCTTGCTTGTGTTTTTGTTTCCCAGATAAGGATTAACCTTCATAGATAGGCCAATTGAATTATTGACGTAATTGATAACCAGAGGAGTAATGGTGCTTGAAGGAAACATGTGACGCCTAAGAGGGGGGGGGTGAATTAGAACTTCTAAAATTTTCACTAAATTAGGCCACAAATAAATCCCTAGAGCAAAACCTATGCAAATAATCAAACTGGAATGTGCAAACTAGGTTTTGTCTAAGTGTTGTTATCTCTACCGTAACGTCTAAGTTTCAATCCTAAACAATCTAAGTATAAAGACAAGATTGAAACTTAAATGCTTAAAGTAAATGCGGAAGTTAAAGAGCAAGGTAGAGATGCAAATTCTCGTGGATGACGCCGGTATTTTTACCGAGGTATTCGGAACCACGCAAGATCCCGACTAATCCTCGTTGGTGCCCCTATGCAAAGGGAAGCCCACGTGAGGGCCAAACACCACAGTCGAGAAACTCCGTAGAGAGTCGCGGGCCTTCTCCAAGAGCAAGTGGTGCTCCGCTTCTGGCTCCTCTCGGACACTCCCCGCCGTCTCCACTATCGAGCTTCTGGCAAAAACGTCTGAAGGAAACAGGTGACGCCTAAGAGGGGGGTGAATTAGGACTTCTAAAAACTTTCACTTAACTAGGCCACAAATAAATTTCCTAGATCAAAACCTATGCAATTAATCAAAACTAGAATGTGCAAACTAGGTTTTGTCTAAGTGTTGCTATCTCCACCGTAATGACTAAGTTTCAATCCTAAACAATATAGGTATGAATACAAGATTGAAACTTAAATGCTTAATATAAATACGGAAGCTAAATAACAATGTAGAGATGCAAACTCTCGTGGATGATGCCGGTATTTTTACCAAGGTATCCAAAACCGCGCAAGGTCCTGACTAATCCTCGTTGGTGCCCCTACGCAATGGGAAGCCCACGCGAGGGCCAAGCACCTCAGTCGAGTAACTCTGTAGAGAGCCGTGGACCTTCTCCACGCGCAAGTGGTGCTCCGCTTCTGGCTTCTCTCGGACGTTCCCTACCGTCTCCACTATCGAGCTTCCGGTTGAAAACGTCGCGGGCCTTGTTCCCTCCGGTACACCGTGTACTTGTCACGGTTTCGCAAGACTCTCGCCCCACTCGGTACAATTACAACGACTCACGCAAGAGCCGAGGGGATGTGTGTTTTTTCTAAACTCACTCAACTAACTAGGATTCCCCTAGAGCAAGTGCTAATGCGGTCTAACTAACCTAAACACTTCGCAAAGCACCTACGCTAATCACCGAGTGATTCTATTAAGCACTTGGGTGTATGAGCACTTAGAAATGTCTATACTATGCCTTGGTATGTTGCTTGGGCTCCCACACCTTGGAATGGCCGGTTGGGGTGGTATTTATAGGCCCCAAAACAAAACTAGCCGTTGGAGAAAAGCTGCTGCTCTCTGCGGCACACCGGATAGTCCGGTGGTGCACCGGACAGTACAATACCCCTGTCCGGTGCGCCTAGCCGTTGGATCTGACACCGCAAGTGACCGTTGGTGTGTAGGCTTTTTACACCGAACACTCTGGACTTCACACCGGACAGTCCGGTGGTCTTTTCTCCATAGTGCCACCTAGAACTAATCGTTGGGCTACAGTCCCTAGGTGCACCGGACAGTCCGACGTGCGGCACCGGATAGTTTGGTGCTCCAGACCAGACAGTCCGCCGTGGAAACACTTCCTTCGTTTCTTGGACTTCACTTGATCTTCATAATGTCTTCTTTTGAGGTGTTGCTTTCTTCAATGCCTTGGTCCAAGTAACTTTAGCATCCTGTGAACTACAAACATAAACACTAGCAAACACATTAGTCCAAGGTTATGTTGATCATCAAACACCAAAACCTATTCAGCCAAATGGCCCGAGGTCCATTTTCCTTACAATCTCCCCCTTTTTGGTGATTGATGACAACACAACCAAAGCAAGCAAATATAACAAACATTTGAATGAATATATGCAATCTACTGTCACACCCGGTTTAAGAAGGCAAACCGAATGCGAACCATGTACGTGCCAGGATCAGCAATTCACGTACACAGTAGGTACATAACTGGAAATCATCACACAATGCTCAAAAAGTATTAAAAAAAGGGAATAACAGTCGATTACATCATATGTCTGAGACATCCACATAGCCTTTACAATAGTCAAAGTGCGAAAACGAAACGTAGATACACACGGCCTTCACATGCAGCCGACTGGGGGTTGCCGCTAACCCACGCCTAGAACTCATCGTAATCTTGGAACTCCTGGTGATCTCCTTCCACAACTTCATCCTCTCCTGAGCAAGGGTTGCAATGCTGACAACCTGGGGATGGGGGGGTTTGGTGTGTAGAGCAAGGGTGAGTACACATCAACATACTCAGCAAGTATCCTGTTTGGCTGTAGTGGACTAGCTTTATGTGAGGGTAAGTCAAGCAGTTGCTTTTAGTTGGTCAGATTATTATTACTAGTAGAGAAAGCCAAGTTTTAGAATTAACCCACGTTATTAACCCAAATGTACTCCTTTCCAAACGGAAAGGGTACCACTTACCGTTACCAGAGTCAATACCAAGAACCATCAATCTCATTGCCACCTGCAATCCGAACATCTCTGATCAAGTACCACTAATCACTGGAGCTCCCTTGGCCGCTCATAACCGTGAGCACGACTGATATATCAGTTTTCAAACACTCTGCAGAGGTTGTGCACTTTACCCACAAGCCGTGATTCCCTTTCTGCCCGGAGATCATGACTCTCCATTGATCACTACCAAGGTGACCCAGCAGGGCATCACTACGTAGCATTTACAAAGATTTCCCGAGGCTATAGCCGCCCGTTAGGTTTCCTAAATGCACCGCACTCCTCCCCAAGGGGCGAACCCAAACTTGGCAGAGCGAGCCGCATACACCGAGCCCCATTAACGGCACGACGGCTAAGCGAACTACACCCCAGTTCCTCTAATTATTCAGCTAAGGGCATCCCATTCCATCCTCATGGTTGCACTGTTTTTCCGGGCGGTCATCCAACAAATAGGTCCTTACGGAGAGGCACTCGAGAAACCGTTCGAGCCCCCTTGAATACCACAAGTATAACATCATAATAAAGGAGGGGAAAACAACGTATCATTGATAATTCTCATCATGTTCATTGATTAAAGTTGAGCAATAGCATAAAGCTAAACAATAATAATCCAACCCAAATAGGTAAACAAGGACATGGATAACAAAAGCTAGTCAATCCTTAAGTATAACTGTGAAATGCGGGAGGTGAATTAAAGAATGTATAGGACAAAGATAGGTCAAGGGACACTTGCCTCCACCAACCAGCTGCTGCTCAGGGGCTTCTCCTGTGGGTTCCTCGGGCTCTTCAACCAGATCATTCTCTATACGAGCGCAAACATACATACATCCACACATTTAATACAAAAGAACAGTACACCATACAATAGAATGCAGTAAATAAACAGATGTTCCACGCGGGGCTCGCAACTATGGTTAAGAGAGAGAAAGAGGAAAAGACAGTCGAGAAACGATCACGTTATATTATTATAAATTAAACCACTCGCTTAATAGAAGGGCATTAATTTGGACACTACGTTTAGCATAAAGTAAAGTCATGTTTCATGTTTAATCATTATAAGCAGATGAAGATAAATAAAAAGGATCGTCGCGCGGCGAGACGCGTGACATAACACTTTAAATTGAATTAAGAAATCAACGACTCATCGCGCGACAGAGCGCACAACGAGACACTTGAATTAATTATAAAGAGATGTTAAGCGTTGCGCGACGAAACGCACGACGGCTTACGTCAACTGAACTGCATTTAAACGAATCGTCGCGCGATGAAGCGCACAACGCAGCACTTTAATAAATATAAATTAAAAGAATCGTCGCGTGACGAAGTGCGCGACGCAGCACATCGACTAAACAAATTAAAATAGATTAAAACGGGGTTAAGCGCAGTGCGACTACGGTCGCACGCACGAGAGCGCGCTGCGCGTGCCGAGGGCACGCGAGCCATACAGACGCGCGGGACGCGAGTCGCCGGGGCACGGGCGCGGGCAGGGGGCACGACCGGGGGGGGCGGGGGCGCGCGGCCGAGGCACGGCCAGGGCGCGGCCGAGTGAGCGGCGTGGGGGCGGGGCTCGCCGGGGAGCAGGGGAGGCCGCCGGAGGGGGCCGCGACGGGGGCGGGGGCTCGCCGGGGCGGGGAGGGAGCAGGCAGGGGAGGGGCGCGCGGCAAGGGAAGGGCGCGCGCGAGGGCGGGCTCAGCGGGGGCAGCCGCGGCGAGGGCGGGGCTCACCGGGGTGCGGGGAGGGGCGCTCGCCGGGGAAGGGGCGCGGGACGCCGGGGCGGCGCGGGCGCGACCGCGGGAGGGCGCGCGGGCGCGGCCGAGGGGGCTCGCTGGGGCATGGGGCACGCGCGAGCAGGGCGCGGGACGTGCGTGGCCATGGGAAGAAGAAAGGGAGGGGGAGGGAGATAGAGAGAGAAGGGAAGGGGAGGGGAAAAACTCACCTTCGGGGATCCAAACTCCGACGATCTCGACTCCAAACCCTAGGGCACCACGGGGAGAGAGAGAGAGGTGGAAGAGGGAGAGGGAGGTTACTGCGCGGGAGAAATCAAATGAGCCAAACAGATCTGGGGGAGGGGGCGCATAAGGAGGGCAGGGGCGCGCGGGCCGGGCTTGGCCACACCGCGGATCGAAACCCACGACACGCACGACCACTAAACGGAATCCGATTGCGAACCAAAAGTCCGAAACGGGGCGAGACGAACACGCGACATCAGACAAAGAAATGTGCTTCGGCATGATGCAACACCCATGACACTTAGGTTTTGTTTATACATGACACGGACACCCGTCACTGGTTTGAAATTGGGAAGAAGGAGCGAAACGAGAAGAGAAAAGAGAGTAACGCCCGAATTTGGTGAGTGAAAAGAAGAAAAAATTCTACCCCCAAATTCAGGGCGTTACAAACCTATCCCCCTTAAAAGAATCTCGCCCTCGAGATTCAAGGTTGGCTAGCAAAGAGTTCAGGGTATTTAGCCACCAGATCATCTTCACGCTCCTAGGTTGCTTCTTCCTCAGAGTGGTGATTCCATCTGACTTTGCACATTCTGATGATCTTCCTTCGGGTGACTCTGTCTATAGTCTTAAGGATTTGCGTTGGCTTCTCAATGTAGGTCAAGTCCTCCTGGACTTCAAGACCTTCCACTGGCAACTGCTCTTCTGGCACTCGCAGACACTTCTTCAACTGAGACACATGGAAGACATCATGCACAACAGACAAATTTTCTGGCAGACTGAGCTGATAGGCCACTTCTCCACGCCTTGCGAGAATCTGATACGGACCAATGTAGCGGGGTGCTAGCTTGCCTTTGACTCTGAATCTTCTAACTCCTCTGATCGGTGACACTTTCAGATAGACAAAATCTCCAACCTCGAAACTCAGCTCTCTTCTTCTTGTGTCTGCATAGCTTCGCTGCCTTGATTGCGCTATCTTCAGATTCTCTCGAACCATCTTGATGTTCTCTTCGGCTTCAAGCAGAATGTCTGGCCTGAACACTTTCTTTTCTCCAGGTTGATCCCATTGCAGTGGAGTTCTACAACTCCTTCCATAAAGCGCCTGAAATGGTGACATCTTCAAGCTGGCCTGGTAACTGTTGTTATAGGAGAACTCTGCATAAGGCAACCTTTTGTCCCATCCGGACTAATCTTGCAACGCACAGTCTCTCAACATGTCTTCAAGGATTTGATTGGTCCTTTCGGTCTAACCAGCTGTCTGCGGATGATAGGCGGAACTGAAATTCAGATGTGTACCCAAGGCTTCATGCAATTGCTGCCAGAAATGAGAGGTGAACTGTGTTCCTCGGTCTGACACTATCTTCTTTGGCACACCATGAAGACAAACGATCCGAGACATCTACAACTCTGCCAATACTAGACTACTGTAGTTGGTCTTGACTGGTATGAAGTGGACTAACTTGGTTAAGCGGTCCACTACTACCCAAATGGAATCGTAGCCAGCTCAAGTGCGAGGCAATCCGACTATGAAGTCCATACCAATTTCATCCCAGTTCCACTGAGGAATTTGCATCGGTTGCAACAATCCATCTGGTCTCTGGTGCTCTTCCTTGATCCTTCGACAACTATCACACATAGCCACATGCTCTGTGATTTCCCTCTTCATTCCGTACCACCAGAATTTCTTCTTCAGATCCTGATACATCTTCTCACTACTAGGGTGAATCGAATAAGCTGTCTCATGAGCTTCCTTGAGAATCAATTCTCGAATAGACTGGACATTGGGAACACACAAGCGGTCCTTGAACCATATCACACCTTCTGCATCTTCCTGAAAATCTTTGCCTCTGCCATCTAGAATCAGTCACTGAATCTCACTGATCTTCTCATCATTCTTCTGTGCTCCTTTGATTTCCCGCTCCAGGGTAGGTTCCAACTCAATTGTGACTCCTCACGTATTATTCAGAAATCCGAGACTCAACCTGTCAAACTCTTTGGTCAACTCATAAGGCATCGGGCAAGCGACCCTCAGATTGACCTGACTCTTCCTGCTCAAAGCATCTGCCACCACGTTCGCTTTGCCTGGATGGTAATGAATCTCCAACTCATAGTCTTTGCTCAATTCTAACCATCTTCGTTGTCTCATATTCAGCTCTGATTGAGTGAATATATACTTCAGACTCTTGTGGTCTGTGTAAACATCACATTTCTGCCCATACAGATAGTGCCTCCAGGTCTTCAATGCGTGAACCACTGCCGCCAACTCTAGGTCATGGATTGGGTAATTCTTCTCATGAACCTTCAGTTGTCGGGATGAGTAAGCCACAACTCTTCCCTCTTGCATCAACACACATCCCAAACCAGTGTAACAAGCATCGCAATACACTGAGAAGGGCTTGTGCACACCAGGCAAGACTAAGACAGGCGCTGTAGTCAACTTTTCTTTCAGCGTTTCGAAGGCCTCTTGACATTTCTGGGTCCACTTGAACTCAACCTTGTTGCCTAGCAAAGTTGTCATTGGTTTCGCAATCTTTGAAAACCCTTCGATGAATCGCCGATAATATCCAGCCATTCCAATAAAGCTCTTGATTCCTCGAGCATCTGTTGGCGCCTTCCAGTTCAGAATGTCTGCCACTTTCTTCGGATCCACAGCCAATCCTTCTTTGTTGATTATGTGACCCAAGAACAGGACTTCACTGATCCAGAACTCGCACTTGCTCAACTTTGCATACAGCTGGTGCTCTCGCAATCTCTGCAATACCATCCTCAAATGATCTGCATGCTCTTCTTCGCTTTGAGAATATATCAGAATGTCATCAATAAATACCACCACAAACTTATCAAGATAATCCATGAATACATTGTTCATCAAATTCATGAAGAAGGCCGATGCATTTGTTAGACCGAAAGACATCACAGTGAACTCATACAACCCATACTTGGTAATGAATGTCGTCTTCGGAATGTCTGAAGGTCGGATCCTGAGCTGATGATAACCTAACCTCAGATCTATCTTGGAGAACACGCTGGCTCCTCTCAACTCGTCGAACAGATCTTCTATTCTGGGCAAGGGGTACTTGTTCTTGATGGTGACCTCATTCAGAGCTCGATAATCGATACACATCCTTTTGGTGCCATCTTTCTTTTACACAAATAGGACAGGGGCGGCCCAAGGCGAGGTGCTTGGTCGGATGTAACCTTTCTCTGACAGCTCATCAATCTGCTTCTTAAGTTCAACCAACTCTGGTCCGGATATTCTGTAAGCTCTCTTAAAGATGGGGGCGGTGGCAGGAAGAAGTTCTATGGAAAACTCAACTTTCCGCTCTGGTGGCATACCTGGTAAGTCCTTTGAAAACACATCTGGGAACTCGGACACAACCTTGATACTCTCAATTGGGTCTGCTTCACTGGTATCGACAACCATCTGATAACAACTTCCTTTCTTCGGCTCAGGCGGGACTAACTCGGTCACCACTTCCTCTCCTAGTGGGGACACCAACTTGATTGTCCTCTTATCACAACTAATAACTGTCTGATACTTATCTAGCCAATTCCTCCCTATGATGACATCTATTCCCTAAGTACCCATTACTATGAGATTAGCGGGAAACGCTATCCCCCTTATTTCCACACTTACATTCAAACAAATGCTATCGACTCGAATTCTACCACCGGCTGAGTCAATTTGAATGAGGGTTGACATGACAGTTATTGGAAGATTATGTGCTTCTACCCATGATGTAGTAATAAATGAATGCGTTGCTTCAGTATCAAATAACACTTTTGCAATATGGGAGTCGATTGGAAACATACCTACTATCATGCCGGGGGTCTCCTGAACTGCTTCAGCCTCCAAGTGGTTCAGTCTCCCATGGTTATAGTGTGGCTGAGAGCGGTTGCCTGCTCCAGGCTGAGACACATTCTGCTTTGCTAGGGCATTGGGGCCTGACTGCTGCTGGACTGCCTGCTTCAGACATTGCATCACCTAATGGCCTTGCTCTCCACAGTGGAAGCACGCTCTGTTTCCACCCTAAACTGGTGCGGCTTGACTGTTCTGCTGGGTTGCTGGGGCAGGAAGACGAGGTGCCTGCTGATTCTGCCTCTGGAACTGGCCTCCTCCTGACTGATTGTTCTGGCGATTTCGATGCTGATGCTGAGGATACTGCCTTTGAAACTGCTGCTGCTGAGGTGGACGCTGGTTCTGCCTGAACTGCTGAGGTTGATTGCCTGAGAAACAAGGACGATTGCTGCTTGCAGGCTGGGGTCCACTGATCTTGCGCTTGCGATCCTCCATCTCTTTGTGCTTCCTCTCTATCATGATCGCTCTGTCAATCAGGTGCTAGAACGTCGGGAAGGTATGATTCATCAACTGATACTGCAGAGGGTCAACCAAGCCTCTTAGGAAACGATACTGTCTCTTGGCGTCGGTGTTGACATCTTCAGGAGCATAGCGAGACAACTGTAGAAACCTGTCCCGGTACTCACTGACAGACAATGACCCTTGCTTGAGGGCCAGGAACTCCTCCTTCTTCATTGTCATCAGACCTACAGGAACATGGTACTGACAAAAGCTACCTCTGAATTCTTCCCAGGTGATGGTGTCGGGGTTGGCATGGGTGGCAAGATAGGACTCCCACCATGACTGGGCTGCTCCTCTCAACAGACGGGGACCATACAGAACTTTCTCCCTGTCATCACACTGAGCGGTATGCAACTCCTGCTCCACAGTGCACAGCCAGTCTTCAGCATCCATGGGGTCAGAAGAATGAGCGAACGTTGGGGGATGACCTCTCATGAATTCAGCACGCTTGTCCCTAGGCATCTGAGGCATCTGAGGCTGAGGTGGTGGCTGTTGCTGCTGCTGCTGAATGGCGGCCAGAGTATGACCGATGGCTTGAACTACCAGAGTCTGCATCAGGAACATCTGCTCGATGGACATCGGGGGCGGGGGCGGCAGTTGCTGTTGCTGGGGTACCTCATCCTGCTGAGCTGCTTGCTCCTGCTGAGCACGCCTTCCTCCTCTGCGCCTATTTTCTGACATCTGCAGAATGCAACCACACATCAGAACTGATCTTGCAAATCTTGCAGCATAAGAAAAGAGTGTAGAATTCTTCCACAGCACTGAACAGATGAGCATCTTCACTGATCTCCAACACAGACCAACACAGCTTCTCAGATAAAGAGGAAAATGGAATAAAAGGCTTCCCAACTAGATAACTAACTTCATTAACATATAACAGGTAAACCAAAATGCAGGGGATACCCACACTCTGGTGACAGTCATTACAAAGATCCAAATCAAACATAGTTCATCATGACAAACATAAATGCACAGGATAAGCTAACTACTCTGTCTAACTAAGACTAACTAAGAGCAAGACTAACGCTAAGACTATAACTTCTATGTATATATTTTCATATTAATTACAAGATCCGACTCTGACGATCTATGGTTCTAAATTTATCTTGGTCTTGCAGTCGGGATCGCCATAAGACTGGTGTCCACGCCGAGGTGAGCGGTACGGGTGCTGAGTCCCGACGGGAGCAGGGGAACCATCATCCAGGTGACGACGCTCTGCGTGCTCAGCCCGCAGTTGGGCGATCTCAGCATGAGCCCTACTCAGCTCGTCTAATGCATGGTCCAGCTCCGTGTTTAGCACGGCGGCTAGGTTGACTGTGCTGCTCAACCTAGGATTGTCCTCACCAACAGGTGAGACAATCACGCCTCCTGTGCTGCCAGATGGACGGCGGGGGTAATACTTCAGGTTGAGACCATCGGCTACCCCACCGAGCACTGAGCAGTAGTGCGAAAGCACACGCCGTGCGATATATTGCATGGCCGCCTCAGCTGAGTCTCGCTCAAAGATAGAATGGTGCTCTGAGCAGATCTCAGCACCCTAGAGACTGTTCTCCGGATGGCGCACCAAGCAGGTCACCTCCGAGCGGTCCGGGTAGACCCCGCGACTGTGCTGGAAGACCACACAACGATACTCGATAGACCAAGTACGCCGGTCAAGTACCCGGCGTAGCAGGGTGTCGAGCGCATCGTGGAAGTGACACCCGCGAGCAGCGTCGCGAGTGATGGGTTGAGCAACCCATCCTTCCGGCTCCTGGTCAGCAGAAAAGTCGGTGTCGTGGCTCGAGCTGCTGTCGCCACCTCCGTCGTCTGGGTCTCCTCCAGCAGCTACTCCAGGGACTGGGGAGCTCAGTGGTGGTGTAGGGGGCGCCTCCAGGGGAAGCACAGGGGAGCAGCTCCTCACAGACTCTATCTTTTGCTGGAGCGAGAAAGAAGAGCCCTGCTGCTTTTGCTCCTCATGCAGGCGGTGGTGCAGCCTCTCCAAGTGGCTGGACTGACCGGTCACGGGACGGCGAAGCGGATGCTCCGCGAGACGGGAGGGTAAGAAGGGGATGACAGACTTCCGTGCAGTGTGTCTAAGACGAGCCATCTACAAAAGACACCGCAAGCATAAGAGTGAGAACAGAACTAGTATGACCAGCAAGTAAACCATGAATAAATGAAGGATCAGAATAAAACACAATTTTCAGCAAGGTATAATATATAGTAGAACATAGGTTTGGTCGATATGACCAACTTTTGAAGGGATACCAAAGTCAAGGCAGGGACAGAGGTCTATAATCCTTAGAACGACCATTCTACTCTAGGTTAGCGGTCCTACAGTCAGCACGACTTTGATACCACCTATGTCACACCCGGTTTTAGAAGGCAAACCGAATGCGAACCATGTACGTGCCAGGATCATCAATTCACGTACACAACAGTTACATAACTGCAAATCATCACACAGTGCTCAAATAGTGTTAAAAAAGGGAATAATAGTCAATTACATCATATGTCTGAGATATCCACATAGTCTTTACAATAATCAAAGTGCGAAAACAAAATGTAGATACACACGGCCTTCACAGGCAGCCGACTGGGGGTTGCCGCTAACCCACGCCTAGAACTCATCGTAATCTTGGAACTCCTGGTGATCTCCTTCCACAACTTCATCCTCTCCTGAGCAGGGGTTGCAATGCTGACAACCTGAGGATGGGGGGGGGGGTTTGGTGTGTAGAGCAAGGGTGAGTACACATCAACATACTCAGCAAGTATCCTGTTTGGCTGTAGTGGACTAGCTTTATGTGGGGGTAAGTCAAGCAGTTGCTTTTATTTGGTCAGATTATTATTACTAGTAGAGAAATCCAAGTTTTAGAATTAACCCACGTTATTAACCCAAATGTACTCCTTTCCAAACGGAAAGGGCACCACTTACCATTACCAGAGTCAATACCAAGAACCATCAATCTCATTGCCACCTGCAATCCGAACATCTCTGATCAAGTACCACTAACCACGGGAGCTCCCTTGGCCGCTCATAACCGTGAGCACGACTGATATATCAGTTTTCAAACACTCTGCAGAGGTTGTGCACTTTACCCACAAGCCGTGATTCCCTTTCTGCCCCGTGATCATGACTCTCCATTGATCACTACCAAGGTGACCCAGCAGGGCATCACTATGTAGCCTTTACAAAGATTTCTTGGGGCTGTAGCCGCCCGTTAGGTTTCCTAAATGTACCACACTCCTCCCCAAGGGGTGAACCCAAACTTGGAAGAGCGAGCCGCATACACCGAGCCCCATTAACGGCACGACGGTTAAGCGAACTATACCTCAGTTCCTCTAATTATTCAGCTAAGGGCATCCCATTCCACCCTCATGGTTGCACTGTTTTCCCGGGCGGTCATCCAACAAATAGGTCCTTACGGAGAGGCACTCGAGAAACCGCTCGATCCCCCTTGAATACCACAAGTATAACATCATAATAAAGGAGGGGAAAACAACGTATCATTGATAATTCTCATCATGTTCATTGATTAGAGTTGAGCAATAGCATAAAGCTAAACAATAATAATCCAACCCAAATAGGTAAACAAGGACATGGATAACGAAAGTTAGTCAATCCTTAAGTATAACTGTGAAATGCGGGAGGTGAATTAAAGAATGTATAGGACAGAGATAGGTCAAGGGACACTTGCCTCCACCAACCAGCTGCTGCTCAGGGGCTTCTCCTGTGGGTTCCTCGGGCTCGTCAACCAGATCATTCTCTATACGAGCGCAAACATACATACATCCACACATTTAATACAAAAAAACAGTACACCATACAATAGAATGCAATAAATAAACAGACGTTCCACGTGGGGCTCGCAACTATGGTTAAGAGAGAGAAAGAGGAAAAGACATTCGAGAAATGATCACGTTACATTATTATAAATTAAACCACTCGCTTAATAGAAGGGCATTAATTTGGACACTACGTTTAGCATAAAGTAAAGTCATGTTTCATGTTTAATCATTATAAGCAGATGAAGATAAATTAAAAGGATTGTCGCGCGACGAGACGCGTGACATAACATTTTAAATTGAATTAAGAAATCAACGACTCGTCGCGCGACAGAGCGCACAACGAGACACTTGTATTAATTAGAAAGAGACGTTAAGTGTTGCGTGACGAAACACACGACGGCTTACGTCAACTGAACTGCATTTAAACGAATCATCGCGCGACGAAGCGCGCAACGCAACACTTTAATAAATATAAATTAAAAGAATCGTCACGCGACGAAGCGCGCGACGCAACATGTCGACTAAACAAATTAAAATAGATTAAAATGGGGTTAAGCGCAGTGCGACTACGGTCGCACGCGCGAGAGCGCGCTACGCGTGCCGAGGGCACGCGAGCCGTGCAGACGCGCGGGACGCGAGTTGCCGGGGCACGGGCTTGGGCAGGGGGCACGACGAGGGGGGGGGGGGGGGCGTGGACGCACGGCTGAGGCACGGCGGGGCGCGGCCGAGGGAGCGGCGTGGGGGCGGGGCTCGCCGGGGAGCAGGGGAGGGCGCGCGGGGAGGCCGCCGGAGGGGGGCGGGGGCTCGCCGGGGCAGGGAGGGCACGGGCAGGGGAGGGGCGCGCGACAGGGGAAGGGCGCGCGCGGGGGCGGGCTTGGCGGGGGCAGCCGCAACGAGGGCGGGGCTCGCCGGGGAAGGGGCGCGGGACGCCGGGGCGGCGTGGGCGTGACCGCGGGAGGGCGCGCGGGCGCGACCTAGGGGGCTCGCGCGGGCACGCGGGGCGAGGGCGGCGCGGCTAGGGCACGGGACACGCGTGACCAGGGGAAGAAGAAAGGGAGGGGGAGGGAGAGAGAGAGAGAAGGGAAGGGGAGGGAAAAAACTCACCTCTGGCCTCCGGGGATCCAAACTCCAGCGATCTCGACTCCAAACCCTAGGGCACCACGGGGAGAGAGAGAGAGAGGTGGAAGAGGGAGAGGGAGGTTACTACGCGGGAGAAATCAAATGAGCCAAACAGATCTGGGGGAGGGGGGGGGGGGGGGCGCATGGGGAGGGCAGGGGCGCTAGGGGCGCACGGGCCGGACCGGGCCGAACCGGGTCGGGCTGGGCGGGGCTGGGCCACACCGCGGATCGAAACCCATGACACACACGACCACTGAACGGAATCCGATCGCGAACCAAAAGTCCGAAACGGGGCAAGACGAACACGCGACATCAGACAAAGAAATGTGCTTCGGCATGATGCAACACCCATGACACTTAGGTTTTGTTTATACATGACACGGACACCCGTCACTATACTGGTTTGAAATTTGGAAGAAGGAGCGAAACGGGAAGAGAAAAGAGAGTAACACCTGAATTTGGTGAGTGAAAAGAAGAAAAAATTCTACCCCCCAAATTCAGGGTGTTACATCTACTTTCTAGGATGCATGTTTGTCCCCACAATGTGATATTATGGACTTAAGCCTCCCCCTAACTCCATAATTCACTTACTATTTTAGACCAAAGAACCAAAACCACTTGAACGAACAATGATTGTAAAATTTTAATTTGGTGGTGTTTGGTGTTTGATACAATTTTCATTGCTTTGGTCCCTAAACTTCTCCCCCTTTGGCATCAACCACCGAAAAGGAAGACATTACAAGCATGTAGGAAGCAAATAAGACTTGCCCTCATAAAAAAATTATCAATTGAAGCACTCAACATTATTACTCCCCCTAAATGAGTGTTCTCCTTTAGAAAGATTTTTCTCCCCTTTAGAGACGAAGAAGACTCCCCCTGACAGAGATCTTCTATTTAGGAAAAATCATGTGAAAAATAAAAGTGCAAGACATGATTTGATTAGACTAACTTCCCTTATGCATAGGTAACAGAATATGATTTAACCACTTATGCATGTATAACAACATGGGAAGTATAAGATATGAAATATAGGCTAACCAAATGTTGGAGAAGACATGTAAATAATGTCAAATGTAGTCTCAAATTACAATTGAAAATCAATGGCGGACCATTTGAAGACCAATGGTAGGCTTGTGAGACATAAGAGTTCTTGTAGATTTGTAGTGGAAGCTTGTTGTCTTTCTCCTGGGACTTCATTTTCCTTATAAGGAGACTACTACATGAAATAGACTTGAAAAAGGTGTTAGTCTCAAAGTCTTAGATTATAGAGTAACCTCCCCCTGAAAGTGTACATACAAGTTTTGAATACTTGTAGGAGACATGCACTTTGATTTGATATCAGGTGGGGCAAATTATCCATAATACGAGCTTTGGCACATATAACTGAAGTGATACCAGTTGAAGCATACGAGATGAAGTATATTTGAAATGTTATACAACTTGAAGTATTTCATCATGTATCATTTTCTTAGGAATGTTAAGTAAGCTATGTGTCGTGCTTATCATTTTAAACCATGTAGGTTTGCTCAAGAGTATGAATTGAAAATGAGCAATCCTACCATATGATTTACATAGTATGCATGCATTTATAATAAAAAAGAAATACCAATTGTAATACTAGTCATGAAAGGTAAAACTAGATACGTGAAAATAGATACACATATCTAGAAACAAGAAATACAATAAATCTAGTTACCTTAGTCATGGGTGGGGGAATTTGGGTCCAAAATATTCACTAACCCACTTGGCAATAGACTTGATCCAATATGATGTATCCCATGAAATACATCCCAATTTTGCCAAGTCTCCAAATTCCCCGAAGTCCTTCAGATTCCTCACTTCCCTCTTGGGATCCAAACCTTGGTGCTTTTCATGGTTGAAATGATTTCCTTTGGCACCCAGATGCATTTTACCCCTTTTCCTTTGTTGGCTTGCTTGTTGGCCTTGATTGCTATCGCCTTTCTATCCTTTTCTTTTTGATTAAATATGGTGTAGCAACCTTTTTATCCACCTTGTTGATGTAGGTGTTGGAGATTTTGCTTGTTGGCTTTTGCTTGAGCTTTTGCCTTTGCTTATCCCCGGTCTTCGCCTTGCATTGTAAAGACATGTGGCCTTCTTGGTGACATAGCCTACAAATCACAGTTTCACCCTCCATAGGCTTGTTCACTCCCGCAGTGGTGTTATCCTGTGGAGGTTGGATTTGTTTGGCTTTGACTTTCTTGTCATACAAAGCCTTTCCAAGACGAGCCACTTCTTGCCTTAATTGCTCATTTTCCTTTGCAACCTCATCCGAACATGTTTCTACAACAATATTCTCAACAAGAACTTGGTTGCAGGGGTTAGAGTCATCAATTAAATCAAAGCAAGAAGTAGAAGCATCTTTCTTAATAATTTCAGGAATTTCAACTAAAGATGCTCCTGAGGTGATACTAATGTTTTCTAGCTTAGTAGTTAGCTCATTATTGTGTATGCTAAGAATTTCCATTTTCCCTAGCAAATTTTCAATAGCTTCTTGGGAGCTAGCTAACTTAGCCTTGAGTTTTTTATTCTTTTTAATAAGGTCATCATCGGTAGCAGTGGATGAAGCACTAGACTCTAATTGCTCAATTTTAGTTGATAGCTCACAATTCAAATTTGCAAATGTTTTAAATTTTTCTAGAAAACCTTTATAATTATTTTGAGAGCTAATCAACTTATTTTTCAAAGTTTTAAGTTGAGACTTTTGCTTAGTGCAAACATCCTAGAAAAATTTAACGGCTTCTGCAAGCTCATCTACGGAGGGCTTTCCCTCACCTTCATCATCACTACTGCTTTCATCACTAGAGGATGGAATACTCATTTTACCTCTTGCCATAAGACACTTGCGTGATGACCGTGATGAGCATGATGAGGATCGGTGGCTGCGCGTCTAAAAGGGAAATGGGCTTAATCATTTCCTATAATCGATTTTGGTGGTTGACGTCCATCACAAACCACGCGGACTAATTAGTTTGCCAAGATGTCTTTTATCTTAGGTGCATAAGGTTCAACATAAACCAAGAAAGTAATTAAGTTGGGGACTCAAATAAATTTAGAGTAAAGACTTGAGAGTGTGTTGCAAGTGGCGCACTGAACAGTGTTCGGTGCCCCAGACCGAGCACCAAACGAACTGCTCACTCTCGGGTTTTTGCAAAGCGCGCTCCGCTATAATTCACCGGACTGTCTGGTGTGCACCAGACATGTCTGGTGAGCCAACAGAGCAATGGTAACCTACGCTCAACGGTCGACTGCAAAAGTGTACAATGCAAAGTCAGGTGTCAGGTTGCAAAGTCAGAACGCACCGGACTGTCCGGTGCAACTACAGGACAAAGGTCTTCAATAGTCAAATGCTCCAAGCCCCAACGGCGTGCTGACATGGCATGCACTGGACAGTGAACAGTACCCTGTCCGATGCGCCACCGGACTATCCGGTGTGCCCATCGACAACAGACTCAACCAACGGCTAGGAAGCGGTTGGAGGCTATAAATACCCCCAACCACCTCCTTCAATGACATCCAAGTTTTCTAAAGTCCACATTCAATACAAGAGCAATAGCATTCACTCCAAGACACATTTCAAAGATCAAATCCTCTCCAAGCCTCAAATTCAACTCAATTACTTAGTGACTTGAGAGAGGGTGTTTTGTGTTCTTTTGTTGCTCTTGTTGCTTGGATTGCTTTCTCCTTCTCATTCTTATTTCTCTAAGTGCTTTGTAAACCTAGCAAGAGACACCTAAGTGTGTGGTGATCCTTGCAGGGTCTTAGTGACCCAAGTGATTAAGGAGAAGCCTCGACCGGTCTGTGTGACCGATTGAGAGAGGGAAAGGGTTGAAATAGACCTGGCCTTTGTGCCCTCCTTAACGGGGACTAGGTTCTTTGGAACCGAACCTCGGTAAACAAATCACCGTGTTCACTCGCATTGATCTTCACTTGATTTGTTTCCCCTCATTCCTCTCTCTAAAGGTTACCTTGCTAATATTGTTTGAGTTTGCTCCCAAATGTTATCCGCATTGATTGAGCAACTCCAAGCAAGGAGAACTATCTTTCGAACTTCGATTTAACTCTAACGCTAACCCCGACCTTAGTGCGTGTTTAAAGTTTATAAATTTCAGGTTTTGCCTATTCACCCCCCTAGGTGACTTTCAATTGGTATCAGAGCCAGTGCTTCATTAAGAGTCTAACAAACTCGAAGTAATATCTTGAGATCACGCCTAGAGGGAGATTGTCACCGACGACAAGGCCATAGGCTCGAGAAGGACTTTGTCAAGGGAGTCCGACGACAAATACAAGGAGGAATCCTCCTCCTCCATCAAGTCACATAGGAAGGGTGACAAGAAGAAAAAGAAAATGAAGAAGGTGGTCTACTACGAGACCGACACTTCATCACCTTCCACATCCGGCGCCGAGTCTACAACTTCGAAGCGCCATGAGCGTAAGAAGTATAATAAGATGCCTCTTCGCTATCCTCGCATTCCAAAACATGCTCCTCTACTTTCGGTACCCCTAGGCAAACCACCATATTTTGATGGTGAAGATTATTGCATGTAGAGTGATAAAATGAAGCACCATCTAACCTCACTCCACGAAAGCATATGGGATATTGTTAAGTTTGCAGCGGAGGCACCACAGGTGGGTGACGAGGACTATGACTCGGATGAGGCTGCCCAAATTAGGCATTTTAACTCCCAAGCAACTTCTATACTCCTCGCCTCCTTATGTCGAGAGGAGTATAATAAGGTGCAAGGGTTGAAAAATGCCAAAGAAATTTGGGATGTCCTCAAAACGGCGCACGAAGGGGACGAAGTGACCAAGATCACCAAGCGCGAGATGATCGAGGGAGAGCTCGGTCGATTCGTCGTCAACAAAGGAGAGAAGCCACAAGCAATGTACAACCGGCTCAAGACGATGGTCAACCAAGTGCGCAACCTCGGGAGCACAAAATGGGATGACCATGAAATGGTCAAGGTTATTCTAAGATCTCGTGTTTTGTAATCCTACTCAAGTTCAATTAATTCGTGGAGATCCTAGATATAAATAGATGTCCCCCAATGAAGTAATTGGCAAGTTTGTCAACTTGGAGCAAGGCGTCACCTCCACACCCGAGGTGCAACCCGTTGCATTTAAGGCAACAGAAGAAAATAAGGAAGAGCCTACAACAAGTAGACTCTCAATCGACGCCTCTAAGCTCGACAACGAGGATATGACTCTTATCATCAAGAGCTTTTGACAAATCCTTAAACAAAGGAAGGGGAAGGACTACAAGCCCCATTCCATAGGGTGTGCTATAGGTGTGGTAAGTCCGGTCACTTTATAGCTAAATGTCCGTATGCAAGTGGCAGTAACAGGGACGATGACAAGAAGGGGAAGAAAAAGATGGAGAAGATATTACAAGAAGGGTGGCGAGGCACATATGGGGCAGGAATGGGACTCCGATGAGAGCTCCACCGACCCCTCCTCCGACGAGGACGCCGCCAACATCGCCATCAACAAGGGTCTTCTCTTCCCCAACGTCGGCCATAAGTGCCTAATGGCTAAGGATGGTAAAAAGAAGAAGGTACAATCTAGAGATACCCCCAAATATACTACTTCCGATGATGAGGGTTGCTCTAGTGATAATGAAGATAATTTAATTTCTCTTTTTGCCAACCTTACTGAAAATCAAAAGAAGAAAATAAATGAATTGATAGAATCCATTAACGAGAAGGATGATCTCTTGGAATGCCAAGAGGACTTGCTCGTTAAAGAAAATAAGAAATCTGTTAAATTGAAAAATGCTTATGCTCTAAAAGTAGAAAAATGTGAAAACTTATCTAAAGAGCTTAACATCTGCAATGATTCAATTTCCTGTCTTAGAGATGAGAATGCTAGTTTAAATGCTAGGATAGAAGAATTGAATGTTTGCAAGATTCCTACATCTACGGTTGAGCATGTCACTATCTGTACTAGGTGTAGAGATGTTAATATTGATGCTATGAATGATCAAATTGCTATGATTAAAGAATAAAATGATACATAGCTAAATTAAATGCTAAAATTGCCGAGCATGAATTAGAAAATGAAAATTTGAAATTTGCTCGAAACATGCTTTATAATGGGAGATGCCCTGGCATTAAGGATGGTATTGGATTCCAACAATGGAGCCAAAGCAACACCAAACTTAATGCCCCCAAGAAACTATCTAATTTTTGTTAAGGGTAAGGCTCCCATGATTCAGGATAGAGAGGGTTACTGTTGGTAACTTGTTCTCAAATGCTATGAATTAAGAACAAGGTAACATAGAAAGAAGTTAATGGTTAATGCCCTTCGTCCCTCGAAACATTATTTCCCTTAGGATATAACGATCTTCAGACGAAGGTCATGAAGGACATACCTTCATCATTACAATTTACATTGATAAATGGAGAAGCATATGAAACATGAGAGAATAACATGAATAATCACATAACATTATTTACATATCTTTATTATATAATCCTGGATGAATAAGAACAATATCGAATTACATTTGTACCTTTGGCTCGACAGAAGGTGAAATTACAAGCGTGAGGCACGAGCGAGTACCAGTCAGCGTGTATAGTATGGGGGTACTGTTCATCTATTTATAGGCACAGGTCACAGCCCATGTGAAATTACATTCATGCCCTTCATGTTTACTATTGACTTAAGAACAATCTATCGAGGACTAAATAGCCTTTTCCTTCTTAAGTTGGTTCCTTTTTCTGCTATCGAGTCGAAGCTCCCCTGCGCACAGCTTCAGCGCTGGTTCAACCTTCGTTCCGACCCTGCTCTCCATATTGTGTACAGCTTCATCCCGAGTCCGAAGGTTCCTGTACATATATTATACTTGGAAAACATTGTTAATCATGTTTTTGAGGACCTTCGGAAGATGAAGGCCCCCAACAGTAGCCCCTCGCAGTATTAATTTGTTATGACAACGAATTTAGACTGCGATGTGAACGAAGGCCTTAAGCCGAAGGTCTGAAAAACACCTTCCCTTTGCTAGAATAGCAACAATCAATGACAGATGGGGCCCTCCATGTTGTAGCGTACTAGGCGTATAAATATGAACTCACACCGGTTGCATCTGATACGCTGTTTCTGCCATTTGCATTATTTTCTCAAACTTTTAGCTCTTGCTCACTAGCTCTCGCTAAATTTTCAAGCGTTTTGAGCTTCGGTTAAAAGACACGTTTTTACCATGTCTGATGAAAAAATGTCTGAGAAGGAGAATCTGACTGAGGAGACGAAGCTGTTTGAGGAGAAGAAGGCTGCAGATCCTTATATTGCTGGATTTATTGAGTCGATGGCAAAGACAAACACAGAGAAGATTACTAAAGAGATACTGGAAGGTTTATCTTAAGATACTGGTGACAACGATAGCTATGATGTGGAAAGTGGGGATGAAGATTCTGAAGATCGGCCCTGGCGGCCAAGCCATGCTGTCTTCGGAAAATCGACTATTAAACAGAGTCATCTTGAGAACATGAGAGGAAGGTACTTTCGGGATATGTCTATTGTGAGGGCTGGCGGAGACAACAACGTCCCTGCCCCTGAGGAAAATGAAGTTGTTATTTACCGAAGCTTCTTCAAGGCTGGACTTCAGTTCCCTCTGAGCAAGTTTGTAGTTGAAGTGCTGAAAATCTACCAGATCTTCCTCCATCAGATCACCCCCGAAGCTATAATGAGGATGGGGATTTTTGTCTGGGCAGTAAGGAGTCAAGGACTAGAGCCAAGCGCGAAGTGCTTCTGCAGTATGCACGAACTTTTATATGAGACGAAGGCCATTGGTAAAGAACAGTACCACAACAACTTCGGTTGTTATGGATTTATTGCTCGCCCCAACGCAAGCCACCCGGTGCCAACATTTTGAAAAAGATGGCCCGGAGCCTGGATGGAAGAATGGTTTTATGTGAAGAATGATTTAAAGGCAAGGGAGGACATTAAAGAAATCATCATGCGCCCCATCTAGTCCCGCTTCGGCCTCCGAAGGCCGAAGGTGGAAATTGATGACACGGCTGAAGCATGTCAGAAGGCTTTCAACACTGTTTGCTCCTTCATTGGTACAAGAGATTTGATTCAAGAACATATAGCCTTCAGGGTATGGCCGCTTGTGGAAAGCTGGGAAATGGCGAAGGAGACCATCTCTGGCTCCGGTGAGGGTAATTTAGTCTGATTGAAGTTTACCTTTAGGTTTGGGGATAAGTTTGATGAGCCAAATGATGACTGGCTAAAGTGCATTGAAGCTACTAGCGACGAGCTACTTGGGGCACACCCCAAGACCGAGGGCAATGCCTTGTCCGCAGCTTTCGGGGGTCGGAATAAGAAAAGATTGAATAGGGTATTTGATGCTATTGGCTTCGTATACCTTGACTATTGCTACCCTCTGCGAGGGCAAGGGACTGCTTCGGGAAAGGTTGCTGCTTCGGCCATCACAGCTGAGCCGAAGGGCAAGAAGATGAAGGTTCTGACTCACCGACCACGTTATATTGAACCAGCCGTGATACCTGAATTTGGCGAAGGTATTTCTTCATCTACCAAAGCAAAAGAAACTGTTCCAATTATGCAGAGCACTGAAGAGGCGACCGTAATGCCGAAGGTGTCCATAGCCGAGCCAGTCAAAGATAAGGCTGATAAAGCTGAAGAATCAAAGGATGAAAATTAATGCAATTTCCAAAAATATTGAGCCCTCCGACAGAGGCAACACTGTTGAAGGTACAAAAGGCTTCTGCTGCAACTCCCAAGAGGAGAAGGATGGCGAATGTGCTGGATGTTGTGCTGGAACAACAAAAGCCTTGAGTCCTGCTTCTACAAGGAAAGTTGCCGAAGCTGCCAAAGCGCAACCCGAAACTGATACTAAGCAGGCAGAAGTCGGAGCTACAAAAACTCAGGCTGAAACCGAAGCTGGGCCTTCAATGCCCACCGCAATTAAGCCTATCGCACGTGAGGAAGAGATGACAGGATAGACTGCACCTGAAAAGGTCGAAGCTCCTGCTCCCGAAGCTTCGAACAAAAACATTGACTACATTATTCGTCATGCTTCGGGAAAAGAACTATCCCAAGAAGAAATGCTAGAAGCACGACACTACACCCAAAAATTGAAATATCCGAAGGGGGCGTTAGTGTTCAATGGTAGCGACGAAGAAGATTTTCTGTACTGTCTCCCGGATAACAAAGAAATATCCCTTTGCCGGGAGATAGGTAAAAGCATCGGATTCCCGAAGCTAGAAGACGGCCTTTCGATTTTATCGAAGGATGAACTTGATGACAGCCTAGCATACAATAGCATAAAGGTATAAAAGTTAACTTTGAATTTGAAAATGAGGTATTTCATTTGGTATACTCAATTTTTCCTCCTCTTGCAGGGCTTGATTCTTAGTAATGCCCTTAGGGTGCAGAAAAATATTGAAGACGAAGGCTATACGATGGCTTTGAACAACCTTCGTTCAGAGGTGATTGACTTGAGAAACGAAGGTCTTGAAAAAGACAAAATCTTAATTTCCCTGGTTAACAAAGTGAAAGAAGATGAAGCTAGCTTCAAAATTCAAGTTGAAGCCCAAAAGATTGAAATTGAAGACCTTCGGAGGTAACTGGCCGAAGCTAAAGAAAAATGCGCACTCGCAGAAGCTAACCAAGAAATCAGAGAATATTGGAAAAATCATTTAGAGAAAAATGTTGAAGAACTTTGCACATCCAAGGAAAGGTGCTTTGAAAAATCCTTGGACTTTGTGAAGAAAATAAAAGCTAGTTTCGCCAAAGTGGGTGCCTATTCTACCGAAGAAAACTTCATACGAGGCGACCCCAAAGGCGTTATTGAATGGATAAGTGGAGAGGCCGAGACCTTCGAAGAAATTTTAAGTGATCGCGGGGATGTTTGCGCATTTTCCGGTGCGCGGGGAATTTCAGCTATCTTGGAGAAGGCGGGATGCGATCATATTAAAGCCGTGGCCCAGGCCGAAGCTGCCTTCTCCGTAGATGATACGAAGGATCCTTCAGCTGAAGCGACCTTGATGGGAGGAAAATTTTACAATGATGTCTGGGTGAATGGTGGCTGAGAGATGGCTCATGAAATTATAAAGAAAAGTGAAAAGGATACCCATGAAGCCCGAGCAGAAGCAAGGCGAGCTGAAGAAGCTGCAGAGCGCAAAAAACGTATAGGTAATGCTTTTTGGCTTTTAGCTTCGGCATTTGTTTTTGTGGCTTTGGACTGATTAACTTTTCCTACTTCAGCTGAATTATCTCCGCCGCCGGAACCGTTCGATCCCCTAGCGGATCCAAAAATAAAGGAAGCGCTGGACATTATAAACATGGCTGAATCCATTGTTGATGAAGTTGTTAACAAATTACTGCACGACGTTGTAGAGAAGGTTCTTAAAGAGGAATATCACTGATTGTAAAAACATTTTGAGATGGTCAATGTATGAGATACTAAAATGGACATTGTACTTTTATTGTAACAAGACTGTAATATTTGATGTGTGTAGCTTTAAATCGAATATGTAAATTATTGTAATTCATTTCTTTACGATGCATGAAACTTCACATACATACTGTTTTTGAGCCTTCGGCGAAAAAACACCTTCCCTTCTTTTCATGCTTCGTAAAGAAAAAGATCCATGCTTCGTAAAAATATCCATGCTTCGCAAATGAGGATCCCTTCTTTTGTGACAAGGCTGATGAAGCTGTATTTCCCGAAGCTTACTTGGCACATTTTCATTTTTATGAAGCATTCGCCAAAGATCAATTCCGTGTTCGATTCTCGTGTCATTGATGCGATATGATGTATGATGTGATGCTATGTGGAATGATGTGATGATATGATGCAAAATGATGCTGATGCCGAAGACACACACCCACAAGCCCACACTGAAACACACAAGCTCTGCATCCCCTTAGGAACGACTTTGGAGCCTTCTTCACCGTTTATTTTTCGGTGTTCACCGTTTATTTTTCGGTGTAAGTTCTGCATCCCCTTAGGAATGTCTTTTGAACTTCTTCGCCTTCTATTTCGGCGGTATAAGTTCTGCATCCCCTTAGGAACAAATTTTGAACTTCTTCGCCTTATATTTCGGTGGTACTTAGCTCTACATTCCCTTTGGAACGACTTTTGAGCAGAAAACTTACGCTGCGCTCCCTTAGGAATGACTTTTGAGCTTCGTAACTTTTGAGCTTTGTAAGTCTGTGAAGAAGATATATTCCATTATGATAGAAGCAAAATCATTACAAGAAATTAAAACTAAATTTACATTACTTGTTCCTTATTTAAAAACAAAATGACATAGAACATAAAAGTATTTCAGAGGTAGGATATCGCTTAATAAATGTGCTTTGATTCTGGCACAGTACTGTTGACTGTACGAGCTTCAGATTCCTCCCTAAATTCACGTTGCTGTCGAGAGTGCTGGTGCCCTTCTGGCTGCTGGCTTCGGGAATAGGTAGGTTGCAGTGGTGGTGGCGGTGGGAGCTGAGGCCAAGAAGCCTGTGAATGGCTAGCCGAAGCAACAGAAGCTGTAGGATGATTGCCCACATGTTCTGGTATGTAGGGAGAGTGGCACGAAGCAGTGTGCAAGACCTGCTTTGGCTGATTCTGTCGAGCTTCGGCTTCTGCGATCTCCTTTTGCTTCAGAATAGTGATTTGGCACATTCTTGTAATATGGCCCTTGTCCTCATTACAAAATAAGCAATAGATTTTCCTGGGCTGATCCCCATATCTTCCTCCGAAGCCCCTGGCGCCTCTGCCCCTTGGAGCTGGCGGCCTGAAGGAGCTTTGCTGCTGCCCCGAGGACTGTGAGGTGTACTGTGGCCTCTGAAGCTAGCTTCCTTTTTCATCATTCTGACTGGAGCTGTGGATTGATCTGACATGCCTAGGGTGGATTCTTCCTCCAAAGCCCCTGGCCATCTCAGAAAATCTGTAAGCTTCCTCCCTTCTTTGGCGAAAGTCGTTGTTAGCCCGGATGTACTCATCCATTTTCTGAAGCAGCTTCTCCAGAGTCTGGGGGGCTTCCTAGCGAAGTATTGAGTCGTAGGTCCTGGCCAAAGACCCTTGATCATGGCCTCAATGACAATTTCATTGGGCACTGTGGGTGCTTATGCTCTCAGTCGCAAGAACCTTCGGACATATGCCTGAAGGTATTCCTCATGGTCTTGCGTGCACTGGAACAAGGCCTAAGCTGTTACTGGCTTTGTCTGAAAGCCTTGGAAACTGGTAACCAGCATGTCCTTAAGCTTCTGCCATGACGTGATTGTCCCTGGCCGAAGGGAAGAATACCATGTCTGGGCTACGTTCCGGACTGCCATGACGAAGGACTTTGCCATGACAGCTGCATTGCCTCCGTATGAGGATATTGTTGCCTCATAGCTCATCAAGAATTGCTTTGGGTCCGAGTGCCCATCATACATGGGTAGCTGGGGTGGCTTGTAGGATTGTGGCCATGGGATAGCTTGCAATTCTGCTGCCAAGGGAGAAACATCATCAAAAGTAAAGGTATCATGATTAAAATCATCGTACCATCCATCTTCGTTGAACAAGCCCTCTTGACGAAGCTCCCTATGTTGGGGCCTTCGGTCTTGATCATCTTGAGCAAGATGACGCACTTCCTGAGTAGCTTCATCGATCTTCCTTTGAAAATCGGTCAGCCGAGCCATCTTCTCCTTTTTCCTTTGCACCTGTTGGTGGATGATTTCCATGTCCCTGATCTCCTGGTCCAACTCCTCCTCCTGGAATGTTGGACTAGTGGCCTTTCTCTTCTGGCTTCGAGCCTCTCGGAGAGAGAGATAGTCTCCTGGTTTGTGTCCAGTGGCTGCAGTGCCCCCTGGCGCTGTTATCTTCTTCGGCGGCATGACGAAGGTTGATGCTTTGCCGAAGATTGTGGAAGTGAGTACACCGGAGGTGGGCGCCAATGTTAGTAACTTGTTCCCAAATGCTAAGAATTAAGAACAAGGCAACACAGAAAGAAGTTAATGATTAATGCCCTTCATCCCTTGAAACATTATTTCCCTTAGGATATAACGATCTTCGGACGAAGGTCATGAAGGACATACCTTCATCATTACAATTTACATTGATAAATGGAGAAGCATATGATACATGAGAGAATAACATGAATAATCACATAACATTATTTACATATCTTTATTATATAATCCTGGATGAATAAGAACAATATCGAATTACATTTGTACCTTCGGCTCGACAGAAGGTGAAATTACAAGCGTGAGGCACGAGTGAGTACCAGTCAGCGTGTACAGTATGGGGGGTATTGTTCATCTATTTATAGGCACAGGTCGCAGCCTGTTTGAAATTACATTCATGCCCTTCATGTTTACTATTTACTTAAGAACAATCTATCGAGGACTAAATAGCCTTTTCCTCCTTAAGTCGGTTCCTTTTTCTGCTATCGAGCCGAAGCTCCCCTGCGCATAGCTTCGGCGCTGGTTCAACCTTCGTTCTGACCCTGCTCTCCATATTGTGTACAACTTCATCCCGAGTCCGAAGGTTCCTATACATATATTATACTTGGAAAACATTATTAATCATGTTTTTGAGGACCTTCGAAAGACGAAGGCCCCCAACAGTTACATTTTATATCCTAAGAACTATCCTGAGCACAAAATTAGGAAAATCCATGCTAGAAAACCTCATACTGTTTCTCATCATGCTTATTTGTATAGTAATGAGGCATCTAGCTCTAGGCATTCCACTCATATCAAAATGCTTAAAAAGAAAATTCCTAATGCATCAAATGAACATAACATTTCATTTAAGACTTTTGATGCATATTATGTACTCACTAACAAATCAGGCAAAGTAGTTGCCAAATATGTTGGGGGCAAACACAAGAGTCCAAAGACTTGTGTTTGGGTACCCAAGGTGCTTGTTTCTAATGTCAAAGGACCTAAGACCATTTGGGTACCTAAGAACAAGGCCTAAATTTGTTTTGTAGGTTTATGCATGTGGTGGATCAAGTTGGATAATCGATAGCGAGTGCACAAACCACATGACAGGGGAGAAAAGAATGTTCTCCTCATACGAGAAAAATGAGGATCCCCAAAGAGCTATCACATTCGGGGATGGAAATCAAGGTTTGGTCAAAGGTTTGGGTAAAATTGCTATATCTCCTGACCATTTAGACTACAATTTATTTTCATTTCTCAATTATGTAAAATGGGTTACAACTATCTATTTACTGACATTGGTGTTATTGTCTTTAGAAGAAGTGATGATTCAATAGCATTTAAGGGAGTGTTAGATGGTTAACTATATTTAGTTGATTTTAATGACAACAAGGCTGAACTAAACACTTGTTTGATTGCTAAGACTAATATAGGCCGGCTCTGGCATCGTCGACTTGCTCATGTTGGAATGAAGAATCTTCACAAGATTCTAAAGGGAGAACACATTTTAGGACTAACAAATGTTTATTTTGAGAAAGACAGAATTTGTAGCGCATGTCAAGCAGGGAAGCAAGTTGGAGCTCATCATCCACACGAGAACATCATGACAACCGACATGCCACTTGAGCTACTCCACATGGATCTATTCGGACCGATCGCTTACATAAGCATCGGCGGGAGTAAGTACTGTCTTGTTATTATGGATGATTATTCTCCATTCACTTGGGTATTCTTTTTGCAGGAAAAATCTCAAACCCAAGAGACCTTAAAGAGATTCTTAAGACAAGCTCAAAATGAGTTCGGATTAAGGATCAAAAAGATTAGAAGCGATAATGGAACAGAGTTCAAGAATTCACAAATTGAAGGATTTCTTGAGGAGGAAGGCATCAAGCATGAGTTGTCTTCTCCCTACACACCTCAACAAAACGGTGTAATGGAGAGGAAGAATAGAACTCTTTTGGATATGGCAAGGACCATGCTTGATGAGTACAAGACACCAGATCGGTTTTGGGCAGAGGCGATTAACACCGCATGCTACTCCATTAACCGTTTATATCTTCACCGAATCCTCAAGAAAACATCATATGAACTCCTCACTGGTAAAATGCCCAATGTTTCTTATTTTAGAGTTTTTGGGAGCAAGTGCTTTATTCTTATTAAGAGAGGTAGAAATTCTAAATTTGCTCCTAAAGCAGTAGAAGGCTTTTTACTTGGTTATGACTCAAACACAAGGGCATATAGAGTCTTCAACAAGTCCACTGGATTAGTTGAAGTTTCTTGTGACATTGTGTTTGATGAAACTAATGGCTCTCAAGTAGAGCAAGTTGATCTTGATGAACTAGATGATGAAGAGGCTCCATGTGTCGCGCTGAGGAACATGTCCATTGGGGATGTGTGTCCAAAAGAATCCGAAGAGCCTCCACAAGCACAAGATTAACCATCATCTTCCGTGCAAGCATCTCCACCAACTCAAGATGAGGATAAAGCTCAATAAGAAGAGGATGAAGACCAATATGATGAGCCACCTCAAGAGGAGGACATTGATCAAGGGGGAGATGAAAATGATCAAGAAATTCATGATCAAAGACCACCACACCCAAGAGTTCACCAAGCAATTCAAAGAGATCACCAAGTCAACTCCATACTTGGTGACATTCACAAGGGGTAACCACTAGATCTCGAGTTGCTCATTTTTGTGAACATTACTCCTTTGTGTCCTCCATTGAGCCATACAGGATAGAGGATGCACTAAGAGATCCAGATTGGGTGGTGGCAATGCAAGAGGAGCTCAACAACTTCATAAGGAATGAGGTATGGTATTTAGTTCCAGTCCTAACCAAAACGTTGTAGGTGACAAATGGGTATTCCGCAACAAACAAGATGAGCATGGTGTGGTGACAAGGAACAAAGCACGACTTGTTGCAAAAGGTTATTCACAAGTTGAAGGTTTGGATTTTGATGAAACCTATGCACCCGTAGCTAGGCTTGAGTCAATTCGTATATTACTTGCCTATGATACTTACCATGGCTTTAAGTTGTATCAAATGGATGTGAAGAGTGCCTTCCTCAATGGGCCTATCAAGGAAGAGGTATATGTTGAGCAACCTCCCGGCTTTGAAGATAGTGAGTATCCTAACCATGTTTATAGGCTCTCAAAGGCTCTTTATGGGCGCAAGCAAGCCCCAAGAGCATGGTATGAATGCCTATGAGACTTTCTTATCACTAATTGCTTCAAAGTTGGAAAAGCTGATCCTACTCTCTTCACTAAAACAATTGCTAAAGACTTGTTTATATGCCAAATTTATGTTGATGATATTATATTTGGGTCTACTAACAAGTCAACTTGTGAAGAACTTAATAGGATAATGATACATAAATTCGAGATGTCTATGATGGGGGAGTTGAAGTATTTCCTTGGATTTCAAATCAAGCAACTCCAAGAGGGCACCTTGATCAACCAAACTAAGTACATTCCAGATATACTCAAGAAGTTTGGAATGAAGAATGCCAAACCCATCAAGACTCCCATGTGAACAAATGGGCATCTCGACCTCGACATAGGAGGTAAATCCGTAAATCAAAAGGTATACCGGTCGATGATAGGATCTTTACTCTATTTATGTGCTTCACGACCGGATATTATGCTTTCTGTATGCATGTGTGCAAGGTTCTAGGCAAATCCTAAGGAAGTTCACCTTAGGGCTGTGAAGAGAATCATGAGATACTTAGTCTACACTCCTAAGTTTGGGCTTTGGTACCCCAAGGGATCTACCTTTGATTTAATTGGGTATTTCGATGTCGATTATGCTGGGTGTAAAATTGATAGGAAGAGCACATCAGGGACTTGTCAGTTTCTAGGAAGATCCCTGGTGTCTTGGGCTTCAAAGAAACAAAACTCAGTAGCTCTATCCACTACCGAAGACGAGTATATTGATGTTGGCCATTGTTGTGCACAATTACTCTGGATGAGGCAAACCCTTAGGGACTATGGCTACAAGTTAAGCAAAGTCCCTCTCCTATGTGGTAATGAGAGTGCAATCCGCATGGCGGATAATCCCATTGAACATAGCCGCACTAAGCACATAGACATCCGGTATCACTTTTTGAAAAATCACCAACAAAAGGGGGATATCGAAATTGCTTATGTTAGTATCCACAACCAACTAGCCGATATCTTTACCAAGCCACTAGATGAAAAGACCTTTAGCAAACTTAGGAATGAGCTAAATATACTTGATTCTCGGAACTTTGACTGAAACATTGTACACATAGCTCATTAATATACTTTTGATCATGTCTCTCTCATATGGTACAAATGCATATTTCTTATTCTTCTTGTGCCAAGGCTAAGACTAATGTACTTTCAAGTATATTTTCTATGATTAGTCTTAGATTGAAAGGGAAATGGAGTATTTGGCAAAGGCAAGGCTTCCACTCTAACTCTGACGGTATCATTTATCCTTTGCCTTTACTCATGAAACTCTCAATTGGTATAAACCTTCACTCATATTTCTTTTACCAAAGGGGGAGAACTAAAAGGGCTCTCAAGTTCTTCGTTTTTGGTGATTCATGCTAAAGGGGGAGAAAGTATTAAGCCCAAAGCAAAAGGACCACACCACCACTATCTTAAATTTTTCAAAAACTAAAGGAAAAAATTATTTTAATTGGTATTTCAGTTAGTCTCAAACCTTCAATTGGTATAATTTCATTTGGTATTTGCTTCAAGAATGGAAGTCTTTTCAAAAACCCTCTTGATAAGCTAAGAGGAGAATTTCTTCAGGGGAGTTTTTATTTAGTCAAAGGAAAAATAATTTGAAATAGGGGGAGGAATTTCAAATCTTGAAAATGCTTCTTGAAATCATATTCATATACCTTTTGCTATTTGCAAAAGAATTTGAAAAGACTTTTCCAAAAGATTTGCAAAAACAAACAAGTGGTGCAATTGTGGTCCAAAATGTTAAATAGAAGAAAGCAATCACATTCATTCTTATACTTATGTAGAAAGTATTTCAATTGGTTTAAAACTAAGTAATCCCACATCTATTTTAGTTGCAAACTAGTTACATTTCTACACTTCATATTTGCTTTGGTTTGTGTTGGCATCAATCACCAAAAAGGGGGAGATTGAAAGGGAAATGGGCTTAATCATTTCCTATAATCGATTTTGGTGGTTGACGTCTATCACAAACCACGTGGACTAATTAGTTTGCCAAGATGTCTTTTATCTCAGGTGCATAAGGTTCAACATAAACCAAGAAAGTAATTAAGTTGGGGACTCAAATAAATTTGGAGTAAAGACTTGAGAGTGTGCTGCCAGTGGCGCACCGGACATTGTCTGGTGCCCCAGGCCGAGCACCAAGCGAAACTGCTCACTCTTGGGTTTTCCAGAGCGCGCTCCGGTATAATTCACTGGACTGTTCGGTGTGCACCGAACATGTCCGGTGAGCCAACGGAGCAACGGTAACCTGCGCTCAACGGCCGACTGCAAAATTGTACAGTGAAAAGTTAGGTGTCAGGCTACGAAGTCAGAACGCACCGAACATGTCCGGTGTGTCACCGGACTATCCGATGCAGCTACAGGACAAAGGTGTTCAACGGTCAAACGCTCCAAGCCCCAACGGCGTGCTGACGTGGCACATACCGGACAGTGAATAGTACCATGTCCGATGCGCCATCGAACTGTCCGGTGTGCCCATCTACAACAGACTCCGCCAATGGCTAGGAAGTGGTTGGAGGCTATAAATACCCCCAACCACCTCCTTCAATGGCATCCAAGTTTTCTGAAGTTCACATTCAATACAAGAGCAATAGCATTCACCGCAACTCAATTACTTAGTGACTTCAGAGAGGGTGTTTTGTGTTCTTTTGTTGCTCTTGTTGCTTGGATTGCTTTCTCCTTCTCATTCTTATTTCTCTAAGTGCTTTGTAAAGCTAGCAAGAGACACCTAAGTGTGTGGTGATCCTTGCGGGGTCTTAGTGACCCAAGTGATTAAGGAGAAGCCTCGACCGGTCTATGTGACCGATTGAGAGACGGAAAGGGTTAGAATAAACCTAGCCTTTGTGGCCTCCTCAACGGGGGCTAAGTTCTTTGGAACCAAACCTCGGTAAACAAATCACCGTGTTTACTCACATTGATCTTCACTTGATTTGTTTCCCCTCATTCTTCTCTCTAAAGGTTCCTTTGTTAATATTGTTTGAGTTTGCTCTCAAATGTTATCCGCATTGATTGAGCAACTCCAAGCAAGGAGAACTATCTTTCGAACTTCGATTTAACTCTAACGCTAACCCCGACCTTAGTGCGTGTTTAAAGTTTATAAATTTCAGGTTTCGCCTATTCACCCCCCTCTAGGTGACTCTCAGCGTCCTTGGAGGTTCTTCTTCGCTTGAAGAGTCATCCCAAGTTTTGACACTCGTAAGCGCCTTGCCTTTGCTCCTCCCCTTTTTGGGTTCGGTCATAGTTGGACAGCTGTCCCTAAGTGGCCCTTCTCCCCGCATGCGAAGCATCCTCTCTTTCTTTGTTTTTCATGTCAATGTTAAAGAGAAGATCTTCTACCTATAGGGGCACACCCATTAGATTAATCTTGCAGATCATCCACATTACCTTTCTGATGCGTCGGATGGTTTCTTCGTCCTCGGAGGATGAAATTGATGGTTGATTATCTTCATCATCATCACTTTCTTCTTTTTCCTGTTCTTCACTTGAGGAACTTGGAGTGGGAGCCTTCTTTTTACCCTTCCTTTCATCACATGCAAAAGCATATGGCCTTGAGGAAGTTGGCTCCTCTCCTCAACATATTTTTCGTGACATCTCAAAAGCCGAGATTTTCCCAATCACAATGGTCAGAGTCATTGTACTCAAGTCCTCCATGTTGTGAAGAATAGTGATGACGCTCCCATATATTTGTTGTGGTAGCAGGGAGATAATCTTTCTCATAATGTCCACATCATCTAGCTTATTTATGACAATGGAATTGAGCTCATTGATAATTAGATTCAAACGAGAATACATATCTCTAACAAGCTCATTTTCTTTCATAGAAAAAGAACTATACTCATTTAAGACTAGGCAATATTTTTGCTCACAGACATTGGACGTGCCGTCATGGAGCTCATGCAATTTTAGCCAAATCTTATTAGCAGTTTTCAATGTAAAAACTTGATTAAAAACATCCATGCTAAGAGATTCATACAAGCAATATTTGGCTCTATCATTTAAATGAATTTTTTTTCTTCACTCGTGGTGGGTTTCTCGAGATTCTTGGGTGGTTTCATCCCGTCACGAGTGACTCTCCAAACACCTAGATTAACGACCTCTAGGTAACAAGCCATTCTAGCACTATAATATGGGAAGTTAGTGTCGTCGAAGTGTGGTGGCCTATGGGTATCTATCCCTTCCTCTAAAAAGTCTCGACTCTTTTAGCGGTGAAGCTAAATTGTTTCAAATGAGCCAAACCAGGCTTTGATACCAATTGAAGGAAATAGGTGACGCCTAAGAGAGGGGGGTGAATTAGGACTTCTAAAAACTTTCACTTAACTAGGCCAAAAATAAATCCTTAGAGCAAAACCTATGCAATTAATCAAAACTAGAATGTGCAAACTAGTTTTTGTCTAAGTGTTGCTATCTCTACCGCAATGACTAAATTTCAATCCTAAACAATATAGGTATGAATACAAGATTGAAACTTAAATGCTTAATATAAATTTGGAAGCTAAAGAGCAAGGTAGAGATACAAACTCTCATGGATGACGCCGGTATTTTTACCGAGGTATCCGGAACTGCACAAGGTCCTGACTAATTCTCGTTAGTGCCACTATGCAAAGGGAAGCCCACACGAGGGCCAAGCATCTCGGTCGAGTAACTCCATAGAGAATCGCGGGCCTTCTCCACGTGCAAGTGGTGCTCCGCTTTCGGCTCCTCTCGGATGCTCCCCGCCATCTCCACTGTTGAGATTCCGGATAAAAAACGCCGTGGGCCTCGTTCCCTAGGGTACACGGTGGCGACCGTGACACAAACGCGGTTGTCACGGTCTCGCAAGACTCTCACCCCACTCGATACAATTACAACAGCTCGCACAAGAGCCGAGGGGTTGTGTGGTTTTTCTAAACTCACTCAACTAACTAGGATTCACCTAAAGCAAGCGCTAATGCTGTCTAACTAACCTAAGCACTTTGCAAAACACCTACTCTAATCATCGAGTGATTCTATTAAGCACTTGGGTGTATGAGCACTTGAAAATGTCTATACTATGCCTTGGTATGTTGCTTGGGCTCCCACACCTTGGAATGGCCGGTTGGGGTGGTATTGATAGGCCCCAACACAAAACTAGCCGTTGGAGAAAAGCTACAGCTCTTTGCGGCACACCGGACGGTCCGGTGCCCCTATTCGGTGCACCTAGCCGTTGGATCTGACACCACAGGTGACCGTTGGCGTGCATGCTTTTTACACCGGACACTCTGGACTTCACATCGGTTAGTCCGGTGGTCTTTTGTCCACAGTGCCACCTAGAACTAGCCATTGGGCTACAGTACCTGGGTGCACCAGACAGTCCAGTGTGCGGCACCGGACAATCCGGTGCTCCAGACCAGACAGTACGTCGTGGCTAGAGATGGCCAAACGGGCCGCCCAGCCCGACCCGGGCCGGTGAAGCCCAGCCTGTTTTGGGCCCGGCCCGTCAGGTGCGGTTAGAAAACCAGGCCGGGCCATCTAAGCCTGCGGGCTCGATTTCCTGTCCGAGCCCGGCTCGCATCGGGCCTAAACGGGCCAGGCTGGCCCGTTTAGCACGGAAAAAGCGGGCTAAGCGGGCCGGTAAGCATGTTTTAGTTCAAAAAAGCGGGTTTAACGGGCTTAGAGGTAAACGAGTCGTGTCGGGCTTGCCCACCGTGCCTAGTTTCCTGTCCGAGCCCGGCCCGCTTATTCGTACCAGGCCGGCCCAGGCCCGCATTGAACCGGGCCATGTCGGGCTCGGATCGAGCCCAAACAGCGGACTTCGTGCCAGGCTCACGGGCCTCGTGCTTATTGGACATCTATAGTCGTGGCAACACTTCCTTCGTTTCTTGGACTTCACTTGATCTTCATAATGTCTTCTTTTGATGTGTTGTTTTCCTCAATGCCTTGGTCCAAGTAACTTTAGCATCCTGTAAACTACAAACACAAACACTAGCAAACACATTAGTCCACAGGTTATGTTGATCATCAAACACCAAAACCTATTGAGCCAATTGGCCCGGGGTCCATTTTCGTTACAACACCGCGGGCCTCGTTCCCTTCGGTACACGATGGCGGCCGTGACATAGACGTCGTTGTCACGGTCTTGCAAGACTCTCGCCCCACTCGGTACAATTACAACGGCTCGCGCAAGAGCTGAGGGGTTATGTGTTTTTTCTAAACTCACTCAACTAACTAGGATTCACCTAGAGCAAGCGCTAAACCAGTATAACTAACCTAAGCACTTCATAAAGCACCTACGCTAATCACCGAGTGATTCTATTAAGCACTTGGGTGTATGAGCACTTGGAAATGTCTACTATATGCCTTGGTATTTTGCTTGGGCTCCCATACCTTGAAATGGCCGGTTGGGGGTATATTTATAGCCCCCAACACAAAACTAGCCGTTGGAGAAAAGCTGCTGCTTTATGCGGCACACCGTTCAAAATAGAGACTCAAATTTGGTTTGAACCCTTGAAATTGTAAATTTTAAAAGGAATATAAAAAAATAAAAGAAGAAAGATTGGAAGGGCATCTAAACTCGTCCTGGGCCCCAAACCCCGCTCGACCGGCCCATTAACTTCCTTACGGCTCCAGCCGGCCACAAACCAGCGCCGACAGGTGGGCCCTTATTGTCAGCCGCTCGTACTCATGCGCGCGCTTAACTGAGTCACTGCTGGTGGGACCCGCACATTGGTCGCTCCGCGCGCCACCGCGCTTCTAACATATGGGGCCGCTTGGCCAGCCGCACCACGTGCCGCTCACACCCGATCTCGCAAGCTTCCACTGATTGCCCAGACCCGCGTGCGAGCCTCCGTGCGCGGTTCACCGTTTCTCCGTCGCTGTCGTGTGCCACTGCATGTGGACCTAGCATGTCAGTGGCTCTTCCCGCGCGAATCTCTTGTTCCGGCGTAACGGACTTCGCAATCGTCGGCCGCCACCGCTATTCCCCTGCTTCCGTGTGCGTCGTGGCTTCGGCCCTTATATGACGGCACCATGACCGCTCTGCCTTCGTGGCTAACTTGGAGCGGGTGAGAAAACGCCAATGCCATGAGTCGTGGGAGGGGAAGAACTCGCGCCACCACCGTCATCTTGTTCGCATCGCCGCTCGAGGCCTTTGACGGGGTCGGGGTGCATCGCCGGTGCACCCTGAGCACGAGGGTGGAGGTTGAGGGCATCGGAGTTGGAGGCTTCCCTGGAATTGCTCGTCGGAGCTTTCACTGTCGTGCTGTGCCTTAGTCCACCGCGGGCCGAGCTACCGCGCGCGCCACCTTCGGTGAGTACATGCTCCCTTGTCTCTATTTGATCAGAGTGGCGTGTTGCGACCGTGGAATGGAGTGTAGGGCATTAGATTTGGAGGATCGCGGTCACCGGTAATGGCACGCCACCGTCGCGCCGCTGTTTCATCGTCGGGGTCGAGTCTAAGCTGGGTGTTGAGGCTCGGTTGTTGAATTTGCGATGGGCGATCAGGAGTAGATCTGGGCTCATTGTTTCGCTCGATTAGATCTGGGGCGTCGATTCGGTAATGGACGGTTTAGGTCAGCTCGGGGCGGGATCGTCCTTCATTCTTTGATTTCGGATCAGACGATCATGAAGGATTACACGTTTATGAATCGTATATATTTAATCTTGGTCGTCGGGCGTTGATCGAACGGTCAGTGTCTCAGGATACCCCTTCGGCGCAGGCGTTTTACAAAAGAGGGCTTAGACTTTTAGAAAATTAACCCGCCGGTCCATAGTAGTGTTAGAACAATTATGGTGAGGCCCTAAAATTTATGATTTCATCCCTAAACTCCCTGGTAATCATGCGCGCAGTACAGAAAGCTAGTAAATGGAGTAAAAATTATAGAAAATGATTTTTAGTATTAAAATAATTCCAGAACTTGCTTAATTCTTAGAAAATCCATTTTAATTCCTTTTTTATTCATTCTAGTTGCATTAATTTTGTATTAATATTTATTATGACCTGGTAACTCTGTTTTAGCATGGAACATAGATTAAAATTATTTACTTGGTTTATTCTATATCAAACATGTAGAAACTTCGGAAAATCATAACTCTTTAACCATAACTCCGAATTTAGTGATTCTCAAACCTACGATCTCGTTTCGATACGTAGAATATTATTATGCAGTATGTTCTCATGTTTGGTGTGATGTTAATTTCTCATGTATCATGTTTGCTTGTATTGTTGCGAGTAGACGGGCAAGTGACTGAGGACCCAGAGGCTCAGCAGGTGGAAAATACTGAGCAGGAGCTCGTTGAAGGCAAATTGTGCCCTTGATCACTTCTATTTACCCAATAATGTTCATGTTAATCATTATGATTTGTATAGGTTAATTTTGATGAGACCCAATAGGTCACCCCAGTTTGGCTATCTTTATACCTTGTTTACCACTAAACTTTTGGGTAGTACCTGCTATTGCTTTATGTGGTTTTGGGTGTTAAGATACAAATTATTCATGATCATGCTTTTATTATCAATTTGTTATTTACTGTTCATGACAAGATCATTATGTTAATTGGAACATGGAGTTACCACCCGAGAAAATAGTGCTACCACAAGGGTGGTATGGGACGCCATTGGCTGACTAATTAGTAAAGCTAGTGGAGGACTACCTTACCAAAAGGGCAAGGGTAGTAGGGGAGTGGTCGGTTTAGGGAGGTTATCGGGTTGATTTTGTTGCGATGGCTTTTCAGACGGGGGATTCCAATGCTGCGCTCCCTAGAAATTGTAGCGGGTTTTCTGAAGCTACTGAAACTTTGTAAAGGCTTCGTAGTGTTACCCTACCTCGCTTCCTTGGTAGAGGTGTATGGGATTCATGACCCCTTGGTAGATGGGTAACATGGCTCATGGGTAAAGATGTGCAACCTCTGCAGAGTGTAAAACTGGTATATCAGTCGTGCTCACGGCCATGAGTGGCTCGGACCCTCACATGAGTAACTTATGGAATTAAATTCAACTGGTCATTTGCATCGCATTGTGGTTTATCATTAATTTTGGTCTATTATTACTCTGGTTTGGTATATACTTATACTTAGTAACTGCTAATAAAATTTGACCAACTTATTAAAAGCAATGCTCAACTTTAACCATTATTTGTTGATCAGCCTTACACTTCACATGAGCTCCCACCTTTGGTGAGTTCATGCACATCATTCCGCACAACTTGTTGAGCTATGATCTTTTGTGAGCTCACCCTTGTGATATATAAACCCCCCCATAGGAGAAGAACAAGTGGTCCAGGAGGAGGCCTACAACGAGGAGTACAAGCTTATCTAGGTGGTGTCTCCCAGTCATCTTGATGGCGCCCAGGAATAATTATTAGTTGGCTTTATTTTTATCATTTATTTTTGTAAGACTCTTCCACTATGTAATAATAATATTTGTGACATTTATCTCTATACACTTGGTCATTGTATGTGTTGTTTTTCTTTAGCGCATATATGAGACGCACCCAGCTTTACCCCTTAAATCTGGGTGTGACAAAAGTGGTATCAGAGGCAAATGTTGACTGTAGGACAAAACCTAGATAGAACTGGATAAAACCCTTACCTACTTACCTTTACTCTGATTCTTTCTGTACTTTTCTTGATCCGGTCTCAGCTTTGGCTTTTCTACTCTGACTACTCTTACCTTTTCTACTCTAGAAAGACGAGAAGGATTTCACACCTTGGAATCCTACTTCTATATACTCCCTAAAGAAATAGGAGACCTAAGACATATATATATATATATATATTCTCTATCTAAAGTGTTTGGATGTTTGTTCTAATGATAAATGCTTGTTTCGCTTCTTTAATTGACTGAATTAGTATAGCAGGGCATTCTAGCATTACCACCATAAGGTAATGTATTAGTATTAGTAGGTGACACACTAATCTACTGAGCTATTAAGACCCCAAAAGATCATGTCTCGTAATTACTCGTCTTATCTACAATTCTATCATACTATGGGTTTCTAATTCAGATGTTCAATACCAGGAAGGGTGGAGGTATCGATCTACCTGCCAACGACCGTCGCAGGAGGATTGCTAATCAACCACATCTAGAGATGAATCCTCCACCGAACCCTCCACCGGCTAGGACAGATCCAGTAGCTACCGCTCAGATGCAGCTGCTGCAGCAGATGTCAAATACTATGACGGAAATGCAATCTCAGATGCGGCAAGAACATCAGGAGATGTGCCAGATCGGCAGGAAATGCGATAGAAGATGAGACAAGAGCGGCTAGAACGGTAGCAACAACCACCGCTACCTCCTCCACCACCACCAGCTCCACCCCGGGACAAGCACCGGGAATTCATGAATCACAAGCCACCCACATTCTCCAGCTCTCCAGATCCTCTACATGTTGATGATTGGCTGAAGTCAGTGGAGAAGATGCTTAATATTGCTCAATGTACTGATTAGGAGAAGGTGCTCTATGTGTCGGGTCGTCTCACTGGCCCCGCTGCTGATTGGTGGGACTCCTACTGTGCTGCCCATGTTGCTGCCAACACTATTACCTGGGCAGAATTTTCTACACAATTTAGGAACTATCACATTCCTGCAGGCTTGATGAAAATTAAGAAGAAGGAATTCTTGTCACTTAAGCAAGGTAACATGACAATTAGTGAATACCGTGATAAATTCATTCAGCTATCAAGGTATGCTCCAGAGGAGGTTGCAGATGACAAAACGAAGCAGGAGCAGTTCATGGAGGGACTCATTGGGCCACTCCAGTATCAGCTGATATCTCACACCTTTCCATCTTTCCAGAGGCTTCTAGACAAGGCTACAACTGTTGAACACAAATGTGTTCAGCTGGGCGAGATGAAGAGGAAGGCTATCACCCAGGGACAGGCGAGCAGTAGCATCCGACTTCGCTATGTTCCAACCCAGGGTACACCAGCTCATCCTGGAAGAGGGCAGCAATCCTACCAATGACCTGCTCAGTATACACCATAGGCGACTCCGCAGACTCCACATACTCGTCAGACTGCCCCCACTGGCACCCCCGCGGGACCTACTGGACAGGGTACAGTCACCACTTGCTTCAAGTGTGGTGAGGTTGGGCACTACGCTAATGCTTGTCCGAAGAGGAACCCCAACACCCCCGCTTGAAGCAACGTTCAGGGCAAGCAACAGACTCCGGCTTCTGGCAAGGGATTCAGCATTGCCAAAGTCAACTATTGGGGGCCTTCGGCTTTCGAAGGTCCTCAAAAACATGATTTGACAATGTTTTCCAAGTGAAGCATGTGAGCAGGTGTCTTCGGAATCGGATTATGAGTATACAAGTCCCCAGTCAGGACGAAGCCTGAACGAGACGAAAGATGATTATGACGAAGGTCTAGATGATCACGAAGCTGTGCGCAGGAAAGCTTCGGCATGATAGCAGAAAAGGGGAACCGACTTAAAGATGAAAAGGCAAATTAGACCTCGAAGAATTACTATAGAATTATTAGCAAATGTAAAGGGCATGGATGTAATTGTACATGGGCTGTGTCCCTTGCCTATAAATAGATGAACAGTACTCCCATACTGTTCACGTGGATTTGGCATTCGCTTTTTGCATCACGCCTGTACCTTTACTTTCCTTCAAACCGAAGGTACATTTATAATTTGTTATTATGAATATGGTAATGCAAATAAAAATAAGTTAATAATAATGTTTATATTATTCTTTGTATTTTGTGTATGAATTCTTTCTTAGCATTTATGGTGCTTACGAAGGTTTTTTCTTCACAACCTTCGTCCGGAATTCATTATATCCGAAGGGACATAATGTATTGAAGGACGAAGGACTATAATATTTAACACTTTTTATGTTCCCTTGTTCTTAACTCTTAGCATTTGAGAACAAGTCCCCAACATCAACCAAGTCAGTGTTGATGTTACTGTTGATGGTGCTGATATTGCTATCGGTACATATTATATTAATTTAGTTCATGCAGCTATATTATTTGATTCTGGAACTACACATTCGTTCATTTCTGCTCGCTATGTCAACACAAATGAGTTATCATTTCAAAATATGCAAAAACCCTTGATAGTAATAACCCCTAAAGAGCCTAATGAAGCAAATTTTATGACCAACAGATTAACACTGACAATCATGGGAAGGGAATTCTGGTCTATGCCTATAGTATTAGAAGAGAGCAGTATAGATCTGATTTTGGGTATGTCTTGGTTAAGGAAATCAAAGGCAGTTATACATTGTGCTTGGAGAACCATAGAATTCACCAGTCCAAATGGAGAAAAATTCGAAGTCATGATTACCATAACCCCCTCCACCAGACCCGCCATATATCTAGTGGATGGTAAATTTGTGGGCAGAAACATCTGTGTGGTTAGAGAGTTCTCAGATGTCTTTCTAGAGGAGTTACCCAGGATGCCACCGGATAGGGAAGTTGAGTTTGTTATTGATCTCTTACCTGGAATCGCCCCTATTTCAAAAAGGCCATACAGGATGTCAGTGGAAGAATTAAAAGAACTTAAGAAACAACTAACGGAGTTGCAGGAGGCGGGGTACATACGTCCGAGTTCCTCACCTTGGGGAGCGCCAGTTCTGATTGTACAAAAGAAGGATGGATCACAGAGGATGTGTGTTGATTATAGATCACTTAATGATGTCACAATTAAGAATAAGTATCCTTTACCTCGTATCGAAGACTTGTTTGATCAGATGAGAGGTGTCAGGGTATTCTCTAAGATTGATCTCAGATTGGGTTATCATCAAATGAAGATTAGGCCTTCTGATATTCTCAAGACAACTTTCTCTACCCGATATGGTCTATATGAGTTCATGGTCATGTCATTTGGCTTAACTAATGCACCAACCTACTTCATGAATCTGATGAACAAGGTGTTCATGGAGTATCTTGATAAGTTTGTCGTGGTATTCATCGACGACATTCTGATTTATTCCAAGAATGATAGTGATCATGAGGAACATCTGTGAGTGGTACTACATAAGTTAAGGGATAATCAACTCTATGCCAAGTATAGCAAGTGTGAGTTCTGGCTCGATGAAGTACCATTCCTTGGACACATCATCTCTAATGGAAGAATAACAGTGGATCCGGCTAAAGTGAGAGAGATAGTGGGATGGAAAATACCAAGCTCGGTCACAGAAATCCAGAGTTTTCTAGGACTTGCGGGTTACTACCGACGTTTTATTGAGGGGTTCTCCAAGATAGCGAAGCCTAAGACCTTACTACTAGAAAAAGGAAGAGAGTTTAAGTGGACTCATGAATGCCAAGAGAGTTTCAATCAACTGATGTTTAGATTGATGTCACCCCCAGTGTTGATTATGCCAGATCTGCAGAAGGGATTTAATATATATTGTGATGCGTGCCGCCAGGGCTTGGGATGTGTTCTTATGCAAGAGGGACATGTCATTGCCTACACGTCTCACCAGTTGCGGAAACATGAGTTGAACTACCCCACTCATGACTTAGAACTGACAGCCGTAGTGCAAGTTCTCAAGATTTGGAGGCATTATATAATGGGGACTAAGTTCCAAGTCTATACTGATCATAAGAGCTTAAAGTATATCTTCACTCAGAAGGATCTCAACCTTAGGCAACACCGTTGGTTGGAGCTCATCAAAGACTATGACATGGAAATTCACTATCATCCGGGCAAGGCAAATCTGGTTGCGGATGCCTTGAGTTGGAAGGAGCATGTTCATGCAGCTATTGTCACCCAGTTACCCGATGAGTTAGTAGAAGGCTTTGAGAAGCTCAATCTGGGAATAGTTGCTCATACTGAAGGGATTACCATAGAAGTGGAACCTACCTTAGAACAAGAAATACGTAAAGGTCAGGTTGATGATGCCAAGATTCAAGAAATCAAAGATCTTATGGCATAGGGCAAAGGTTCAGACTTCACGGAGGATGATCAAGGCACAATCTGGTTCAAGAATAGAATATGTGTCCCTGAAATTGATAGTCTTTGTGAAACCATATTGAAGGAAGCTCATGACTCAGCCTATTCCATCCACTCTGGTAGTACTAAGATGTACCAGGACCTGAAGCAGAAGTATTGGTGGTACGGTCTAAAGAGGGATGTTGCTTCACATGTAGCATTGTGTGATGTTTGCCAGAGGGTGAAAGTTGAACATCAGAAACCTACCGGTTTGCTACATCCGCTTAAGATATCTGAATGGAAGTGGGAAGAAATTGGTATTGACTTCATCGTTGGTCTACCTCGCACATCTACTGGGTATGACTATATTTGGGTAATTATAGATAGACTCACTAAGGTGGGCCACTTTATCCCAGTGAAGACCACATATTCAGGTGCCAGACTAGCAGAGTTGTACATGGCACGGATAGTTTGTCTACACGGAGTGCCTAAGAAGATCATGTCAGACCGAGGATCCCAGTTCACTTCTCGGTTTTGGCAGAAGTTACATGAGTGCTTGGACATGAAGTTGAATTTCAGCTCGGCCTACCATCCTCAAACTGATGGGCAGACCGAGAGAACCAACCAAGTACTAGAAGATATGCTAAGAGCTTGTCCTCTTAAACATGGTGGCAGTTGGGATAAGAGTTTACCCTATGCGGAGTTCTCTTACTATAACAGTTATCAGGCTAGTTTGAAGATGTCCCCGTTTGAAGCTTTATATGGTAGAAAATGCAGGACTCCTCTATATTGGGATCAAACTGGTGAAAGGCAGTTCTTTGGGCCAGAAATTATACAAGAGGTAGAAGAACAAGTCCGGTTGATACGGGAGAACTTGAGAATTGCACAGTCTAGACAGAAGAGCTATGCAGATACCTGGAGAAGGCAGTTAGAGTTTAAGGAGGGTGATCACGTGTATCTGAAGGTGTCACCGATCCGGGGTATGAGGAGGTTTAAAGTTAAAGGGAAGTTGTCCCCTCGCTTTATTGGACCCTTCAAGATCCTAAAGTGAGTGGGAGAAGTTGCCTACCAATTAGAACTACCCGACCATCTTGTGGATGTACATGATGTCTTCCATATATCCTAGTTGAAGAAGTGTCTCAGGGTACCCGAAGAGCATCTGCCTATGGAGGAATTGAGTGTTCAAGATGATCTGACTTATACTGAGTATCCTATCAAGTTTCTAAATGCTTTGACTCGTGTTACGATTTGACTCGTGTTATGAGGAATAAAGTGATTAAGATGTGCAAAGTGCAGCGGAGTCATCATAGTGAAGATGAAGCTACTTGGGAGAGAGAAGAAGAGCTACAAGTAGAATTTCCCCACCTCTTCCCTAGTTCATCTTAATCTCGAGGTTGAGATTCCTTTTAAGGGGTTAGGATTTGTAAACCCTAGTATAGAGTACTCATGACCTTTGTCATTGGAATTAATAAAGGAGCTCTTTTGATTAGGTGATTTATTCATGAGACACATTTTCTTTCAAATAAATACCCAATAAAAGCACCTGAAAATTATGCATCATGCTGGACTTCCTTTGTTTGTGCATGAAAACTCAAATTCATAATAGCAATAGAAGTAAAAGAGTGGGAAAAATACATAGAAGTAAAAGAGTGGGAAAAACTCTAACTTTGACATGAAATTGGGCTCTAGAAAAGAAATTATATACATAGAAGTAAAAGAGTGGAAAAAATAATAGTAATAGTAATCATGATACATAATGTTATGGCAACCAGTGGAACCATTATTTATATTGAAATTATATTTGGAATTGTGAAGTTCAAAACAAAGATTCAAATTTGGTTTGAACCCTTGAAATTGTAAATTTAAAAAGGAATGTAAAAAATAAAAGAAGAAAGACTGGAAGTGCATCTAAACTCGTCCTAGGCCCAAAGCCCCACTCGACTAGCCCAATAACTTCCTTATGGCTCTAGCTGGCCACAAACCAGCGCCGACAGGTGAGCCCTTAGTGTCAGCCACTCGTACTCACGCGCGCGCTTAACTAAGTCACTGCTGCTGGGACCCGCGTGTAACACCCCTGGTGTTACTACCACTAAAACTTGAGCATAACATCATAAGCATTGGCATTTCATGTGTTTGTCACACCTAGAGTGCATTCACTAGGCAAAAATTTCAAACAAGTTGTATTGATGTGACATGTTACTAGTGAAACCCTAGGGCACAGTGTTTAACCCTAGATTAGGCTTAATAGAGTAAACAAGGCTTAATAAGGGAAAACTTTAAAACTCAATTGAAATAGTCATAAAATGTCACCATAAATGGACTTAAGGGATATCCAAACCCTAGACTAAAACCCTAGGGGGCTAGGTGCAAAATTAGTGCACTTGTTGGAGACTTGTTCTCAAATGCTATGAGTTAACAACAAGGCAACACAGAAAATGTTAAACATTAAAGTCCTTCGTCCTTCAAAGCATTATTTCCCTTGAGAGATAATGATTTTCGGACGAAGGTTATGAAGGACGTACCTTCGTCAATCTCTACTACTTATTAAGGCAGTAAGGGGTAGGCTGCCATTCCCTGTTCTGCCTTTCTGATTCCCCCCTCCCCGCACAGTCCATTGTCATTCTCATTCTGTTTCCTTTCTCATTTCCCACTCCTCACAAAGCCCATTCCCACATACATCCCACGCCTAGCTAAAATTAAATTAAAAAAACACAAATGGTACCAAGGGGATTCAAACCCGCGACCCCTCAAGCAAATGTGCTCGTAGATACCACTACACCACATGTGTGTTTATGTTTACATTTATTATAGTAAAAACATATACTACATCTCTCCCGAAGCCCACCTGCTATCCTTGCACAATGTGTAGTAGATAAGTATCACCGATATTATTAAATTATATTTTTGGATTGAGGGAGTAGTATTTAAAGAAGAGCCTTGCATGCAATTTTTGTTTGAATAATGTTTTCAACTTAAATTCCTTTTTTTTGCATGTGTGACATTTATTCTCCGTAATATTTTTCCATGGATCTAACTTATGAGTTATTTTTATAAACTAATGCCAAAGATGAATCCATGTTTCTTACTTGGAAACCCCGAACAAACTTCACTAGCACGAGGCGCTCGCGTTGGCGTCGCTCATCGACAACGAGAAGAAGCTTGGCGACTGCCAGTTCGACCTCTGGAAGCAGTCCTTCGTGACCGCATGCGTCGCTGTGTACGGCAAGCTCCGGCGCAGCCACCGCTTGGACGCCGTCCAGAGCGGCTGCACCATGCTATCCATCGTCAAATAGGGTGACCTCATGGTCGTTGCCAATACCGACGACTCTCGGGTTGTTCTGGGCACCGCAACCGACGACGGTGCCATCACGCCGTCTAGCTCATCATCCACCTGAAGCCCAACCTGCCACGTAAGTTGCTACTGACCGACCATGAATTCTTGTGCGCTGGGATGACGGCCATTGCTGCTGTTGTGTGAGTGTCGTCGAACAAGATATATGTAGAGGAGTAGCACATCTGGTGGTGCAACGACCAGGTGTACTACCTCGCTGATGAGCCCGGGGTGCACTTCATTTGGCAGCCTAGCCAAGAGTCATCGATACTCACCATGTCGCGCGCGTTCGACGACTACTATATCAAGGATTGTGGCGTCATCTCAGCGCCGGAGGTGACGCACAGGAGGACCGACAACAATGACCACTCGCCATCGTCGAGGTAGCTTTTGTGCCGGCCTGCCTTTAATTCTCTTCGCAAACACACACTTGCGTTTTTGTTTAAGCAAGCGTGTATGGTGGTGCGTGCCTGATGACTAACGATGTACGATGGAACTTCTACCGGCAGGTGTGGCACATGCTCTCCAATGATGAGACCATGCAAATGGTGACATATATCGAAGTCTGCATGATACTGATGGTTGCAATGTAGTAGTGAAACAACTAAATTAAAATAACAAAATTTATGTATGTCTAGGATCACAAATGGATTATGAAACATTTTCTTATAACAATATAAGACACATTTTGTATATAAGTTATCATGGTATAATATGTTCCCGTTGCAACGCACGGGTACTCACCTAGTACAACATATAAATAATGAAGAAGGAAACATATGAAATATAAAAGATAACATAAACAGTTATGTATTACTATCAATTCATTTCTATTTTATTATTATGGAAAAATAGAAATGATAACAAATTACAAATGTACCTTCGGCTTAAAAGAAGGTAAAAGTACAAGCGTGACGCAAAAGCAAATGCCAAGTCAGCATGAACAGTATGAGAGCACTATTCATCTATTTATAGGCACGGGACGTAGCCCATGTAAAATTACACCCATGCCCTTTTTATTTGCTAATAACTCTATAGTAATCCATCGAGGTCTAAATAGCCTTTTCATCTTTAAGTCGGTTTCCTTTTCTACTATCGTGCCGAAGCTCTCCTGCGCATAGCTTCGGCTCTGCACCATCCTTCGTATTCCTTGTACTTCTTCATACTGTGGTTTCGATCCATGTCCGAAGGTACCTGTTTATGTATTATACTCTAGAAACATTGTTAAATCATGTTTTTGAGGACCTTCGGAAGCCGAAGGCCCCCAATAGTAGCTCCTCGCAATATTAATTTGTTAGAATGATAAATTCAGATTGCGATATGGACGAAGGCCCTAAGCCGAAGGTCCGAAAATACACCTTCCCTTTGCTAGAATAGCAACAGTCAATGACAAGCGGGGCCCTCTTGTTTTCAATGTACTAGGCGTATAAATAAGGGCACACCACAAGCTAATTTGGCACACTTTTTTTGCCATCTGCTCTTGCTTGCTCAATTTTTAGCTCTTGCGCACCAACACTTACTTGGTTTTTTAAATTTTCTAAGCTTCGGCTTTGAGAGCACTTTTTCGACATTTCCGAAGATGTCTGAAGATAAAAAAGCTGTTGCCGAAACAAAGCTGAGCCTTTCTGAAGAGAAAAATCTTGGGTTTCTTGAATCAATAGCAAAGACAAATACATAGAAGATCACTAGGGAGATTTTAGAAGGTTTATCTGAAGACACCGGTGATAGTGACAGTTACGATGTGGAAAGTGGGGACGAGGACTCCAAAGATCGACCGTGGCGACCAAGTCACGCAGTCTTCGGAAAATCAACTATTAAGCAGAGTCATCTTGACAATATGAGGGGAAGATATTTTCGAGATATGTCTCTGGTGAGGGCTGACAATGGAGACAAGACTGCTCCTACTCCCGAGGAGAATGAAGTCGTGATCTTCCGAAGCTTTTTCAAAGCTGGGCTTCGGTTCCCCTTAAGCGGATTTGTGGTTGAAGTTTTAAAGATATTCCAAATTTTTCTTCACCAAATTACTCCCGAAGCAATCATAAGAATGGGAATCTTCGTCTGGGCCGTGAGGAGCCAGGGCTTGGAGCCAAATGCAAAAAGTTTCTGCAGTATGCACGAACTGTTATACGAGACGAAGTCCTGGGGTAAGGAACAATATCATAACAATTTTGGCTGCTATAGCTTCGTTGCCCGTTCTGGCTCAAGCTCCCCAGTGCCGACTTTTCGGAAGAGATGGCCCGGAGACTGGATGAAGGAATGGTTCTATGTGAAAAATGATTTCAAGGCACGAGAAGACATTAAAGAGATAATCATGCGCCCTATCTGGCAGCGCTTCGGCCTTCGAAAGCCGAAGGTAGAGATTGTTGAGGCAGCCGAAGGATGCCGAAGAGCCTTTGGCACAGTTTGCTCTTTCATCGGGACAAGGGATCTAATCCAGGAGCATATAGTTTTTAGAGTATGACCACTTGTAGAAAAGTGGGAAATGCCGAAGGAGACTATCACTAAGACTGGCGAAGGAGAGCTAGCTCGGTTAAAGTTCACCTTCAGATATGAAGGTAAGTTTGTTGAGCCGGATGATGACTGGTTAAAATGTATCGAAGCTACAAGTGATGAATTGGTTGGGCCATACTCCAGAGCAGAAGATAACACATTATCTGCGGCCTTCGGGAACCGAAAAAAGAGGCTAAACAAAGTTTTTGATGCTATAGGATTTATGTACCCTGACTACCGGTACCCACTACGGGGTCAGAAAAGAAAAGGTGCGGCTCCTGTGAAGGATGTTGCTTCGGCTGCCTCTAGTGAGGCTGCGCCGAAGAGGAAAAAAGTGAAGGTTCTCACTCACCGACCACGCTACATTGAAACGGCCACAGTGCCCGAATTTGGCGGTGAGGCCTCTTCGGCTACTGAAGCCAAAGAAACTGTGCTTATGCAGAAGACTGAAGAGCCGGCTGCAACGCCGAAGGCACCATTGGCCAAATTGGGTGAGCCGAAGGTCGATAGTGTTAAAGAGACAGAGGTCGAGAGAACAAAGATATTAGAAGTTACAAGTCCTTCGGCAGAAGTGATAGTGTCGAAGGCACAAAAAGTTCTTACAGTTACCCCCAAGAGGAAAAGGATGGTCAACATACTAGATGTGCTGGAAACGATAAAAACTTCAAGCTCTACTCCGAAGAAGACTACCGAAGCTTCAAAAACACAAATTGAGGCAAAACTATCCGAAGCCGAAGCTGCCAAGAGCCAGGCCGAGACCGAAGCTGGGCCTTCAGAGCCCGCCAAGGAGAAATCCTTGGAAATTGGAGAAGAAGAAACAGAAAAAGAAGTTGCAGAACAAATTCTATCTGAAAAAACCGCCATTCCTATTCCCGAAGCATCTTCCGAAGCTCTCGATTATATTGTACGACATGCTTCGGGAAAAAGGTTATCTTCAGAAGAAAAGCGAGAAGCTCAATATTATGCCTAGAGACTGAAATATCCAAAAGGGGCGTTGATATTCAACGGCAGCGGAGAAGAAGACTTCTTGTATTGTCTCCCAGACAGCAAGGAGATTTCTGTCTGCCAGGAGATGAGCAAAAGCTTCGGGTTCCCGACAGTAGAAGACGGGCTTTCGGTGCTATCAAAAGATGAATTGGCTGACAGCTTAGCATATAATAGTTTAAAGGTACGAGGATAAACTTTTTGTACTCTAAAAACAAAAGATTTTTTATTTGCTTATACTTAATACCGCACTCCTTCCATAGGGCCTAATTCTTAGCAACGCCCTCAGGGCGCAAAAAAGTGCCAAAGATGAAGGATGCACTATAGCTTTGAACAACCTTCGTTCTGAGGTAATTGAACTAAGGAACGAAGGTATTGAAAAAGATAAGATGTTGAACTCATTGGTGAACAAGATAAAAGAAGACGAAGCTACTTCAAAAGCCCAAGCCGAAGCCCAGAAATGCAAAATTGAAGATCTTCGGAAACAGCTGGCAGAAGCAAAATTAAAATGTGCAATTGCCGAAGCTGACCGAGACGCCAGTAACTACTGGAAAAATTATTGGGAGAAAACAGCTGTAGAACTTTGGTCTTCAAAAGAAAGATGTTATGAAAAATCCATAGAATGTGTGGGAAAAATTAAGACTAGCTTCGCCAGCGTTGGCGCATACTCCAGCGAGGACAACTTCGTAAGAGGCGATCCTGAGGGCCCAATTGAATGGATCAGCAGCGAAGCCGATGCTTTCGAGGAAAGTTTAAATGGTCGTGGAGATGTCTGCGCCTTCTCTGGCGCGTGGAGAGTTGCAGCTATCTTGGAGAGGTTGCGAACATGTAAAATCTTTGGCGCAAAACGAAGCTGCCCTATCTATTGAAGATATAAAAGACCCCTCGGCCGAAGCAAGCTTAGTTGGTGGAAAGTTTTTCACCGACATCTGAGAAAATGGCGGCCGAGGGATGGCCCATGAAATTATAAAGAAAAGTGAAAAAGATACTCACGATGCTAGAGAAGCAACAAATGTAGCTAAAAAGACTGCAGAACTTGAAAGGCGGATAGGTATTGCCTAATTGCTTTTGACTTTATGTTTTATTTTTGTGACTTCGGACTTATTTATGTTTTATATCGCAGCCGAACTATCTCCTCCCCCAGGGCCCTTCGAGTCACTGGCCGACCCCGAAGCAAAAAAGGAAGATGAAATTACTAAGATGGCCTAAGCTATTATGGACGAAGCTGTTACTCGACTACTAAACGAAGCTGCGGAAGCAGTTTTAAAAGAAGAATATCTATTATTGTAAAAACATTTGGAATAATAATGTAATATTTGCTGAACAGAGTGTGTAATATTTTGTAGTTTTGAATGTAATATATAAGCTGTTTGTACTTCAATTCTTTATGATGCATGAAACTTTATGTACATACTGTTTTTGAGCCTTCGGCGAAAAAACACCTTCCCTTCTTTTCATGCTTCGTGAAGAACATCCATATTCCGTAAAAACATTAAGCTTCGTAAGCAATAGACCTCCTTTGATATTAGAGTTGATGAAGTTGTACTTCTTCAAAACTTATTTTGTGCCTTGGCACAACTTCTTCGAAACAATTTCCGAAGATCAACATTGTATCCCCTTCTTGTGCCGTTGATGCAATATGATGCATGATGTCATGTTATGCGAATGATGTGATGATGTTATGCGATGCAAAATGATATTTGTGCCGAAGATACACACACATTCCCACAGTAGAACACACAATCTCTTTGCCGTTTATTTTTCGGCTTCACCGCTTATTTTTCGGTGTATCAGCGTTGACTTTTCGCTGTAAGTTCTGCATTCCCTTAGGAACGTGTTTTGAACTTCTCCGCCTTCTATTTCGGCGGTATTCGCGTTGACTTTTCACGCTTTGCCTTATATTTCAGTGGAATCAGCGTTTATTTTTCGCTGTAAGCTCTGCATTCCCTTTGGAACGACTTTTGAGCAGAAAACTTACGCTGCGCTCCCTTAGGAACGACTTTTTGTTGTTTCGGCAAACTTACACTGTGTTCCTTAGAACGACTTTTTGTTGCTTCGACAAAACTTACACTGCGTTCCTTAGAACGACTTTTTGTTGCTTCGGCAAAACTTGTAATATAATTGTGAACCCCGCGTTCTCTTGAGAACAACTTTCGTGCTTCACCGACTTTTGGAACTTTGTGAGTCTGTGAAGAAGGTATATTATATCATGACAATAATGAAGCTATTACAAGAAATTGAAAACAACAAAAGAACTAGGCTTTCAATGATTGCTCCTTATTGAAAAAGAAAATGATGACGAATGCAAAAACTGTTTCAGAGGTAGGATATCTCTTAGTAGATATGCTTCGATTCTGGCACAGTACTGTTGACTGTGCGAGCTTCGGACTCCTCCCTGAAGTCTCGCTGCTGGTGAGTATGCTGGCTCCCTTCTGGCTGTTGGCCTCGGGAGTATGCGGGTTGTATTGGTGGTGGAGGTGGAGGCTGTTGCCAAGATGCCTGTGGTTATCTCGCCGAAGCGACAGAAGCTGCAGGATGGTTACCCACATACTCTGGTATGTATGGTGAGTGATACGAAGCAGTGTGCATAACCTGCTTAGGCTGGTTCTGTTGGGATGCAGCTTCTGCTATCTCCTTCTGTTTCTGAATGGTGACATGGCACATCCTTGTAGTATGGCCCTTGTCCTCACCACAGAATAGGCAATAAATTTTCCTGGGCTGATCCCCAAACCTTCCACCGAAGCCCCTGGCGCCTCTGCCCCTTGGAGCTGGCGGTCGGAGATAGCTTTGTTGCTGCCCCGAAGCCTGGGAGGAATATTGTGGCCTATGTTGTTGACTTCCTCTGTCATCATTTTGGGCGGAGTGAATTGATCTGACGTGCCTTGGGTGGATTCTCCCTCCGAAGCCCCTAGTCATCTCGAAGAACCTATAAGCTTCCTCCCTTCTTTGCCAAAAGTCATTATCAGCGCGGATATATTCATCCATCTTTTGAAGCAGTTTCTTTAGGGTCTGAGGGGGTTTCCTGGCAAAGTATTGGGCCGAAGGTCCTGGCCGAAGCCCCTTGATCATGGCCTCAATGACAATTTCATTGGCCACTGTTGGCGCTTGTGCCATCAGACGCAAGAACCTTCTGACATACGCCTGGAGGTATTCTTCTTGATCTTGCGTGCACTGGAACAAAGCTTGAGCGGTAACCGGCTTCGTCTGAAACCCTTGAAAACTGGTGATCAACATATCCTTCAGCTTCTGCCATGATGTAATTGTTCCTGGCCAAAGAGAGGAGTACCAGGTTTGCGCAACATTCTTGACTGCCATGATGAAAGATTTCGCCATGACTGCAGTATTGCCTCCATATGAAGATATGGTTGCTTCGTAGCTCATTAGAAACTGCTTCGGATCTGAGTGCCCGTCGTACATGGGAAGCTGAGGTGGTTTGTAAGATGGAGGCCAAGGTGTAGCCTGCAGTTCTGTTGACAAAGGAGAAGCATCATCAAAAGCAAAATTTCCATGATGGGAATCATCATACCATCCATCATCATCAAACAATCCTTCTTGATGAAGCTCCTTGTGCTGGGGCCTTCGTTCTTGCTCATCTTGAGCAAGATGGCGTACTTCTTCTGTGGCTTCGTCAATTTGCCTCTGAAGGTCGGCTAGTCGAGCCATCTTCTCCTTCTTTTTTTGTACTTGCTGATGAAGCATCTCCATGTTCCTGATTTCTTAGTCCAACTTGTCCTCCTGGGGTGTTGGACTAGTGGCCTTCCTCTTCTGGCTTCGGGCCTCTCGAAGAGAAAGGGTCTCCTGGTTCGGATCCAGCGGCTGCAGAGCGGCAGCCCCTGTCGCCGAAGCTTTATTCGGTGGCATGACGAAGGTCAGTGCTTGCCGAAGGTGGTCGAAAAGAGTTCACCGGAGGTGGGCACCAATGTTGGGGACTTGTTCTCAAATGCTATGAGTTAAGAACAAGGCAACACAGAAAATGTTAAACATTAAAGTCCTTCGTCCTTCGAAGCATTATTTCCCTTGAGAGATAATGATTTTCGGTCGAAGGTTATGAAGGACGTACCTTCGTCAATACAACATATAAATAATGAAGAAGGAAACATATGAAATATAAAAGATAACATAAACAATTATGTATTACTATCAATTCATTTCTATTTTATTATTATGGAAAAATAGAAATGATAACAAATTACAAATGTACCTTCGGCTTGAAAGAAGGTAAAAGTACAAGCGTGACGCAAAAGCAAATGCCAAGTCAGCGTGAACAGTATGAGAGCACTGTTCATCTATTTATAGGCACGGGACGCAGCCCATGTAAAATTACACCCATGCCCTTTTCATTTGCTAATAACTCTATAGTAATCCATCGAGGTCTAAATAGACTTTTCATCTTTAAGTCGGTTTCCTTTTCTGCTATCGTGCCGAAGCTCTCCTGCGCATAGCTTCGGCTCTGCACCATCCTTCGTATTCCTTGTACTTCTTCATACTGTGGTTTCGATCCATGTCCGAAGGTACCTGTTTATGTATTATACTCCAGAAACATTGTTAAATCATGTTTTTGAGGACCTTCGGAAGCCGAAGGCCCCCAACAACACTTTTGGACTAAAGTGCAAAAACCATGAAAGTAAGGCACCTTAAGTCATATGGTTCACAAGTATGTGGATTTGCAAGTTGAACCTTGTGATTTGGACTTATTTGCAAAAAGTCCTATTTGAACTCTATTGGTTAAGTCTGATTTCAGTGCATTTGGCCCAACTTTGAAACTCTGTAACTTTCAAATTATAAAGATTTTGCCCTAGGTCACCACATCAAGTTTGTATAGCTATAAAAGGGGAACAATTTTACTATAGAGATTAAGCTTTGATTACATAAGAAATTTGGAGATAATTAGACCCAAAGATGGGCTGTCAGACTGCTTGGAGTCTGAATTCAGACTAACAGAGGAATTGCATGAACTTAGGGCTCGAATTCAATCATGATCCAATGGAAATTTGACTAGGGATGCTATAGCAAAGGTGAAGATGGTTTGTAGGGCTACAACTTTGCTGCAGAGCATTGGTTATCTTGCCATGGCAAATTTGGAGAAAATCTGCCCTAAACATCGACTGTCAGGCGATTTTTAACTGAAACGTGGCGCACTGTTCATCGGATTTCAGAAAAGATCTCGTCGAAGATAAGAACGCCACCGCGGTTGGGGATGGGTCTATGGCCACGGTAAAGATCATCCATGATGTGGCATTAAAACGTTGCGGTGGCACTGCACGGTTAATCGGCGGTCACCGGACCATCGTCGTGGCTCTGCCCGCGCGGGTGAGCTCGCCAGCGTGGTTACAGCTCCGCGAGTCTCATCCAACTCCGGCCATCGGCCTATAAATTGAGCCCGGATCCTGCTTCTTCACCACATCACGCACACAAGCACTTGAGCAATCAACTTAATTTCACCAGAAGAACGTACACAGTCCACAAAACCATTCCGCCCTGTTCTTCGCGCTGCCGTGAAGGACTCCTCCGTGGCCAGCACTCCCCGGGACAGTTACTCCCTAATTGCTTCTTGTTCTAGCTTGTTTATAGCTTTCTATTGCTCTCGGAGATGACTAATTGAAGTTTGCCAGAGTCCCATCACCGGAACACTCCTCTGCTCCGTAGAACGTCGCCACGACACCTCTCTGTCGACCTGCTTTTCTACTCTTGCTTAGTCCAAATTCAAGTCTGCACATAACCTCTGGTGAACCCGTGAAGCTTCTCCAAGCTTCAATTTTGTAATCCATGTCGTCGGTTGTTCGGAACGCATTTACCCATCCAATCATCCGCATTGTCGCCGTGAACCGGTTGATTCAAAGCCCTGCTGGTGAAATTGATTGAGGGGAAATGGGCGGGAGGGGTCCAATCTGGTGTCTGATGCACGGGAGCCCCAGCCGTTGCGGTATCTGGCTGGCGTAGGCTCGCCGGAGTTCGGCCTCGTGCTGTTCATCGTCGTGGACCTCGGCCTGCGAAGAATTAGAACCTGTAGGAGGTCCTTGTAAACTGTCAGCGACTCACAGAAATAGTGCAGGGCACCCAGTTCGGGTTATTCAAAACGCCGGGGGTCTATTCGCAAAGTCTGCGCGGGCGCGCGCGTGCGGGCGCTTTTCTCCTGTAGTGGGCTGACTTGGGCCGGTTTCGGTCCAATACTGTTCATGCCTTTTCTTTTTCCTTTTCTGCCAGAGCTAAAGAAATTCTAGAAAATTGTAGAAAAATCCTAAAAATACCAAACCAATTTTTCTAGGTTTCTAATTTCTTATAGTATTTAATAAAAATAGTTTCATAATTTTTAGTCCAAATAGGAAATTATAGAGCTTTTAAAATAGCTAAAAACCATGCTTCTGGATTTTTAGGGAATAATTAATAAATCCAAAATTCACTAAACTTTTAGGGTAAACTCTAAATAATATTTAGAAGCCTTGGGTAAAGTTTGGTATGATTTGGACCATGTTTGATACTTAGAACCCAAAACCCTAGCCCCTACCTTTTGAACTTCACTATTGACTCCGAAAACCCTAAGTTCTCGAAGATCCGTGAAGGAAAGTTGTATTCAAGACTTTAGATAATAAACTTTTATTATCTTTGCATCTTCATGAGCATAACATGAGCATTCATTATTGTACTTGGCTATATTTAGAAAACGAGGAGGAAGTAGAGGTTGAAGAGACAAGGACTTCATCACCACCACCACCTGAGGAACATCAGACAGGCAACTGTTTTTATTTTGATATCTGCGGAACAGAGCCTGATTCACCAGTAACACAAGGCAAGCCCCGGTGCATTTACCACCTCCTTGTTTCTTTTAAAATCTTTCTCACTTGCTTGATGCATTAGGTAATAGGAGTTGTGTGCTAAACCAATTCCTGCATTTCCTTCCTTGGATTTAATTACTTCTCCTTAAATCCCTGTTTTACAAAAGGTTTTCTTATGCTTAGCTTTGCTCTAGAAAAATAAAATGTTTTGTTTTTACAAAAGATGATGTTGCAAAGTGGGTGGGATGTTTTCTAAAACAAAACTTGATGGTGAATCCATCATGGCCATGATGGGTTCAACATCGGATAAGATGTACCTCTGACAGGTACCAAACTTTGGGTTTGAAATGATTAAAGCTGAGACCGGGCGGGTGACTTGCACGAGAAGAGAGTCTCGGTGTAGTGTCTCCGTCTAAGTCGATTAAGGACCGTGTCGATGTAGGCTTGATGACCGAGGACCCTTTAACTGGTCACATGCCTCGTCATGGGTAAGCTTTGCCTCGGGCAGACTAATACTAGAATAAGATAACACGCAATGGGAGTGGAGAGATGGCGAGAGTAGCGTGTACCCTCCGTGGCAAGAGGCTGGACGGTGGTGTATCTGTGCTCTCGGTTGGCGTGAACCTGATCTGGTCTTAAGAACCCCGGTGGCGAGTTGATATATGCAAGGGTTAAGTGCTACATATGTCGTGTGATTGGAGATCCTCAGCTGAGTATAATCGATTCGGATCACCGTAACTTCGCGGACATGAAGACTTGGTCACTGACCTATACGTAGAAATCTAGTAAAGATGAAGGGTTGTTAAGAAATTGGCTAGTGCAGGTCAAGTGATTTAACTAGGGTAGAAAGAACTCTAGTTGCAGGTAATTTTACTTAACCTGACAAATAAAACTGGATTTTTAAGGATCCACTATTAGTAAGCATTTCTGCAAACAGAGTCATTGATTATTAATAAGCCTTACCTTGACTCCCTTAAAGCCAGCATATCCTTGAGAGTCTTTTACATTGTCGGGTAAGTCTTGCGAAAGTACACTTCATACTCAGGGCTTTGTCGCATGTTGTTTTAGGTGAAGAAGCGGCAAACTTTTGTTGCTTCTGTTCAAAGGTGGTACCAAAATAAGAAAACCAGGACTAAAGCTGCGGGAGGAAAGGTCCTCCATTAAAAACTTTTTACTGCTTATTCGGGAGGAGTTTTTGCCTCCCATGGTTTGTAATAATAATACTCAGCACTCATATATTATGTTCTGGTCTGTAACTATATAACTCTATCTTACTTTTCAATAAAAGTAAGTTATTGTAACTGCTTCCGCATTTCCGTATCTCCGATGAATTGTAATGTCTGCGTGACAGGTTAAACGCTCTTGGGAAGGTAAGGAATTCAGATACCGAACTTGTCAAGTGATCAGGTGCACCTGCAGGGTTGTCTGAGGTCCGTTGGACAAGGACAACTGTAGGTGGGCCTAATGACTTGGGAGGTTCCGTCACACCGTGCATCGGTCGCTCCGCGCGCCACAACGCTCCTGACATATGGGGTCGCTCGGCCAGCCACACCACGTGTCGCTCACACTCGACCTCGCGAGCTTCCACTGATCACTCGGACCCGCGTGCTAGCCTCTGTGCGCGGTTCACCGTTTCTCCATCGCTGTCGTGCGCCACTTCCCTATGGACCCAGCATGTTAGTGGCTCTCCCTGCGTGAATCACTCATTCCGGCGTAACGGACCCCGCAATCGCTGGCCGCCACCGCTATTCCCCTACTTCCGTGTACGTCATGGCTTCGGCCCTTATATGACGACACCATGACTACTATGCCTTCGTGGCTAACTCAGAGAGGGTGAGAAAACGCCAACGCCGTGAGCCGTGGGAGGGGAAGAACTCGCACCGCCACCGTCATCTTGTTTGCATCGCCGCTCGGAGCCTTTGACAGGGTCAGGGTCCATCACCGATGCACCCTGAGCGCGAGGGTGGAGGTTGTGGGCATAATAGTTGGAGGCTTCCCTAGGAATTGCTCGTTGGAGCTTTCACTGCCGTGTCATGCCTTAGTCCATCGCGGGCTGAGCTACCGCATGGGCCACCTTCGGTGAGTACATGCTCCCTTGTCTCTATTTGATCGGAGTGGCATGTTGCGACCGTGGAATGGAGTGTAGGGCATTAGATTTGGAGGATCGCGGTCATCGGTAATAGCGCGCCGCCATCACGCCCCTGTTTCGTCACTGGCAGCAGGTCTAAGCTACGTGTTGAGGCTCGATCGTTGAATTTGCGATGGGCGATCAGGATTAGATCTGGGCGCACCGTTTCGCTTGATTAGATCTCGGGCGTCGATTCGATAATGGACGTTTTAGGTCAGATCGGGACGGGATCGTCCTTGATCCGTTGATTTCGGATCTGACGATCGTGGCAGATTACACATTTATGAATCACATATATTTAATCTTGGTCGTCGGGCGTTGATCGGACGGTCGGGGTGCCCGTATACCCCTTCGGTGCAGGCGTTTTACAAAAGAGGCCTTGGACTTTTAGAAAATTAACCCACGGTCCATAGTAGAGTTAGGAAAATTATGGTGAAGCCCTGAAATTTATGATTTCTTCCTCGAACTCCCTGGTAATTATGCGCGCAGTACATAAAGCTAGTAAATGGAATAAAAGAATTATAGAAAATGATTTTAGTATTAAAATAGTTCTAGAACTTGTTTAATTCATAGAAAATTCATTTTTATTCCTTTTTTATCTATTCCAGTTGCATTAATTTTGTATTAATATTGTTTATCACCTGGCAACTCTATTTTAGCATGGAACATAGATTAAAATTATTTACTTGGTTTATTCTATATCAAACATGTAGAAACTTTGGAAAATCATAACACTTTAACCATAACTCCAAATTTAGTGATTCTCGAACCTACGATCTCATTTCGATGCGTAGAATATTACTATATAGTATGCTTTCATGTTTGGTGTGATGTTAATTTCTCATGTACCATGTTTGCTTGTATTGTTGCGAGTAGACGGGCAAGTGACTGAGGACACAGCTCGGCAGGTGGAAAATACTGACCAGGAGCTCGTTGAAGGCAAGTTGTGCCCTTGATCACTTTTATTTACCCAATAATATTCTTATTAATCATTATGATCTGCATATGTCAATTTTGATGGGACTCAATAGGTCACCCCGGTTTGGCTATCTTTATACCTTGTTTACCACTAAACTTTTGGGTAGTACCTGCTATTGCTTTATGTGGTTTTGGGTGTTAAGATACACATTATTCATGATCATGCTTTTATTATCAATTTGTTATTTACTGTTCATGACAAGATCATTTTGTTAATTGGAACATGGAGCGACCACCCGAAAAATAGTGCTACCACAAGGGTGGTATGGGACACCCTTGACTGACTAATTAGGAAAGCTAGTGGAGGACTACCTTACCCGAAAGGGGCAAGGGCAGTAGGGGAGTGGTCGGTATAGAGAGGTTCTCGGATTGATTTTGCTACGATGGCTTTTCAGACGGGGGATTCCTATGCTGCGCTCCCTAGAAACTGTAGCGGGTTTTTTGAAGCTAGTGAAACTTTATAAAGGCCTCGTAGTGTTACCCTGCCTCGCTTCCTTGGTAGAGGTGTATGGGATTCATGACCCCTTGGCAGATGGGTAACATGGCTTGTGAGTAAAGATGTACAACCTCTGCAGAGTGTAAAACTGGTATATTAGTCGTGCTCACGGTCATAAGCGGCTTGGACCCTCACATGAGTAACTTATGGAATTAAATTCAACTGGTCATTTGCATCGCATTGTGGTTTATCATTAATTTTGGTCTATTATTACTCTGTTTTGGTATATACTTATACTTAGTAAATGCTAATAAAATTTGACCAACTTATTAAAAGCAATGCTCAGCTTTAACCATTATTTGTTGATCAGCCTTACACTTCACATGAGCTCCCACCTTTGGTGAGTTCATGAACATTATTCCCCACAACTTGTTGAGCTATGATATTTTGTGAGCTCACCCTTGCGATATATAAACCCCCCACAGGAGAAGAACAAGTGGTCTAGGAGGAGGCCTGCAACGAGGAGTACGAGCTTATCTAGGTGGCGTCTCTGAGTCAGCTTGATGGCGCCAAGGAATAATTATTAGTTCGTGTTATTGTTATTATTTATTTTTGTAAGACTCTTTCGCTATGTAATAATGATATTTGTGACATTTATCTCTATACACTTGGTCATTATTTGTGTTGTTTTATTTGGCGCATATATGAGACGCACCCGGCTTTACCCCTTAAATCCGGGTGTGACAGTGGCACCGGATAGTCTGGTGCTCCTCAGCTAGACAGTTCACCAGTGGCAACACTTGCCTTCGTTTCTTGAACTTTGCTTGATACTTGTTGATCTTCACTTGTTCTTCATAATGTCTTCTTTTGAGGTGTTGCTTTCCTCATTGCCTTAGTCCAAGTAACCTTAGCATCCTGTGAACTACAAACATAAACACTACCAAACACATTAGTACAAAGGTTGTGTTAATCATCAAACACCAAAATCGTGCTAAGGATGCATGATTGAGGTATTTTGATCTGAAGTTGGATCAAATGTGTCATGTTCCACAAAAACAAAAATTATCATGGACCTAATGAAAGATCATGATCCTTGTCCCTATTAGATTTATAAAGGTTCAGGACACAAGATACACACTTAGATACCTATCGAGCAACATAATCATCTAGCTCTCTATTCCATTTTGGTTTTGGTGAGAGTACTTGCTTAACTTGTCCCTAGATTACCTCTGTCTATCTCCTGAATAGAGAGCGATCGATCGGTCCCTCCGTCCCTCTTTGTTGTTCTACCCCTCCCTTTTATAGCTCAGGGGAGGAGAGTGTGATACATGTGTGTTGGGCAGTGGACTCTGCTCAACATTGGCTCAAATACTCCTAGCTCGTCTCAGTCTTAGTCGTATATAGTGCACGTCATAATGAACCTCATTGATCATAATGATGTCTACCATATTTAATACGGTGGATTGAAGTCGTATCCTAGTTGTCTAGTGTGAGATGGACGTCCTGAGTAGGAGCGCACTTGGCATAGGGGCGTCCTGTCCCGAGAGGTATCTTTTGCTTGGGACGCTTCACCATGGGATATCTTGTAGGATGTATGAGAAGTCAGAGGCGGAGATAGAGGTGTAGGGACCTGCCCTCTCAACCTTCCCATAGTTCCACAAGATGTCAAATCACTAATGTGTTGTGTCAAAGACTACAAAAATGATATAGATATCATAAATGCAATAAATTTTGTGTCTAACACAAAGAAATTACTTTGGGGCTTTTACATAATGATGGTTGGGAGCCACTTCTTAGAGATCTAGCAATGTTTTGTGAGAAAAACAAGACCATTATCAAGTAGACATGTTTAAATGACAGTTGATCATTAACTAAGTGAGTTGAGAGATCGCTTCAACTCTTAAAGGACATATTTGTTGTCTCTTTATGCTTCTTTTGAAAGTCGCCTAGAGGGCGGTCAATAGGCAAAACCTGTAAATTATAAACTTTGAACACGCACTTCACCCGGGGTTAGGATTAGAAACAAATAATAGTGAATACGGAGTACGGAAGATAGTTCTTCTTGCTATGAGTTGCTCAATCAATACAGATAACTTTGGGAGCTAACTCAAAAGATTGTGAGCAAGAGAACTTTTAGAGAGAGGGGAGAGGGAAGAAACAAATCAAATGGTGATGATCAACACAAATGAACACGACGATTTGTTTCCCGAGGTTTGGTTCCAATGAACCTACTCCCCATTGAGGAGGCCACAAAGGCCGGGTCTATTTCAACCCTTTCCCTCTCTCAATCAATCATTTAGACCGGTTGAGTGCTTCTTCTTAATCTCACGGGTCACAAAGACTCTGCAAGGATCACCACACACTTAGGTGTCTCTTGCTAGCTTTACAAATCACTTAGAGTTTAAAAAGAGATGAAGAAAGCAACCAAGCAACAAGAGCAACAAATGAAACACAAATCACACTCTCTCAAGTCACTAATCACTAGTGATCCCTTTTATTAATTGTGGCACTTGGAGAGGATTGGAAGCTTTGAATGTGTCTTTGGAATATATTCTTTGCTCTTGTATTGAGTGTTGAGAGTGGAAAGCTTGGATGTTTTGAATGGAGGTGGTTGGGGGGTATTTATAGCGCCAACCACTATTATAGCTGTTTGTTGTGCTCTCTGTCGATGGGCGCACCGGACATGGCACTGTTCATTGTCCAGTGCCTGCCACGTCAGTCGCCCGTTGGAGTCGACCGTTGGATTTGCCTGCCCTTGTGGCACACCGGACAGTCTGGTGCGACCTGACGTAGCTGACTGTTTCTGACGCGGTGCAGTCGCGTGGCAGTCGACCATTGGCGCAGATGACCGTTGGCACTAGGCTCACCAGACAGTCCGGTACACACTGGACAATCCGGCGATTTTTAGCCGCGGAGCTCTAAGTTTTCATGAGAGCGGCCAGTTCGTTTGGCGCTCCAGCCCGTAGCCTGGTGTTGTTGGGGACTTGTTCTCAAATGCTATGAATTAAGAACAAGGCAACACAAAAATATGTTAATGGTTAATGTTCTTCATCCTTTGAAGCATTATTTCCCTAAGGATATAACGATCTTCGGACGAAGGTTATGAAGGACATACCTTCATCACCATAGCATATATTAATGAAAGATGAAGCATATGAAACATAGGAAACAACATGGATAATCATATGACATTATGATGTATCTCATATCAAATAATCATGAATGAATAATAACAACATAGGATTACATTTGTACCTTCGGCTTGACAAAAGGTAAAAGTACAAGCGTGACGCACGAGCGAGTACAAGTCAGCGTGAACAATAAGGGGATACTATTCATCTATTTATAGGCATATGTCATAGCCTGTGTAAAAAAACATTCATGCCCTTTATAATTACTATTGACTTATGGACAACCCAACGGGGACTAGATAGCCTTTTCCCCTTTAAGTTGGTTCCTTTTTAAGCCATTGAGCCAAAGCTCCCCTGCATGTAGCTTTGGAGTCACATCAACCTTCATCTCAACCATGCTTTTCACATCGTATATGGTTTTAGCCTGAGTCCGAAGGTACCTGTTCATATGTTACACTTGGAAAACATTGTTAAATCATGTTTCTGAGGACCTTCAGAAGACGAAGGCCCCCAATAGTAGCCCCTCGCAGTATTAATTTGTTAAGATAACGAATTCAGACTGCGACATGGACGAAGGCCTTAAGCCGAAGGTCCGAAAAACACCTTCCCTTTGCTAGAATAGCAATTATCAATGAAGACCGGGCCCTCCAATTTGCAGCGCACTGAGCGTATAAATATAGACTCACACCAGCTACATTTGATACACTGTATCTGCCATTTGCAAAATTTTCTCAATCTTTTAGTTCCTGCTCACTAGCGCTCGCTAGATTTTCAAGTTCTCTGAGCTTCGGTTTAAAGGACGCGTTTTCACCCTGTCTGGTAAAAAGATGTCCCAGGAAAAGAAGGTTGTTGCGGAAACGAAGCTGAGTGAAGAGGTGAAGCTATTCGAGGAGAAGAAGGTTGTGGATCCTTATATTGCTGGATTTGTTGAATCAATGGCAAAGACAAACACAAAGAAGATTACTAAAGAGATACTGGAAGGTTTATCTGAAGATACTGGTGATAGCGACAGCTATGATGTGGAAAGTGGAGGCGAAGATTCTGAAGATCGGCCCTAGCGGCCAAGCCATACAATCTTTGGAAAATCAACAATTAAACAGAGTCATCTTGACAATATGAGAGGAAGGTACTTTCAAGACATATCTATCGTGAGAGTTGGCGGAGACAACACCGCACCTGCCCTGAGGAAAATGAAGTTGTAATTTACTGAAGCTTCTTCAAGGCTGGACTTTGGTTCCCTTTGAGCAAGTTCGTAGTTGAAGTGTTGAAAATCTACCAGATTTTCCTCCATCAGATCACTCCCGAAGCTATAATGAGGATGGGGATTTTTGTCTGGGCAGTAAGGAGTAAAGGACTAGAGCCGAGCGCGAAGTGCTTCTGCAATATGCACGAACTTTTATACGAGACGAAGGCCATTGGTAAAGAACAGTACCACAACAACTTTGGTTGTTATGGGTTCATTGCTCGCCCCAACGCAAGCCACCCAGTGCCAACATTTCGGAAGAGATGGCCCGGGGTCTGGATGGAAGAGTGGTTTTATGTGAAGAATGATCTAAAGACGGGGGAAGACATAAAAGAGATCATTATGCGCCCCATCTGGTCCCGCTTCGGCCTTCGAAGGCCGAAGGTCGAAATTGATGACGCCGCTGAAGCGCGTCAGAAGGCCTTTAGTACTGTTTGCTCCTTCATTGGCACAAGAGATTTAATTCAAGAACATATAGCATTCAGAGTATGGCCGCTTATGGAAAGCTAGGAAATGCCGAAGGAGACTGTCGGAGAGGAAATCTCCGGCTGGGTGGCAGTATGCACTCGCCCTAAATTCTAAGATGAGGAGGGGGCTAAGCGTTTTGCTTGTTAGTTGGAAAATGGGGAGAACACAAGAATACACAAGGATTTAGAGTGGTTCGGGCCTTCAGAGCGTAACACCCTACTCCACTGTGTGATGTATTGAGCTTGAGAGCTTGTATGAACTTGTGAGCGTCTAAGTGTGCTTGTGTCGTAACGTTGTGTGCCTCCCCTTTTATAGCTGAAGGGGGGCACGTACAAGGGTGCTGAGCCCCGACATGCTGGCCCAGGGACATAACAGATGTAATACTTGGAGCAACTAATGCTGGTTGCCGGTGCAATCTCCTTGCGCCCTGATATCCACAGCCTGCGTAGTATTTGTAGCGGAACTGCCCGAATTATTCCAACTTAAGTGCCTAAGTCCCGCCTTAGAGGCTAGACCACACTTAATTGGGAATAACCCGTCAATCCTTCGGATCTAGTCCGACGAGGCCACTGACAGGATCAAGTACCATAGTCTCACTCGATGGTGAGTCACAGAGCAAATACAATAAAGCATAAAACCATACATTAAGGAGTATTAAACTTATTACATCATCATCGGAGTTTTAGAAAAAGTAGTCATCATTGTTCGAAGTGCAGCGGAATAAAACTAACAGTAAATAAACAGAGAGATGGGGAAGCCTATCCCATCACTCCTCATGCTCCTCCTCAGCCGAGGTAGGGTCCCACTCGACTGTGCAACCCGGTGGCAAGATGGACGGCCAAGTCACTCCAGCAACCATGTCCTCCAGAGAACCTGTAAAATTATGCCACAAGCAAGACTGAGTATACTAATACTCAGCTAGACTTACCCGGTGTGAGGAGTCTACTCCTCTACCTCTAGACATGCAGCTGTTTGGCTTAGGGGTTTGGTTGCCAAAAGCACTAGCTGAGTTTATAAATCAAGTTTTAGCTTTGTCAAGTTTTAGTGTGACTCTCTTAAGACTAAATGTATACCTATCTAATCATACATTTAGCAATCAACAACTTTTGCCAAGTCATCCCATTTCCACTTGTTACTCAATGTAGCAGCATGGATCAAGCAGTCTCATTAGCTGCGAGAAGCAGACGATCCGAATCGAGTTTTTAAACCTTGCAAGGTAAACCTAAACACACGACATGGCGAGGCACTCCGTCCCCACACACATCAATCGTCCCCATCGATTCTCTGGCAACAGATCAGGGCTCACCGCCTTGGCGTACAATGCCTCACTGACCCCGACTGCCGTCGTGCAGTGACCGCACTTGTACCCACCATAACCGGAATGGGAGACCACGTCTCAGGTCGCGTGAGGGGATATGTCTGCGGGCAGGTTCACTCAGGTACTAGGCTTACCGATTTACCATATTTCTCTGCATGTGCTTAGTACGTTCAAACGCTTGACACATGGTACCACACCTTAATCCTTATTCCAATTTCCGTCTCGTAGACAACGCATCCCCATGGACTGTTGTCCACAAACCACCATCATTATGATATAAAACTGGATACAACCAATTCCTGACCTCGCGCGAGTGCTAGAAAAATCACTCGACTTCTACCGAGATCCCTAATTAATAAAGCAGCTACTCGACCTAGCATACTAGTATCCATCACAAAAGGTATCCTGAGTTCATGCAACTAAGGTTTCAGTCAACTCCTACACTTAAGTGCACAATACAAGCCTACAAACATTAAGTGTAGTAAAATAGCATAATAAATAGGTTATGCATAAAATCGGGGCTTGCCTTCCAAAGCTGGGGCAGGCAGATCCTCTGGGGCAGGCTCTGGTGCTGGATCCGGGGCTACCTCCTGAGCAACTCCTTGCTCTGGCACGAGGACGTACTCTCCGTCGGCGAGGTTGCAATCTATCGAATGCAATGAATAAGAATATGTATGCTATGATTATGCAGGATTCAGTAATCATTGTGCTAAGTGAAGAAAAACTAAGTTAGTTAATCACTTAGGGTTTTCTGGTTATAAGAGGCTATTAGGGTTTTAGGCTTATCAATTTAGGTTTGAGTTTCTTGTCTAGGCATAATGGATTGAGACTTGGAATGCCCCTTAAATGTCTTAGTCCTTGTTCGGTTAATCCTGTTACCCATGGATTGGATGGAATTGGAAAAAATTAAGAAGAAGTTTGACTTGCTTGGGATTTAAACCCACCTAATCTCACTCAATCCACATGGATTGAGAGCTAACCGAACAAGCTCTTAGTGGGTACTCAAGGGGTTTTGCTGGTTTGGTTAGGGTGACATTAGTCTCCACTATTAATTTCCTTTTTCTTTTTCTATTTATGCTTTTATGGTGGGTTTGAACTACAACAGTGATTTAACTTTTTCCAAAAATTCTGTAAAAATTACAGTGGGTTACTAGTTGTTACTGTAAGCTGTCCTATAAAGTTGAGGTGGATACTGATTAAGATACTACTTGTGCAAAATTAACAAAAACAAGTTTTAAAAGGGCAATTTACACTATAGCTGTGATTTAAGTGAGGTTTCTGTACCAAATTTTATTTTTGTCCAGATTCATAGGTGATATTAGGCCTCTGTTTAAAAATCACAGAAAAAGGCCTACTGGATATTTAGTTGTGAATTTCTAAAGTTTTATGCCAAAAAGATGCTTATAACTAACTTGTTATTTGTAAAATATCAAACAACAGATTTCATATTTTTCCTATGTTCATAATAACAAAACATTAGTTATCCCAAGGTTTGGGGTGTTTTCTCCTCAGGGTTATTTTTCTAGGGTTTTTCTAAGGTTACCTTGTTTTTCTCAATTAAAAGGTATTTCCTTTCTTTTGCACTAAACAAGGGTATAATAATTTTTTCTAGAGAACTATACTGAATAAGGGAGCTAACAAAAATGTGAGTGCCCCCTGGTATTTATTTTAAACTACCTTTAGTATTTTCTCTAACTTTAAGCAAAAAGTGATTTAAAGGGCAAACTCTACCTTAAAGGGGTGTACAGAGGGGTTTATTATTTTTGAACATTTTAGAAAGTGATCAAGTACTTCTCTAAATTTTCTTAACCCCAGTCTAATAGTGTAGCTATTTTTCCTTATTTCTTTTAGCTTTTGACCAGTTAATCATTTAAATCAAAACTCTAAGGTTTTCTGTAATACTTAGGAGTTTTATATTTTTCCTAAGTAGTTTACATTATTTAGGATCTGGCAAAATTGGTTTGACTTGATTTAGGTAAATCAAACTGAAGTTATGAATTTTTCAAGTTCTGTTTGGGTTTAAATCAGAATATTTAAAAGGTTTTCTGGAAAACTACTTTGCATCGAAGACCCTAGGTTCTTTCTAAATCAATCCCTTCATTTATACCCCTGCGCTACTATTCCCCTGAGTCACTGACAGCGCACAAAACCCCCTGGCCTTTTCTCCTTCTCCCCCGAGGTCCCTCCCCTTATGTAAACAGTAACCGCGGAAAGGAAAAGAGCGGCGTGGCTTACCGGCGGCGAGAGAGGTCCGGCGAGGGGCGGGGTTGGCTTCGGGAGGTCCTGGCGGTCACAGCGAGGTACGGCTCGACGGCGGTGGTGGCCGGAATCGACCGGTCCACGTGCGCAGGCGGGTGAACTCGTCGGCGGCGAGTGTTCCGGCCTAACCACGGCGATCTAGTTCAATTGAACGACACGATGAGCTCCACGGGATGACGTAGAGGCTATGTGCGTAGGGAATCGGAAAATGGTGCAGAGACTTACCCGGTCTACGTTCACCGACGATCGGGTGAAGTCCGGCGACCGTGGACTGGCTTCTCCGGTGAGGCAAAGTCTGATTCCTTGCTTGGGGAGCTTCACTGAGGCATGCACGATCTACTCCAAGGGTCGGGCGCGGCTGGGAGAGGCTCTGCTGGCCAGTCTACGATGGCGGGGGATCGGGTGGCCACGGGCACGCCGTTTGCAGGGCAAACGCCGGTGATCTCTGGCTCCGGTGAGGTCGAGCGTGCGCGGAGGAGTATGGTCGACGTCTCTGGGGGCTTTATAGGCGCGGGCGCGGGCAACGGCGCCGGCTCGGCTTTGGCGCGACGCGGGGCATGCGGGGGCGCGCGTCGGGCGTGCTCTGGCGAGCTTAGAGGGCGTCGAACACGTGGCTCTTTGCTTCTGTTCTTGTTCTACCCTCTGCTGAGCGGCCAAAACGTGCAAATCTTGCCCTAAGACCTGTGAGAGATCTCTTCCCTGTACCTAGGGCTACCTAGTTCATGTGAGTTCCAAGGGAAGATGTGGTCGGGTTAGAGAGATATGGGGGTGGGAAGTTGCATTTGTCCTAGCTGTCCAAACCGAGACAAAACTTGTGCTAAGTCGTGTCAAACGACTTAGCGTTGGGTTCAAACTTTTCCAGGGTGTTCTAGAGGTATTTTGGCGCCACTTTGTCAATTGGGTCAAATGGTTTTAAGTTTGGGATCAAGGTGAACATGTTTGATCTTTGGAAAGGGGGTGGTTTTGGACTTAGAAGAATTCTGATTTTTCTTTTGTGCTTAACCCTTTGGTGAACATTTTGGGGTTTTTTTGAATTCTTTTTGGGGTCACTTTCTTACTATCATTTGTAGGGTATTAAGTGTACTACATCTTTTATAATTGGCCCAAGTCATGATCATGTGGTTTTCATACCCTTTTGTTCATGCTTACTTCTAGTGCTCCACTTGTCCAAAGGGGTTTGAATTAGGGTTTGGGCAATTCTCCCCATTATATGTGCATGATAAGTTAAGGCATGACATCTAAGATGGGTTGCACTTACTTAGGGTCTTGAGTTCCAAGTTTGGTGTACTTTGCTCCAGTTAAGCCACATGTGATGATGGGCTTGGCTTGTGCAATCTTGAGTGAAAACCCTAAGTAACACCTGGGGTGTTACAGCCCTCCCCCCTTAAAGGAATCTCGTCCCAAGATTTTAGGTAGAGTCCTTTGGAGGAGTGCCATGAAGGTTTGCTGGTGTGTGGTTTCTTCCTTTATCCAAGTTCTCTAGTCATCTGCTCTTCAAATGTCATTCTCTTTGCGACTTCAGAAGGAAGTCCTTTTTGAGTCATTTCTAAAGTTTACCACACCTTTAGCATCTAAGTTTTTCTTATATTTGAATTCGAAGGGCAGGTGGGGGTGGGGTTTTGGATTACGTACCGACTCCGTTGGGCAGAAAGTCGGGGAAGCGAGAACGTAGAAAATCCTCCGTTCCCATGTAGCCTCTTCTACTGAATGGTGACTCCACTGGACCTTATACATTCTGATCGACCTTGCCCACGTTGATCTCTCCTTTTGATCCAATACCTTGACAGGGTGCTCCTGATAAGACAAGTCTGGTTCTATCTCAGTTTCTGGTTCAGGTAGCACTTCAGTGGGTAAGCGGACACATTTCCGTAGCTGGGATACATGAAACACATCATGAATAGCTAACATGTGGGGTGGCAACTTCAATTGATATGCTACAGGTCCACAAGTTTCCTTGATCTCATAGGGTCCAATGTAGCGAGGAGCTAACTTGCCCTTGATTCCAAATCTCTGGACACCTTTGGTGGGTGACACCTTAAGATAAACAAGATCTCCCACTTCAAACTGTAGAGGCTTCCTTCTCTTGTCATGATAGATCTTTTGCCTGGCCTGGGCAGCTTCTAGGTTATTCTTAATAACTCTGACCTTTTCCTCTGCTTCAAGTACCAAGTCTGGTCCAAATATTTCCCTCTCTCCTGCTTGAGACCAATTCAGCGGGGTCCTACACCTTCTTCCATACAAGGCTTCAAAAGGTGCCATCTTCAAACTGGACTGGTAGCTGTTATTATAGGAGAATTCTGCCAAGGAAAGACACTTGTCCCAATCCTTTCCATAGTGTAGCACACAGGCTCTCAACATGTCTTCCAAAATCTGATTTACCCTCTCTCTCTGGCCATCTGTTTGAGGATGGTATGCTGAGCTTCTTATTACATGGGTCCCAAGTGATTCCTGCAATTGCTCCCAAAATTGTGCCACGAATGGTGCTCCTCTGTCCGATACTATAGTCCTTGGTATTCCATGCAAGCGAACTATCTAGTCAATGTAGATTTCTGCATACTTCTCCGTCCTGTGGGTGGTGTGCACCGGCAAGAAATGAGCTGTCTTGGTCAATCTGTCCATAATGACCCAAATGGAATCATGGTGCCGGGAGGTATTGGGCAATCCCACGATAAAATCCATGCAAATGTCCTCCCATTTCCAAGATGGTATCGGAACGGGTTGCAAAGGGCCTGCTACCTTCAAATGACTGGCCTTGATTCTCTGGCAGGTGTCACATTCAGATATATACTTAGCAATTTCCCTCTTCATTCTGGTCCACCAGTATAAAGATCTAAGGTCATGATACATCTTATTGCTACCGGGGTGCATGGAGAATTTTGAAAGGTGAGCTTCATCCAATATCTTATTTCTGAGCTCATGGTTCTTGGGAACAACCAATCGGTCTCCAAACCATAGGATTCCTTTGCTGTCCTGACGGAAGCATTTGTATTTTTCTGCTTTCTGCTTGATCATTTCCTTAATGACCTGAACACCCTTGTCACCCATCTGTGCCATGACTATTTGCTCTTGTAAGGTGGGCTCCACTGAAATATAATTTAAAGCACCGGAGGAAACAACTTCTAGGTTTAGTTTGCACAACTCATCACATAGGGTGGTGACTCTTGGATCCATGTTCATACAATTGCACTGGGCCTTCCTGCTTAAGGCATCTGCCACAACATTGGCCTTGCCAGGATGGTAATGCACCTCCAAATCATAGTCATTGATTAGCTCTAACCATCTCCTCTGCCTCATATTAAGATCAGCCTGAGTGAAAATGTATTTGAGACTCTTATGATCAGTGTAAATGTTACAGTGAGCTCCCATCAAGTAATGTCTCCATATCTTGAGAGCATGAACCACAGCTGCTAACTCCAGATCATGTGTGGGTAGTTCTGCTCATGGGGTCTAAGTGCTTGGGAGGCATAAGCAATTACTCTGTTGTCTTGCATTAAGACACATCCCAAACTAGTACCAGAAGCATCACAATAAACTTCAAAGGGCTTGGTGTTATCAGGTTGAGCTAGCACTGGTGCTGTTGTCAAATGTTGCCTTAGTGTATGAAAGGCATCCTCACACTTCTGGCTCCAATCATACTTGACTCCCTTCTTCAACAGTTCAGTCATTGGCTTGGAAATTCTAGAGAAATCCAGAATGAATCGTCGATAATACCCTGCCAATCCCAGAAAACTCTGAATCTGTCTCACTGTGGCAGGAGGTTTCCAATCCATTACTTCTTGTACCTTCTCAGGATCAACTGATATCCCATCCTGAGAAATTGTGTGACCCAAAAATTTAATTTCCCTTAGCCAGAAATCACATTTGGACAATTTGGCATACAACTGATGGTCACGCAGTCTCTGAAGTACAATATGCAAATGTTTAGTGTGCTCGGCTTCATTCTTGGAATAGACCAGAATATCATCAATGAAAACCACCACGAATTTGTCCAGCTCTGGCATGAATACTGAGTTCATCAGGTACATGAAATAAGCCGGGGCATTGGTCAGCCCAAAAGACATCACCAAAAACTCATAGAGCCCATATCTGGTGGAGAAAGTCATCTTCGAAATATCACTAGCACAGATCTTGATCTGATGGTAGCCCGAGCGAAGGTCTATCTTGGAGAACACTTTGGCTCCTACCAACTGATCAAACAAAACATCAATGCGGGGCAGTGGGTATCTGTTCTTGATGGTTACCGCATTGAGAGGGCGGTAATCAACACACATTCTCAAACTCTCATCCTTTTTCTTCACAAATAGGGCCGGACATCCCCATGGTGAAGTACTTGGGCGAATAAACCCCTTTTCCAACAACTCTTGCAGTTGCTTTTTCAATTCTGCCAATTCTGCTGGAGGCATCCTATAAGGTCTCTTGGATATAGGAGCAGTCCCAGGCTGCAATTCAATCACGAACTCTATGTCCCTATCGGGTGGCATCCCTGGCAATTCATCCGGAAAAACATCTGGGTAGTCACGAACCACTGGGATCCTCTCAACTGGGGACTCTATCATAACAAAGGCACAGGAACGGGTACAACCCTGATCGGGCAAATATAATGTGGTTTCACCACAAGTAGGCGAGTGCACCTCAATGGCCCTTGCTGCAATATCAATCACTGCCTGATGTTTGGTCAACCAGTCAGTTCCCAGTATGATATCCACGCTATCCAAACCCAAAATGAGGAGGTTGGTTTTAATTATGAAACTCCCAAACTTTATAGGCACATTCTTGTTGATTTGATAGGTGGTAACCCTGCCTCCTAGTGTTGAAATTGTAATACCCCCACTGGTGTGGTGAAAAGGTAATTGGCACTTGGCACTAAATTTGGCACTGATAAAACTATGTGATGCACCAGAATCAAAAAGAATAATAGCAGGATAATTCAAAACTAAAAAGATACCAGTCATGACGGGTGCTCCCTCTGGAATGTCAGCCATGGTGGTGAAGTTCAGCCTGCCTTGCCTCACTTGCACCTTCTGCCTCTTGCCTTGGTTCTGGTTGGCATTCTGTCCCTGCCGCTGCTGGTTTCTGAGGCAATTCTTGGCATAATGTCCGGTGTTACCACAAGTGAAACACCTGTTATTATTGGCCTGACGATACTGCTGCTGCTAGGGGTGGTAATGGGCTATAAACTTTACACTGCAAATTTTAAGGATCAAATCAGATTAGGATCAGATTGTATTCTTATTCATTTTTGAACTAATATTATATAAGGGCCTCAACTTTTTGTGAAGAGGCATTTGGATCGTGATCCATTACCACCTCTAGCTGCTGCTGTGGCTGATCGTTCCTCTAAACTAGAAACTGGGTGCGGTTGGGTGCCTGCTGCTGCTGCTGTGGTCGGATCACCCAACGTCCTTGCTGCTGCTGAGGTCCTCTGCTCTGAGTGTCAGATACAATCCTGAAGCGTTATGGCTGAGCTGAAGGTCCTGCCATAGGGGTCTTCCTCTTCTCTTCTACCTGACGAGCTGTGATACAGCCCTCCTGAGAAATGGCCATGTTGACTAACTCATTGTAGCTGTTGGCCTTGACTGTGTTGAGACGGTCACGGAGCTTAGTGCTGAGCCCCCTCCTGAACCTGTCCCTCTTCTTCTCATCGGTGTCTGCATGATATCCGGCATACTGGCACAGGTCATTGAAGGCCTGAGCATACTGCAACACTGTCTAGTTCCCTTGAGTGAGTGCCAGAAATTCATTGAGCTTTCGGTCCATAATGCCTGCTGGTATATGATGCCCCCTGAAAGCTGCCTTGAACTCTCTCCATTCCACCTCATGGTCAGCTGGCTGCATAGCAAGAAAGTGGTCCCACCATGTCCGCGCGGGTCCACGAAGCTGCTGGGTGGCGAATCTGACCTTAGTCACCTCTGAGCAAACTCCATGGAGTAGCGGGAATTCGGATTCCACTACTCTCAGCCAAACATCAGCATCAAGTGGGTCCTCTGCCCTGGTGAACAACGGTGGCTGGGTACTGAGGAACTCCTCATAAGTGGCTGCTGCGGGGTGACGCTGATGATCACCACCACCATAATGCTAGGGTGGCGGTTGACGCTGCGCCAACTGTCGCAGAATCTCGTTCTGCTGAGCCATCAGCTCCTGCAGAGTAGGAGGTGGTGGCGGTGGTGGAGGAATGCGCTCATTCTGTCCACGATGCGCTCTTCCTGCCATCTGAAAAATCATGTATATTCTCAACATCACATTTCTGAGGTTCAAGGTTCAATCGTGGTGAAAGAGTCAAAAAGGGTAAAACCAACATATTCTTGCATAATTATAACAGATTCCACATGGCATAAACTTTCCTTCTTAAATTAAACTGGCATCATTCATCATCCATACTTCCAAAAGAGTTTGTCATGATTACATCAGTAACTCAAAAGACTCAACTCTATCTAGCCTAGTACCCCAAGGGTGCAAAAGCTAAGCTAGCTTCGAGGAGTTCTACCGTCACCGACTTCTAACCCTATCCCTGCGACCTAGTGGGCAAACGAGGTAACGCTCGACTCGGGGGAAGGTGGTCTCCCTGAGCCAGCAGTGTCCAAGCTGGAGGCAGGCTCCTCTCCTCCCTCGATATCGTCATCCTCATTGGCCTCCATGTCCTGGATCTCCTGGTGATGCATATCCAGGTGCTGGTTAGCCTCTGCAAGCTGCTGCTGGGTGTTGATCAACTGATCCTCGAGAACCTCGATGGTGTTCTCCCTGGTTCCCACTAACTCCTCAAGCTCTTGGATCTCATTGGACAATTGTTCCACCTGTAGGTCTTTTTCCACCATTTCAGTGGACAAGTCTACCACAAGTTCCTCTCTGTTATCCAAAGTGATCTTGGTTGCCTCCAACAATGCCATTAGATGGGACATTGCCTCTCCACGCATCACTTGCAGACGATACAGGGCATTCATGCACCGCACCGTCAAGTGAGCAGTTTGACCTGGATAGATAGCCCATATATACTTGGCATGCTGCACTCGATCCTTCCACATTGGGTCATCCTCCTTTTCCGCAGGGAACAAACCAACGGGGTGAGTGGACAGCTCCAAGGGGTGGAATCCGCAGAAGGTGGTCAGTCCGTGAAGAGCAATTGCCTCCATAGTATCCTCAGCCCTGTATCCAAAAGACTCAGAGTCCAGCGAATGCCAGCCTGGCTGCAGGGGATGAGGCTCTAGGGTCATCCTCACCCTACAGCGGGGCACTCGGTGCTTCTCGAACAGCTGCACCACGTACTGGGGGCGTCGTATAACCAGCTCCCTGAAGTACCTCCCACAAGATACGGGGAAAACCCTCTCGTGCAAGCCCGTCAGTGTCGGACAGTGCATTCCCTTCATCCGAGGATCCGTGAGAAGTCATCTGTGTACGGTTAAGCGTAAGTAAAAGAAAAAGAATTATAAAATGAAAAGGGATCGCAACTCAGTCTCTCTATAACTACGACAATAGTACTGGGGTACTTAGTTTGTCATCATTTTGGATTAAAGTCCTTACCCAATTATTAAATAATTTTAATTAAGGATGCATGCATGCTCGCCCTAAAACGACCTCACATTAACTTAGAGGAAATAGGAAGAAACTCCCATCCCTTATAGTAGCCTGTAGGGCTTATTCAATTAGCCACCTAAATACCCTCTATTATCCTAAGGCTTCACGTCATAGGTCTATCCTGATCGTCCTACGATCTATCCAACATTTGTTTCTACCAAGTTTTTATTTTGAAAAAGGATGGTATTTATAGTTTATTAATTCCTCTGTGGTGGTACGAGCTCCGATACCAGCTGTGGCGGAACTGCCCGAATTATTCCAACTTAAGTGCCTAAGTCCCGCCTTAGAGGCTAGACCACACTTAATTGGGAATAACCCGTCAATCCCTCGGATCTAGTCCGACGAGGCCACTGACAGGATTAAGTACCATAGTCTCACTCGATGGTGAGTCACAGAGCAAATACAATAAAGCATAAAACCATACATTAAGGAGTATTAAACTTATTACATCATCATCGGAGTTTTAGCAAAAGTAGTCATCATTGTTCGAAGTGCAGCGGAATAAAACTAACGGTAAATAAACAGAGAGATGGGGAAGCCTGTCCCATCACTCCTCATGCTCCTCCTCAGCCGAGGTAGGGTCCCACTCGACTGTCCAACCCGGTGGCAAGATGGACGACCAAGTCACTCCAGCAACCATGTCCTCCAGAGAACCTGTAAAAATTATGCCACAAGCAAGGCTGAGTATACTAATACTCAGCTAGACTTACCCGGTGTGAGGAGTCTACTCCTCTACGTCTAGACATGCAGCTGTTTGGCTGAGGGGTTTGGTTGCCAAAAGCACTAGCTGAGTTTATAAATCAAGTTTTAGCTTTGTCAAGTTTTAGTGTGACTCTCTTAAGACTAAATGTATACCTATCTAATCATACATGGTATCATACATTTAGCAATCAACAACTTTTGCCAAGTCATCCCATTTCCACTTGTTACTCAATGTAGCAGCATGGATCAAGCAGTCTCATTAGCCGCGAGAAGCAGACGATCCGAATCGAGTTTTTAAACCTTGCAAGGTAAACATAAACACACGACGTGGCGAGGCACTCCGTCCCCACACACATCAACCGTCCCCATCGATTCCCTGGCAACAGATCAGGGCTCACCGCCTTGGCGTACAATGCCTCACTGACCCCGACTGCCGTCGTGCAGTAACCGCACTTGTACCCACCATAACCGGAATGAGAGACCACGTCTCAGGTCACGTGAGGGGATATGTCTGCGGGCAGGTTCACTCAGGTACTAGGCTTACCGATTTACCATATTTCTTGGCATGTGTTTAGTACGTTCAAACACTTGACACACGGTACCACACCTTAATCCTTATTCCAATTTCCGTCTCGTAGACAACGCATCCCCATGGACCGTTGTCCACAAACCACCATCATTATGATATCAAACTGGATACAACCAATTCCTGACCTCGCGCGACTGCTAGAAAAATCACTCGACTTCTACCGAGATCCCTAATTAATAAAGCAGCTACTCGACCTAGCATACTAGTATCCATCTCAAAAGGTATCCTGAGTTCATGCAACTAAGGTTTCAGTCAACTCCTACACTTAAGTGCACAATACAAGCCTAGAAACATTAAGTGTAGTAAAATAGCATAATAAATAGGTTATGCATAAAACCGGGGCTTACCTTCCAAAGTTGGGGCACGCAGATTCTCTGGGGCAGGCTCTGGTGCTGGATCCGGGTCTACCTCCTGAGCAACTCCTTGCTCTGGCACGAGGACGTACTCTCCGTCGGCGAGGTTGCAATCTATCGATTGCAATAAATAAGAATATGTATGCTATGATTATGCAGGATTTAGTAATCATTGTGCTAAGTGAAGAAAAACTAAGTTAGTTAATGTCGGGGACCATAATTAGGGGTACCCTCAAGGCTCCTAATTCTCAGCTGGTAACCCCCATCAGCATAAAGCTGCAAAGGCCTGATGGGTGCGATTAAGTCAGGGATCAGTCCATTCGAGGGACCCGATCATGCCTCGCCCGAGCCTAGCCTCGGACAAAGGCAGCCGACCCCGGAGGATCTCCGTCTCGCCCGAGGCCCCCCTCCAGCGGCGAACATATTTCCGGCTCGCCCGAGGCCCTGTCTTCGCCAAGAAGCAACCCTGACCAAATCGCCGCACCAACCGACCAAATCGCAGGAGCATTTAATGCAAAGGTGGCCTGACACCTTTATCCTGACGCGCGCCCCTCAGCCGACAGAGCCGAAGTGACCGCCGTCACTTTGCCGCTCCACTGACCGGTCTGATAGAAAGACAGCGCCGCCTGCGCCGCTCTGACTGCGGTGCCACTTGACAGAGTGAGGCTGACAGGCAGTCAGGCCCGGCCGCAGGCACCATAGGAAGCTCCGCTTCGCCCGACCCAGGGCTCGAACTCGGGCTAAGCCCCGGAAGACGGCGAACTCCGCTCCGCCCGACCCAGGGCTCGCACTCGGGCTAAGCCCCGGAAGACGGCGAACTCCGCTCCGCCCGACCCAGGGCTCGAACTCGGGCTAAGCCCCGGAAGACGGCGAACTCCGCTCCGCCCGACCCAGGGCTCGGACTCGGGCTAAGCCCCGGAAGACGACGAACTCCGCTCCGCCCGACCCCAGGGCTCGGACTACGCCCTGACCTCCGCCGATGGCCTCTGCCTCACCCGAACCAGGGGCTCGGACTCGACCTCGGCCACGGAAGACAGACTCGACCTCGGCTTCGGAGGAGCTTCCACATCGCCCAACCTAGGACGCGGACCGACCACATCGACAGGAGGCGCCATCATCACCCTACCCCGAGCTGACTCAGGCTATGGGGAACAAGACCGGCGTCCCATCTGGCTCGCTCCGCCAGATAGGCAATGATGGCGCCCCGCACGCTCCCTGACGACAGCGGCTCTCAGCCCCCTTACGGAAGCAAGAGGACGTCAGCAAGGACTCGACAGCCCCGACAGCTGTCCCTCCAACAGGCTCCAGCGCTCCTCCGACGGCCACGACATCACACCAGCTGGGTGCTAAAATCTCTCTGGCTGCCACAACAGCATGTACTTAGGGCGCTAGCTCTCCTCCGCTAGACACGTAGCACTCTGCTACACCCTCCATTGTACACCTGGATCCTCTCCTTACGCCTATAAAAGGAAGGACCAGGGCCCTCTTAGAGAGGGTTGGCCGCACGGGGACGAGGACGAGACAGGCGCTCGCGTGAGGCCGCTTGCTCCCTCTCCCGCGTGGACGCTTGTAACCCCCTACTGCAAGCGCACCCGACCTGGGCGCGGGACAAACACGAAGGCCGTGGGATTCCGACCTCTCTCACGTCGGTCTCCGGCCGCCTCACTTCCTCCCTTCGCGCTCGGCCTCGCGCCGACCCATCTAGGCTGGGGCACACGGCGACATTCACTCGTCGGCTTATGGACCCCCCGGTCTCGAAACACCGACAGTTGGCGTGCCAGGTAGGGGCCTGCTACGTGTTGACGAGCAGCTTCCCGTTAAGCTCCAGATGGGCAGTCTCCAGCAACCTCTACAACCCGGGACGGTGCTCCGTTTCGGGAGTCTTGAGTTCATGTCCCTCGACGGCAGCTACGACATGATACTCATTCCACCGCCGGGCGGCAGCGGCAACGGCGGCCGACAACCCGCCCGCCGGCGGCGGAATCGACGACGTCTTCCCCGCGTGGTGGAAGAACGACCTTCGAGCTCATCCCGCCCTCTTCCCCGCCGACGGCCAAGCAGGAGGCAGCGCCTCGTCGGCTGTCGAGCGAGTCGACGGCGCCAGCACCCCAATGGGGGGGGGGGGGGCGCACCGGTCATCGACCTCGCACTTGAGACGAAGACGAGCGCCGTCTCCCCGCAACACGCCAATCCCGAGCAAACGGACGACGCCAGCGCGCTCGCGAAAGGCTTGCTGGACGTCACCCTCGTACCTGAGACGACGGTGCAGTCAGTCCCCGACGTGACTTCATCACCACTCGTCGACCAAGAGGTACCGACCGATTCCCATCCCACGTCATTTGGATTCAGCCTCAACCCGCCTAGCGGCTTCGCTTTGGCGGGCGCTCTCGTAGAGGCGAGCCTAAACCCTCTGGGGTTTCGTATGCGGTCACGTTGGGACCGGCTGACGGATGTCTCGACCTACGGGCCCTCTGGGTCCGAGGAAGACGATGAGCCCAGCTTCTGTTGGGATTTCTCTGGACTTGGCAACCCCAGTGCCATGCGGGACTTCATGACCGCATGCGACTACTGCCTTTCCGACTGTTCCGACGGTAGCCGTAGCCTCGGCGACGAGGACTGCGGCCCAAGCCGCGAATGTTTCCACATCGATCTAGGGGGTCCCTCCGAAGGCAACTATCTCGGCATGCCGGAGGACGGTGATCTCCCTAGGCCGGTGCCTCGCGTTGACATCCCACGGGAGCTAGCTGTGGTCCCCGTTCAGGCGGGGGGCCATGACCCACAACTCGAGCAAATCCGCGGGGTGCAGGCCAGGCTCGACGAGGGAGCAGGAGCGCTTGAGCCAATCCGCCGGGACGTCGGGCAGGCATGGGCGGGCCAACCTCTGGCCGGAGAAATACGTCATCTACCCCAAGGCTTCCAGCACCGCATCGCCGACGACGTCAGGGTCAGGCTGCCACTTGCGTCTAGTGGGGTCGGCCAGAACCTGGCTGCAGCAGCAATGCTCCTCCGCGCGATGCCGGAGCCATCAACCACCGAGGGGCGGCGAATCCAGGGAGAGCTCAAGAATCTCCTGGAAGGCGCCGCGGTCCGACGGGCCGAGAGCTCCGCCTCCTGAAGGCAGGGGTACCCCTCGGAACCTCATGCCGCGACTTCCCGATTCATGCGGGAAGCCTCGGTCTACACCGGGCGCACGCGCAACACAGCGCCTGCGGCCCCGGGTCGCCTCGGCAACGAGCACCATCACCGCGATCGTTGGGCCCACCTCGACGAGAGGGTGCGTCGAGGCTACCACCCCAGGCGTGGGGGACGCTACGACAGCGGGGAGGATCGGAGTCCCTCGCCCGAACCGCCCGGTCCGCAGGCCTTCAGCCGGGCCATACGACGAGCGCCGTTCCCGACCCGGTTCCGACCACCGACTACTATCACAAAGTACTCGGGGGAGACGAGACCGGAACTGTGGCTCGCGGACTACCGTCTGGCCTGCCAACTGGGTGGAACGGACGATGACAACCTCATCATCCGCAACCTCCCCCTGTTCCTCTCCGACACCGCTCGCGCCTGGTTGGAGCACCTGCCTCTGGGGCAGATCTCCAACTGGGACGACCTGGTCCAAGCTTTCGCCGGCAATTTCCAGGGCACGTACGTGCGCCCCGGGAATTCCTGGGACCTCCGAAGCTGCCGACAGCAGCCGGGAGAGTCTCTCCGGGACTACATCCGGCGATTCTCGAAGCAGTGCACCGAGCTGCCCAACATCACCGACTCGGATGTCATCGGCGCGTTCCTCGCTGGCACCACCTGCCGCGACCTGGTGAGCAAGCTGGGTCGCAAGACCCCCACTAGGGCGAGCGAGCTGATGGACATCGCCACCAAGTTCGCCTTCGGCCAGGAGGCAGTCGAGGCTATCTTTCGAAAGGACAAGCAGCCCCAGGGCCGCCCATCGGAAGATGCCCCCGAGGCGTCAACTCAGCGTGACGCCAAGAAGAAGGGCAAGAAGAAGTCGCAAGCGAAACGCGACGCCGCCGACGCGGACCTTGTCGCCGCCGCCGAGTACAAGAACCCTCGGAAACCCCCCGGAGGTGCCAACCTCTTCGACAAGATGCTCAAGAAGCCGTGCCCCTACCACCAGGGGCCCGTCAAGCACACCCTTGAGGAGTGCGTCATGCTTCGGCGCCACTTCCACAGGGCCGGGCCACCCGCGGAGGGTGGCAGGGCCCACGACGCCGATAAGAAGGAAGATCACCAGGCAGGAGAGTTCCCCGAGGTCCGCGACTGCTTCATGATCTACGGTGGGCAAGCGGCGAATGCCTCGGCTCGACACCACAAGCAAGAGCGCCGGGAAGTCTGCTCGGTGAAGGTGGCGGCGCCAGTCTACCTAGACTGGTCCGACAAGCCCATCACCTTCGACCAAGCCGACCACCCCGACCATGTGCTGAGCCCGGGGAAATACCCGCTCTTCATCGACCCCGTCATCGGCGACGTCAGGCTCACCAAGGTCCTCATGGACGGAGGCAGCAGCCTCAACATCATCTACGCCGAGACCCTCGGGCTCCTGCGTGTCGATCTGTCCTCCGTCCGGGCAGGCGCTGCGCCCTTCCATGGGATCATTCCCGGGAAGCGCGTCCAGCCCCTCGGACAACTCGACCTTCTCGTCTGCTTTGGAACACCCTCCAAATTCCGAAGGGAGACCCTGACGTTCGAGGTGGTCGAGTTCCGAGGAACCTACCACGCGGTGCTGGGAAGACCATGCTACGCGAAGTTCATGGCCGTCCCCAACTACACCTACCTGAAGCTCAAGATGCCGGGCCCCAACAGGGTCATCACCATCGGCCCCACGTACAAACACGCGTTCGAATGCGACGTGGAGTGCGTGGAGTACGCCGAGGCCCTCATCGCCGACCTGGAGAGCCTCTCCAAGGAGGTGCCAGACGTGAAGCATCATGCCGGCAACTTTGAGCCAGCGGAGACGGTGAAGTCCGTCCCCCTCGACCTCAGCGGCGATGCCTCCAAGCAGATCCGGATCGGCTCCGAGCTCGGTCCCAAATAGGAAGCAGTGCTCGTCGACTTTCTCCGCGCGAACGCCGACGTCTTCGCGTGGAGTCCCTCGGACATGCCCGGCGTACCGAGGGATGTCGCCGAGCACTCGCTGGACATCCAAGCCGGAGCCCGACCCGTCAAGCAGCCTCTGCGCCGATTCGACGAGGAGAGGCGCGGAGCCATAGGCGGGGAGATCCACAAGTTCATGGCGGCAGGGTTCGTCAAAGAGGCGAAAGGCGTCAAGCTCAATCCCGAAAAGTGTGTCTTCGGGGTGCCCCGAGGCATGCTCTTGGGGTTCATTGTCTCCAAGCGGGACATCGAAGCCAACCCGGAGAAGATCGCAGCCATCACGCCGCACCCCGAGCCCTTGTTGGAGACACCCCGGGGCTACACGCATCCCTGGGAAGGGCCGCTTGTCATCGCCAAAGTTCTGAAGCCCGGAGCGTACAAGCTGGCCAACAGTCAAGGCGAGGTCTACAGCAACGCTTGGAACATCCAAAAGCTATGTCGCTTCTACCCTTAAGATGTTTTCAAGTTGTTCATATACCTCGCTCCCACGCAAGTTTTAGTCGTCAAGGAAGGGTCAGCCTTGCCTTGGCAGAGCCCGACCCTCCCTCGGGGGCTAAAAAGGGGGAACCCCTCTGCGTCAAGATTGGGGAACCCCTCTGCGTCCAAAATTTTCAATCGAAAAGGCTTTTGCGTTCCCCCGGCTATGTCGGAAGCAGGACCCCAAGGAGCGAACGCGGGTGCATGTAAGTGGCAAGGCCGACTGAGCCAAGGGACTCCTATGCCTCTGGGTTATGGACACCTCACTCGTCACCCGCCACGAAAAGTGACCCCTACTTGGGGAAGCCACCCTGTTACTAACAGGCAAAGCCGGACACGCAAAATGAAAGGGAAAGGAGTACGACTTCATGCAACGGTAACAAAGTGTTCATGCCTCAGCGGCCGCAGAAAGACACACGTGCATCCAACAGAAACTGCTCCGATAGAGTTAGGCGTCGCCTCGGGAAGGAGCCGCGCCTTCGGCTTCGTCCCCACCCTCGGCAAAGTCCATCCCGGCTTCCGACGACGGCGCAGGCGGGAGGATCTCTGCCTCAAAGGTGGTCGCCAGCACTGCGCTCGGACCCGCAGCGGCTGCGTCGAGCCTCTGGACTTCTGCCAGGGCGGCTTCATCTTCGTCGGGAAGGCAATACCCCTCGCTAACCCGCTCCAGGTCCACAACGTAGTGGGAAGCGAGCACGGCGAAGGCCTGCCTGACGCCGTGGTGTAGCGCCTCGTGGAGTCTGCCGCGCACATGATCGCCCAAGACCTGCAGGCGACTTTGAGGGGAGCTTCCTGAGGGGACGTCGCCGGAGCCAAGGACCCGGCAAAAGTCCGAGACAGCCTCGGACATGGCCGCGTGGTCGGCCTCCCTCTACTCGGCCACCCCGGCAAGCGCCTCGGCAAGCGCCTTGGCGGACTCATCAAGGGCGGACTCGAGCTCTGCGAACAGCCAGAAGAAAGATCTCAAACACAAGCAGAGGAAACAAGCAGGAACGAAAACCGAAGATGGCCAAGGCGTACCTCCGGCTCGGGCACGCTGCTCCGAGGCTGCGACCTGTGCTACGGCTAGGTCGGCTGCAAGGGTTTCAGCTCGGCTTTCGGCCTCGGCAGCCCGGCCCCGGGATTGGTCCCGCTCCTTGACGACCTGGTCGAACTCCGACTGCTGTCGTTGCGCTTCTGCGCGCGCCGAGGCCGCCTCCGCGCGCGCCGCTGCCGCCTCGGCTCTCAGATCGGTGCAGAGCAACCGAAGGTCCGCCACCTCGGCACCCTGCTGAGAGAGGCGCGCAGTAGCCCCGGCGAGCGAGGTCCTCAGGGATCGCAGCGAGCCCCAGACGTCGACCTCGCGGCGGATGAACGACGACTTGGCGGCGCTCAGATCCGTCAGATCCTGAGGGAAGGAAGCGGGGCGTCACAAAAGACGCCTTGGTCACAAAAGAGAAAAGGTATGCCTGAAACCGTTACCTTGAGGATTTTGGGGACGTCCCTATAGAAAGCCTCCAGCGACGACCGGAGCGACCCCACCGTTGCTTCGGCACACTCGCGGAGCTCATCCCAGGACTGGTCCTCCCGTTCATCGTCGAGAACGAAGACGGGATCCGAGGCCTCACGGGTCCGGAACCGGAGCAACTGGCACCGACCCTCGGAGCTCCGCCGCACAGCGACAAGGCTGCCGCCCGGCGGGACGGATCGCGTCTCCACGCCCCCTCCTCCAAGGCACCAAGCGCCGACGCCTCGGCCGTCTCAGCGTCGGCAGCGATCGGTCGCTCCCCGACTGGGACGGCGGCGGCTTCAGTAGCGACAGGTGCCGGCACCGCCGGCACGTCCGGTGGGCCCGGGGCCACGTCCGCGTCGGCCGCCTCCCCTAGCACAATGGCCGCCTCAGCAGAAGAGCCGGCCTCGGGAACTCGCTCCACGGCGACTGGTGCCGCCTGAGCCCCCTGCTGTGGAGCACCTTGCGAGAAGGACAGCTGAACGGCAAGGCCCGGGGCGGCGCCGGCCGCGCGAGCCGGCGCCGTCTTAAGGGCCTTTCGGGGAGCCAGGTCGGTCAGACCATGGCTTCGCTTGCTGAGGGGAAAAGAAAAATCACGGCCGGGACATACGAGTGAAAAGCCAGGACGAAGACATTCCAAGATACTTACCCGCTCCGGGCCATGATCAACCGTGCCTGGGGGGAGGTCTCTCGGATCTCGACCCCCGGAGCCGCCGCCGAGGTCCGCTTCGCCGGCAGCTTCGGCACCACCCTTGCTTTGGGCGCCCTGAACGCCCGGGGGGCGGACTGCCCAGGCACTGCCACGACGACCTGAGGGTCGCTCTCCTGCGCTGCCGGCGTGGGCGGCGGCTCTCGGGGAGCAGACGCCTCAGCCTGGCTCCCCGGGGTCACCTCAACTCCTCCAGCCGAGGGGTCAAGTACCCTCTCGGATTGCCCCCGCTCCTCGGGCCGGGACCCCGGCGTCCCGACTCCGGGGACTGACGGCATCACCCCACTTGGGGGCTGGCTTGACGGCTCCTGGCCTAACCCCAAGCCAGGGCTGAGGCCAAGGCGGGCAGCCATGTCGTCTTCCTCGTCATCATCTTCATCATCGTCGTCGTCGTCAGGTGTTTCCGGCAACGGCTCCCTCGGGAGCCCCTCCCTCTCCTGCCGACGGCGAAGCTTTTCCAAGGCGTCTCGAGCCCGCATCCGCTCGCGGACCCGGGCCTTCTCCGCGTCCTTCTTTTTCTTCTTCTCCGTGGCAACCCGCCGCGCTGCTCGGTCCACCGCATCCTGCGGGACCCGTGGCAGGGAAGGCTTGTGCCACCCCACCTCCTGAAGACGGAGGGAAATCCCAACCATAAGAACCAGGAGCAACCCGATGCAAGAGGAAGGAAGGAGCGGACACTCACCAGAGTCACGCACCCTTGGTCTGGGCGCATCAAAGGCTGGGAGAAGGCGCTGGGGTCCGGTTTCCCCAACGCGACGACCACCCGCCCATGGAGGAAGTCGAAGGGAAGAGGATCCGAGGACATCCGCGAGCCCTCCAAGTCAGCCTCCGGTGTCATCTCCCAAAGCGGCAACCGACGCTCCGCCAAGGGAAGCACCCTCCGGCGGTGGATGGCGGCAATCACTCCCGCGGCGGTGAGTCCCCCTTTCCGCAACACCTCCAAGGCCTTGAGAAGGGGTTCGAGGTTTTTCTGTCTTTCGTGCAGGGTCCCGTGGCGCCAAGCATCGGCGGCGACGGTGACTACTCGCTGGGAAAACGGCGGGAGCAACTCGCCGTCATTCCAGAGGTAGAACCACCGGCGCTGCCACCCTTTGTTCGAAGACGCAAGGATGGTAGGGATGTACAGCGACGCCCGCGACTGCCTCAGCTAAAGGATGCAGCCGCCGGCCCGCACTGCCGCACGGACCTTTCTCTCCCCCGTCGGTGAAGCGAAAAGCTCCGCGAAAAAGAGATGAGTCCACAGGTCCCAGTGGGGGGCGATCCCCAAGTACCCCTCGCACACCGCTACGAAGATGGCGGCCTGCGAGATGGAGTTGGGGCTAAGGTTGTGCAACTCCACCCCGTAGTGGTGCAGGATCGCCCGCATAAAGCGGCTCGCCGGCACACCAAATCCCCGCTCGTGGAAGGAGACGAAGCTCACGATGTACCCCGGCGGTGGGGCGGAGCGGCTCCGCTCACGGGGGGAATCCATTCCGGCCGCCGCTCATCGGAGAGAGGGTGAAGTAAACCCTCGCCAACAAGATCCTCCAGATCACTCGCCGTCACCGTGGAAAAAGGCCATGGGTCGCGCGGCGAGATGATGGTCACCCGGTCGGCCATCACCGAGCAGAAGGGGTGGCGGCGCAAGGAACAGGGAAGGCGGTTTCCTCTTCTCTGGCTAAGTCTCTCGGATTGCGAAAACCTAAGAGGAAGGCAGGAAGCAGAGCAAAGAACCATCGCCTGACCCTCTCCCGAGTATATAAAGACCAAGGCGAGACCGGTTCAACGTTCCGCCCGGACCGGACGCGGGATTCAAAAACGCAAAGCGAAACAACCGTTCCCCGAACGGCTCGCGCACGCGCAACGGCCGCCCCGCGAACCACTCGCCCCGTAGCATTAACTCCGCGATGGGACAGACGACGCTTCTGGCAGGAGAAGCAAACGACGCTTCGCCTTCGCCTTAATGACCGCGACAAAAAAGGTACGCCGCGTCGTTCGATTTCGTATCCTTTTCCTTTTTTCCTCTTTCTCTCTCTTGCAACAGGGACCGGGAAAGGGGGATACCCCGAAAAGGATCCTTCCCCGTGAAGGAACCAGGCTCCGAGCCTCCCTACTGATCAGAGGTTCGAAGGCTGGCCCCTCGGAAGGGTTCGACAGCCGCCTCAGATCACGAGGGCCCTACACCCACTACTGGTCAGAGGTTCGAAGGCCGGCCCCTCGGAAGGGTTCAACGACCGCCTCAGGCTACTCGGGCTCCGCGCCCACTACTGATCAGGGGTTCGAAGACTGGCCCCCGAAGGGTTCACAGCCGCCTCAGACACAGAGCGAGGGATGACCATGAGTACGTTCGATACATAACCAAGGCTCGGGCTGCGCTCCCGAGGTACCCAAGGACATTTCCGAGACCAGCGGGAACGATCTTGTAACGGAATCCCATCAGAGGGAGGCATCGAGCCCTCGGACCCCGTCGCCAGGGGACCGGGCCTGGCAGATCACCCGCAGGTACTTTTGGGCGTGCCTCCGGGACCCTAGCCGACCCCTAACGAATGGGGCACGGACGTCCACTCGGATCACCCGCCTGCAGCTCACCGGAGACACCATGTTCGGCGCCCATCGAGGGCAACATGGTGCTTTCCCCCCTCCTCCTTGTGGAAAGGCGACGCAGGGGCGTATGTAAAAAGTCGAGTCTGTCCCTGATCGCCCTCTCGCCCTGTGCAGAGGCTCGGGGGCTACTCTCGCAAACCTGGCTCCGGCCGAACCGTTGACAACGTCAACATACCAGCCCGAGAACTTGGGACCCGATCGTACACCCGGGCTACGGCCAGCTCGCATGAGGGAACGACCAGACCAGCCGAAGCATTACGCGAGGCATTAAGACCTCGAAGGAGTCAAACCACTCCTCCGAGGCCTCGGGGGCTACACCCGGCGGGTGCGCTCGCGCGCACCCACCGGAACAAAACGCAACCGAGAAAGGCTGGTCCCCTTGCAAAAAAGTGCGACGAAAGCCTCCAAGCGAGTGCTAACACTCCCTTCGAGGCTCGGCGGCTACTGTCGGGGACCATAATTAGGGGTACCTTCAAGGCTCCTAATTCTCAGCTGGTAACCCCCATCAGCATAAAGCTGCAAAGGCCTGATGGGTGCGATTAAGTCAGGGATCAGTCCATTCGAGGGACCCGATCACGCCTCGCCCGAGCCTAGCCTCGGACAAAGGCAGCCGACCCCGAAGGATCTCCGTCTCGCCCGAGGCCCCCCTCCAGCGGCGAACATATTTCCGGCTCGCCCGAGGCCCTATCTTCGCCAAGAAGCAACCCTGACCAAATCGCCGCACCGACCGACCAAATCGCAGGAGCATTTAATGCAAAGGTGGCCTGACACCTTTATCCTGACGCGCGCCCCTCAGCCGACAGAGCCGAAGTGACCGCCGTCACTTCGCCGCTCCACTGACCGGTCTGACAGAAAGACAGCGCCGCATGCGCCGCTCCGACTGCGGTACCACTTGACAGAGTGAGGCTGACAGGCAGTCAGGCCCGGCCGCAGGCACCATACGAAGCTCCGCTTCGCCCGACCCAGGGCTCGGACTCGGGCTAAGCCCCGGAAGACGGCGAACTCCGCTCCGCCCGACCCAGGGCTCGGACTCGGGCTAAGCCCCGGAAGACGGCGAACTCCGCTTCGCCCGACCTAGGGCTCGGACTCGGGCTAAGCCCCGGAAGACGACGAACTCCGCTCCGCCCGACCCCAGGGCTCGAACTCCGCCCTGACCTCCGCCGATGGCCTCTGCCTCACCCGAACCAGGGGCTCGGACTCGACCTCGACCACGGAAGACAGACTCGACCTCGGCTTCGGAGGAGCTTCCAAATCGCCCAACCTAGGGCGCGGACCGACCACGTCGACAGGAGGCACCATCATCACCCTACCCCGAGCTGACTCAGGCTACGGGGAACAAGACCGGCGTCCCATCTGGCTCGCTCCACCAGATAGGCAATGATGGCGCCCCGCACGCTCCCTGACGACGGCGGCTCTCAGCCCCCTTACGGAAGCAAGAGGACGTCAGCAAGGACTCGACAGCCACGACAGCTGTCCCTCCACCAGGCTCCAGCGCTCCTCCGACGGCCACGACATCACACCAGCTAGGTGCCAAAATCTCTCCGGCTGCCACAACGGCATGTACGTATGGCGCTACCTCTCCTCTGCTAGACACGTAGCACTCTGCTACACCGTCCATTGTACACCTGGATCCTCTCCTTACGCCTATAAAAGGAAGGACCAGGGCCCTCTTAGAGAGGGTTGGCCGCGCGGGGACGAGGACGAGACAGGCGCTCGCGTGAGGCCGCTCGCTCCCTCTCCCGCGTGGACGCTTGTAACCCCCTACTGCAAGCGCACCCGACCTGGGCGCGGGACGAACACGAAGGCCGCGAGATTCCCACCTCTTTCACGCCGGTCTCCGGCCGCCTCACTTCCCCCCTTCGCGCTCGGCCTCGCGCCGACCCATCTGGGCTGGGGCACGCGGCGACATTCACTCGTCGGCTTAGGGACCCCCCGGTCTCGAAACGCCGACAGTTAATCACTTATTGTTTTCTGGTTATAAGAGGCTATTAGGGTTTTAGGCTTATCAATTTAGGTTTGAGTTTCTTGCCTAGGCATAATGGATTGAGACTTGGAATGCCCCTTAAATGTCTTAGTGGGTACTCAAGGGGTTTTGCTGGTTTGGTTAGGGTGACATTAGTCTCCACTATTAATTTCCTTTTTGTTTTTCTATTTATGCTTTTAGGGTGGGTTTGAACTACAACAGTGATTTAACGTTTTCCACAAATTCTGTAAACATTACAGTGGGTTACTAGTTGTGACTGTAAGCTGTCCTATAAATTTGAGGTGGATACGGATTAAGATACTACTTGTGAAAAATTAACAAAAACAAGTTTTAAAAGGGCATTTTACACTATAGCTGTGATTTAAGTGAGGTTTCTGTACCAAATTTTATTTTTGTCCAGATTCATAGGTGATATTAGGCCTCTGTGTTAAAAATCACAGAAAAAGGCCTACTGGATATTTAGTTGTGAATTTCTAAAGTTTTATGCTAAAAAGGTGCTTATAACTAACTTGTTATCTGAAAAATATCAAACAACAGATTTCATATTTTTCCTATGTTTATAATAACAAAACATTAGTTATCTCAAGGTTTGGGGTGTTTTCTCCTCAGGGTTATTTTTCTAGGGTTTTTCTAAGGTTTCCTTGTTTTTCTTAATTAAAAGGTATTTCATTTCTTTTGCACTAAACAAGGGTATAATAAATTTTTCTAGAGAACTATACTGAATAAGAGAGCTAACAAAAATGTGGGTGCTCTCTGGTTCTTATTTTAAACTACCTTTAGTATTTTCTCTAACTTTAAGCAAAAAGTGATTTAAAGGGCAAACTCTACCTTAAAGGGGTGTACAGAGGGTTTTATTATTTTTGAACATGTTAGAAAGTGATCAAGTACTTCTCTAAATTTTCTTAACCCCAGTCTAATAGTGTAGTTATTTTTCCTTATTTCTTTTAGCTTTTGACCAGTTAATCATTTAAATCAAAACTCTAAGGTTTTCTGTAATACTTAGGGGTATTATATTTTTTCTAAGTAGTTTACATTATTTAGGATCTGGCAAAATTAGTTTGATTTGATTTGGGTAAACCAAACTAAAGTTATGAATTTTTCAAGTTCTGTTTGGGTTTAAATCAGAATATTTAAAAGGTTTTCTGGAAAACTACTTTGCATCGAAGACCCTGGGTTCTTTCTAAATCAATCCCTTCATTTATACCCCTACGCTACTATTCCCCTGAGTCGCTGACAGCGCACAAAACCCCCTGGCCTTTTCTCCTTCTCCCCCGAGGTCCCTCCCCTTATGTAAACAGTAACCGCGGAAAGGAAAAGGGCGGCGCGGCTTACCAGCGGCGAGAGAGGTCCGGCGAGGGGCGGGGTTGGCTTCGGGAGGTCCTGGCGGTCACAGCGAGGTACGGCTCGACGGCGGTGGTGGCCGGAATCGACCGGTCCACGTGCGCAGGCGGGTGAACTCGTCGGCTGCGAGTGTTCCGGCATAACCACAACAATCTAGTTCAATTAAACGGCACGATGAGCTCCACAAGATGACGTAGAGGCTATATGCGCAGGGAATCGGAAAATGGTGCAGAGACTTACCCGGTCTACGTTCACCGGCGATCGGGTGAAGTCCGACGACCGTGGACTGGCTTCTCCGGCGAGGCAAAGTCCGATTCCTTTCTTGGGGAGCTTCACCGAGGCATGCACGGTCTACTCCGAGGGTCGAGCGTGGCTGGGAGAGGCTCTGCTGGCTGGTCTACGGTGGCGGGGGATCGGGTGGCCGCGGGCACGCCGTTTGCAGGGCAAACGCCGGTGATCTCTGGCTCCGGTGAGCTCGAGCGCGCGCGGAGGAGTACGGTCGACGTATCTGGGGGCTTTATAGGCGCGGGCACGGGCAACGGCGCCGGCTCGGCTTTGGCGTGACATGGGGCACGCGGGGGCGCGCGTCGGGCGTGCTCTGGCGAGCTCAGAGCGCGTCGAACACATGGCTCTTTGCTTCTGTTCTTGTTCTACCATCTGCTGAGCGGCCAAAACGTGCGAATCTTGCCCTAAGACCTATGAGAGATCTCTTCCCTGTACCTAGGGCTACCTAGTTCATGTGAGTTCCAAGGGAAGATGTGGTCGGGTTAGAGAGATATGGGGGTGGGAAGTTGCCTTTGTCCTGGCTGTCCAAACTGAGACAAAACTTGTGCCAAGTCGTGTCAAATGACTTAGGGTTGGGTTCAAACTTTTCCAGGGTGTTCTAGAGGTATTTTGGCGCCACTTTGTCAATTGGGCCAAATGGTTTTAAGTTTGGGATCAAGGTGAACATGTTTGATCTTTGGAAAGGGGGTGGTTTTGGACTTAGAAGAATTCTGATTTTTCTTTTGTGCTTAACCCAAGTCATGATCATGTGGTTTTCATTTGTAGGGTATTAAGTGTACTACATCTTTTATAATTGGCCCAAGTCATGATCATGTGGTTTTCATACCCTTTTGTTCATGCTTACTTCTAGTGCTCCACTTGTCCAAAGGTGTTTTTATTAGGGTTTGGGCAATTCTCCCCATTATATGTGCATGATAAGTTAAGGCATGACATCTAAGATGGGTTGCACTTACTTAGGGTCTTGAGTTCCAAGTTTGGTGTACTTTGCTCCAGTTAAGCCACATGTGATGATGGGCTTGGCTTGTGTAGTCTTGAGTGAAAACCCTAAGTAACACCTGGGGTGTTACAGTATTTGTCGGCGTTTCGACCCCGGGGGGTCCCTGGACCGACGAGTAAATTGTCGTTGCGTGTCCCAGCCCAGATGGGTCGGCGCGAGACGGAACACAAGGGGGGAAACAGTAAGGGGAAACGTGGCCTCGTGTTGTCCTGCGCCCAGGGCGGATGCGCTTGCAGTAGGGGGTTACAAGCGTTCGCGAGGGAGAGAGAGAGAGCGAGAGCCTTGTGTGTCGGCCCGTTCTCCCGCGCGGCCACCTTCTCGTTCGAGAGCCCTATGTACATGCCGTCGTGGCTGTCGGAGAGGTGTTGCTGACCTGTTCATGTGATGTCGTGGTCGTCGGAGGAGCGCTTGTGCCCTGTGGAAGTACAGCTGTCGGGGCTGTCGGATCCTTGCTGACGTCTCCTTGCTTCCGTAAGGGGCTGAGAACCGCCGTCGTCATGGAGCACGCGGGGTGCCATCATTACCTGTTTTACCGGGGCGAGCCAGATGGGACGCCGGTCTTGTTCCCCGTAGCCTGAGCTGGCTAGGGGTAGGGTAATGATGGCCCCCCTGTAGCGTGGTCGGTCCGAGCCCAAGGTCGGGCGAGGCGGTGATTCCTCCGAGGTCGAGGCTGAGTCCGAGCCCTGGGGTCGGGCGAGGCGGAGACTGTCGTCCGAGGTCGAGGCTGAGTCTGAGCTCTGGGGTCGGGCGAGGCGGAGACCGTCGTCGGAGGTCGAGGTTGAGTCCGAGCCCTGGGGTCGGGCGAGGCGGAGACCGTCTTTTGGAGTCGAGGTTGAGTCCGAGCCCTGGGGTCGGGCGAGGCGGAGACCGTCGTCCGAGGTCGAGGTTGAGCCCGAGCCCTAGGGTCGGGCGAGGCGGAGACCGTCAACCGAGGTCGAGGTGGAGTCCGAGCCCTAGGGTCGGGCGAGGCGGAGACCGTCGTCCGGTGTCGAGGTTGAGTCCGAGCCCTGGGGTCAGGCGAGGCGGAGACCGTCGTCCGGTGTTGAGGTTGAGTCCGAGCCCTAGGGTCGGGCGAGGTGGAGTTCGTCTTCCAAGGCCGAGATGGGGGCCGAGCCCTGGGGTCAGGCGAGGCGGAGCTTCCTATGGCGCCCGAGGCTGGACTTAGCTGCTGTCGGCCTCACTCTGGCGAGTGGCACAACAGTTGGAGCAGGGCAGGCGGCGCCGTTTTCCTGTTAGGCCAGTCAGTGGAGCGGCGAAGTGACTGCGGTCACTGCGGCCTTGTCGACTGAGGAGCGTGCATCAGGATAAGGTGTCAGGCGATCCTTGCATTGATTGCTCCTGCGATACGGTCGGTTGGCGTGGCGATCTGGCCAAGGTTGCTTCTCCACGAAGCCTGCCCGAGCTGGGCCTCGGGCGAGTCGAAGGTGCGCCCGTTGCTTGAGGAGACCCTCGAGCGAGGCGTGAATCTGCCTTGGTCTACTGTTCCTGCCCGAGGCTGGGCTCGGGCGAGACGAGATCGTGTCCCTTGAGTGGACGGAGCCTTGACCGGAATCGCGCCCATCAAGCCTTTGCAGCTTTGTGCTGATGGGGGTTACCAGCTGAGATTAGGATTCTTGGGGGTACCCCTAATTGTGGTCCCCGACAGTAGCCCTCGAGCCTCGAAGGGAGTGTTAGTACTCGCTTGGAGGCTTTTGTCGCACTTTTTTGCAAGGGGACCGGCCTTTCTCGGTTGCATTTCGTTCCAGTGGGTGCGCGCGAGCGCACCCGCCGGGTGTAGCTCCCGAGGCCTTGGAGGAGTGGTTTGACTCCTTCAAGGTCTTAGCGCTTTTCGTGACGCCTCGGCCGGTCTGGTTGTTCCCTCATGCGAACTGGTCGTTGCCCGGGTGCATAGTCAGGTTCTGAGTTCTCGGGCTGGTATGTTGACGCTGTCAACGGTTTGGCCGGAGCCGGGTTGGCGAGAGCAGCCCCCGAGCCTCCGCACAGAGCGAGAGGACGGTCAAGGACAGACTCAGCTTTTTTCATATGCCCCTTCATCGCCTTTCCGTAAGGAGGAGGGGGGAAAGCGCCATGTTGAACCTCTGATCAGTAGGAGGGCTCGGGGCCCGCTTCCTTCACGGGGAAGGATCCCTTTCGGAGTATCCCCTTTCCCGGTCCCTGTAGCAAGAGAGAGAAAGGGGAAGAGAAAAAGGGATATGAAATTGAACGACGTGGCATACCTTTTTTCTTTTTGACGCGGTCATCATGGCGGAGGTGAAGCGTCGCCTGCTTCGCCTGCCAAAGGTGCCGCCTGCCCTGCCGCAGAGTTAATGCGACGGGACGAGTGTTTCGCGGGGCAGCCGTTGTGCGAGCCGTTCGAGGAACGGAACACGGGCGTGTCATCTTCACGCCGTGGGAGAGGGTTCTCTTGCTGTCCCAGGAGGGGACGGGAGCCTGCAAACGACTTGACCGCTGCTTCCGCCCGCCTGCCGCCGCCATTACTGCCGGCCCACTTTTGGCCATATCGACCGTCGCACCTTCTCCCGCGGCTGACTGACCCGTGACCGATGTGCTCAGTTGGCACTGTTGGGCCATGCGCAGGGTTGCCTCGAGTCGCGGCACCGGTTCCGCAGTCGAGAAGGCGCGATACTGGCACAAGTGGCAGTGCAGTTTCTCGCACAAAGTAACCGGCACGCCGGTTACATGAGGTGTGGGCCTGGGCCTCCATGCTGGACGCGTCGAAGTCGAAAGGGTGCGCCCCTTGGTGCGATTGCATGCCGCCTGCATGGCGGTCCGCCCTTTCACCCGCTGGTCTGGGTGAAAGTGGAGGAGCGCTTGTAACCGCTGGGCAGTTACGCGCTCCGCGCGTGGCAGTTTGGCTCCTTCTGTCCTGGGCCAGCTTGCATGATGTGTGGGACCCAGCCCCGGTGTCATAGGGGGAGGACCTTGGAGCGTGTTGGTGAAGACTCAGTCTGCGACGGCTGAGGACGCAAGTGGGGAGAGTCGCCTTTAAAAAGGGGCGACCCCCTTGGATGGCAGCCATGCCTTCGCACTCCCCTCATGCATCGCGTCCTTCCACCTTCCGAGCCCCTAGATGGGGAGCGCCCGCGTTGCTTTCGTCTTGCTGTCGTTGTTGGAGGAACGCAACTTTGCGGAAGTTGGTACCTTTCAGCCATCGCTCGGCTTCAAGGATTTTCATCAGGCAGCCCGGCTTCATCCCCTTGCCGATGGTCACCCAAGACGGTGACCACCAGTTTGATGGTGGGGAGAAGCAAGCCGGGCTGCGGCCTCTGTCCCGCCCTCAGCTTCAAGGATCTTCATCATCCTTGCTGGGGCGGAGGGCGAGCTGAGCCGGTGCTCTACCTCCCGCACGGGTTCGTGGGCCACCTTCTCCTTTAACATTCAGGGGAGAGGGCGCTCACCGGCCTAGCGGAAGGGGCGGACTTCGACAACGCGGGGCTGAGCGGCCACAATCATCGTCAGCTCCAGCATGCCTGGTTCGCTGGCTCAGCTGGCTCTATCACGGCTTCCGGTGCCACCTCCCACCGCTGGGCGGAGTACGGCTACCATTCGTCGTGAGCCGGGCTGAGGTCCTCGGGGGACAGCTGGGCGCAGGTGGCTGGAGAAGTCCTCGTCGCCGACGGGATCGCTGCTGCCATCTGCGCTCCGGGCCTCCGGCTCTTTGGCTTTGATAGCTTGTCCTTGCCCCTCGAGTGGGGACGTGGGCGAGGGCCTTATTGCAGCAGCGTCTGCCATGAGGTCATCGCTGCTGCTGTTTGGCCGCACGGAGCGGAGGTCGTTGTCGCTGCTGCCGGAGTGGGCGGCGGCGAGCTACCTGGGATTTTGTCGTCCCGCAGGCCCTCCAATGTGGGGGTTGTTCGTACCTGCGGGAGCGGAACCGGAGTTCCGTTTGTAATGGCACCTTGAGTGCCGGTGTCTGTTCATTGTGGCTGTCGGGGCCTGAACATCTATGTATTTGGGCGTAAAGCCGTGTTTTTTCCTCATTTCGAGCACTAGGACTCGCCTGTCGGCTAGCTGAACCGCTTAACCAAGTGTGAGTTGCCCTGTTCGGAAGGTGACGAGTGAGGTATCCGTATCCCGGAGGCATAGGAGTCCCTCGGCTCGGTCGGCCTTGCCGCCCGAGGCTTCTCTTGCTTAGTTAAAGAAACCCTCGGCCGCTCTGCAATGAGTCGGAGCCGGAGGCAGCGGTGTCAGCATGGACAGAGGCGGAGTTGGCTCGAAAAGAAGACTTCGTCGGCCCAGAAGCAGGGAACCTCCCAAGCCGAGGAGGCGTAGCAGCGGCGGCCGGAGCCTGGCCGGGTCGTCCACTGGCGGGACCAACGCCGGAGTCGAGCTGCCGAGGCCATGATCCTGGCCGGTGTCCCCGGGGGACGGTTGGCTGAGGCTATCGAGCGGCCGGTCCGGCCGCCTGCTTGGGCTGGGTTCCTAGAGGAGGTCCTGGTGGCGATGGCTCAGACGTGGTGCTGACATCTTCCTTCGAGGTGGAGATCCTCCGACCGTGTCGTCGTCCGAGGCCGGGCCAGATTCCGCCGAAGGTGGAGTCGATGCCGAGGGTGCTGCTGCTCCCCTTATTGATGTCTGAACCTGCAGGAACAGTTTATCTGTAGTGTGCGTATGTTTTTTTGCGGCCGCCGAGGCCCAAACATACCGTCGTCGTGTTGTAAAGCTGCGTTTCTTTTCCCCTTGTTCCGAGTATCAGGACTTGTTCGTCGGTAGCAGAATCGTTTATCCGAGCGAGAGTTATTTTTCACGGAAGGTGATGAGTGAGGTATTCGTATCCCGGAGGCGTAGGAGTCCCTTGGCTCGGTCGGCCTTGCTGCTTACGTGTACTCTTACTTGTCCGTAGGATTCTGTTATCGATATAGTCGAGAAGGCACGAAAAATCATTTCGGCAGAAAAGTTTTTGAGCGTTAAGACTTGTTCGGTCAGCGGAACCGCTTATCCGAGCGTGGGTTACTTATCGCAGAAGGTGATGAGTGAGGTATCCGTATCCCAGAGGCGTAGGAGTCCCTCGGCTCGGTCGACCTTGCCGCTTACGTGTACTCCGTCGTTTTCAGGATCCCACTATCGAAGTAGTCGAAAAGCACGAAAGATGTTCTAGCAGAAAGACTTTTTCCGAGGAAAATTTTGACGCAGAGGGGGTTCCCCCCTTCTAGCCCCCGAGGGAGGGTCGGGCTTTGCCGAGGCAAGGTTGTCCCTTCCTTGATGGTTAGACTTTATTTGCGTATGTAAACGAGGTATATGAATGACTTGAAAACATCTTAAGGGTAGAAGCGACGTAGCTGTCGGATGTTCCAAGCGTTGTTGTAGACCTCGCCTTGACTGTTGGCCAGCTTGTATGTTACGGGCTTCAAAACCTTGGCGATGATGAACGGCCCTTCCCAGGGAGACGTGAGCTTGTGGCGCCCTCGGGCGTCTTGTCGTAGCCGAAGCACCAAGTCGCCCACCTGGAGGTCTCGGGACCGAACCCCTCGGGCGTGGTAGCGTCGTAGGGACTGCTGATACCTTGCCGAGTGTAGTAAGGCCATGTCCCGAGCCTCTTCCAGCTGGTCCAGTGAGTCTTCTCGGTTGGTCCGGTTGCTTCGGTCGTCGTACGCCCTTGTCCTCGGGGATCCGTATTCTAAGTCTGTGGGCAAGATAGCCTCGGCCCCATAGACTAGAAAGAACGGCGTGAAGCCCGTGGCTCGGCTTGGCGTCGTTCTCAGACTCCAGACCACCGAGGGGAGTTCCTTCATCCATCGCCTGCCGAACTTGTTGAGGTCGTTGTAGATCCGTGGCTTGAGTCCTTGCAGAACCATGCCGTTGGCACGCTCTACCTGCCCATTCATCATGGGGTGAGCTACGGCGGCCCAGTCCACCCGGATGTGGTGGTCCTCGCAGAAGTCCAGGAACTTTCTGCCAGTGAACTGGGTGCCGTTGTCGGTGATGATGGAGTTCGGGACCCCAAAGCGATGGATGATGTTGGTGAAGAACGCCACCGCCTGTTCGGACCTGATGCTGTTTAGGGGTCGGACCTCGATCCACTTGGAGAATTTGTCGATGGCGACCAGCAGGGGCATGTAGCCCCCGGGTGCCTTCTGCAAGGGACCGACGAGGTCCAGACCCCACACAGCAAACGGCCAGGTGATGGGTATTGTTTGCAGGGCCTGAGCGGGTAGGTGCGTCTGCCTTGCGTAGAATTGACACCCTTGGCAGGTGCGTACAATTCTAGTGGCGTCGGCCACCGCAGTTGGCCAGTAGAAACCCTGTCGGAAGGCATTCCCAACAAGGGCTCGAGGCGCTGCGTGGTGACCGCAAGCCTCCAAGTGTATTTCTTGTAATAACTCCTGACCTTCGGTGATGGATATGCATCGCTGGAGGATGCCTGAGGGGCTATGGTGGTAGAGCTCCTTTCCGTCACCCAGCAAGACGAACGACTTGGCGCGCCGCGCCAGTCGCCGAGCTTCGGCTCTGTCGAGGGGTAGCTCTCCTCGGTGGAGATATTGCAGGTACGGGGTCTGCCAGTTTCGATTAGGCGGGACTCCATTCCGCTCTTCCTCGACGCGCAGTGCCTCACCCTCGGGGGCCAAGGGTGCCTTGGGCTGAGCCGAGGCCTCCTCAGGCTCAGGCGTGTCGTCGGTCTTGATGGAGGGTTGATGTAGGTCTCGGGAGAAGACGTCCGGAGGAACCGTCGTCCGCCCCGAGGCTATCTTAGCCAGCTCGTCCGCAGTCTCGTTGTATCGTCGAGCGATGTGGTTGAGCTCGAGCCCGTAGAACTTGTCCTCCAGGCGCCGAACCTCATCGCAGTAGATTTCCATCTTCGGGTCGCGGCAATGGGAGTTCTTCATGACTTGGTCGATGACAAGCTGCAACTCGCCACGAGCGTCGAGGCGCCGGACCCCTAGCTCGATGGCGACGCGCAACCCGTTAACCAGAGCCTCATACTCGGCCACGTTGTTGGACGCCGGGAAATGGAGGCGCAGCACGTAGCGGAGGTGCTTCCCGAGGGGCGAGATGAAGAGCAGGCCTATGCCCGCTTCTGTCTTCATCAGCGACCCATCGAAAAACTTGGTCCAGAGTTCCGGTTGGATCGGAGCTGCTGGAAGCTGGGTGTCGACCCATTCAGCCATAAAGTCCGCCAAGACTTGGGACTTGATGGCCTTCCGAGGGGCGAACGAGATTGTCTCGCCCATGACCTCCACTGCCCACTTTGCAATCCTATCTGAGGCCTCTCGGCACTGGATGATCTCCCCTAGGGGGAAGGATGACACCACAGTCACCGGATGAGACTCGAAGTAGTGTCGCAACTTTCACCGCGCCAGAATCACCACGTACAGTAGCTTCTGGATTTGCGGGTAGCGGATTTTGGTCTCGGACAATACTTCACTGATGAAGTAGACCGGCCTCTGGACGGGCAATGCGTGCCCCTCTTCTCGTCTCTCGACCACGATCGCGACGCTGACCACCTGAGTGGTAGCGGCGACGTAGATCAAGAGGGCTTCTCCGGCAGCGGGGGGCACCAAGATGGGCGTGCTTGTAAGGAGCGCCTTTAGGTTCCCGAGGGCTTCCTCGGCCTCGGGGGTCCATGTGAAGCACTCGGTCTTCCTTAAGAGGCGGTACAAAGGTAGGCCTCTTTCGCCGAGGCGCGAGATGAAGCGGCTCAGAGCCGCAAGGCATCCCATAACCCTCTGTACTCCTTTCAAGTCCTTGATGGGCCCCATGTTGGTGATGGCCGCGATTTTCTCCGGGTTGGCCTCGATGCCCCGCTCGGAGACGATGAACCCCAGGAGCATGCCTTGGGGGACTCCGAAGACACACTTCTCGGGATTGAGTTTTACGCCTTTCGCCTTGAGACACTTGAATGTCGTTTCGAGGTCGGAGAGGAGGTCGGAGGCTTTCCTCGTCTTGACTACGATGTCATCGACGTAAGCCTCGACCGTTCGACCAATGTGCTCTCCGAACACGTGGTTCATGCACCTTTGGTATGTCGCACCCGCATTCCTCAAACCGAATGACATAGTAATGTAGCATTACATGCCAAAAGGTGTGATGAAAGAAGTCGCGAGCTGGTCGGACTCTTTCATCCTGATTTGGTGATATCCTGAGTAGGCATCGAGGAACGACAAGGTTTCGCACCCAGCAGTAGAATCCACGATTTGATCGATGCGAGGCAGAGGGTAGGGAACTTTTGGACATGCTTTGTTTAGACCAGTGTAGTATACACACATCCGCCATTTCCCGCCTTTCTTTCTCACAAGCACAGGGTTGGCTAGCCATTCGAGATGGAATACCTCTTTGATGAACCCTGCAGCCATCAGCTTGTGGATCTCCTCGCCTATGGCCCTGCGCTTTTCTTCGTCGAATCGGCGCAGAGGCTGCTTCACGGGTCGGGCTCCAGCTCAGATATCCAGCGAGTGCTCGGCGACATCCCTCGGTATGCTAGGCATGTCCGAGGGACTCCACGCAAAAACCTCTGTGTTCGCGCGGAGAAAGTCGACGAGCACTGCTTCCTATTTGGGGTCAAGCTCGGAGCCGATCCGGACTTGCTTGGAGGCGTCGTTGCTGGGGTCGAGAGGGACAGACTTAACCGCCTCTGCTGGCTCGAAGTTGCCAGCGTGGCGCTTTGCATCTGGCGCCTCCTTGGAGAGGCTCTCCAGGTCGGTGATGAGGGCCTCGGATTCGACGAGGGCCTCAGCGTACTTCACGCACTCCACGTCGCATTCGTACGCGTGTCGGTACGTGGAGCCGACAGTGATGACCCCGTTGGGGCCCGACATCTTGAGCTTGAGGTAGGTGTAGTTGGGGACGACCATGAACTTGGCGTAGCATGGTCTCCCCAGTACTACGTGGTAGGTTCCTCGGAACCCGACCACCTCGAACGTGAGGGTTTCCTTTCGGAAGTTGGAGGGAGTCCCGAAGCAGACGGGTAGATCGAGTTGCCCAAGGGGTTGGACGCGCTTCCCGGGGATGATCCCGTGAAAAGGCGTCGCGCCGGCCTGGATCGAGGACAGACCGATCTGCAGGAGCCCGAGGGTCTCGCCGTAGATGATGTTGAGGCTGCTGCCTCTGTCCATGAGGACCTTGGTAAGCCTGACGTTGCCGATGATGGGGTCGACAACGAGCGGGTACTTCCCCGGGCTCGGCACGCGGTAGGGGTGGTCGCCCTGGTCGAAGGTGATGGGCTTGTCGGACCAGTCTAGGTAGACTGGCGCCGCCACCTTCACTGAGCAGACCTCCCAGTGCTCTTGCTTGCGGTGCCGAGCCGAGGCGTTTGCCACTTGCCCACCGTAGATCATGAAGCAGTCGTGGACCTCGGGGAATTCCTCTGCCTTGTGATCCTCCTTCTTGTCGTTGTTGTGGGCTCTGCCACCTTCCGTCGGTGGCCCGGCCTTGTGGAAGTAGCGCCGAAGCATGACGCACTCCTCAAGGGTGTGCTTGACGGGACCTTGATGATAGGGGCATGACTCCTTGAGCATCTTGTCGAACAGGTTGGCGCCTCCAGGAGGCTTCCGAGGATTCCTGTGCTCGGCGGCGGCGACAAGGTTTGTGTCGGCGGCGTCGCGTTTCACTTGCGACTTCTTCTTGCCCTTCTTCCTCGCGCCGCGCTGAGCGGACGCCTCGGGGACGTCTTCCGGCTGGCGCCCCTGAGGCTGCTTGTCCTTCCGGAAGATGGCCTGGACCGCCTCCTGACCAGAGGCGAACTTGGTGGCGATGTCCATCAGCTCGCTCGCCCTGGTGGGAGTCTTGTGACCCAGCTTGCTCACCAGGTCGCGACAAGTGGTGCCGGCGAGGAACGCGTCGATGACATCCGAGTCGGTGATGTTGGGCAGCTCGGTGCGCTGCTTCGAAAATCATCGGATGTAGTCCCACAGGGATTCTCCCGGCTGCTGGTGGCAGCTTCGGAGATCCCAGGAGTTCCTAGGGCGCACGTATGTGCCCTGGAAGTTGCCGGCGAAGGCTTTGACCAGGTCGTCCCAGTTGGAGATCTACGCAGGTGGCAGATGCTCCAGCCAGGCTCGGGTGGCGTCAGAGAGGAACAGGGGGAGGTTGCGGATGATGAGGTTGTCATCATCCATTCCACCCAGCTGGCAGGGCAGCCGGTAGTCCGCGAGCCATAGTTCCGGCCTTGTCTCCCCCGAGTACTTGGTGATGGTAGTCGGGGATCGGAACCGGGTCGGGAACGGCGCTCGTCGTATGGCCCGGCTGAAAGCTTGCAGACCGGGTGGTTCGGGCGAGGGGCTCTCATCCTCCCCGCTGTCGTAGTGTCCCCCATGCCTGGGGTGGTAGCCTCGGCGCACCTTCTCGTCGAGGTGGGATCGACGGTCGCGGCGGTGGTGCTCGTTGCCGAGGCGACCCGGGGCCGCAGGCGCTGTGTTCCGCGTGCGCCCGGTGTGGACCGAGGCTTCCCGCATGAATCGGGAAGTCGCGGCGCGATGCTCCGGGGGGTACCCTTGCCTTCGGGAGGCAGAGCTTTCGGCCCGTCAGACCGCGGCATCCTCCAGGAGATTCTTGAGCTCTCCCTGGATATGCCGCCCCTCGGTGGTGGATGGTTCCGGCATCGCTCGGAGTAATATTGCTGCTGCAGCTAGGTTCTGGCCGACCCCACTGGAGGCCGAGGGCAGCCTTGCCCTGGCATCGTCGGCGATGTGGTGCTGGACGTCCTAGGCCAGATGACGCGCTTCTCCGGCCAGAGCTCGGCCTGTCCACTCCTGCCCGATGTTTTGCCGAAGCTGCACAAGTTGTCCTGCTTCCTTGTCGAGCCTGGCCTGCATCTCGCGGATTTTCTCGAGCTGTGCGTCCTGACCCCCCGCAGGGACTGGGACCACAGCTAGCTCCCGAAGGATGTCAACGCGAGGCGCAGGCCTAGGGGGATCGCCGTCCTCCAGCATACCAAGGTGGTTGCCTTCGTCGAGACCCTCTAGATTGACGTGGAAACATTCGCGACTTGGGCCACAGTCCTTGTCGCCGAGGCTGTGGCTACCATCGGAGCAATCGGAGAGGCAGTAGTCACATGCGGTCATGAAGTCCCGCATGGCACTAGGGTTACCGAGCCCGAAGAAATCCCAACCAGAGTCGGGCTCGTCATCTTCCTCGGAACCCGTGGGCCCGTAGGTCGAGACGGCCGTCAGTCGGTCCCAGGTTGACCACATATGATACCCCGGATGGTTCGGATATGCCTTTATGAAAGCATCCACCGAAGCAGGGTCGCTTGGTGGGTCGAAGCTGAATCTCAAAGGCACAGGATGAAAAACGGACGGTACCTCTTGATCGACGGATGGTGACGAAGTCGCGTCGGGGACGGACTGCACCGTTATGTCAGGTACGGGGCTAACGCCCAGCAAGTCCTCGCGAGCGTGCTGGCGTCGTCCGTCTGCTTGGGGTTGGCGTGTTGCGGGGAAACGACGCTCGTCTTCATCTCAGACGCGAGGTCAACGCCCGACGTGTCCCCCGTTGGGGCGCCGGCGCCATCGACTCGCTCGACAGCCGACAACGTGCCGCCTCCTGCTTGGCCATGCCTGCCCCGCCTCCTCCTCTGTCGACGGGGAAGGTGACAGGACAGACCCGAATGTTGCTCTTCCACCATGCAGGGAATACGTCGTCGATTCCGCCACCGGCGGGTGGGCTGACGGCCGCCATTATCGTTTTCGCGCGGCGGAGGAAGGAGTATCATGTCGTAGCTGCCATCGAGGGACATGAACTCAAGGCTCCCGAAATGAAGCATCGTCCCGGGTTGGAGAGGTTGCTGGAGACTACCCATCTGGAGCTTGATGGGAAGCTGTTCATCAACACGCAGCAGGCCCCTACCTGGCGCGCCAACTGTCGGCGTTTCGACCCCGGGGGGTCCCTGGACCGACGAGTAAATTGTCGCTGCGTGTCCCAGCCCAGATGGGTCGGCGCGAGACGGAACACAAGGGGGGAAACAGTAAGGGGAAACGCGGCCTCGTGTTGTCCTGCGCCCAGGGCGGATGCGCTTGTAGTAGGGGGTTACAAGCGTTCGCGAGGGAGAGAGACAGAGCGAGAGCCTTGTGCGTCGGCCCGTTCTCCCGCGCGGCCACCTTCTTGTACGAGAGCCCTGGACCTTCCTTTTATAGATGTAAGGAGAGGGCCCAGGTGTACAATGGGCGGTGTAGCAATGTGCTAACGTGTCTAGCAAAGGGGAGCCATAGCCCTATGTACATGCTGTCGTGGCTGTCGGAGAGGTGTTGCTGCCCTGTTCATGTGATGTCGTGGCCGTCGGAGGAGCGCTTGAGCCCTGTGGAAGTACAGCTGTTGGGGCTGTCGGATCCTTGCTGACGTCTCCTTGCTTCCGTAAGGGGCTGAGAACCGCCGTCGTCATGGAGCACGCGGGGTGCCATCATTACCTGTTTTACCGGGGCGAGCCAGATGGGATGCCGGTCTTGTTCCCCGTAGCCTGAGCTGGCTAGGGGTAGGGTAATGATGGCCCCCCTGTAGCGTGGTCGGTCCGAGCCCAAGGTCGGGCGAGGCGGTGATTCCTACGAGGTCAAGGCTGAGTCCGAGCCCTGGGGTCGGGCGAGGCGGAGACCGTCGTCCGAGGTCGAGGTTGAGTCTGAGCCCTAGGGTCGGGCGAGGCGGAGACCGTCTTCCAGAGTCGAGGTTGAGTCCGAGCCCTGGAGTTGGGCGAGGCGGAGACCGTCGTCTGAGGTCGAGGTTAAGCCCGATCCCTAGGGTCGGGCGAGGCGGAGACTGTCTTCCAGAGTCGAGGTTGAGTCCGAGCCCTGGGGTCGGGCGAGGCGGAGACCGTCTTCCGAGGTCGAGGTGGAGTCCGAGCCCTGGGGTCGGGCGAGACGGAGACCGTCGTCCAGTGTCGAGGTTGAGTCCGAGCCCTGGGGTCGGGCGAGGCAGAGACCGTCGTCCGGTGTCGAGGTTGAGTCCGAGCCCTAGGGTCGGGCGAGGCGGAGTTCGTCTTTCGAGGCTGAGACGGGGGCCGGGCCCTGGGGTTGTGGCGGAACTGCCCAAATTATTCCAACTTAAGTGCCTAAGTCCCGCTTTAGAGGCTAGACCACACTTAAATGCGAATAACCCGTCAATCCCTCGAATCTAGTCCGACGAGGCCACTGACAGGATCAAGTACCACAGTCTCACTCGATGGTGAGTCACAGAGCAAATACAATAAAGCATAAAACCATACATAAGGAGTATTAAACTTATTACATCATCATCGGAGTTTTAGCAAAAGTAGTCATCATTGTTCGAAGTGCAGCGGAATAAAACTAACGGTAAAATAAACAGAGAGATGGGGAAGCCTGTCCCATCACTCCTCATGTTCCTCCTCAGCCGAGGTAGGATCCCACTCGACTGTCCAACCCGGTGGCAAGATGGACGGCCAAGTCACTCCAGCAACCATGTCCTCCAGAGAACCTGTAAAAATTATGCCACAAGCAAGGCTGAGTATACTAATACTCAGCTAGACTTACCCGGTGTGAGGAGTCTACTCCTCTACCTCTAGACATGCAGCTGTTTGGCTGTGGGGTTTGGTTGCCGAAAGCACTAGCTGAGTTTATAAATCAAGTTTTAACTTTGTCAAGTTTTAGTGTGACTCTCTTAAGACTAGATATGTACTATCTACTCATTCATGTTATCAAGCAAATTTATCAATTAACATCTTTTGTCACATCATCACATTTCCACTTGTTACTCAATGCAATACAATGGATCAAGCAGTCTCATTAGCTGCGAGAAGCAGACGATTCGAATCGAGTTTTTATCCTTGCAAGGTAAACCTAAACACACGACGTGGCGAGGCACTCCGTCCCCACACACATCAACCGTCCCCATCGATTCCCCATCAGCAGATCAGGGCTCACCGCCTTGGTGTACAATGCCTCACTGACCCCGACTGCCGTCGTGCAGTGACCACACTTGTACCCACCATAACCGGAATGGGAGACCACGTCTCATGTCGCGTGAGGGGCAAAGTCTACTGCCAGGTTCAATCAGGTACTAGGCTTACCGATTTACCATATTTCTCGGCATGTGCTTAGTACGTTCAAACGCTTGACACAAGTATCCGCATGTTAATCCTTATTCCAATTTCATCTCGTAGACCATGCATCCCCATGGATTCGTGTCCACAGACCAACATCAGTATGATATGAAAGTGGGTACAATCAATGTCCTGACCTCGCGCGAGTGCTAGATAAATCACTCGACTTCTACCGAGATCCCTAATTAGTAAAGCAGCTACTGGACCTAGCATACTAGTATTCATCTCAATAGGATTCCTGTGATCATGCAACTAGGGTTTCAAACAACTCCTACACTTAAGTGCACATTCAATCCTACAATCATTAAGTGTAGTAAAATAGCATAATAACAGGTTATGCATAAACCGGGGCTTGCCTTCCAAAGCTGGGGCAGGCAGATCCTCTGGTGCAGGCTCTGGTGCTAGATCCGGGGCTACCTCCTGAGCAGCTAATTGCTCCGGCACGAGGATGTACTCTCCGTCAGCGAGGTTGCAATCTATCGAATGCAATGAATAGAAATATGTATGTCATGAGTATGCAGGATTTAACAAACATTATGCTAAATGAAGAAAAACTAAGTTAGTTAGTAACTTAGGGTTTCTTGGTCATACGTGGCTTTTTGTGGTGTATGCTTATCATTTTAGGTTTGGATTTTGTTGGGGATAAGCATAGTGAATTGAACTTGGATTTCCCTTAGATGTTTTAGTGGACAATTGAGGGATTTTGTTGGTTGGGTTTAAAATGACATTACTCTCCATTATCAATTTCCTTTTTCATTTTCTATTTATGAATTCTAGGGTGGGGTTGAACTACAACAGTGGTTTAACCTATTCCAAAAATTCTGTAAATTTTACAGGGGGTTACTATTGGTCATTGTGGTTTGTCCTATAAATTTGAGGTGAAAACCAATTCAGGTACTACTCGTACAAAATTAACAAGAATAAGTCCTTAAAGGGCATTTTACACTATAGCTGTGATTTAATTGGAATTTCTGTACCAAATTGTATTTTTGCCCAATTACATAGGTGATATTAGGCCACTGTGTTAAAAATCACAGAAAAAGGCCTACTGGATATTTAGTTGTGGATTTCTAAAGTTTTTGTCAAAAAGGCACTTACTACTATCTTGTTATTTGAAAAATGTCAAACAACAGATTCCATATTTTTCCTATATTCTTAATAACAAAACATTAGTTATCCCAAGGATTGGGGTGTTTTCTCCTTGGGGTTATTTTTCTAGGGTTTTTCTAAGTTTTCCTTGTTTTCTTAAAATAAAATATATCCCATTTATTTTATACTAAACCAGGATATAATAAATTTTTCTAGTGAACTATACTAAATAAGTAAACTAACAAAAATGTGGGTGCTCCCTGGTTCTTTATTTAAATTACCTTTTCTATTTTCTTTAACTTTAAGCACAAGGTAAATTAAATGGCAAACTCTACCTTAATGGGGTATACAGAGGGGTTTATCATTTTTAAATAGGTTAGTAGGTGATCAAGTACTTCTCTAAATTTTCTTAACCTCAGTCAAATAGTGGAACTATTTTTCCTTATTTCTTTTAGCTTTTGGCCAGTTAATCTTTTAATTCAAAACTCTAAAGTTTCTTGTAACACTGAGCGGTTTTATATTTTTCCTAAGTGGTTTACATTATTTAAGATCTGGCAAAATTGGTTTGACTTGATTTGGGTGAACAAAACAGAAGATATGAATTTTGCAAGTTCTGTTTGAATTTAAAACAGATTAATAAAAAGATTTCCTTGAAAAACAGTTTACACCGAGGACCCTGGGTTTAATCCAAATCAACCCACTCAAATCTACCCCTGTGCCACTATTCCCCTAAGTCACTGACAGTTCAAAAATCCCCCCGACCTTTCCTTCTTCTTCCCCGAGGTCCTTCCCCTAATGCAAACAGTACCCGCGGGAAAGAAAAGGGCGGCGCGGCTTACCGGCGGCGAGGGAGGTCCGGCGAGGGGCGGGGTTGGCTCCGGGAGGTCCTGGCGGTCACAGCGGTGTACGGCTCGACGGCAGAGGTGGCCGGAATCGGCCGGTCCACGTGCGCAGGCAGGTGATCTCGTCGACGGCGGGTGTTCCGGCTAAACCACGACGATCTAGTTCTATCAAATGGCACGATGAGCTCCACGAGGTGACGTAGAGGCTATGTGTACAAGGAATCGAAGAATGGGGCAGAGATTTACACGGTCTACATTCACCGGCGATCGGGTGAAGTCCGGCGACCGTGGACTGGCTTCTCAGGCGAAGCAAAGTCCGATTCCTTGCTCGGGGAGCTTCACTGAGGCATGCACGGTCTCTTCCAAGGGTCGGGCATGGCTGGGAAGGGCTCTGTTGGCCGGTCTACGGTGGCAGGGGCTCGGGTGGCCGCGGGCACGCCGTGCGTGGGGCAAACGCCGGTGGTTTCGGGCTCCGGTGAGGTCGAGCGTGCGCGGAGGAGTACGGTCGACGCCTGAGGGTGACTTATAGGCGCGGGCGCGAGCAGGAGAGGCGGGCACGGCTTGGCGTGGCGCGGGGTGCACGGGGTCGGGCGCGGGCGTGCTCTGGCGCGCCCAGAACGCGTCGAACACGTGGAGGTGTTCTTCTGCCCATGTTCAAAAGCTTGCTGAGATCGCATACGTGCGAATCTTGGCAAAAATCCGGCGCAGACCTCTTCCTGGCACCTATGGCTATCTCTTGTATGTGAGTTCCAAGGGAAGATAAGCCCTAGGTCAGAAGATATGTGGACGCCAAATCTGGCTTGTCTCCCTGCCCACTTCGCGACAAAAATGATGCCAAGACATGTCAAATGAGTTTGACTTGGGTTCAAATTTTTCCAGGGTGTACCTTAGGTGGTTTGGCACATTTTTGGTATTTAGACCAAATGGTTTTGGTGCCATTTACTAAGTGAACACGTCTGATCTTTAGATTAGGGTTAAAATTTGACTTAGAGAGAATTAGAGAGCTCTAGCTCTCTCTCTATTTAAGGAATGGATTTGGGGTTTCTTAAGGGGTCTTTTTGCAATGTTTCCTCTCTATATTTGTAGATTAATATGTTACTTAACTTTAGCCAAAGTTTAGGTCATGATTTGCACATTTGCTTAATCTCCCCCCTTCAACCAAGGTTTTAGGAGATAGGGGTTCAAGAGGGGTCTAGGGTTTACTCCCCTCCTGCCCAAGGTGATAATTGCACAAAAGCTTGGGTAATGCTTTTGGTCATTCACATTCTTGGGTAAAACATGGTCTCCAAAGTTTTTATGCTCTTCTCCTCAAGTTTCTTCCACATGTGATCACAGTCATTAGTGCATAGATGTGCTATGGCCATGGTAACACCTGGGGTGTTACAGGGGTCGGGCGAGGCGAAGCTTCCTATGGCGTCCGAGGCTGGACTTAGCGACTGTCGGCCTCACTCTGGTGAGTGGCACAGCAGTCGGAGCAGGGCAGGCGGCGCTGTTTTCCTGTCAGGCCAGTCAGTGGAGCGGTGAAGTGACTGCGGTCACTGCGGCCTTGTCGACTGAGGAGCGTGCGTCAGGATAAGGTGTCAGGCGATCCTTGCATTGATTGCTCCTGCGATACGGTCGGTTGGCGTGGCGATCTGGCCAAGGTTACTTCTCCGCGAAGCCTCCCCGAGCTGGGCCTCGGGTGAGTCGAAGGTGTGCCCGTTGCTTGAGGAGACCCTCGGGCGAGGCGTGAATCTGCCTTGGTCTACTGTTCCTGCCCGAGGCTGGGCTCGGGCGAGAAGAGATCGTGTCCCTTGAGTGGACGGAGCCTTGACCGGAATCGCGCCCATCAGGCCTTTGCAGCTTTGTGCTGATGGGGGTTACCAACTGAGATTAGGAGTCTTGGGGGTACCCCTAATTATGGTCCCCGATAGTATTGGCGTGCAGCAGAAGCTTCACTGGCAACGTATGAGTGATGATGAGCACAATGTATGCCGCACTCTGGCGTACTGCCTGCCACCGGAGCGGGCGGGCACGTCGCCTACAGGATTGCCTAGCCACCGCCCGTCAGCAGAGTGGACAGGGCACATTAAATGCTGAGGCGGCACATCACCTGCTAGGCGGCGTGTCTTATCTACAATAAATGCGGTGTCGCGCTGCCCAGAGGCCTTATGTCAGGCTCCGCCCGTGAGCTTACGTCACGGGTAGAAGGCCACGTGGCAGCGCTGGGTCTCCACCTGAGCGGGGAGTGGGGGCGCTCGTGGTATGGTCCGGACCCCCGCCTGGCCTTGATTAAGGCCTGGGTAGTCTTTGCCTTGGAATCCTGGACCCTACTGCGAGTAGCCCGGACCCCTCCTAAGGGGTCCGGGACCTGTCCCAGGGGTCTGGTTTGTACCTGTGGAGGTCTTGAACCTCGCTCAGAGGTCCGGGCTGTGTATTCGGGGCTCCAACATTTTCCTGTGGGGTCCTGACCCACTGTCGCCACCTTGGAGTATATTGTCCTTCCTGGCCACGTGGCGGCCCTGGAGCCGTCCACGTGGTGGGGTCCAGTGTTGTTCGCCACGCAACTAAAGATAGCCACATGGACACAACACCTTCATACTGTAGTAACGGGTACCCCATTTTCAGGGTACTGACAATGGCCCCCGGGCCCGCCTCAGGGGAGGATACAAGCCTGCAGGTGGGGCCAAAGCTGGATTGTCGATTGGTGTGCTGCTTTCGTGCGCTCGCTGGCGTAATTACTGCCAGTCCGCCCTTGGTCACGCCATCTGCCACGCTTGTCCCCGCGGCTGACTGACCCGTAACCTCCGCACTTGATGCTTTTGCTGGGTCATGCGCGGGGCGCCTCGATACCGCTGCATTGGTTTTGAAAAATTTTCTGTCTTCTGTGGTGGCCCCGAGGAGGCGCGGTACTGGCGCGAGCGGCGGATCGGCTTCTCTGCACCCAGGAACTGGCGCCCAAGGAGGATGACTCATGGGCCCGGGCCCCCGTGTCAGAGACTGGGCTATTGGTTTCGGCGGAGGTGAAGAGGCGCACTACCACAGGCGGTGGCGTACTCCTCACACGGCAGACTGGTCCGCTGCTTTCGGCGGAGGTGAAGAGATGCACCACCGCAGGCAGTGGCGTGCTCCTCACGCGGCGGTTCGCCTTCTCCGCTCACGGAGGCCAACGCCCAAGGAGCATGACTCGTGGGCCTGGGCCCCCGTGCCAGAGGCTGGTCCGCTGCTGGTTTCGGCGGAGGTGAAGAGACGCACCACCGCAGGCAGTGGCGTGCTCCTCACGCGGCGGTTCGCCTTCTCCGCACATGGAGGCCGACGCCCGAGGAGCATGACTCATGGGCCCGGGCCCTCGTGCCAGAGGCTGGTCCGCTGCTTTCGGTGGAGGTGAAGAGGCGCACTACCGCAGGCGGAGGCATGCTCCTCACGTGGCGGTTCCCCTTCTCTGCTCATGAAGGCCGATGCCCAAGGAGTATGACTCGTGGGCTCGGGCCCCCGTGTTAGAGACTGGGTCACCTTGGCGCACATCGGGCGAGGTCTTCTGCGGCGCTTCGGGGCATCAGTTGGGGGAATCTCTCTTTAAAAAGGGACTCCCCCGAGCGTGGTAGCCATTCTCATCGCTCACAACGCCCTTTCGCCTTCGAGTTCTCCGTGCTCTTATGCCGTCGTAGCTGCCATGGCCTTGCTTGACCCTCCCGAGCACCTCCAGTCCGAAGTGGCACTTAACTTGGTGCGCAACCTGCTCGGATGGGGTGTGCCGGCATTTGCCGGAAGGATCCGTGTCGGTGCCTCTCCTCATGGCGACCTCGCCGCCGGAGAGTTTATGTTCTTCGTCTCTAACCTCCCCAGCGGGTTGGCACTGCCGATCCTGTCTTTCTTCGTGCTGCCGCTGGAGGGGCTTGACCTCCAACCTCAGCGCTTCACACCCTGCTTCATCCTTCGGGCGGCTATCATCGCCTACTTCCGCAGGATGTTCGCGGGGGCGACACTCCTTCCCGCTTCTTCCTCCAGCATTCGGGGGGAAGGATGTTCACCAGCCTCATGAAGGTGGACAACGGGCTGAGCCTCGACTCCATCCCTCGCGCCCCCAACTCTTTGGGGTGGGAAGCGAGCCATGTTGCGGCTCCATCTCTTTGGCTTTGATGGTTTCGGTGCCGCCTCCAATGGTGACCGCTGGCCTGGCTGCTGAGGACGCCGCCCGGGGGGTCATACAAGACGCCGTACGCCGTGGAGGTGGCGGCCGCGTGCTTCTAGCGTGACACTACTGATGTCGAGTAGGTCATACCTGTAGACATAAGGCTAGGGCCCTGTTGGGACCATGCTTCGTCGCCGAAGGTCCTACAGGAAGAAACACCTTCGGCAAATCTGTTTATATGTGGTACCGAAGCTACCGCTCATGAAGCTTCGATACTATAACATATCCAAAGACGAAGGATCGAACCGACTTAAAGATGGAATGACTTTTCAGTCCATAAGGGTCTGAGTCATAATTGTAATCTTTTGTAAGGGGCATGATTGTAATTTCTTACAGGCTGCATCCTGTGCCTATAAATAGATGAACAGTACTCCTTTACTGTTCACACAATCTTATAATTGCTAACGCCTTACGCTGGAATTATTGTTTTTTGCCAAGGCGAAGGTATAAATGTACTTAAATATTATGTTTTAATATTTAAGTTCATATTATGAAATAAGTGAATGATGTTATTTATTCTTGGTATTCTATAACGTTTTATATTTTATATTTCATTTCGCATTGTTTTATCTCTGATTATGAAGGTGTGACCTTCGTGATATATTATTCATAACCTTCGTCCGAAGCTCATTAAATCCTTGGGGAAATATGCTTCAGCGGACGAAGGGCTTTAACGTTTAACATTCTATGTTGCCTTGTTCTTAATTCATAGCATTTGAGAACAAGTCCCCAACATTGGCGCCCACCTCCGGTGAACTCACTTCCACTTTTTGAGCTGATGGCTTCGTTCAAGAACCAAGCTGGAACTGCTTCAGCTCCGAAGCTGATCCTCCCGATCACAGACGGTTCATGCTCAGAGTCGGCTAACAAGAAGCAGAAGAAGGAGGCACAGAGAAGGGTACAACATGTCGGGGTGCAAGGACCCTTCATCAAGTCAAGATGGTCTCATATCTCAATTACTTTCTCCCAAGAGGACCTTCAGCTCAAGGATTATCCTCACAATGATGTTATGGTCATATCTTGCGTCATCAAAGGATTTCTAGTCCACAATGTTTTGGTTGACACAGGCAGTGCAGCCGACATTATATTTGCTAAAGCCTTCAAACAGATGCAAGAGCCAGAAGACAAAATTCATGATGCTACGCACCCTCTTTGTGGCTTCGGAGGTAGACAAATTGTAGCGCTTGGTAAGATTACCATGCTAGTAACCTTCGGATTTGTCAACAATACAAGGACTGAGCAAGTTGTGTTTGACATTGTCGACATGGAGTATCCTTACAATGCAATCATTGGCCGCGGAACACTCAATGCTTTCGAAGCAATTCTTCATCCGGCATATCTTTGTATGAAAATTGAAAGTCGCCTAGAGGGGGGGTGAATAGGGCGAAACTGAAATTCTCAAAAATAATCACAACTACAAGCCGGGTTAGCGTTAGAAATATAATCAAGTCCGCAGGAGAGGGTGTAAAACAAATCACAATCAAATAAGAGGTGTGACACACGGATTTGTTTTACCGAGGTTCGGTTCTCGCAAACCTACTCCCCGTTGAGGTGGTCACAAAGACCGGGTCTCTTTCAACCCTTTCCCTCTCTCAAACGGTCCCTCGGACCGAGTGAGCTTTTCTTCTCAATCACTTGGAACACAAAGTTCCCACAAGGACCACCACAAGATTGGTGTCTCTTGCCTCAATTACAAGTGAGTTTGATCGCAATGAAGAATCAAAGAAAGAAGAAAGCAATCCAAGCGCAAGAGCTCGAAAGAACACAAGCAAATCTCTCTCTCTAATCACTAGGGCGTTGTGTGGAGTTTGGAGAGGATTTGATCACTTAGGTGTGTCTAGAATTGAATGCTAGAGCTCTTGTAAGTAGTTGAAGTGGGAAAACTTGGATTACTTGAATGTGGGGTGGTTGGGGGTATTTATAGCCCCAACCACCAAACTAGCCGTTTGGTGGTGGCTGACTGTCGTATGGTGCACCGGACAGTCCAGTGCACACCGGACATGTCCGGTGCGCCAGCCACGTCACCAGGCCGTTGGGATTCGACCGTTGGAGCTTCTGACTTCTGGGCCCGCCTGGCTGTCCGGTGTACACCGGACAAGTACTGTAGATTGTCCGGTGCACCGTCTCGCGCGTGCCTGACTTCTGCGCGCTTCTGGCGCGCATTAAATGCGCCTGCAGGTGACCGTTGGCGCGAAGTAGTCGTGTACACCGGACTGTCCGGTGAATTATAGCGGAGCGCCTCTGGATTTTCCCGAAGGTGAGGAGTTCAGTGTGAAGTCCCCTGGTGCACCAGACTCTGTCCGGTGGCACACCGGACAGTTCGGTGCGCCAGACCAGGGCACACTTCGGTTATCCCTTTGCTCCTTTGTTGAACCCAATACTTGGTCTTTTTATTGGCTAAGTGTGAACCTTTAGCACCTGTATAACTTATACACTAGAGCAAACTAGTTAGTCCAATTTATTTGTGTTGGGCAATTCAACCACCAAAATCATTTAGGAAATAGGTGTAAGCCTAATTCCCTTGCAATCTCCCCCTTTTTGGTGATTGATGCCAACACAAACCAAAGCAAGTATAGAAGTACATAATTGAACTAGCTTGCATAATGTAAGTGCAAAGGTTGCTTGGAATTGAGCCAATATAACTACTCATAAGATATGCATGGATTGTTTTTTTTCGTTTTTAACATTTTGGACCACGCTTGCACCACATGTTTTGTCTTTGCAAATGTTTTTGGAAATCCTTTTCAAAGTTCTTTTGCAAATAGTCAAAGGCAAATGAATAAGATTTTGCGAAGCATTTTCAAGATTTGAAATTTTCTCCCCCTGTTTCAAATGCTTTTCCTTTGACTGAACAAATACTCCCCCTAAATAAAATTCGCCTCTTAGTGTTCAAGAGGGTTTTGATATATCAATTTTGAAATGCTACTTTCTCCCCCTTTTGAACACAATAAGATACCAATTTTAAATTTATCAATTGAGAATCATACCAATTGAAAAAAAACTCTTTTTAAACTTAGTTTGGTGGTGCGGTCCTTTTGCTTTGGGCTAATACTTTCTCCCCCTTTGGCATGAATCGCCAAAAACGAAGTCATTAGAGCCCTTAGAAATACTCTCTACCCCTTTGGTCATAAATAAATTAGTGAAGATTATACCAAAGACGGAGTCCTTTTCTCCCCCAAAGATGGAGAGTTGCTCGGAGTGATGGCGAAGGATGAGTTACGGAGTGGAAGCCTTTGTCTTCGCCGAAGACTCCAATTCCCTTTCAATATACCTATGACTTGGTTTGAAATAGACTTGAAAACACATTAGTCATAGCATATGAAAGAGACATGATCAAAGGTATATAAATGAGCTATGTGTGCAAATCAACAAAAGAAGTTCCTAGAATCAAGAATATTTAGCTCATGCCTAAGTTTGTTAAAGGTTTGTTCATCAAGTGGCTTGGTAAAGATATCGGCTAATTGATCTTTAGTATTAATGTAAGAAATCTCGATATCTCCCTTTTGTTGGTGATCCCTTAAAAAGTGATACCGAATGGCTATGTGTTTAGTGCGGCTATGCTCAACGGGATTATCCGCCATGCAGATTGCACTCTCATTATCACATAGAAGAGGAACTTTGGTTAATTTGTAACCGTAGTCCCTAAGGGTTTGCCTCATCCAAAGTAGTTGCACGCAACAATGGCCTGCGGCAATGTACTCGGCCTCGGCGGTAGAAAGAGCCACCGAATTTTGCTTCTTTGAAGCCCAAGACACCAAGGATCTTCCCAAGAACTGGCAAGTCCCCGATGTGCTCTTTCTATTGATTTTACACCCCGCCCAATCGGCATCCGAATAACCAATTAAATCAAACGTGGATCCCCTAGGATACCAAAGCCCAAACTTAGGAGTATAAACTAAATATCTCAAGATTCGTTTCACGGCCGTAAGGTGAGCTTCCTTAGGGTCGGCTTGGAATCTTGCACACATGCATACGGAAAGCATAATATCTGGTCGAGATGCACATAAATAGAGTAAAGAACCTATCATCGACCGGTATACCTTTTGATCGACGGATTTACCTCCCTCGTCGAGGTCGAGATGCCCATTGGTTCCCATGGGTGTCTTGATGGGTTTGGCATCCTTCATACCAAACTTGCTTAGAATATCTTGAGTATACTTCGTTTGGCTTAGGAAGGTGCCCTCTTGGAGTTGCTTCACTTGAAATCCTAAGAAATACTTCAACTCCCCCATCATAGACATCTCGAATTTTTGTGTCATGATCCTACTAAATTCTTCACATGTAGACTCGTTAGTAGACCCAAATATAATATCATCAACATAAATTTGGCATACAAACAAGTCATTTTCAAGAGTTTTAGTGAATAAAGTAGGATCGACCTTTCCGACTTTGAATCCATTAGTGATAAGGAAATCCCTAAGGCATTCATACCATGCTCGTGGGGCTTGCTTAAGCCCATAAAGCGCCTTAGAGAGTTTATACACATGGTTAGGGTACTCATTATCTTCAAAGCTGGGAGGTTGCTCAACATAGACCTCTTCCTTGATTGGTCCACTGAGGAAGGCACTTTTCACGTCCATGTGGTAAAGCTTAAAGCCATGGTAAGTAGCATAGGCTAATAATATTTGAATTGACTCAAGCCTAGCTACGGGTGCATAGGTTTCACCGAAATCCAAACCTTCGACTTGGGAGTATCCCTTGGCCACAAGTCGAGCTTTGTTCCTTGTCACCACACCATGCTCATCTTGCTTGTTGCGGAAGACCCATTTGGTTCCTACAACATTTTGATTAGGACATGGAACTAAATGCCATACCTCATTCCTAGTGAAGTTGTTGAGCTCCTCTTGCATCGCCACCACCCAATCCGAATCTTGAAGTGCTTCCTCTATCCTGTGTGGCTCAATAGAGGAAACAAAAGAGTAATGCTCACAAAAATTTGCAACACGAGATCTAGTGGTTACCCCCTTATGAATGTCGCCGAGGATGGTGTCGACGGGGTGATCTAGTTGGATTGCTTGGTGGACTCTTGGGTGTGGCGGCCTTTGTTCTTCATCCTCCTTGTCTTGATCATTTGCATCTCCCCCTTGATCATTGCCGTCATCTTGAGGTGGCTCATCTCTTTGATCTTCTCCTTCATCAACTTGAGCTTCATCCTCATTTTTAGTTGGTGGAGATGCTTGCGTGGAGGAGGATGGTTGATCTTGTGCATTTGGAGGCTCTTCGGATTCCTTAGGACACACATCCCCAATGGACATGTTTCTTAGCGCGATGCACGGAGCCTCTTCATCACTTATCTCATCAAGATTAACTTGCTCTACTTGAGAGCCGTTAGTCTCATCAAACACAACGTCACAAGAAACTTCAACTTGTCCAGAGGACTTGTTAAAGACTCTATATGCCCTTGTGTTTGAATCATATCCTAGTAAAAAGCCTTCTACAGTCTTAGGAGCAAACTTAGATTTTCTACCTCTTTTAACAAGTATAAAGAATTTGCTACCAAAGACTCTAAAATATGAAATATTAGGCTTTTTACCGGTTAGGAGTTCATACGATGTCTTCTTGAGGATTCGGTGAAGATATAACCGGTTGATGGCGTAGCAAGCGGTGTTGACCGCCTCGGCCCAAAACCGATCCGAAGTCTTGTACTCATCAAGCATGGTTCTTGCCATGTCCAATAGAGTTCTATTCTTCCTCTCCACTACACCATTTTGTTGTGGGGTGTAGGGGGAAGAAAACTCATGCTTGATGCCCTCTTCCTCAAGGAAGCCTTCGATTTGTGAGTTCTTGAACTCCGTCCCGTTGTCGCTTCTAATTTTCTTAATCCTCAAGCCAAACTCATTTTGAGCCCGTCTCAAGAATCCCTTTAAAGTCTCTTGGGTGTGAGATTTTTCCTGCAAAAAGAACACCCAAGTGAAGCGGGAATAATCATCCACAATAACTAGACAGTACTTACTCCCGCCGATGCTTATGTAAGCGATCGGGCCGAATAGGTCCATGTGTAGGAGCTCCAGTGGCCTGTCGGTCGTCATGATGTTCTTGTGTGGATGATGGGCACCAACTTGCTTTCCTGCTTGGCATGCGCTACAAACCCTGTCTTTCTCAAAATGAACATTGGTTAGTCCTAAAATGTGCTCTCCCTTTAGAAGCTTATGAAGATTCTTCATCCCAACATGTACTAGTCGGCGATGCCAGAGCCAGCCCATGTTAGTCTTAGCAATTAAGCAAGTGTCAAGTTCAGCTCTATCAAAATTCACTAAGTATAGCTGACCCTCTAACACTCCCTTAAATGCTATTGAATCATCACTTCTTCTAAAGACAGTGACACCTACATCAGTGAATAGACAGTTGTAGCCCATTTTGCATAATTGAGATACAGAAAGCAAATTGTAATCTAAAGAATCTACAAGAAAAACATTGGAAATAGAATGGTCAGGAGATATAGCAATTTTACCCAATCCTTTGACCAAACCTTGATTTCCATCCCCGAATGTGATAGCTCGTTGGGGATCTTGGTTTTTTCTCGTAGGAGGAGAACATCTTCTTCTCCCCTATCATGTGGTTTGTGCACCCGCTGTCGATAATCCAACTTGAGCCCCCAGATGCATAAACCTATAAAACATGTTTAGTTCTTGACTTTAGGTACCCAAATGGTTTTGGGTCCTTTGGCATTAGAAACAAGAACTTTGGGTACCCAAACACAAGTCTTTGACCCCTTGTGCTTGCCCCCAACATATTTGGCAACTACTTTGCCGGATTTGTTAGTTAAAACATAAGATGCATCAAAGGTTTTAAATGAAATGTCATGTTCATTTGATGCATTAGGAGTTTTCTTCTTAGGCAACTTAGCACGGGTTGGTTGTCTAGAGCTAGATGTCTCACCCTTATACATGAAAGCATGGTTAGGGCCAGAGTGAGACTTCCTAGAATGAATTTTCCTAATTTTGCTCTCCGGGTAGCCGGCAGGGTATAAAATGTAACCCTCGTTATCCTGAGGCATGGGAGACTTGCCCTTAACAAAGTTGGACAATTTCTTAGGAGGGGCACTAAGTTTGACATTGCCTCCCTGTTGGAAGCCAATGCCATCCTTGATGCCAGGGCGTCTCCCACTATAGAGCATACTTCTAGCAAATTTAAATTTCTCGTTTTCTAAGTTATGCTCGGCAATTTTAGCATCTAATTTTGCTATATGATCATTTTGTTGTTTAATTAAAGCCATGTGATCATGTATAGCATCAATGTTAACATTTCTACATCTAGTACAAATGGTAGTATGCTCAACGGTAGATGTAGAGGGTTTGCATGAATTAAGTTCAACAATCTTAGAACGCAATATATCATTTTTGTCTCTAAGATCGGAAATAGTAGCATTGCAAACATCAAAATTTTTAGCCCTAGCAATTAATTTCTCATTTTCAATCCTAAGGCTAGCAAGAGACATGTTTAATTCTTCAATCTTAGCAAGTAAATCATCATTATCATTTCTAAGATTGGGAATTGAAACATTACAAACATGAGAATCAACCTTAGCATTTAAACTAGCATTTTCATTTCTAAGGTTGTCAATGGTCTCATGGCAAGTGCTTAGCTCACTAGATAATTTTTCACATTTTTCAACTTCTAGAGCATAAGCATTTTTAACCTTAAAATGCTTTTTGTTTTCCTTGATTAGGAAGTCCTCTTGGGTGTCCAAGAGGTCATCCTTCTCATGGATGGCACTAATTAATTCATTTAACTTTTCTTTTTGTTGCATGTTTAGGTTGGCAGAGAGAGTGCGTAAGTTATCTTCCTCATCACTAGCATTTTCATCACTAGAGGACTCATATCTAGTGGAGGATTTAGATTTAACCTTCTTCTTTTTGTCGTCCTTTGCCATGAGGCACTTGTGGCCGACGTTAGGGAAGAGAAGGCCCTTGGTGACGGCGATGTTGGCGGCGTCCTCGTCGTCGGAGGAGTCGCTAGAGCTTTCGTCGGAGTCCCACTCCCGACAAACATGGGCATCGCCGCCCTTCTTCTTGTAGTATCTCTTCTTCTCCTTTCTTCTCCCCTTCTTGTCGTCGCCCCTGTCACTATCACTAGATATAGGACATTTTGCAATAAAATGACCGGGCTTACCACATTTGTAACACACTTTCTTGGAGCGAGGTTTGTAGTCCTTTCCCCTCCTTTGTTTGAGGATTTGACGGAAGCTCTTGATGACGAGCGCCATTTCCTCATTGTCGAGCTTGGAGGCGTCGATTGGTTGTCTACTTGGTGTAGACTCCTCCTTCTTCTCCTCCGTCGCCTTAAATGCGACCGGTTGTGCTTCGGATGTGGAGGGGCCGTCAAGCTCGTTGATCTTCCGTGAGCCTTTGATCATAAATTCAAAGCTCACAAAATCCCGATTACTTCCTCGGGAGTCATTAGTGTATATCTTGGATTACCACGAATTAATTGTACTTGAGTAGGGTTAAGGAAAATAAGCGATCTTAAAATAACCTTAACCACCTCGTGGTCATCCCACTTTTTGCTCCCGAGGTTGCGCACTTGGTTTACCAAGGTTTTGAGCCGGTTGTACATGTCTTGTGGCTCCTCCCCTTGGCGTAGACGGAAGCGACCGAGCTCCCCCTCGATCGTTTCCCGCTTGGTGATCTTGGTGAGTTCATCACCCTCGTGCCCGGTTTTGAGCACGTCCCAAACTTCCTTGGCGCTCTTCAATCCTTGCACCTTGTTGTACTCCTCCCTACTTAGAGAGGCGAGGAGTATTGTTGTGGCTTGGGAGTTGAAGTGCTCGATTTGGGCCACCTCGTCCTCATCATAATCCTCATACCCTACGGATGGTACCTGTGATCCAAACTCAACAACATTCCATGTACTTTTGTGGAGTGAGGTTAGATGAAATTTCATTAAATCACTCCACCTAGCATAATCTTCACCGTCAAAGGATGGCGGTTTGCCTAATGGAACGGAAAGTAATGGAGTATGTCTAGAAGTACGAGGATAATGTAAGGGGATCTTACTAAACTTCTTGCGCTCATGGTGCTTAGAAGTTATGGAGGGCGAGTCAGAGCCGGAGGTAGATGGTGATGAGGTGTCGGTCTCGTAGTAGACCACCTTCCTCATCTTCTTTATCTTGTCGCCACTCCGACGCGACTTGTGGGAAGAAGTCTTCTTCTCCTTCTTCTTCTCCTTGTTGCGGGACTCTCCCGATAGAGCTTTCTCGTTGCTTGTAGTGGGCTTTTCGCCGATCTCCATCTCCTTCTTGGCGTGATCTCCCGACATCACTTCGAGCGGTTAGGCTCTAATGAAGCACCGGGCTTTGATACCAATTGAAAGTCGCCTAGAGGGGGGGTGAATAGGGCGAAACTGAAATTCTCAAAAATAATCACAACTACAAGCCGAGTTAGCATTAGAAATATAATCAAGTCCGCAGGAGAGGGTGTAAAACAAATCGCAAGCAAATAAGAGGTGTGACACGCGGATTTGTTTTACCGACGTTCGGTTCTCGCAAACCTACTCCCCCTTGAGGTGGTCACAAATACCAGGTCTCTTTCAACCCTTTCTCTATCTCAAACGGTCCCTTGGACCGAGTGAGCTTTTCTTCTCAATCACTTGGAACACAAAGTTCCCACAAGGACCACCACAAGATTGGTGTCTCTTGCCTCAATTACAAGTGAGTTTGATCACAATGAAGAATCAAAGAAAGAAGAAAGCAATCCAAGCGCAAGAGCTCGAAAGAACACAAGCAAATCTCTCTCTCTAATCACTAGGGCGTTGTGTGGAATTTGGAGAGGATTTGATCACTTAGGTGTGTCTAGAATTGAATGCTAGAGCTCTTGTAAGTAGTTGAAGTGGGAAAACTTGGATTACTTGAATGTGGGGTGGTTGGGGGTATTTATAGCCCCAACCACCAAACTAGTCGTTTGGTGGTGGCTGACTGTCGTATGGTGCACCGGACAGTCCGGTGCACACCGGACATGTCCGGTGCGCCAGCCACGTCACCAGGCCGTTGGGATTCGACCGTTGGAGCTTCTGACTTCTGGGCCCGCCTGGCTGTCCGGTGTACACCGGACAAGTACTGTAGATTGTCCGGTGCACCGTCTCGCGCGTGCCTGACTTCTGCGCGCTTCTGGCGTGCATTAAATGTGCCTGCAGGTGACCGTTGGCGCGAAGTAGTCGTTGCTCTGCTAGTTCACCGGACAGTCCGGTGTACACCGGACAGTCCGGTGAATTATAGCGGAGCAATTTCCCGAGGCTGGCGAGTTCCAGAGCCGCTCTTCCCTGGGGCACCGGACACTGTCCGGTGTACACCGGACAGTCCGGTGAATTATAGCGGAGCGCCTCTAGATTTTCCCGAAGGTGAGGAGTTCAGCGTGAAGTCCCCTGGTGCACCGGACACTGTCCGGTGGCACACCGGACAGTCCAGTGCGCCATACCAGGGCACACTTCGGTTATCCCTTTGCTCCTTTGTTGAACCTAATACTTGGTCTTTTTATTGGCTAAGTGTGAACCTTTAGCACCTGTATAACTTATACACTAGAGAAAACTAGTTAGTCCAATTTATTTGTGTTGGGCAATTCAACCACCAAAATCATTTAGGAAATAGGTGTAAGCCTAATTCCCTTTCAAAAATACCTTCGGATCATGGACCTATTGCTATTCATGGGAGTCAGGAAGCTGCCAGAAAGGTCGAGGGGAATTGGACAGATTCAAAGGCAATCCACAATATAGATGAAGCCAAAGCTTGTGAGTAGTACAAGTACAGAAGGGAGAAGGCTGCTTCGGCCGATCAACCGAAACCCATGCTTTTATGCGAAGATATCGCAGAGCAAAAGGTGCTGCTAGGATCTCAATTGTCTGAGGAACAAGAGAAAACCCTGATAAGGTTTCTATTCAACAACAAAGATGTCTTTGCATGGTCGGCTAACGATGTCTGTGGCGTCAACAGGGATGATATTGAACACTCGCTCAATGTTGATCCATCCTTCAGACCCAGAAAGCAGAGGCTTCGGAAGATGTCTGATGACAAGGCCGAAGGTGCTCGAAATGAAGTAAAAAGACTCCTTAGCGCCGGAGTCATCAGAGAAGTGAAGTATCCAGAATGGCTGGCTAACACTGTTATGGTAAAAAAGGCCAATGACAAATGGAGGATGTGTATTGATTTTACTGATCTCAACAAGGCTTGTCCGAAGGATGAGTTTCTATTGCCAAGGATAGATTCCCTAGTTGACGCAGCAGCTTCGTCAGAGCTTATGAGTCTGCTAGATTGTTATTCAGGCTACCATCAAATTTGGATGAAGAAAGAGGATGAGCCGAAAACCAGCTTCATAACCCCTAGTGGAACATATTGTTATCTTCGGATGCCTGAGGGGCTTAAGAATACTGGAGGAAGCTTCAACAGAATGACAGCGAAGGTTCTCCATTCTCAGATAGGCAGAAATGTGTTAACATATGTTGATGATATTATAGTAAAAAGCACCTAGAAAGAAAATCACATTGCTGATCTGCAGGAGACATTCGCTAATTTCAGACAAGCTGGTCTGAAGTTAAATCCAGAGAAGTGTGTCTTCGGAGTAAAAAAGGGGAAATTCCTTGGTTGTCTGGTCTCAACAAAGGGAATCAAAGCTAATCCAAATAAGATCGAAGCTATTCTTCGGATGGAGCCCCCAAGCACAAAGAAGGGGGCTCAACGATTGACAGGAAGACTAGCATCTCTCAACCGATTCATATCTAGATCAGCAGAGAGAAATTTACCATTCTTCGAAGTGCTGAAGTCAGCCAGAGTTTTTCAATGGGGACCAGTTCAACAGAGAGCCTTCGAAGAGCTAAAGCAATATTTGATAGATCTAACGACTTTAACTCCACCAACGCCAGGGGCTCCTCTGTTGCTGTACGTAGCAGCTTCGCATTCAGCAGTGAGTGCAGCACTTGTTCAAGAAAAACTTGAAGGACAAACCAAAAAGCAAGCCCCAATATACTTCGTCTCCGAAGTTCTTAGTCTATCAAAGAAGAATTATACAGAATTGGAGAAGGTCTTATATGCCGTCTTAATGGCATCCAGAAAGCTTCGACATTACTTTCAAGCATATCATATAATTGTTCCTTCGTCACAACCTTTGAAGGATGTCATGAGGAACAGAGAAGCTACTGGAAGAATTGGGAAGTGGGCTGCGGAGCTTAATGAGTTCAGCATTGATTATGTGCACAGATCCTCAATACAATCCCAGGCGTTAGCAGATTTTATTGCTGATTGGACGCCAGGGGTTCAAGGAGAAGAAACAACTAAAGATACCGAAGTATGGACGGTATTTTGTGACGGTACTTGGGGAACCTTCAGGGTAGGAGCAGCTGCTGTGTTAGTAGCACCCTCCAAAGTTAAAACTTGCTACGCAGCAAGACTTGATTTTAGCTGCACAAATAATATTGCTGAGTACGAAGCTTTGCTTTTGGGCCTTCGGAAGTTAAAAGCAATGGGGATTAGAAGGGCGGTTCTTAAAACTGATTCCCAGGTTATTTCTGGTCATATTGACAAGAGTTGTAAAGCAAGAGACCCGAAGCTTGAGAAATATTTAGACACGGTCCGAAGGATTGAAGCTTCCTTTGAAGGGTTTTCTGTCAAAAACATTCCTCGAGGAGAAAATGAACATGCTGATTTGCTAGCCAAGTCAGCAGCACAGGGGCTGTCCTTACCTTCGGAAGTATTTTTTGAAACAATAAAAGCACCTTCGGTGGAACTTCTTGAAAGAGCAGTCCTCAATATATCTCCTGTTCATAGTGAAGATTGGAGAACTGAGATCATTTCTTTCCTTCAGGGCAATTTCCTTTCAGATGATGAAGCTTATAACAAGAGAATAGAGGCAAGAGCTCGACCATATGTCATAATAGAAGGGGAGCTGTACAAGCGCGGAGTCTGTTCTCCACTACTCAAATGTTTATCCAGAGCCGAAGGTATAGAATTGATGAAGGAAATACACGCAGGCCTGTGTGGATCTCACATTGGATCTAGGCCATTGCTGGGAAAAGTTTTTCGTCAAGGATTTTTTTGGCCAAATGCAGCTTCGGATGCAGCGGAATCAGTCCAAAAGTGGAAAGGCTGTCAGAAATGCGCAAGAGATCAAAAACAACCTTCCTCTCTAACCCAGTTAATACAACCCACTTGGCCATTGCAAAGGTGGGGCCTTGATTTGTTAGGCCGCTACCACCGGCACAAGGAAATTTAAAATATGTTGTGGTAGCAGTAGAATATTTTTCTAAGTGGATTGAGGCGAAGCCTTTAGCCACAATAACTTCGGTTACCATTCAGAAATTTTTCTGGCAGAATATTGTGTGTCATTTCGGAGTGCCAAAGGCCATTACTGTGGATAACGGAACACAGTTTGATGCCGAAGCTTTTAAAGAATTCTGTGGACAAATTGGCACGAAGATCCATTTTGCATCGGTTAGGCATCCAGAGTCAAATGGACTTGTCGAAAGAGCTAATGGTATCATAATGATGGGAATAATGAAATTAATCTTCAATCAGCCCAGAGGAAAATGGCCAGATGAGTTAATTAAAGTGGTGTGGAGTCACAATACAACGACATCAAGGTCAACAGGATTTACACCATTCAAGTTATTATTTGGTGACGAAGCAATAACTCCGGAAGAAGCAAAAGCAGGATCAATAAGAATAGTAGCTTCGGCAGAAGACGAAGTTGAAGCTGATTACTCTGTGGAAAAAGATGCTATAGAAGGGATCAGGCTTCAAGCTGTGGAAAACATCAATAAATATCAAGCCGAAACAATAAAATGGCGTGATAGAAAGGTTCGGCTAAAGAATATTAAGCCAGGACATTTGGTGCTTCGGAGAGTGGCCAACCCAGAGACAGTAGGCAAGCTACAGCTGAAGTGGGAAGGACCTTTTCTTGTAGTATCTTCGTCAAGACCTGGTTCCTACAGATTGAAGGATATGGACGGCAACGACATTCCTAGATCATGGAATGCGGATGAGCTTCGGCGATATTATGTCTAGCTTGATGTAATTTTTTCTATTCTTTTTTATGGCACCCTTTTCCTTTCCAAAGGGGGAGAAAGGTTTTTAATGGGGCCATAACATGTAATTTCTCTTTTTCTTACTTTAAGAGCAGTATCCCCCAAAAAATGTAAATGTAAAAGCTGAGAACGCACCATCGAGTGCAAAGGGAAAAGAAAAGAGAACAGGGAGAAGCTCAAAAGTCGTTCCTAAGGGAATGCAGAGCTTACAGCGAAAAATAAACGCTGATTCCGCTGAAGTAAAAGGCGAAGAAGCTCCTAAGGGAGGCTTACAGCGAAAAATAAACGCTGATTCCGCTAAAGTAAAAGGCGAAGAAGCTCCTAAGGGAGGCTTACAGCGAAAAGTCAGCGCTGATACACCGAAAGATAAACGGTGAAGCCGAAAAATAAGCGGCAAAGAGACTTGAGTCATTCCTAAGGGAATGAAGGCTATGATTATGGCTTCGAATATGTATTTGGACATTCATTTGCATGATACATTACATCATGACATTTGCATTCATAAACATTCATTTAGACATACATAGAATCATTATCACCATATCATACAGAGAAGGCAGATGCTTCGGCTATAAGGATAAAGCTTCGAAGAGAAACAAAAAGAAGAAATCTTCATGCTTCGTTGTGTACGAAAAGAAGGGAAGGTGTTTTTCGCCTTCGGCTCAAAAAAGAAAAATTTCGTCCACAGCAAAGCAGATTACACACGGACAAAGGGGTAAAGATATATTACAAGGTACGCACAAATTTACATAAATTTCTTTACAATCATATTACAAAATTTTCTCTAGAATCTTCTGCAGCAAAGCCTTTCGGAGCATCTGTTAGGGCCTCAGCTCATCATTCTTTAGCTTCATCATCCTATACATATTAAAACAGAATGAGAAAAGCGCAGACTTCAAGGAGAAGGTAAAAATAACAAGTATAAGTTTCTCACTGGCTTAAGGTGGCTCCGAGCTTCGTCACCAGCCATTTTTCGCCCGCCGTTTATCCAAATCTGGGTCATAAACTTGTTTCCTATGCTTCGAGCTAGGCTGGGGATGTCAATCAAATTTGCTGGCGACAAGCTGAAGTTTGGCCTATTAACAATTTTCTCGTGCGTGCAGCCAGCCTTCAGGAAAGCAGTAGCT